>NC_069383.1:60990000-62190000 GCF_027475565.1 Acinonyx jubatus | reverse complement strand
CAACATCTGAGATAAATGCTCACTCTTTCAGGTTTCTGTTTGATTGTTTTCTGCTAGATTCCCTGAAATCAACCCCCGCCCTGTCCCCAAACAAGTGCATTTCAAGGGCCAATCAATGATAAGAGGGGTATGTAGATACATGTATGGAAGCTCTGTCTTTTGGATCTCCTTCATTTATTCTATTTTCATTTTCAGTTGCCAGTGGCTTTGGAAGCCCCGAAATTTCATCTCTGGCACCTCAAGCTTGTGAAATTGCAGCATTTTGCTTTAATTCTTTGCATTCCATATTAAATGGTCTTGAAGGTGTTCTCAAGGAAAAAGACACATGAATATTATCTGGGAGAGTTCCATTTTTCAAGAATTGAATGTTGAATTTACTCTAATTGCTGCCTGTTTTGTTTATGTTTAAGTGCTTTTAGACCTTAACTCCCTGCCCCCCCAAAAAACCATATACAATATATATAAAATATATATGTTACATCATATATATATTATATATATAATATATATATTATGTATATATATTATATATATAATATATATATTATGTATATATATTATATATATATATGGAAATCTGAATTTGTTAGAAGCTACTCCACAAGTACTAGAGACAGAAGAAACTTCAGTGATACATTTTTGTGTATGAGGTTCTTCAAGATGCCAGCCTACCCCAGAAGTACAAACTTTGGTAAAAGTTCGACTATTTCTCATTTGTTCACATGCTTTGAATCTGAGGAAGACCAGCCCCTTATTCAGCCTGCACCTGAATCACGTATCAGATTTTAAGTTTGCAAGCTGCACATTGTCTGCTTGCTCATGAAAGGTTTATTTTAGTTGAAAATTCATCTCATGAACCCTTTCTTGTATTTACCACTCATTGATTGCCCCCAAGAAAAGCATGATTTTTTTTTAAGAGGGAGAGCATGTACATGCTGAAGAGAGAGAGACAGAAAGAGAGAGAGAGAGAGAGAGAGAGAGGGAGGGAGGGAGGGAGAATCTTATACAGGCTCCACACTCAACATGGAGCCCAACATGGGGCTCAATTTCACAACCATGGGATCATGACCCAAACCAAATTGAAGAGTCAGATGCTAAACTAACTGAGCCACCCAGGGTCCCCAACATGATTTGTATTTTATCTGTTTTCTTTTTAATTCATAGGGGAGTAAATTTCGTTCATGCTTTTCTACATTCCAGGTAAAAAGGAAAATGCTCAGCCTTCATTTGGAAGAATATTTTGACTGAATATAGTATTCAGGTTGGCAGATATTTTCATTTAGCAATTTAAAGAAACCATTACTGTCTTCACATTTCCATATATTTGGTGAGAAATCAATTGTCACTGTTACCTTTGTTTCAAGGCAGTTAATGTGTCCCTCTTTCTCCTTGCTATTTTTTTTTCAGATTGTCCTATTGTTGATTTTCAGAAGTTTTACTATGATGTGATATGACATAGTTTTCTATGTGTTTGTTAGACTTGATTTTCTGGTATGACTTGATTTCTTGGCTCACTGTCTTCCATGGCTATGGAAATTCTTGACCTCTTGAACTTTCTCTCATTATGTACTACTTTAACACATTTACATTTGTGGACTCCAGTTACACTTTATTTGCTTTTTCTATATTATATCTCTCACTTTTTTCTGTATTTAGAATCCTGTTTTCTCTACATGCTACAGGCTGAACATTTTCTATTTATATTTTATCCAGTTCAATAATCTTTCTTGTGATTCAATACCTAGTCATTTCTTAATGTACAGTTGGAAATCTCAGTAACTATTTTATTGATCCTTAAATGAGTATTTTTGTCACTAATATTATAATTGTACAAAGCAACAAGTTTAAATTATTTTTGTAATCTTTATTCCTCACATCTCATTCAGTGTTTTCTGGATCTTAACTCCTGGTATCTATTTCTATTGAATCTGTCCCTTTTTATGATTTCCATTTCTATTACTTGATTAAATATCTTTATTTTAGATATTTGTTCTATTTAAAAAACATAGTGTTATTTTTTATTCACACCAATCATCTCACCCTTCCAATACATGCTATACATAGACCATCAATTTTATTTTATTAATAGATGTCACTTGCTCAAAAAAAAAAAAACAAATATTCCATGCGTTAAATCTGTGTTTAAAACATTTTCCCTCCTTGTGCATCCTTTTGTTAAAGAACAGCTTATTAATAATTCCAATGTATAAAACAGATAAAACAAATAAACTAACTGTAGTGTGATGGGGATATCAGAAGGTCTCTTCTCTAGGGCTCATTAAGGCACAAACTGAAATCACCTGATGTCAGTGATAGAGAACAAATTTCTTAGTATGCTTTTAGCATTGCCTACAATCTGTTTATATGCTATCTGGCTATCTTATTTCTCACTACTTGTCTATGTAAACAACATTGGTGTCAGTTGGGAACTCGTTAGAAATGTAAAATCTAAGTCTTTACCTTAGACCTACTGAATAAGAATCTATATTTTAATATTAATGTGTTAGAGGCATTGCAGGTGGCTCATATACTCTAGATAAGGTTTGTTCTTATTTATAAATATGTTTTAATTTTCATATTTATTGATATATTTTTCTCTATCTGTAATTATATTTATTCCATCTAACTTATTCCATATTCAAACTAACATCTCTTCTATTTATATTCCAGCACTGACTGGTTTCTGTCTAGCAATAGCTCTTAGCTTTTACAATTCATATAATATCTATTACATGTAAGTTATATGTTGATTATGTACATTGATATTACAACTTCTAGACTATGATCTTCTTGAGTTAAGAACCACATTTCTTACAAGTTGCTGTCACCCACGGTGTCCAACACAAAGAGCTCCACGAAGATTTGCTAAATTTTTGTTGTATGAATGAGACTTTGGTTAGTTCAGAGTCCAGTATTAATTTCCTAACATGCATCAATCATAGTTTTACTACATTGTTTTTTACTATATAATTTTTTCGTAACAATATCATCCGATGGTTTGTACTGCTATTTTGGTAAATGATTCCTAAATCCACATTTGTAACTCACAGGCCCAGGAGTTCTAGACCCATAGTTTCAACTGTCTGCCTTGTTGGGATCTCCCCTGGTCAATAAGTATAGCTAATCCCTTGCTTTAACAATTCCCACCTGTCACTGCCACATGTACAGACACTAAACCAGGAGAATCTGAATGAAAATCAAGATCTCACTTACACTAAAACTGTAGCTCTAGTCTTGAGAGTGGGTTTATACACACCATTAAGCTTCTGCATTTTAAACATTTTAGTGTGTAGTTATTTAAGACTGAGATTATTTCTTTATACCTCACTTGTGATTGCTAAATTATTATTATTTTCCCTTTAATATGTTGAATATAGGCCACAGGAACTGTCTTTCAAACACATATAACCTCTTACATGAATTTGCTCAAAAACCCAAGAAGTCTCTTTATTGCCTTTAGAAAACCCTTTAAAAATCTTCATTTCCATTCTCCATCTGGTCCCTAATTAGTTTTCTTAAAGTCATTTTTACCTATCCCTATCACAAACAATGGACATATCCTATCCACTAATTGTACTAAATCATATTAAAATTAAGAGCAGTTTTTTTAGATTGTGCTATGTACTTTCAAGTCTCTGTTCCTTAGCAATTTCTATTTCTTCTGTTGAAATGTTCTTTCCTAAAAGTTTTGTCTATTAATATCCCTCTAATTTTTCAAGATCCAGTTAAAATGCTCTGTAAAACCTTGGCCAATTTCTCAAGTTAAAATTACTCCCTCATCCATGTTATTTTTAAAAGTTTTCTGGCCAGAAAGAAGAACTTAATTTGGTGTTAAAGAGTTTACAGTAGTATTAACTGAGCGCCGTGTAGAGCTTTAGAGACCTTACCTCAAAAACAGTATTAAATTCTCTCTCTAATTGATATGTTTGGAGACGTAGAAACCAACATAATTAAGTGCCTGCCAGGTAAAATAGATTGCACGTGTTTTATATTCATTATAAAATAATCATTTTTATAACATCAACTTTTCAGATGAGAATACTGAAGATTGAAATTTTTTTTTCTTGTCAATATTTTTGAAGGTTTTAAGCAAGCAATGTATTCAGTTATATCCCTGTTAAGTGGAGTGTGACTAATCTATTTGCTGGTTAAATATAGAACCATGTTTAATAACTAGGCACGGATTTCCTTACTAGAGATGAAAGTGGTTTAATAAATGGGAATGTCAGTATCAGGATTCAAATCAATTTTCCCTCATAGCAAAGCCCATGTTCTTTTCAGAAAATATTCTCTCTATCTGAGGTGAGTTAAATCCTAAGAATGGAGATATTTACACTTCTCCATGATAAATGAGCTGTGTGTTTACTTTTGTCATTGATGTTTTCAAAATTCCTTCCACCTTCCTGTTCGCTACCTTGGAGTTGTTTTTAATATACCACCTAAGTTTTAAACTATTTTAGAAAATTTTACTGATTTTGTACCCAAATGTTTTATAATTACAAAACTATCTTAATTCCCGAACTTCCATTTTCTTTTCTCATTTCTCTTTTCTGTGTTAACAGTTACTCTTCTTTTTGTTCATTTTTCGTTTTCTTTGATACAAAGAAATATTGATTACGTATAAATGTTTTTACTAAGCTTAGAACTAAGGATAAATATAAAATGAAGTAAGATTTGTATCTTTAAAGAGGTCACGGTCAAGCTGAGAGAAATGTGTATAAACAGATTGTTTTTGGGGGGTCCTTAAGATCACACTCTTAGCAACAGTTAGCAAATATAATTCAGAGCTTGGTGTAACAAGGGAGTCAGCCCTTCATTTGTGCTCAGTCAATGCTCAAAGGCAGGAAGAGGACTTTAAAAGATGTAGAGTGAAAAAAAGAAGGGGCTCCTGGGTAACTCAGTCAGTTAAGCGTCTGACTTTGGCCCAGGTTATGATCTCATGGTTCATGAGTCTGAGCCCCACATCAGGCTCTGTGCTGACAGCTCAGAGCCTGGAGCCTGCTTCAGATTCTGTGGTGTGTGTGTGTGTCTCTCTCTCTGCCCCTCCCTAACACATACTCTGTCTTTCTCTCTCTCTAAAAAATTAATAAAACATTTAAAAAATTTTTAAAAAAAGAAAGAAAAGGCTTCAAGTATACTCTGATTGGAGGTTTCTGGCATGGGGAAGCTGAGATCAGGCTAAGTAGAGGTAGGCATCTGAATAATTAGTTAGGTTAAACACCTGACTTTCTCTAGTCCATCCTCAGGTGGAAAATTTGAGAAGCTGGAAGTTATTAATACGTTCCTAACCAATTTGAGCTAATTGCTACAGAGATTGTGGTTTAACTAAACTGGACTGGTTGCTCTACATTGTGAGTCAGAATTCTATTTTACTATGTGATCTGGTGATTGCTCACTTGTATACTCATTTTCTCAGTGGTATTTAAAGACTTACATAATGACTGATCTATTGATATTTTTAGTCCATACAATGTATAGCATATCAGAGCAAGAGACAGATTTTATGACAATGGAAATGTGACAATGAGCTCATGTCCACAGGATCCTCAGTTGTACCCTAGGCCCACACTGCAGAGGCAGCCATCAAAGGCTGTTAAAGGCTCAACGAAAGTACTGGAATGGGGACAAAATCCAATGGAATTATGTAATAAATGAACAGATGATATACAATACTCTGTCTGTAACAGCTAAAATACCCAGGTCTCGGGGTGCTTGGGTGGCTCAGTCGGTTAAGCTTCCGACTTCAGCTCAGGTCACGATCTCGCGGTCTGTGAGTTGGGGCCCCGTGTCCGGCTCTGGGATGATGGCTCAGAGCCTGGAGCCTGCTTCCGATTCTGTGTCTCCCTCTCTCTCTGCCCCTCCCCTGTTCATGCTCTGTATCTCTCTGTCTCAACAATAAATAAACGTTAAAAAAAAATAAATTAAAAAGTAAAAATAAAATAAAATACCCAGGTCTAGAATCAAAGGAATGGGTGAAGGACTAGATCTTCGTAATACCTATCCAGTGACCTAAAGCAAACTTTTTGTTTGCTATCCTTGTGAAATTAATCCCAGGTTAAGTTTGAGGTCTGCTTTCATTGTTCCTTGGAAAGCAACAAAACAAAACAAGACAAAACCTGAATTTAGTGGATAAATTCCCCACCCCTCCTTATACTTTCTGGGTAAATGGTCTTGGAGTGTAGTTTATATGTCTACTAGAGTGTGTTGTCTGGATGATAGAACAATTAATGTCTCTTGGTTTGCATCTTCACATTGATTCTTTATTTATTCTTTCTCCCTCACGTTGTCTTTTACTGAAGCTCCATGTGATTGTCCTTACCAATAAAGCAGTAACACAGACCTCTTTGCTTCAGGCTTTGCATTCTGTGGTACCTAAGCCAAGGTATCAGGGTCCCTAGAACAACTCCTAGGCTGCTTCTTTGTGGAATGCGATTCTCTGATTTGGAGTAATTGAACACAGATTAAATTTAGGAGCACAGGATCATTCATTTAGTTGGACTTGATAACTAATTCAAATCTACAAAGGACAATACTAGGGAGGATTTCCATAGATATATATGTACATAACTGAGGAAAGGTGAGGAATGTATATAAAATAAGATGGGAGTCATCAGTGTATGGATGATAACTGATTCCTGATGCGGTAATTGGGATGGATTTTCTAGGGAGAATATGTAGAGAAATAAACAGGTCCTGAGCAACCCTGGGAAACAGTACATATGTTACTTGAAATGAAGAAAACAAAATTGCGTAGAAGCAGAGCCAACAAAGGAGAGTAGCTCACTTTGGGGTGATTGATAAAACCTTGAATGCTACCAGAGAGTCTAGTAAAAGAAAGACCAAACAACATCTAGTAGATGTAGAATCATGAAACTTATTGGTGATAGCATGGGAGGGGCAGTGGGGAAGCTAGTTTCTTGAAGACAATAAAGAGGGCAGAGGATGTATTGGGCATTAGCAGATGGCACAGGGGGAGAAAAAGCATGTAATGTCCTATAAACTTCCTATAGTTGGGTGTATCCAAGAATAAAAGTAAGACAGAATGAAGGATGCTATCCACAAACACAAATATTGTCTAAGAAGACATTTTGCGTTATGAAAACTTTCATAATGTGGAGTATGGACAGGAGTTTGTTTTCCTAACCTGGAAAACATCTAGTGTGGTAGTTTCGTAATAGCCTGTCATTCCTAGATAAGAAAGTAGTAAACAAGCTCTTTAAATTTATATGAAAAGGGGCATGTGTGTGTGTGCGTGTGCGCATGTGTTTTTTTTAACGAGGAAAACAGCATTTATCCAACTTTAAAACAGGTCCAAAAACCCTAAAAGGTAAATAGCCATTTATGTAGCTATGTTCCAGAATCTCTGTTTGCAAAAGATTCAGTGCTTTTAGACATTTTTAAATTGCTGAACAAAAATACGAGACTGTAATCGTAATCTCAAGTATGCTCATGTAGATCAGAAGTGTGAGAAGCCAGGCAGACTCTGATAGGGGCGAGATAATTACAAGCAGCATGCAGAATGTAATTGTAGGTATGAATGCCAAGAACTGAGAGAAGCATGAACAAATGAGGGATCTAAAAATGTAATTAATTTAAAGGAAAGAATGTGCTCAAAATACTAGGTAAGTGGGGTTAGGTTTCCCTCGAGCAATTTTTGTAAGAGTTGGCAAAACATCAGTCTGGTGAACTATTAATTATATTGAAAAACAAAAAAAAGATCTAAAATATTGATTAAAAAGCAGTTTTATTTCCTTGGGTTGGTGTGATCTACATCTTCCTCAACCTATTTCCTATGATCAACATAAAAAGTAGCCAAAAAAAATGATAATTTGAGAATCATCATACGACATAAAAAACTTCCAAAGAGAGAAAAACTTTTTTCTATGTAAACTCAGGCTTATAAATACTAAAAACTGTCAATTGTTACATATTATTTCTCCTCTTTCACACCATTTGAAATAGATGCTTATTATCGCTCCAAAGAGTAAACATCAATGCTCTATTTATTACTAGGAAATTCACAGATAGTAGGGTTCTGTGTTAGAGTCTCTGATTTTTGGTTTTGTCATTTTTCTTTTATGTGTTTAGCTCAGTTGAGCCAGATTATATTTCCTAGGATATGCGTTTGATAGAGGTAGCTTTTAACCTGTTGCTTATTTTCTCTTTGTTCTGTATCAGTTGTATTCTAAATGTGTGCAATTTGTTGACCAAACCTTCCCCAACGCTGTAACTTTTGTCCAGTTTCTTTATCTTTAATTTTCTGGGCTCTTCTTTAGTTCTTCCAATATTGAGCTTGGAGTTCCTCTGTTCAACCATGGGTTGTGTTTTTTCCCTCTGTAATGTGTCTGTGGTCAAGAAATGGCTCCCATGGTTTCAGCTACCACCTCATGCTTACAGTATGACTAAAATGACACGCTTCTTTAAAATATCTCGTCTTTTGCTCAAGTTTTGTGTTTCAGTCTCTTTCAAGTAAATCTTATTTGTTAGTGTCTTTGCTGCCTAAATTAATATTTTCATAGTGAAATTGTAAATTCCTCCCACTACTGTTTCCTACTCTTTTATGTTACAATCTGCTTACTAGTCATAAAAACTGAAGTTATGTTTTCTCTCTCTCTCTCTTTCTCTCTCTCTTTTTACTGTTTCCACCAGTATGTGTTATTATACAACATTTCTTCATGTGGTCTCTAAAAATTCAAATTTAGGCCCTTTCAGAATTAGAAGAGTATCTTTTCTTATCATTCCTCTGCTTTTACTGAAACAGAGTTCCACAAGCCATGGGAGCTCAATAAATATGGTGCTTATCAGTTATTACCAGCTCATTCTTATTTGTTATCTTTCCAGATCTAAGATTGATTTGATTTGAGTGATAAGATTTGATTTTGGCTTCAGGGAATACTCCTAGAGTTTACAGTTTAGAGAAATGTAAGAGTAATGATTTCCAAAGTAAATTGTATCTCTTCCTGATTCACTTTTAAGCTGCATTACTAATTGGAAATTCTTATAGACAGAAGACCCAGAACTTTCAATAGCAATTTGGAAAGATGCTGTAAGAAAGAGCTAAATAGCCAGAATGGGGCCTGAGAAGAAAGCAGCTATCATGAGTTAAATGAACAGGTATATCTCCATATCGTATGTATTATTTTATTTAAAAGAAGTGGGCTTAAGTAGACTGTTAATTGCTGTAGGAATATGAATATGTGTATAAAGTATTGTTTTAATTTTGAAGAGAATAGATGGGAAAAAGGGGTGGGAGGGGCTAGAGATGTAGAACAAATGTGACCACTGTGCTTGCTAAAATGTGCTAGTCGAGAGATTTTCCTTTAAAAATTAAAAAAAAATTAAAAAAAATCACTGTCACAGGTATGCTGTGACATCTTTAAGATATTTATAATGGATACATATCTAATAAGGGTTCTGAGCTATTAATTTGGTTAGATTCAACATGTCCCAAACTTCTTTGACCTTAGAACTCTGAGGAATATTGATTAATTTCCTATAAAACAAGTATTAAATTGAACATGTTTTGGAAATACTGTGCAAGTCTGTACGTTTGAGATACTCTTCTTGTGATTTAATAATGAAAGGGAATGTTATAATGAAAGGACAGCACCTGTCAGCGTGTTTGTTACCTTTGCTCTAAGACAGGCCATTTAATAGTTTAACCTGGTAAACATTGTTTCACTTTTCATATCAAACTACCAAACATAGTGTGTTATTAACCCGTGACTTAAATTTCATTAGATCTAAAATAAAATCTCCAAGCATTTAAACATGAAGAATCCCAAAGTAGTTTACTACCTTTAACTTTGTTCAAGAAACACCTCATTTTTTGTTACTTTGGTACATACATAACACTATTTACTAGTCACTTCTTAAATATTACCAAGTGAATTTTGGTTCTTAAAAATTTTGTTCACTCTAAGTGTCATTTAATTTAAGTCCTAGAGGATCCATTTTGTTTGGTGAGATACTATATGCAAGGTCAAAACTGAGATATTGAGAAAAATTGTCTCACGTATTTGAAATCACATGGGTACCATATAATGCGCACTAATGAAGTAATTTCCTTAAAAAAATAATCATAATTTTATCTTACACTTTGAATCCCAATGGTAGTATGTTAAAGATGTGAATCTTTGAAACTAGTTGTTTGGGAAAGAGAACCCATACAAATGATAAAAGATTTTATAAATATTGGGTTTTAATTACATATCCTTTATCCTTCAAGATCATGTATCCCATGATTTATATGAATACAAGGAATTATACCTGGATTATAACAGAGAGCTACTGTATCTCATTTCCTTTTCACTTGAGTTCCTGTGAATAAAGTGGAAAAGCATTATTGTTCTTTTGTTTAAATGGTTAAAACAAGAGACAGAAAAGGATAATTGGCAGCATCGTGATATCTAAATTTCTCTAACTCTGGTCCATTGATTTTTTTTTTCCAAATAGATTACCTATCAAAAATGTTGTCCCTGGACAATGACAAAAACTCAGAATAGATATATAACAGTGTTTTCCTAAATGCCTAAGTATTTAAGTAGTTTATTCAGAAAACTTACTTTCAGTTTAAAAAATGAAATGAAATTTATGTATTTAAATCTGATTTTATCTGTACTACCTGCATTTGTATATATACTATCACTGAAAGTATGCATTATTACTACAAATTTAATAACTTTTATTAAATATTGAATGCTTCAGAGGTGTAATAGTGAGGAAAAAGTTTAATTTTACCTCCTTAATACATAGAAACTAGAGCAAATCCTTTTCTTAATACCTAGTAAAAGATACCTTCCTTTTTACCATTTATCCACTGACTGGCTAATACCTGAAGAATTATTGGGGATACAGGAAGATAATATTTTCCATCAAATGTGTTTATGGAATCCTTTATCTGGTTGCTGTTCAAGAAGTATTAACCTTCTCTAGAATTCTAACAGAAAATACAGCTCTTCTTTATAACTCTGTAACACAAAAAGGTTACTTAATTTATCAGAACAAAAGTTTCTGGGAATACCTATTAACAGAAATATATATGTGCAATTATTTATCACAAAAATTTCAAAAGTGTACCACATTGCTCATTTTTTTCCCCATTGAGATTATGCAAATCCTCTACGTGAAGCACTTTTTACATGCACTTTTCCGTGATCTCTTTTGGAAGGTAACTTTGTCTGTTTCCCTAATGAGCTAAAAGAAAAGGCTTCATGAGAGTGAGGTTTACAGGTTTTGTTTCCTGTATCAGCTTAATGCTGTCTCATGGCCTGAGAATTTTTTCGGCAAAAGGTCAGAAGACTCTTGTTTATTTTTTTATTTCATTGTATCTAATTAATTAATTAATTAATTAATTATGGAAGGGGAGTCCAAGTTAGGACTGTGTGATCTCAGTGATGAGCTGGACAAACCCTGTTATTTCTGTCTCAAGCCTGGAGAGGCACTCTTCTAGTTGTGCAGACCAGAATATTTGGAAGATTGAGGCCTCTTACCTTCTAGAAGAACACTATAAACAGAGAACATATTAGCATTAAATATAATTTGGACATCGGATTATATAAGAAATGGTCAAATGAATCTTTCTCTCTTTCTGTCTCTCTCTGTGACACACACACATACACTTTCTCCTTGTCCAGAATTTTCACTGCAAAACAATGAAATCATCACTGGATGGTTGAACTTCAGAGGTTGAAGCATGTCTAAATCTGTGAGATTCTAAAGTGGAAGCATAGGAAGTAAACCTATTGATTACTGAGGATTTTTTTATTAAAAAAATGTGTTTGCAAGAGAGCACGTGCATGCACAAGTGGGATGGGTGGTGGGGGAGGGGGAGAGAGAGAGAGAGAATATCTTAAGCTGGCTTCATGCCCAGTGAAGAGCCCAATGTGGGGCTTGATCCTATGACCTGAGCTGAAATGAAGAGTTGGATGCCTAATCAACTGAGCCTCCCAGGCACCCCATTTTACTCAGGATATTTTTAAAAATTAATCATGGAGAACACTTTGATCTCTTGGTCACAATGTTTAGTTTGATAGAGCTTTATTTTTATTTTATTTTATTTTTTTTAATATATGAAATTTATTGTCAAATTGGTTTCCATATAACACCCAGTGCTCATCCCAAAAGGTGCCCTCCTCAATACCCATCACCCACCCTCCCCTCCCTCCCACCCCCCATCAACCCTGATAGAGCTTTAAAACCAAGACTTTGTGAATTATCCAAAGATGTTTGATGGCACAGCACATTTTTTTTAAGCAGTGTGATCTTTGTGATACTTTTGTATCAAACACTGCTCCCCCCTGTTTTTTCTAATTCTTCCACTTTCTGTAGGATATTCCAAATACCAGACATAATGGATCCCAGTGTTACATATTACTGCTGTACTGGCAAGAAAAACCCAGCACCTTCGTTAGCCCTATATTTGGTAGACTTGACAGTGAACATTTATGAGACAGTGGTCAGCTTGCCATAACTATGGCTTCCAAGGTTGAGGAGCCAGTGGTATCCTCTTGCCTACCCTTTCAGCTACTGAGTGCGTCTTGGCCTGGAGCTTGTGATTTTGAGGGGGTCTGTTTTCTGTGGCTTGGGAAGCAAGCTGATGGGAAAAGGAAATTGACTTACCTGTCCCCACCCAGGGCACAACACATTGGTTTCATGCCTGGTGAGAAAGGGAACCTGGCAGCTGGAGGGCCAGACACATACATGCATTGAGCTACAAGAGAGGGCCCTCAGTATGACTCTGAAGGTCTACACTCAACAAACAAATTAAAAAAGCAAGACAATTGGAGAGAATCTGTAAAAAACATTGTTTTATATTTCAGTGACTTTGGTACTTTTTCTTGCTTTTTTGTCCAAGAAACCCAGTATTTTCATTCTTGTACTGGTATCTATAAATTATGTAACCAGCCGTGGGCATGGTTGTTAAGTTCTAAATATGGTTTTATATTTAATATATTTTATTGTGTATTAGGTAATTCTATTAAGGGTCCTGATTTACCCAAACTTTTAACAGTTTCTACCCTACTTCAGTCAATCCAGAGTCTAAAAAAGAACTTGGGTACCTCAAGTAGGGTGGGGTAAGAAGATGTAATCAAGATGGAGAAAGAACTGACAAACCCTGGCATGAGACCAAGCGAGGGGACATTCGTAACTGGCCTACCATGGAGTTTACCTGTTTTGTTAAGATTCAGGGACATTGGTAGGTGAGGGTGAAAAGCCCACGGCTGAATCATCAAGCAGATTTCATATCAAGTGATATGTCATGGGTAGCTTTTGATTATTCTAGGGCAGGTGTCTTTGTCTACATGAACATTCTTTGAATAACTACCCACCATAGGAAAAACAGTGTGAGGCTTATGCGAGTGGAGGTAACTGGCATCACAAGAGTGGTTTGCATGAATATGGGGAACACTTAGAATACACATTCTCTCTCTCTCCCTCTCTCTATATATATGTGTGTGTGTGTGTGTGTGTGTGTATACACACACACACACACACACACACACATACATATATATATATATATATATATATATATATATATGTATGTATAAAAATTATATATAATAATGTTAGGGGAAAGTCTGGGAGTGGAAAGAGAAACACTCATTTCTTTTGGCTATTGATATTTTTAAATTTTGCCAGGTCATCATTTTGGGTGAACTTCACATCTAGAATGGCAAATAAAGAATAAAATGAAATAAATAAAATGAAATGAAATTTGAGTCACCTAGGTGGCTGAGTTGGTTGAACATCTGAGTCTTTGTTTCAGCTTTGGCTCAGGTCATGATCTCACAACTGAGTTCAAAGCCTGCATAGGGCTCTGTGCTGACAGTGTGGAGCCTGCTTGGGATTCTCTGCCTTCCTGTCTCTTGGCCGCTTCCCTACTCATGCTGTCTCTCTTTCTCTGAAAAAAAAAAAAAAAACATTTTTTAAATAAATAAGAAATCAGTTGAGGGCTGGGTTACATTGATTAGGCTTCTAGAATGGAGCATTATACAAATATCTTCCTTAAAACCTTTTGTTTTTGGTAATAGTTAGTGGAATAGCTACCTTGAAATGAAAGGAATTATGTTAGATTCATTACAGCATTACCCAACACGACAGTAAGGAGATTGGTTTTGAAATCTAATAAAAGCTTTATGGACTCCAGGCACTTGAGAGTCCTGTTTGCTTTAGAAAAGAGACCCCTGAGCTTGTTGGTTTTCTCTCTTGTTGCTTAAACACTGAATGTATCTTTATCTCTCTGTCATATGAGAGATTTGAGTAACCGTATTTTTATTTAAGAAATGTTTTATTCGTTTTGTGTATATTCTGTGTCAAATTATGCTGTCTTTTAATGCTTTATGTTTGTTTTTGAATGATTCATGTGTCTTTACCTAATTAGAATTTGGGAAGTTTTCAGTTTTTACGATTCGAACCTTCAAAAATACTTGTTAAGTTGAAATAAATATGCAGACAACTCCATGCTGTTAACACCAAATGGCACAGGAGATAATAAATTAGATTTCAATTACTGAGAAAAGAGGACAACTTATAAAAATGCAAATTTTATACATATCTCATTTAATAGACATTCATAGATAAAGGAATTGATTTGTTTACTGAATTATTTTAGCTCAGATAACATGTACAGTGATCGCTGTTATAGATGACACTTTAAGGTTTAGCTCTCATTGAAAGCCACATAGTTGTTTTTTGTTTGTTTGTTTCTTAATCCACATATGTCTTTGTCAGGATGAGTATACATGCCATTAGATTTGGTAGCCAGACAAAGTGAATTCAGTTCCTAAATATTTCTTGACTGTCTTTAAGCTCAAAATACCTAATAGAGGGTAAATGAGAATGGCTTCCACTCCATGACTTTTTTTTTAATAAGCTTGAGCAATACATACTGGAAAAGGTACACATTGCTTGCAGTATGTGTGTTACTGCCAGATTTAACAGGAGAAGCACGAGGGAACTGGGCACATGGAATTTTAACACAAAAGGGGAGAAAGAGCGGAGGAGACAGTAAAGGTGACTGAAAACAAACTGCCTACTTCATAATTTCCCCCTAAAGTCGGAAAGTCAGCTGACAAGACGTTCATGAAGTGTTCATTTTTATCCTTATGAGACAAAATATTATAATCCACCCGGGGCCCTTTTAATCACTGCCTGATATACTTTATGAAGCAAATCCTCTAATCTCTCTCAAAATGACTAGAGGAAATGAGATAAAATAACCCACCACATCCACTTTGAGATTAGTGGCCTTTTAGTTTTTAATTAAAAATATGTGGAGTGAGATTATATGAACCTCCTTCTCAATTAACATGTACAGATATGACTTAATTAGGTAATGAATGACTTTAATATCCCACAAAGCACTCACGCATTTGGATCCATAGGCTACTTTTGAATCTGACTTTTTGGTTTACTAACACAAGTCCCAGAAGGCAAATTACAGTCATTCCTGTCTCTGAAGAGTTGTGAAAAACAAAGTCAGGTCAGTGGAAGTCATTGGGACCTATTTCTTGCTTACTCTAGAGATAGAGTACTCTCATGTGTGGTTTATGAATATACTTCAGCAAATCAGTAAACACCTTAAAGTGTACAATATTTTTTGTGGATGTACTTGTGTTTTGGGAGGTTGGATACTTTTCATTAACCATGCATAATGATTCATAGTTAAAATTTTGATAACTATTGTATTAGGGTTTCTTAGTCTTAGCACTATTGACATTTTGGGCTAGACATTTATTTATATTTATTTATTTATTTATTTATTTATTTATTTATTTATTTATTTTTTTATGAAGCACTCAGTTTTCAGACAAAAAAATCTGGGCTTTAGCTTCAGTCCCACTATTTTAAATTATGTGACCTTGAAAATGTCCTGGCTGGGCCTTAATATCCTCATCTATAAGAGAGGATTAACGTTAATTAGCCTGGTCTCATAGAGTCAGAGCATCATGTATGATACGATCATGGACATGAAAGTGCTTTGTAAACTGTCGAGTGGTGTTGAAATATAGGGTGGCATCATTAACATACTGTAGAGAGTAGCAAAAAAAGAGAATTGTGTTCTGCAAAAATATTAGTGGAAGGAACCCCAAAGTAGAGTGTACTCCCCTCTCGATGTGCTTGAAATGATCCATATGCTCGTAAGTAGATTCATGTTATTTCACCTTTTGTGTTCATGTTAAATTCACCTTTTGTGTATGTCTTGTAAAACGAAACTATATTAATAAAGTATTCCAAAAATATAATTTATAAATAAGAGAAATCACATATTGCCAGTGTATGCTCAAAAGTATTTTAACAATACTTCTGTGAGCAAAGAAAAATTGGAGCCTTCTCTTCTAGAAAACTGTACTGGAGAAAAATGAGGGCCTGTGGCTTGGGGAGTGCCTTTTCTTTATGTGACTACAAATTATTGTGTTAGCTGCCAAGAGATTAAACTAGAGGTTCTCAGGCTGGCTGATCATCTCCATTACCTGCAGAAGGCTTTTAAAATTGGGCTATCAGAGCACAGCCCTAGATTTTCTGGATCAGAATCTCCAGGGTGAAACACAGCATCCGTGGGTGATTCTGACATGCAAATGTGCAGGGAATTAACTTAAACCCTTAGCAGTTAATAAGCTAGCTGCTAATTCATGTCTTCAAAGGTTTAGCAAATACAGGCCAGAGTATCTGGGAAGACTTCTAGGGCAGAGGAAAGAGATGCGGATAGGAAAGTGGGAAGAAAATCTTACATTTGTTAGTTTTTCTAGGACAAACACTGGTCGAGGTATTTCTCTATAACTTCAACGTCTGTTCTCTTTAAAAATATTAATGTGTCATCTCTGCACCTATGCTATATAAATTTCCAAATATCAGAGAATTAAAAATGCTAGGACTTAGAGTTTCTATTTCATTGTGGTGTTTTATCTCTTCTGAAGAACTATTTTCTAGGTATTGCACAGATTTTACAGCGTGTCAGTTCCTGCAGTTTTAAGAATCAGTGTTTAACAAAAGGAAAATAGCCTGCTAAGCCTGGAAACCCACAGGAAACATGTTGTTCTCCAGTATTTGCAAGGATCTAATCAAATCTCGTCTTGAAAAGCTGTCTGTCTTCTCTCAATCTCTCTTCATTCTCCTCATCTATAAAATAGAAACCTTCTTTTGAGCCTCATAAGATTTATGTGATTTTTTGGATATGAAGTCTCCTGCCATTTAACTTTCTACCTCTGGGGATAGGTGAGCAGTGTCACTTTTGATAAGAGCAGGCCCTTTGATAACGATGGATAAAAAGACTTTCTGGATAATTGCACCTCAAGGCTAGGATTTTCATACACCTAACCAAATGGCTAAAAATCTGTTGGCCAGTGGGTTCTTAGAGGTTTGCGTTATTTTAGATTAAACAGTTGGCTTATGATGAGTGTTTGCTGCACTATTTAAGAATATTCTATTTTGTCTATTGAAATAAGAGAAATAAGGAAGATAGGTGAAACAGATTACAGAAGCAAGTGGCTTGTGAGACATGTGGACAGAGACAGAGATATCCCATGCATGAGATACGAAGGAAAAGACAACATTAGGGGTTAAATTGTGCCATTTGTCCTTGGATTTGTCAAAGTCATGCAGAGAGGCATTATCATTAGAATACTTTTTTAATTTTAATTTTTAACTGAAGTATAATTGGCATACAATATTATATTAGTTTCAGGTATATAATAGTGATATGCCAATAATATCCATTATCAGTAGATTATCTATATTTATTATATACCTGTATACATTACATACCTATATTTACTATATACCTGTATATATGTTGAAAATAAATATATATAAATATAAATATAAATATAAATATAAATATAAATATAAATATAAATATAAATATATATATATATATATATGGAGAGATAGAGATTATGAGAAATTGACTCATGTGATTATGAAGGCTGAGATGTCCCACAATCTTCTGTCTGCAAACTGGAGACCCAGGAAACTCTAAGTTACAGCCTGAATCTGGAGGTCTGAGAATTAGGAGCGCTAATAGTGTAGTCCAAGTCCAAAGGTAGAAAGACCTATGCTTCGCCCAAGCAGCCAAGCAGAGAGAGAATTCCATCTTCTTCCACTTTTCATTCTATTGGGATCTTCAATACATTGGATGATGGCAGCTCACATTCAGAAGGAATATCTGTTTAACTTCGTTTCCTGATTCAAATGCTTATCCATTCTAGACACACTGTTACAGACACACTCAGAAATAATGTCCCCTAAAATATCTGGGTATGCTATGGCCTAGTCAAGTTGATGTATAAAATTAACCATCACATCCCGAAGTCCCTTTGTTGGAGTCCTAAACCCTGGAACCTCAGAATGCGGCCTTATTTGGAAATAGGATCTATGCAGTTGTAATTAGTTAAGATGAGGTCATACTGGAAAAGGGTGGACCCCTAATCTCCTATGACTGGTATCCTTATAAAAAGGGAAAAATTTGGACACAGACACATAGGATAAAAGATGAGGGTAGAGAACAGGGTGATGAAAAAGGTAAGGAATGCCACAGATAACCAGCAAACCACCCAAAGCTGGGACACAGACATGGAACAGATCATCCCTGACAGTCCTCAGAAGGAACCAACTCTACTGCCTTGATAATCCAGCCTCCAGAAAGAAGACAATAATTTCTTGGTTTTTAAGCCACATGGTTTGTGATACCTTGTGATTGCATCCTGAGCAAAGAATACAGAAGGGCTTAGACACCAAGGATTCATGAAGCCTACAGGAGAAATGAGCATGGGGGATGGTTCAGGAAGTACCTGCGCCCTGCTCTAAGTGTGTTGACGTGACCCATCTCTTTCCACTAACTTCCTCTCATATGTTTAAGAGTGAGTCAATAAGCTGTGTAATTCAAGCATTTTAATTTGGTCTTTAGGCCTTTCTGTTCCCTGATACCTGGATTACCTTTCCTAGCAGTGTATCCAACGGCCTACCATCATATCAGCACAATTTCCCAGACTGATAAGCCCTTTGCGACCCCAAACCCAGTTTTTAGGCACTTCTGAGCGATGAGTGGATCTTTAAGAGAGATGGAGATTCTTTCTGCTATTCTTTATTTTACAGATTGCATAATCAGTATTTCCCATAGCCTTGCTTCGCTTTTTCTCATTTATATCTGGGCTGTGAATTTATTTTAAGAAACATTACAAGTGTTTCTGAAAGCATTGATTCACTACCATGAAGTCTGTCTTTTTCCAAAAGAAATCATCTTATGTGATGATGATAAAAATCTGTGTTCAGTCTTAACTCCACTTAAGATTTTTACGCTTACTGGAATATTTTTTAAATCTTAAAATATAGTCACAGAGAAGCCCAGAAGTCCTTAGAAATAAGGTTTGTGAGGAATATTCTGTATTTGCCTAAATTAAGTGATGTTTTCTGAGGAGCTCCTGTTTGAACTGATTTTCAAGATTTCCCTGACTTTGTGCAACTTCTATGTTGGTAGACAAGTTGTTTATTATACCTGCAAATTTCCCTTAAGGATTTTTAGGTTTGTGTTTGCCTCTTCTCTTTTATATTTAACTCTTCACAAAGCTAAGAGGGTGTTATTTGGCGGTTTGCTTTGTATTTATAATTGGAATTCTCTGGAGGCAGAGTCAAATTAACTCAAGGGTTTGATCGTAGCAATTTACCTTTCCACTGTTTATTTCTTCCCATAAGTAGGAATTTACCATGCAAGCGTTCTATTTCAGTAAGGGGTAATGGAAGCTAACAGTCTGATTGTTGATGAAACTGAGCTTGATTAAATAAATAGCATAGGGTGAAATATTCCCTTCTCTAGTGGCAAAAAGGCCTTGCATTACAAAAGTAAAGTGTTGATTAATCCATTTCTTTCTTTCTTTTTTTTTTTTTGAAATGCTTAATTTTTTTTTAAGTTTATTTATTTTGAGAGAGAGTGAGAGAATAAGCAAGCATGGGGGAGGGGCAGAAAGACAGGGAGAGAGAGAGAGAATTCCAGGCAGGCTCTGTGCTGACTCAAAGTCAAAAACCATAAGATCATAACCTGAGCCAAAATCAAGTGTTGGAAGCTTAACCGACTGAGTCACCCAAGCACCCCTCATTTGTGTGTTTTGTAAAACAGTCTTTGCTTTGGCTACAGGATATTTTGACTCCTGAATTTGTAGTCTAGTTATTTATAAAAGGAAGTTGTGCAAATCAGTTGGTAGCATGTTGCTTGAGAACTTGAGGCCAAGAGGTAGACTATTTGAATTCCTGGCTTCAGCTACTGTACTCTGTGACATTAGGCCAATTACATAAGGGCTTAAGTAGGCCCAAGGCTCCCCATCTCTGAAACGAGGAACACAAGGATTAAATGGGATGACACAGAGAAAATTGTTAGCACACTGTCTTTCTTGTTGGAAGGGCTTTATATCAGGTAACTTTTGTTAATTTTTACTTTCTAATATTTAGTTCAGCTTTTCACTTTATTTCTTTTTTTGAGTGAGGCATGTGGCTTAAAAAATATGTCAAATATTGGCCCTTCAATGGAAGCTTTCACAATGTAGATAGGAAGAAAATACCCAAGAAATTATTTCACTACATTAGGGCATGCACTGGATATACTGTTAGTACACAATATAGGCACTCCAATGTAGAGAGTTAGGGAAGGTTTCCTGGGTAATAACAAAAGCTCAAAATGAAGTCAGGAGTTAGAAGGAAACAGCTTGAGCCAAGAGAAAGAGCCACACAACACCACACAAACAGACAAAAACTGCTGAATTCCAGGCAGTAAGATACAAAACAGAGAGAACAGGACATGGATTGAGAGAGGTCGCTCCTGGGGACACCATTCTCATGAACACGGGCTTATGCTTTGAGTGCTACAGACCACATGAAGTCCTTAAACTGTGTTGTGCTATGGCGCTCTCGGGGTAGTGCGTGGAGAGCGAACTTCGGGAGTCAAAGTTGAGAGGAAGATACACTGATTAGAAGAGAGGGCGGCCTTTTGTGTTGAGGCAGCCACCATAGAGGTGAAGATGAGGCAGTGTGAAAACTGTTCAGGGAGTGAAGCAGGCAGGACTGGGCAATTGGCAGAAGTGTGGGGAGTGAGGGACAGAAAGATTGAGGGTAAATCCAGTTTTCTGGGTTGAGTAACAGGGTGGATGGTGCTGCTATTTACTGAGGTTGGGAATTGCAGGAGCAGGATGAAGAGTGGGTGGGGGTGGGGGTGGGAAGCAGTGATGACGTGTTGACTTGGCCCCTTTCCCTCTGACATAGGCAGGCGTCTATAAGGATCTGCGGATGAGGGTAGTAGACTTAAAGCAAAGAAATGGAAGTGCTTGTTATGCCAAAGGTCAGTTCCCCAGTCTCTAAGAAGAAATCATACTTGAGACGATAGGCAGTATTTAAAACTCAAAGCAGATACGAGCGTTGAACTCGATAGTGCAAATAGCTGTCATTTATTGATCATTGTGTTTACACTAGACCCCTCTGCTAATTCTGTGTATTTACCATTTTATCTACTAGACATATCTGTTATTTCTACTCATTCAGGCTAAACATTTTCTTAGCTACTCTTCGTTTTGATTTCAGATTTCTCAGTTTTATCTTGTTAGGTGAAGACTTTGATCTAAATCTCCTCTTTTAAACAAAATATACATTCTGTTAAACACAACCTATTTTTATGATGTCCTTAAGCTCTATCAGATACAGAAAGGAATGGTTTAAGAACAAAATATAAAATTTCGCATCCTTACAAGAAACTTAAATATTTTCAGTTGTTACCTTCAGTGATCTTAAATCTCTCCTTTCCAACTTTCCAGTTACTTGTATTAAAAATTCAATACAGTTAATTTTAGAAATGATAGTAGCTCCATGACTGGCTGGACTTGTGTTTGAAGAAACTTGGAAAGCCAAGGGGCAGAATCTGTTGTTTTCCTTCCTCTCTGTTCTCCTTTTTCGGGATCTAGCTTGTTAGAGTTGGGGATAAGAAGGAAGGGTTGGGGTTATCCCACAGAACTGGTTTTCTATTCTGTTCTTGGTTTCAGTCTACTTTGGTCTTGGTCTGCTTTGCTCTGTCTCTGTCTCCTTCTGATGAATTGTGATAAAATGGCTTTAACGTGGTATGGATGGTTCTCTAGGAGTAGGGTGTAGCTTTCCTTGTTTCCTCCACGGAACAGACATGTCTTCTTTCAGTCTCCAATCTTTCTTTATGATCCATGCACTTTCTGGGTGGATTATCTCACTTGGCCTCTTATTTTTTGAAAAGAATGCAACCTTTTCCCCCTCTGTAACTTTTGTGATCACACAGAACCATGTCAACACTGAGTTCCCCTTCTGTGTCCTCTGAAACACAGGTTGTGGTTACCACTATTTTATTCCCAGGTTTACATCACTAGGAGTTCTTCGTGGCTCACTGGCATTGGCCGTTAAGTGGGCTTCTGTCTCCTGGAAGACATGTGTCACGCACCAGTCTTGTGTCGATATACTCCAAACCACAGGAGATGTGTGACAGGGGCTCACAACAACTCTCCTGTGTTCTTCCCTTTGCTCCCAATGACAGCAGCATGATGAAGGTGCCCAACTTGAACTTAATGGAGCACCAGTTAGGGAAAAATGAAAGGCTCCTCTGTTTGCAGTCTCTCATCTTTTCAAGTGCTTCCCTCAGAACTCACCCTCAATTTACATTTGGGAAGGGAAACATCACCAGAAACCCTATACTTCACATGTTGCACTTTGTTCAGATTTCTCTTCCCCCCCTTTTACCCCAAATCCAGGTAGTTCCCTGTTCCCTTCCCATACACTTATAGGAAGGGGATGGTTGATGGTGGTAGTGTCAGTTTTGCTCTCTCTTAAAATGACCCTGGGAGATGTCTGGCTCCATGGTTGGTTGCTTTCTTTAGAATATAGGGTGTTTGCTTTAGAATGTATGTTTCTTTATCCTAAGCTTTGAGCCTCAGCCACAATTCCAGGATAACAGGAAATGTTCCATTCAACTCCCTGTTACCAAATTTAACACTAAAACAAACTGAGCATGATTTGAGGAAAGAACTATTTAAGGACCTTCACACAGAGGACAAATCTCCATCCCTGCAAAGATACCCTCCCTGAGGAAACCACATCCACTTGACCAGAGAACTCAGATGCTTGTAGGGAACTCTTTTCATGAACAAGGTTGGCAAAGATGTTTTTAAAACAAAGAGAACATCAGAGGAACTTCAGTGGAAAGATAAATAGCCTAGGATTTGGTCTATTAACCTTGGTTCATTACTCAATTGCCTTGTGGGGAAGTCATTTTAATTCCTTGATCTTTGTGGTCTTTCTGAGGAGAGAAAAAATTTTAAGATGATTTTAAAATGCTATAATTCTATGACTCAGATTTATAATTGCAATAACTTTCGAAATGGAATATGGGCACGAAGGTGGACTTGTTAAAGTTCGCCTCTGAATGGCCACGTGACGCAGCTCTGTGGATTCTTTCACAGCTGGATTTCATCATCTTGATTTGGCTAACCTTGGAATTAAATGAGTCCAGGCCAGATTTCTCCAGTTCCTACAAGACAGAGACATTAAATGAATAGTCACTTTCTGTATCTTTAAAGAGCTGAAACAGCATTGAGAGATGGTGAATATCCGCATAGGGGCAAACCAGGCACTAAGAAAATCTGGTTAATAAGTAAGTAGCAAGCAGTAACAATAATTGTTTCTAAAAGTCACATGGAATTAAAAGAGATAATCTATCAAGGTTGTATTAAGTTTTTATCTGTATCTATATGGATATACATGCAGATATGTCTGTATACATTTATTTCTATCTACATCTGTATTTATATTTACATCTATATCCTGAATTTGAGATTCTAGCCGTTTTTTAAGTTCATTTTATTATTTACTTATTTATTTTTTGAGAGAGAGTGTGCGAGCAGGGGAGGGACAGAGACAGAGTGAGACAGAGGATCTGGAGAGGATCTGAAGCGGGCTCTGCACTAACAGCAGAGAGCCCGATGAACAGCTGGAACTCACAAACGAGGAGATCATGACCTGAGCTGAAGTCAGATGGCTAACCAACTGAGCCACGCAGGTGCCCCTAGCCTTTTATTTTTTTTTAATTTTTTAATGTTTATTTTTTGAGAGAGGCAGAAACAGATTGCAAGCAGGGGGAGGGGCAGAGAGAAAGGGAGACACGGAATCCAAAGTAGCCTCCAGGCTCTGAGCTGTCAGCACAGAACCCAACACGGGACTCGAACCCACAAACCATGAGATCATGACCTGAGCCAAAGTCAGATGCTTAACTGACTGAGCCATCCAGGTGCCCCTGGGATTCTATCCTTTTAGAATAACTAATTTTACTTTACAACCTTTATTTCTTAAAGAAACCTTTCTTTACCAATAAAGTGTGTATCGCCTGATATGCGGATGAAACAGAAGTGGATGTTGGGAAAGAGATGTATATTATATCAGGAAAATATTTTGGCAAAGATAATACAACAAAATAGAATTTGTAAAAGAAAAAAAATACTATATAGTATAATTTAAAACAAAAAAAGTCCAGTAGTAATATTTATACTAATATAGTATTTCTATATATGTATGTATATATTTATACACATGTATGTGTGTGTGTGTGTATATATGTACACAGAATTCTATATGTGTGTATGTATTTGTATACATATTCACCTATATAGACTAATAACTTTTCCCATGTCAAATTGACAGCATTTTTTTAAGGTTTACAGAGGTTGGCAGTAACATAGGAAAAAACATGCATCTGTACTTAAAGTTATTATTTCATCTTTTAAGAATAAATTGGCAACAAGTATCAAGGATCTTGAACACATCTTTATACTTTGACCTAGGAATTTTCCCTCTAAAACATCATCTTAACACATTAGTCATGGATGGGCAAATATTTATCTTGAAGGCTGTTTACTGCAATATTTTTTATAATATAGATAATTGGAAAAATGTTCTCTTAGTATAGTTATATAATGAACCATTTATGGGTATTTATACAACAATTATGTTGTAGAGTATTGACATAAGTTAAATAGTTGCAATATTTTGTAATTGAAAAAAAGTTAAAAAAAATTAAACACACTATCCCAGCCTTGTGTCAAAAAGAACCTAAGAACAAAAAATTATTATACCTCCAAAGAAAACAATGGAAGAATATAGACAAAAAAGTTGACAGTCATTCTCTGTTATTGGTAAGATTTGGGATGATTTGTATTTTTATTCTTTGTGAAAACAATCAGCCCTTCCTGCACTCACAAGATAAAGATTGAGAGATAACTTCATTCATATAAAAACTCCAGATATCTTATACTGACATTGAAAATAAAAATGCTACTTCCTCATATCATAATGACACTTCGTATTTATATAGTGAGTAACAGTTTCAAAGAGCCATCATTTCATTTATTCTTCACAATATTTATGCTAGGAAAGTAAAATATCCCTTGGTTTATAGCTGAACAAAAAGAGACTGGGTAATAAAGTGAGAAATTATGAATTAATTTCTTTGAGAAGACACACACTGAAATGGTGAGAAAAAGCATTTTCTCATTAGGCACTGAGTTTGAAATTGTTAAAATTTCCACTACAGATGTATCAAAAGAGACTTCATTAGGGCCAAAAGGAAAATGTAAGTAAATAAGTTGTGAGAATTAATATGTATGATGTGTTTGTGCAACCTAATCGACAGTTTCATTGTAATCTTTTTTTTTTTCAAGCAAAGAACAAAAATTTTATCTTTTGTCCTCAGTTGTGGAAGATAATTTTAACAAGCACAGGATTTAAAAGTAGTAAATGTAAACTCACACTTCTCTATTTCCTTAATCATTCCCAGCGTGCCTAAATCTAGCTCTTCATTTCTCTTTTGTTTAATCTTTTTCTCCACTCAGGAATCCTATCATAATCAGCTTTCTGATATTCTAAGAAGGAAAGGGGCTGACTACCATCCTGGCTTGTTCTTGCTAAGAAACCTCTGTTTTTCTCTCTTTAGCTTTCTATTAAAACATCTTTGTGCACTTGCATATCCACTCTAACTTCTGGGAATAACGATGATGTAACACATCTTTAACAGGAAGGAAGTATCTGTCATTCCATGCACTCATTTGTTCAATACAACAAATGTTTACAGAGCAACATCAGGTACCAGGCATTGAACTCCCCCCAGGGACTGATCTGGAAAAAAGAGACCCAAATATCTACCCTGTGGAGGTTCATTTTGGGGGGTGGACAATAAACAAGATTCAGTAAAATGCCTAAGAAATCAGATCAGTAAAAAGGAGAAAAGTAAGTCAGGGGAAAGCTAAATAGTGTCAGTTTACTTTTACATAGGTTAGCCTGAGAAAGTCTCACTAAAAATGTGAAATTTCAGACAAGCCCCAACGGAAATATGGGTATAAGTCACGGGATAACTGGAGGAAAGGATTCAGTACTTTATTTGATTCCATAAGCATTTATTGCATGCTTACTATATGTGAGGAATATCATGCGAAACTACCTAGACCAGATCTGGTCCCCCTTGAACTTGAAATGTAGATTTTAGTACAGTGGAAATAAGTCTCATCTTTCAGATCCAATGGGTGATTTGGGCAACTTAAAGTTAATAGTCCTGTGTGGCTTTAGAAATGCCTAAGAAGCATTTTTAAAAAGAAAACTAAAATTAGAGTTAAATGAATAAGGATTTAACTGGCTTAACTAGAGATTATGCTTCAAAACCAAAGTCAGAATGTTTTGGTGAAGGGGGTGGGGAAGCAAACAAACAAACAAACAAAAAATATATGGCAGCCAATGCCGAACATGGAGTCCTTGGCCCTGGTTACTAGTATCAGTTCTGTCTGTAGGCATGCATGCAATGAAGATGCTGACTGGTCATTTCAGGAGTCTGGGTCAATTGGCTCTGGTGATCAATTAAAAAGAAACAATCGAGGAGTCTATAATTTTAAAGGGAAGGATATAGAATGGAAAATATGTCACTTTTTGCATCTAAAAAGTCTTTTTAAAATTTAAGTGTAATTGACATGACATTAGTTTTCGGTGTACGATATGATTTAATACCTGTATAAGTTTTGAAATGATCATGACACTATGTGTCATGGATGTCCATCTCCATATCTAAGTTACAAATTTTCTTCATGTGATGAGAACTTTCAAGACCTACTTTCTTGACAACTTCCAAATATGCAATGCAGTATTATTAACTATAGTCACCTTGCTGTACATTACATCCCATGGCTTATTTATTTTATGACTGGAAGTTTGTACATTTTGACCCTCTTCCCTTTTTCCATCCTCCCCCCCCCCCAAATTCTTTAATCCTGCATCATTATTAGGAAAACTTGTTGCCATGATACAAGTTCAGTCAGGGTCAGTCATAATGTGCAAATCAATAAATACCACAGCACCTTTTTTTGTCGATACTTTCTTCTGCCTTAAAAGTATCATGGGTCCTTCCTGTATGGAAATGCGCCACTCTTCCTGTTAACTGACCTCAGTGGATTTGCTCCATGCGGCTGGGGAAAAGTTGGGTTGCCAGTTACTAGAGACTCAGCAGGAAGCACCTGGCTGCTCTCCTTTCTCAGAGAAAGTAAGAGTCAGGAAGCTTCACATTAACTCTTGTAACTCTTCTTTCATTTGCAGAAAATCTTTTAAAACTTTTCCTTTGCTCCTTATGCAATGACATGTTACCTCCATAAGACCACTTTTGTACACTCAGTGTATGGTAAATAAAAAATATTGCCTTACTTCAGACTAATATGTGGGAAATAATTAGCATAGAGTTTAAGTGGCTCGAAGGTAACACAATCACAAGCGAAAGCTTGCATTTTTGTGTTTTTATTTGGGACAAACTTGATTCCAACTAGGGGACAGAAGTGTAAACAAGACAGACCCCTTGCCCACTCTCCATCAGCTCCAAGGCATGCAGTGACTGCTTACCTTTAGGTGATATTTGCACAGACCAGTTTCTTAGCCCACCTTCATCATTGGCCTCTTCTTGCCTTAATACTCTTTGCCAAAGTCTCTAAATGCCATCTGTATATTGTCAACACCAAGTTGTGACCCCTCTTCTAAACTTCAGAGTTACACATCTCACTCAACACTTTGTGTGAACGTCTCATAAACACCTTAATCTTACCTTACCAGGATCAAAAACAATTTCTTGATTTTTAACTCCAGCTCTCCATCTGGCCAGTCTTCCTACACCCATTTCAGGAAATCAAACTCTGTTCTTCCCCCTTGTTCTGGGGAATAACTTCATTTTTTACCTCAGCATCACGTCTATTCAGCAATTAGTATCAGCTCTAATGTCAGAATATACCTATATTCTAGTGGCTTTTCTTGACTCTATCTTCATCATCAAGCTAATATCCTCCCTCCTAGAGGATTATTTGAATAAGACAAAGCTTTTATTTTATTCTATATCTCTTGACTTTCAATCCAGGATTCATTTTAAGCAACAAGAAAAGATAAGTAGAAGAAATATCTGGAATCAATATATTAGATTCTTTTAGAAAGGTAGAGCTCGCAGGGGAAGTCTTAAAACACATTCTCACTGGGGCGCCTGGGTGGTTCAGTCGGTTAAGCATCCGACTTTGGCTCAGGTCATGATCTCATGGTCTGTGGGTTTGAGCCCTGCGTCGGGCTCTGTGCTGACGGCTCAGAGCCTAGAGCCTGTTTCAGATTCCGTGTCTCTGTCTTTGTCTGACCCTCCCCTGTCCATGGTCTCTCTCTGTCTCAAAAATAAATAAATGTTAAAAAAAAAAAATGTTTAAACCAAAAAACAAAAAACACATTCTCACCATGTAATACATATTCTTATGTCTTAAAAAAAAGACTTCGTAGAGATCCTAAAGGAGCTGTAATGTAACAAAAGAAGCATTTTTTTTTTATTGGTAGAGAGAAAATCACTATTTTTAATCCACAAATACTCTATATAAATACTGTCAGAAGTCAGGACACAGAGTGGATTGCTCAGGACCTTGTGTTCCCAAGAATTCATTTGAAGTAAACTCTGTTGGGGAGTAAAATGGAGGAAAACAAAGACTAAAGCAGGAATGGAGGAAATCCTCAGCTCTGCCATGCATATATAAGTCAGAGAAGATTCCAGGCAGCTGAAGCATTTGGGGAATTCGGCTGCCCGGGATTATGGGCATTAAATCCCCCTCCTCGCAATCACCTCCACTCCCACACAAGCCCACGAAATTTAACAGTAAAGATGTTTGTGGCAGCTGTGTAGATGTCTAACCATTAGAAGAGAAAGTGGAGATATAGGAGTCTTCACATGTTGTTTGTTGGCTTTTTGTTGTGTTTTTTTTTACCTCGTTGCCCCCAAAATTACTCCTTTTTAAAAAAAATTTTTTTTGATGTTTATTTTATTTTTGACAGAGAGACAGAGAGCATGAGCAGGGGAGGGGCAGAGAGAGAGGGGGACACAGAATCTGAAGCAGGCTCCAGGCTCCGAGCTGTCAGCACAGAGCCCGATGCGGGGCTGGAACTCACGGACTGCAAGATCATGACCTGAGCCACAGTTGGACGCTCAACCGACTGAGCCACCCAGGCGCCCCCAAATTTACTCCTTTTAATGGAAATTAAAGAAAACTCATCTGAATCTTCAGATGCATAAATTCTATAGATTTAAGACACTTTAGGAATTAGAGATTAGAGGATTTTGTAAGCTGTGACTTTATTCCTGTGACAAGTATTTCCCCATTTGGAATTTTAAATTCTTTAACAACTTTATCATTCGTGTTTACCTCATTAACCTAGAGTTGTCATTATGGTAGAGTGAGCAGAAGGGTATTTGGGAAGATGTCTAATTCTGCTTGGCTTTCATGTACCAGTCGAGACAGAGAAATAGTAGGATGGTAGAAATATAAGCCATTGGTGGAGTGGAGTGCAGGGAGTGTGAATCGAGATACTGCGTTGATCAAATGAAATACTGAAATACTTCACATCCGTTAGTATGCTTTGTACCTGTCAGATTTATTTTCTTGCAGTCTTTTTAAAGATTCCAATAGTAGATTGGAAAAAATCTATATCCTGCCTCTGATTCCCTTGTTTTTGCAATTCTGACTCCAGACTGTGTTCCTTTGAAGATATGAAAGTCTTATTGGGGTACCCGAAGGGATGATACAAGAAAATTAGCATCTGTGGAATTTCTACTATGTGTGATTCTCTGTATTCAACTGTTTCTATCATCACAACCTAATTTAACTGTCAGATGAATTGTGTGAGGTAAATCTTACAATCTCACTTCATAACTGAGGAAGTTCTACAAATACAGTCTTAGGGCTTTCAAGTGACAGGTAACATGCTTTTCCCCTGAAACACTGTTCAGCAAGGAAGAAGATCAGAGATATCTGGGGAAGCACAAAAATTATACGATCTCACTTTGTGTCTCACTCTTAAAGGAAATCTCAAGGAATTTTCCTTTGATAGTTTTCAAAGTCAAGAACAACAACAACAACAACAAAATAATAAAATAAGCCTAAGATTGGAGAGGATGAGGAATGTCCTTGTTATATTTATCGACCTATTACATTTATGCACATACACATTTACAAAACCACACAGTATTTTCCTTTTCATATGAGCTGTGTCAATCATCTCTTTCCTGGTTCCAGACTGCAGTAGAATGACTAATAACTGGATTTAGATCCACCAACCTTGTGAGATTCTAAATTGTTCTGTGGTTGGTTTTCCTCCTCTTTTTTTATCCCCAGGCTCTTCAATCATGTAAGTGGGGGAATGGTATCTAGTCTTTCTCCTGCACCCCAGTTTTTGATTTATCATTTCTTGTTATAGGTACCCATTCCTGATGAGCTGCCAGTTCATTTAGAAGTTGTTAGTGTACACAGATGTAATTTGCTGTCTTTGTATTGATTCAGTCAGTGATAATTTCTGCTAGAGCGCTTATCTGCTGAAAGTATCCAGACGCTTGATTACAGGAGATAAGAGTGTGGAATTCTGGTGTCAACAATTCTGGTTTACCCCTGTGTAGCTACAATGCTACCCTCTAGTGGCACACGAGGGTATGACCCAGAGTATGTCAAAGTAATTTTGGCAATTCTAGTTGGGGGGGAAATGTCTGAAAAAGAAATGAGAAAAAACATTGCTTTGAAGTCTGTGCTATGATTTCATAGAGAAAAACTATATCTGTGTATGTCTCAAGAATAAATGTAATATGTATCTGTTATTAGTCTGCTGTGTAATTTCCCAACATCTCGGGGCACCTGGGTGGCTCAGTTGGTTAAGGGGCCAACTTCAGCTCAGGTCAGGATCTCATGTTCCATGACTTTGAGTCCCGTGTTGGGCTCTGTACTGACAGCTCAGAACCTGGAGCCTGCTTTCTCTGTTCCTCCCCTCCTCATGCTCTGTCTCTCTCTGTCTCTCAAAAATAAATACATGTGAAAAAATAATAGTTCCCCAACATCACTTGGGATTATTTTAGCCAATGTAGGGAATAATCATTGTTAAAAACAACACAAAGCAAATAAAATATGGACTGTTATAACTTCAGTTTCCTATACCGTGGTTAGATATCATATTTTCTAAATTGAAGAACTTCTTCTTTTCAGTGCATTTATATTTAATTGAATATGGAAATATGAAAAATATGAACTTTTAACTGTTTTAAATAGCAACCTATATTTGAAACATTTCGCATTGTGAGTGACAGGCAATTAAATCTACTTTGCATAAACTTGAATGTGAAGTGGAAACCAACTGATTCTTTGAAGATGGAAAAGAAAGAAAAATGAGTTATTTAATCTTTGTGCTATATGCTGTGGTTCCTGAGAACAGGGAAAACAACTGATAGGGAATCAGGAGAACATGAATGCTCATTTTTGTTGTTAGCATTATCTAAATGCTAGTGTAAAAAAGGAAAGAAGATTAGAAAAGGAAACAAACTACCTTCTTACTAATGCTGTGGCTTACATTGATCATTATAGATGAACAACAGTGAGCGTCTTGAGTATTCAGATAGGTTTTTCTGGTGTGGCATGATGCCTATTTATATAAATGCTATGTACTCAAGTACTGTGAACTTGATATTTGTTATAGCCTGACATAGAAGAATAACAAGTAGAATCAACTTTCTTCTCTCTATATCTTACGATGTCATAGACTTAAAAAAAGATTGGTTTCATTGGCTTCACAGCTCGAGGCCTCTTCCTTGGTAAGGTTGACCCTGATTCACCAAAGTACATTCCAAATACTTGTTTCTTGTATCTTATATTCCACTGTAAAACTTTCACCTTTGAGTCCATTATCCTTTCAGTACATTTTCTGCCAAATAGATTTCCTTGATAGGGAAGAAAAACTTGGGTGCCAAGAAGCGATAAAGTTACTCTGATACTCTAAAAGAAAGAAAAAAAATTTGAGTCTAAAAATCTCTGTAGTTTCAAAATCCTTGAAGTTCCTTGACTTGTAACATAAAACCAATTATGCACCTTTTTTTCTGAAAAATATGTCTTTGAAAATTAGGTTTTTAACATGAGTTTCTGATATATTTCCTTATAAACATAGCAGGCATTTATCTAGAACTTACCGGCACTGGTGACATAGATTTTAGACTTTAAAAAGTTTGGAATATAGTTGGAATTGGAGATGGCTTAAACAAATACAATTAACTATGATATAATCTAGAGGTGCCTCGGTGGCTCAGTCGGTTAAGCATCCGGCTTGGGCCCTGGTCATGATCTCACAGTTCATGAGTTTGAGCCCCGCGTCAGGCCGTGTGCAGACAGCTTGGAGCCTGGAGCCTGCTTCGGATTCTTTGTCTCCCTCTCTCTCTCTGCCCTCCCAGCTCATGCTTGCACTCTGTCTCTGTCAAAAATAAATGAAGTTAAAATTTTTTTTTTAATTTAACTATGATAGAATCTCATAAGTACAATATTAGAGGTAAAGATCAGGTGCCCTATAAGTTTTCTAAAAACTTCCCTAGTAAAACATGCCATAATAAAATATCACTAATGAGGTGACTTAAAACAATAGCAGTTTATTCTCTGACAGTTTAGGAGGCCAGGAGTCCAAAATTAACATGTCACCAGGGTAGTTTTTTCTGGAAGCTCTGAAGGAAATAAGGTACATGCCTCTATCCTAGATACTGGCAGTTTCTGGCAATCCTTCATATTCCTTGATTTGAGCATGCTGTCTCCATCTTCACATGGCTGCCTTCTCTATGTCCCAGTCCCTCTTTCCTTTCTCTTATAAAGATATGAGTCATTGGAATTATGGCCCACCCTAACTAAGTCCAGTATGATTTCATCTCAAAATCTTTAACTACAACTGCAAAAACCCTATTCCCACATAAGATCCCATTCTGAAATCCTGGGTGTACATGAATTTATTGGAGAAAACGTTCAACCCAGTATAGGTGGTATGGGTTGATAAAAGAGAGTTAACTAATTCAGTCTGGTCTGAGTGGAGATGGAAGATTCAGGAAAATTTATTGAAGCAAAAGATGCCCAAGTTTAATTGGAAAAGATGAGGTTGAAGAAACGGAGAGTAACCAGGCTGTGGATGGTCTCATTTGCCGTGCTGAAGAGTATGCACTTTATTCATAAAGTGCACAACTCTGTGTCAATGACTTTCCTCCTTTTTTTTTCTGTGTTCCAACACAGTTAAAAGGATCTAGGACTGTCCCATTAGAAATTAGAAATAGAAGCTCTCTGGAATTGATTTTTGAGTGGGGAGGTCACACATTAAAGTGATGTGCAATTTTGGAATGTCCATTGGATATTTCAGACAGCACTCTTTCCCTTTCTTTCTCATACAGTATTGATAAGGAAATGCCAAAATAACTTAAAGAGAATAAATATATATACATTTATATATACACACACATATATATGTATATATATATGAAATAATATAATTATATTAATAGTGTTATATGTACAATAGTACAATATGTATATATTACATTACCCTGATTTAGAATGAAGGAAGACTACAAGGGATTGACTAGAGGCAGAGAAACCAGTTAAAGACCATTAATGTAGGTCAATATTAGTGATTATGCATATAGCAATGATGATGGAAATAAAGAGATGTGAATAGATTTAGGAACTATACCGGAGGTAGAATTAGCAAGATTTTACGAATAAAAAAATAAAAGTAAGACCTACAGTGATGTTTCTCCAGTTTCTTACCTGTATAAATGCCTGGGGAATGAACTAAGAAAGTTAATAAAAGGGAAATATGAGTATAGAGGCAGAGTTAGATATTTTGGTTTTGGATATACAAAATTTTCTGAGTCTATAAGATATTCAAGTTGAAATGTTAGGTGGCTAGTAGGATAAATGGTTGTAAACCAAAAAAGAGAAAGTTATAGCATATATAGGGTTGTTGAAGTCATAAACAAGAATGCGATTTTTTTAGGAGGAACTATGTAGATCAAGAAGATGAAAATACACCTAAAGTAAAAAAAAAAAAAAAAAAGTGGCACCTGAGTAGCTCAGTCAGTTTACCATCTGACTCTGGGTTTTGTCTCCTTTCGTGAAATCACAATTCATGAGGTTGAGCCCCGTGTTGGATTCTGCGCTGACAGCATGGAGGCTGCTTGGGTTGTGCCCATCCCCAACTCATGCTAACTCTCTTTTAAAATAAATAGACTAAAAAATTTAAAAAAGAGGATGCTAATAAATCCAGAACAAAAAAATCCCCCAAAAGGAACAGCCAAGAAGCAATTAAAAAATCTAAGAGGGTTAATATATTGAAGTCAAGAAAAGAGAGAGTTTCAAGAGTGAAGGAGACAAGAATGACAATGTCTATGGTTAAGTAACTTATACCTAGAAATCAGTAGTCTTTGTGAATTTATAAAATGTAGTTTTTATAAGCTTTGGAGCAGAAGTGATATTCTAGGGGGCCAAAGACTAATGAACAGTGAAGAAGTTGGCATGTATCTCTAAACGCAGAAGCATATTTGGTGTGGTGTGTGTGTGTGTGTGTGTGTGTGTGTGTGTGTGTGTATGCGTGTGTGTGTGTAAGTAAATAAAATATGTGTCAGGCCAACCTTGAGTATATTTGGCACTTGAGTCAATTCAGTTTAAAGGGAGCAGCTATATTCTAAAGGCCTGCTGTTGGGGAATTTATAACCTTGGTAGGAATGAAAGCCATCAGGTTTTAATTAATTCATTCAGGTTTTTGTTTTTCAATTGCAGGTGATTCAATTTATACTTAGTTTATAGTAAAAGCTTATAGTGTATGTAAAATATACTTCAGTGAATTTTTGCTTCAGTCACTATAAGGTGCTAGAGAGGGACATTTTGACACTATCTTCATTCTTCTGTTACAGAAAACCAAAGCTTGCCCTGGGGAGTACCGAGTAAAGGATAGATTAAGAGTGGCATTGATATATCTGAGAGTATAAATGATATTAAAGAGCAACTGCTCCCATGACTCCTTCCTTATGTCTAGAAATTTGTGGTAATCTCTAAAAGAAATTGAAGTTGTTCAGGGTACTCTATGATTTGTATTAGAATTTACCTAATTGATGCAGGCTGCATAATGGTGCTCCACTCTAGGTCAGCCAAAACAATACTGTGTGCAAAGAACATTTTTAATATTAGGGCTTCCAGTCTATGTTGTTTTTGTTGTTGTTATTGTTTGCTTTTTGGCCATCACTTACCTATGACTTACAACATGTAGCCATTTCTAACCACTCTGCACAATTTATCTAAAAGAATCCTTCCAGAATTACAGAGCAGGTGTGATGATAGATTTAGAGGTTGTTTTATATTATCCTACACACTTTGCCACATCTGCTCTCCAGGTACCTCCAATGTTTCAGACTTTTCATCATATTTATAGGTTGTCTAGTTGCATTATGATTGGTGTCGAGGCCTTGAAAAAGAATTGTGGGTGAAGGTGGTGACAGGTGGAACAGGTGGCAGGAAACCAGCCGTGTATATGAGTTTCTGCGCTTCACCCTGAAAGAGACCATTGAGTTAGCAGAAGCTTGTAGCTGCTTAAAATGTAACAAACAGGATTGGTAGGTATGTGAGATTTTTACTTGATGTATTCACTGGAATAGGTTACTAGTGTATCTTACAAAATTCTGTGGAGACAGACTCCTTTCACTAGAGTGACAAAAACTAATTATCCATGCAGATGATATTTTATCATAAGAAAAACACTCAGTTTCATACAATTGTGTGGGCAAATATGCACTTCAAACATACTTATTTTCATCAATAATTTTTATCTCTGATAGATACGTAATAAAATTACACCTCTTTTGTCCTCAACTGAAATCGGCATTAGTAGATGAAGAAGCCTCAAGCTATCTCTCAACCTGATATTTCTTAAAACAACCTCTCTTTAATTAAATACAGAGTTTTTTGTGCAATTTTTTATCAAAAGTATAAAACGTTGTCTTAGTGTTTTAGCTCATAGTGGCTATTTGTACATATCTTAGGTGCATGAACAAGTGATGGAAAAATTGGGCCCAGTGTACAGGTATTGTGCAAAAAATCATAAAATACCTATTGTTAACTAAGTGAAAGAAACAAAACTGTGGATGACTAAAATTTAAGAAATTCTGGATATTCCATAAACCTTGGCATGATGGATTTACCAATATGAGAGGCCAGATAACCAGTCTGCCAGAGGGCAGACTCCTGAGCCTAGAGTCCTGGGTATGAATCCTGAACCACCTCTGAGGAGCCTGGGAGTAAGAGCACTCTCACTTCGAGTCTCCTGGTGTGTAAAATATGGATCATAATGGGGCACTCTGGTGGCCTAGTTGGCTCAGTGTCTGACTCTTGGTTTCAGCCCAGGTGATGATCTCAGGGTTAGTAAATTCAATCCCTGCATCAGACTCTGCACTGACAGCTCCAAGCCTGCTTGGGATTCTCTCTCTCCTTTTCTCTCAGTTCCTCCCCTGTACACATGTGTGGGCAAGCTTTCTCTCTCTCTCAAAATAAATAAATGAACTTAAAAAAAAAGAAGATCATAATAACTATACTGCAGGACTTTATTGGATTAAATTGAATTAATTATATTAAGTGTTTAGAGAAGTCCCTTGTACATGTTTAATATCAAAACACTTTGGATGTCTTTATAATTAATATTACTACAGATATAAGATGGTATATGTTTCAAACATCTGTACACACAACATGTTCACGACAGAGTTGTGCACTGCTCAATATACTTAATATATACTCTGTATGCTAGATAACTTTGCTGTTCTGAGCCATGAGGTCAGAATATTTCTAGCCCAGGCCTCTTTCCTGAGCTTCCAATCAATATACCCATTTAGCTCTACCCAAGCCCTTCCTTGGATGTTCATAATTAAAAAGCCCCTGTATTTATTACTGAGCAGCTTTCCTTACAAATTTCTGCTCTCACACTACTACTGTAAATATATTTCACTTAGACCAACACATGTGTAGATTGTCTGAAAGTTGTTAGTTTTCACCCATTAATCAGCATCATAACCATTAATTTTTAATTTTTGTCCTTTATCTCTACTGTGACTGACTCTGCCTCATTTCAGTACCACCTACTCTCCTTCTCTCTCTTCTGATCCAGGAATGGATTAAGGTTGAGGAAGACCAGCTTGGTTGGCTCAAAACATTTCTTGGGAAGTCCCTTATATTTATTAGCTCCACTAAAAAGCCCAACCCCTGAAAATACTTCATTTTTTTGTTTTAAATCACACGCAAAGGTTTGTCCATCACCACGGTCATGATATAAAATGTTTCCGTCTCTCAAAGATCTATAATACTGACATTCCATAACCACACCACCTCTCCTCTACCTACTACCTCCCGGCCCCTTTCCTTGGCTATTTTTAAAAATTTGTTATTTCAAAATAGTTTTGCAAAACTGTATCTGACCTTCTGCAATAGGCTTTTCTCACTCAGCATAAATTACTTGAAGAGTCATCCACGTGGATGTGTCGCTCAATTGTTCCATTTTTGTAGCGCTAATAGTTCCCTTGAAAAACTTTGGTCCTGGAACTACTTTATTTTTGTGTACTTTTTTTTTTTTTTAATTATTTGACTATAGTTGACACACAACGCTAAATTAGTTTCAGGTGTATAACTTAGTGATTTGACAAGTTTATACATTATGCTACATTCACAAGTGAAGCTGCCATCTGCCCCTTACATCGCTATTAGAATATAATTCACTGCATTCCTTATGCTGTGCCTTTTATTCTCATGACTGACTTACTACATAAAGGAAACCTATATTTTGTAATTCTCTTTGACATTTTGCCCAAGCCTGTGCTCATCTCTATTTCTATGTATCAATTTTATTGAGGTACAGTGTAATACACTAAAATGCACTAATTTTAAATGTGCTCTTCAATGAGTTTTGACAAATACGTATATCCATGTATATACTACCACAGTGATGATAGAAAAATATGTATTATCCCAAAAGGTCACTAGAGTTCCTTTTGCTTAATGATTTTGAAATTATAAGCATTAAAATATTACATTATATATTTTAAAAACTTGAATTTTAACATTATTGCAATTGAGAACAATTACAAGGCTTAGAGAATTTTGGAGGATTTAACAAGTGAAGATTATATATCTCTTCAAAGAACACTTCACTTATTATTTATAAAGAAGGATAAAATAGTTTAATGTTCTTACAGAAGTTGTTTTATGATTCCCAGACATTGCTATTTGAAGGATTTTTATAGTTTGTTTATTATTTTGATTTTGTGATAGGAGGAGAAATATTTGGGAGAACTAAAGAAGTTGTAGTTATTTATAATTATATCTGTTCTCTAATAATAGGAAATAGAAGGTGAGTCATATTTTCTATAAATGTACTATGTAGCATAGTAATTTTGATTGTTTTACTTTCTAATTTGAGTTTTGTAAGTTTTTAATATATTTTTCACTTACTTTGTTTAATTATTTTTATTGTAAAGGCAGTATACTATAATAGCACATTTTAGAAATCCAGAGGAGAAAAAAATTGCCACCATCCTACTGTTACCAATACGTATAATTTTATATTCTTTCCCTATCTTTTTTTTTAAATTAGGAAAATGTAATAATCAAAAGAAAATTATAAATTAAATTGCCTTCGCTTGATTTCATGCTACTTACAAAAACAAAGACAAGAAAGCTGAATTAACTAATCTCTTCCCAGACATATTTATTTATTATAGTCTCAAAGATAAAGTTTACCCATGCACATACACAGTAACGTGTACATACATATACACAATGCCTGGTCGTCTGGATTTGACTACCTGTGTCCAAATTCTGGCATTGACAGTTTCCTCTGAAAATGAGTCATTTATCTAAATACTTTAAGATTTAGTCTTAGGGTCTTCAAATTCAGTATCTTCTCTCACTATTTGATATAAACACACAGGAATGTAGAATATTGAATATTTAAACAACACTGTCAACCAACTTGATCTTATTAATGTGTTTATAGAACACGTCACCAACAGTAGAATATACAATCCTTTCAAACCTCATGGAGTGTGTACTAAGATAGAAGAACATCTTGACCCTTAGACAGGTCTCAAAACATTTAAGAGGATTCCAGTCAGATAAAGTATTTTCTCCGACTACAATAAAAGTACATAAAAATCGTAACAACAAAGTATATGAGAAAATCTTCAAATAATTTTAAACTACTAATACTTTTAAATAATTCATGGGTCAAAGAGGGAATCAAAAGAGAAAATGGAAAGTATGTTGAGGTGAATTAAAATGAAAAATATAGCACATCAGAATTAGCAAGAAGCCACTAAAGCCATACTTAAGAGGTCATTTTTAGTAAAAATGCCTATCTTAGAAAACAAGAAAGGTCTCAAATGGATTATCTCAGTTTCTTTTATATACAATTATAAAAAATTAAACCCAAAGTAATAAGAAAAAGAAAAAAATAGGAAACAAAGCAAAGGTCAGTAAAATAGAAAACAGAAAAACAAAAAAATTGATAAATCTTTAGCCATAGAAATTAAGAAAAAGAATATAGTCACAAATTACCAGTATAAGGCAGTAGAAAAGTGGCATCACTACAGATTCTAGAAATTGATGCGTATATAATATGGGGATATCATAAATAATTATATGGCAGGGAAAACACAACTTAGTTAAAATTATTAAATTCCTTAGAGACACAAACTATTAAATCTCAATCAAGAAGAAATAGATAACCTAAATCCTATATCCAGTAAAGAAACTCACTTCGAAATTTAAACTTTCACACAAATAAAGTTCAGGTCCACATGGTTTCCTACCAAACATTTATGATAAAATAATAAAAATCATCACGAACTTTTCCATAAAATAGAAGAATAAAGAGTAACTCTGATCTCTATATAGTTAAGATGTCAGTTCACTGCAAATTGAGTACCAGTTCAACACAATCCTAATTAAAATCCAATAATTTTTTCTGTAGAAATTGACAAATGTACTCTAAATTTCATGCAGAAATAAAAAGGACACCAAGCAACCAAAAAAACTTTGAAAAAAGAAAAAGTTAAAAACCATACATGATGTTAAGATTTATTGTTAAGTTATAGAAATCAAGACTGTGGACTGGAGTTAGGCAAATGGACAGTGGAATGTAATAAAACTCCAGAAATAGATTCACACTTATCTAGACAAATGATTTTTGACAAGTGTACAAAGGCAATTCAGTGAAGAAAGGATAGTTGTATCAACAAATGATGCATAGACATTAGATATCCACATATCAACAAATTAACTTGAATCTCTACCTCATGTTATATGTAAAAACCAATTCAAAATAGATCATAAACTTAATTGCAAAATTAAAAGCTATAAAACTTGTAGAAGGTAACATTTGAACAAAATCTTCATGATATTTGGTTAGAGAACTCTTAGGACATTGATGGCATAATTTACAAGGAGCAAACTTTTGAAATGTAGTTTTCAAAATTAAAAACATCTACTTTTCTGGGGTGCCTGGGTGGCTCAGTCGGTTAAGCGTCCGACTTCAGCTCAGGTCATGATCTCACAGTTCGTGAGCTGGAGCCCGGCGTCGGGCTCTGTGCTGACAGGTCAGAGCCTGGAGCCTGCTTTGGATTCTCTCTCTCTCTCCCTCTCTCCCTCTCTCCCTCTCTCCCTCTCTCCCTCTCTCCCTCTCTCTGTCTCTGCCCCTCCCCTGCTCATGGTCTGTTTCTCTCTCTCAAAAATGAATAAACTTGAAAAAAAATCTACTTTTCCAAAGATACCCTCAAGAGACAGAAAACACCGGTCAGAAGCTATGAGAAGATATTTGCAATACATGTATAGGATGAAGGCATCCAGAATATGTGAAGGCCTCAAAAAACTTAATGATAAGAAAAGAAGTGACTCAATAGAATGAAAAAGAGCAAAACATTTGGGCATTTTATTAAAAAAAAGAAGGACATACAGATGGCAAATGAGCAAATGACCACATTAAAAGATGCTCAACATCATTAATCACTTGGGAAATGAAAATTAAGACCAGACTGACATAGCACTCAGCATTTATTTAGAAGAGCTAAAATTAGAAAACTGACCATAACAAGTGTTGGCAGGGATATGTAGGAAATGAGACTTTCACTTGCTCCTGGTGGAAATGTAAAATCGACTACTTTGGGCAATAGTTTGGCAGCCTCTTAAAAAGTTATTTATACACATACACGTATCCCTTATGACTCATGTATTCCTTAATTATTTATACAAAAGAAACAAAAGCATATGTTCATAAGAAATGTGTACATGAATGTTTGTAGCATGTTTATTTATGATAACCAAGACCCTAAAACAATCTAAATGTCCATCCCAGGATGAGTAAATTAATTGGAACATCCATACAATGGAATACTTCTCAGTTAAAAGCAATGTTTCTTATTACAACATGGGTTGATGCCAAAACACTTTAGAGAAAGAAGCCTGACAAAAATGACTAATACTTTATGTGCAATTCTGTAAAATACTTGAAAACACAAACTAATCTTTTAATGATAGATCAGCCATTACTGGAGACAGAGTGGAGGGACAAAAGGAATTATAAAGGGGCATGAGGCAACTAATAAGGTAAGAAATATATTCACTATCTTACTTGTGATAATGGTTTCTTGAGTGTATTCATGTGTTAAGTATTAACAGATTGTATGGTTATAATGTGTAATTTATTTTCTGTCAATTATACTTAAACAGAGCTGTTAAAAAATAACCAAAAAAGTACTTTGAGAACTTCTTCAGATTTATTGATTTTTCCGGAATAAATTGAACAATACTTGAGAAAAAACATTGAATAAATGATTCTAGTCTCCATCCTGGGCCAAAAGATAGTGCCCCAAAATGACATGTATTTGTCAGTTTTGTAAATTTTTCTACAGTGTGTTTTATTCTTAGAGGCATATATGAATAGCTCTCAAGAAATAGTCTAACCTATGCTGAGAATAAAATATGTGTCCTAATTCTTCAAATAAAATATTATTAACATATTACATCCCCTGGTAGTAGATATATTCAAATAGCTGAGACATTAGGACCCCCATTCCCTGTTTTTTTTTTTTTTAATTTAATTTGGTATTATCTAAAAGGGTAAAACTAAAGTGAAACAAGATGAAATAATTTTAATAGCAATCAAAGTAATCCCTTGCCAGGTATGCACTAAGTTCCTCGAAATGATCTTACTCTCCTTTACATTTTACATTGCATTCTTCAATTAATAAAATCACCGATTTTGAGAATGATGACAAAGGGTACAATGTAATGGGAAGTCCTGGATTAGGGTTTGTCAACAGAAACTATGTTGGAGATGTTATTTAAAGGAGTTTCTGAGTTTTAACATTAAATGGTTAATAGTGACTGAAGGATCACCAATTTTCAAATGCATGTATCTAAATGACAAGTTGTTGTATTTTCAAGCTCTAAGATGTGGACTAAAGTAGACCCCACAATCCAACCATTGGACTACTATGACATCTTGGAGCTACTATGATTACTGTAAACATTTTATGCCTTTATTTAGTGCTGAAAACATTAACATTTTATACATCCATTCTATATGGAAAAGCAAATATTCTACATTGTTTTTTTATTAAATATCAAAGTTGAGTAATCTTTTTTTTTTTATGAAAACAACAGTAACTCCTGTGTATTTAATGGTTCACAATCTTTAGTACATTGTAAAAGTACACTAAAGGAGATCACAGAGTCAGAACATAGTACTTTCATTTTCAAAATAATATTTCCTACTTACTTGCTTTTCTGAAAAAACTACCATATATTTTAAAAAGTAAACTATTTTCGATAGCTGAAGGATAATCTGTAGGTTTGTTCATCTTTAAAAAGCTGAACCCTTCAGAAAGCACTCAGCTCAGCATGGGACAGCATCAGCGTGCTGTGACCTGGATGAAGAATAATAGCATTTGAATAACTACCTCTGATTTGTTCAAAGTGATTTCTCAAACAAAGAGAATTTTGGAAAGGGCATGAAGCCATTTTCTTTGTCGTTGAACTCCAGTCTGAGGGATGTTAGGCCTTGGGTTTACAGAGGATGTAGTTTATGGTCTTTTAGTTCCGTCTTAACTTCCCTTAATTTCTGGTTGGGTGACGAATACAATAACTAATTGACGTTTCCAAACCATCTTTATTAATACACAATTGTTTTGATGTTTTACAAATTTAAAACTACTCGTGCTGTGTGTCATTATGACAGGTGTCCTTTATTTGGGAAATATGATTGAAAAGGTCTTAAGTGGCCCTGAGGCAAACATAAACACATTTTCAAGCCTCCTAACTCAAGTATTCAGACATTCAGACATGGCATGCTCTCTGTTCTTCATATTTACAAGACCCTATTATAAGGCAGAATATTTGAAAGGCTCAGAGCTTATTTCTCCGTAGCTAGCCAATGACCAGGTAAGAAGACAAACCTTTCTTTGGAATGTGCAGAGTTGGAGCAACCTAGGTCTACTGAGACCCATTGCCTGCATACACCATGGGTCTATGTTTTGTGTGTCACATTTCTTCCACTTCTGCAATATGTTCATGAAATTTATTTATTTTGTTATCTGTGGTTGAAAACCCTTTGTTCTCATTGTTCTAATATTCTGTTGCCTGCTGATATCATACTTTTTGACCTGTTCTCCTGTTGATGAGTATTTGGCTAGTTTCTTTAATTGTGTACCATGCAGCTATGACCTTTCTAGTAGAGTTTTTTGGTGACAATGGATACATATTTGAATTAGAAGTATGTCTAGGAGGGAAACTGCTGCATCATAGCAGATGAATATATTAAGCCTACATAAATACTTCCAAAACATTTTTCCAAAGTATCTGCAGCGTTTTATGTTCTCACAAACAGTGGGTTACTCTTGATTATTACACAGCCTTGTCAACATTTGATGTTACTGGTTTCTCACTGTATCCATCCTGGTAGGTGTGTAATACTATTTCATTGTGGTTTTAATCTGTACTTTGTAATGAAGTTGGACATCTTTTCATAGCTTACTGATCCTTTAGGCATCTTTTTTTGGAAAGTATTCATTTAGTCTTTTGCCAAATTTTCTACTAATTTTTTTCTTAAGGTTTGTAGGACATTTTTATATATCCTAGATTGTTTGAAACAGTTATGTGTATTGCAAATACCTTCTCAGGCTGTGGATTTTTTCTCTGACTCTCTGGTATTGTTTAATAAAAATAAAATCTTAACTTTAATATTATCCAACATTTCAAAATGTTTTTATGGTTAACAATTGTATATTTTACTTTAAGAAATTTTTGCTTAGGGGGTGCCTGGGTGGTTCAGTTGGTTAAGCTTCCGACGTTGGCTTAGTTCATGACCTCCTGTTTTGTGGGTTCAAGCCCTGTGTCAGGCTCTGAGCTGTCAGCCTCCTTTGCATTCTGTGTCTCCCTCTCTCTCTGCTCTTCACCAGCTCTCAATGTCTCTCTCTTTCAAAAAAAAAATAAGTAAACACTTAAAAAAATTTTTAAATTAGTAAAAAACATTTAAAAAAGATATTTTTGCTTAGTCCATGATCACCAAAATGTCCTCCTATGTTTTTATCTGAAAGTTTTATTTTTTCACCTTTTACATTTAAATATGCAATCCATGAAGAATTTATTTTTGTGTTTTGTGGGAGACAGGGATCAAGGTTCTTTCCTCCCCCCCATGTCATTATCTATCGAATTGGCATTATTTATTATAAAGATTATCCTTAAGGTAGCGTAACAATTATTATAAATCAGGTGACTGAATATGTGTGGCCTGATTCTGAATTTTCTATCTTTTCACATTGGTGAATTTGTCTATTCTTGTGCTAATAACACATTGTATTATTTATATAGCTTTATAATTTGCCTTGATTCTTCTATGGTAGTCCTCCAGTTTTATCCTTCAGATTTTCATGTGTTACATTACATACTGAATTTGTACTTTCCTCCCATGAGTAAGTTTACCTGTCCTTTTAATTTTTTATTTTCTCTCTAAAAATATCTCCTTATACATCTTTCTGTTAAAGATTCATTTATTTTGTTTTTTAAATTTATGTTTCTGTGAGCACTACTTAAGTTTTATTTTCTACTTTTTAGTGCATATATATATATAAGTTATATGTATATATACACATATATATACATATATATACATATATATGTATATATATACATATATATATATGTATATATATGGACTGATCATCTAAATTTAAATTAATAGTTTGTATGTAGATTTTTGGAATGGCTATTATTAAAATTATGTCATCTACAAATAATGACCGCTTTATTTTACCCTGCCAATCCTTAGGTCACTATTTCTTTGCCTTACCACACTTGTTGAGATACCAGTACAATATAGAATAGAGCAGCATTATCAGGCATGCTTGTTTTGTTCCTCGCCTATGAGAAAATGTTTCAGAATTTAATCATTTTAAATATATTTGTTTTGGGGCTTTTTCTAGATTATGAGATTAAGAAAGCTCCCTTCTGTTTCTAGTTTACTGAAGTTTTTTTTTGTTTTTTTTTAATGTTTGTTTATTTTGAGAGAGAGAGAGAGAGTGAGCGAGCTAGCTAACATGTACCTGCATGAAGGAGGGGCGGAGAGAGAGGGAGAGACAGCGCTCTGCTGTGAGCACAGAGTACAACATGGGGACGCTCTCACCAACTGTGACATCATGACCTGAGCCAAAATCACGAATCCTATGCTTAACCCACTGAGCCAACCAGGTGCCCCTATAGTTTCTTTGTTTTTGATTTAATCACAAAGGTTAAATTTTATCAAGAGAGTGTTCCTTATCTAAGAAATGTTCATATAGTCCTTTTTCTCTTAATGCGGTTAATTACGTTGTTGCATTTCCAAATATTAAATCATTCTTGCATATCTGAGTAAAATATTGTAATGGGGTACCATTTTATATATTCCTATATTTGATTTGCTAATATTTTAAGTGTCTTTGCATCTGTATTTTGAGAGATTCATTTATAATTTGCCTTTGTGTTTGAGGTCTTTGTAAGTGTTCAAATTAAGGTTACACTTAGTTCATAAAAGAGGTTATAATGGTTCTTTTTTTTTTTAATATTCTTTGGATGAGTTTGTGCAAGACTGATGTTATTTATTATTCAAATGTTTGGAAGAAATTCACCTGTAAAGCCATTTAGAACTGACATTCTTTTTTAATTTTTTTTCCTCCAGTAGATTTAATTTCTCCAATAGATCTTACACAATTGCAGTTTTATATTCCTTCTTCTGTCAGCTTTGGTAAATTTTATTATTCAAGGAATTTGTCTATTTTATCTAACCAGTTCATATTATTTTCCGAAAAGGCAAGCGGGTTAATGATAAAAATAACGGAAGTTTTTGAAATAGGTTAAAGTGGAGAATGCCTTTTTGAACTTAGATGACAATGCAGATATTATTTTTTAATACTTTTATTATCATCAAGCTTATAAATAGATTTGTTCTCTAGATCTAATATCAGTGGAGGGTATGATCGGATTGCCAGGATGCCTCTATCCTGAAGGAAAATGTATTTCTTCACTTTTACATAATGTGGACGGTTGTACATTCTCTTTTTCTTTAATTTAAAAAAAAATATATATTTTTTTTTTTGAGAGAGAGAGGGAGAGAGAGAGTGCACAAGCCACGGAAGGACAGAGAGAGAGGGACACACAGAATCCAAAGCAGGCTCCAAGCTGTGAGCTGTCAGCACCAAACCCAAAGCGGGGCTCGAAGTCTAAATGGAGAGATCAGGACCTAAGCCGAAGTCAGACGCTTAAGCAACTGAGCCACCCAGGCGCCCCTGAAGGTTGTGCTTTCTACTCCAATTATGATTGAATTATCTCTTGTCACATTAGTAACTTAACAGGAAGCAAGTGAAAGTCAAATAATCAAAATTTATTGTAATTTTGCATAATATTAGAAGAATACTGGGGAGGAAATTGTTCATCAAACAATTTTAAGAAGTTGAAAGATTAATGAAGGATGTTTTCAGATTCAGATGGTAACTTTTCAGAAGTAAAATGCAATTTACCAAAACCTATGTGTCTTTCTTTGTTTCAATATCTTATTGATGAGGATGGCAGAGGGAGTGATTTTTACAACCTTTGCATGTTCTAATGGAAATATGAAGACTCAGAATATTTTCTATGAAATATGAATTTAATGATTTTAATAAAATATACATAAAAGCAAACTATTACTATACAAATTAATTGATATTGCATTTGTTAAAAATCAGTAGCCTTGGGTTAAGAAGGTCAGAATTGGGATTAGCAGTCTTTTATATTTAGATCACTTATTTCTATCTACTTTAAGTATTTTGTCCTAATGTGTGTCTAGGCAAACTGTTACTGACTATGAGTAACTTGAATAGGCCAGGCATCAGAAAAATGGGGGGCGGAAAACAGTGCCAAGGTAGCCCTAGTAAAGCCATTTTTTAAAATAAAGAATACCATTTCAAAGAAATAAAATCTTTTTATTTTATTATATAGAATAAGTCTGTAGACAAATTCTTTAGATATCGTAACATCTGCTTCCTAGAACATGGTTTCAGTATTGCGATCTGCCAAAAAGAGTGTGTGTGAGAAATTAAGACCATAAATGTCAAACTGCTAAAAACATAACACTTTTCATGGTGTGCAGTAACTGTTCTGTTAGCCTAAGAGCTCATTATAAAAATATGGTAGAAAGTAATATCATTTACTAACGATATTAATCATTAATTAATCAATTACTAACTTTTTAGTTAATCACTAATACATAATGAATTTTCACAAATCTAAAAGAAAAAAAATTCAGAATGCTTTAGAAAACTGGGCAAGGCATGCACATGGTGATTGACGAAGGAATACAAAGGGAGTTATGGCATGTCTGCCTCAAAAGTACTATGTAACCATTTAAATGAAGTAAAATTACTAAAATTTAGGCAAAGCTCTTACGATACTTTAAATGAAAGTGTTAATGAATTTGTGTGTATAGACACGTATATATGAAAATACAAGAATTGGCATGGCAATATATATGCTGAAATATACATATATGTGCACACATACCTCTCACACACAGTCTTTCTGAGACGTTCTGCTTATTTTTTAAAGATACATTTCTGGAGGTATAATGTTTGCATCATATCTCAGGTATATTTTAAATGTAATTGGTGTTTATTGCAACATTGCCCTTCAGAAGATTTTATCATTTTACATACCACTTTATAGACATAATTTAAAAATTAAAAAAAACACTGAAATATTAATACTAGTAGTCCTCTCTGAATGGGTTATAGAAAAATTCAATTGTGTTTTTTTATTCTTTCTGTAGTACAGATCTCTTGTGCCAAGAGCTTGGAAGGCAAAGGAGTCCCTTTGGCTCAGGAGGCTGAGGTGGACTGGGTGTGGATAGGTGATGCCCTAAGTATAGACTGCAGAGCTCCTGAACATACATATTCTACTGTTCTTTGGCTACAGTTGTAGATACCTGTTATTCTCAGTTTGCCTCTGGTGTAAGCAATAACAATGTGTATCTGCCTTTCAGACATAGATTTAGAATACAAATAACCCCATCCATACTCAATGTTGTCATTCTACTAAGTATTTCAGCAGTGCTTTAAAAAAGAAACTTAAGGGGGCGCCTGGGTGGCTTGGTCGGTTGGGCGTCCGACTTCGGCGCGGGTCATGATCTCGCGGTCCGTGAGTTCCAGCCCCGCCTCGGGCTCTGTGCTGACAGCTCAGAGCCTGGAGCCTGTTTCAGATTCTGTGTCTCCTTCTCTCTCTGCCCCTCCCCTGTTCATGCTCTGTCTCTCTCTGTCTCAAAAATAAATAAACGTTAAAAAAAAAAAAAAAAAGAAACTTAAGGAGTGCCTGGGTTGCAGTCGATTGAGCAACCTACTCTTGATTTCGGCTCAGGTCATGATCTCATGCTTCATAGGATCCAGCTCTGCATCGATTGTGGAGCCTCCTTGGGATTCTCTCTCTCCCTCTCTCTCTCTGCCCTTCCCCCAATTGAGCTCTTTTTTTTTTTTAAGAAAAAGAAACTTAAAAGAGAGCCCCCATCCTAGCCATTACATATTTATAAACAGTCCTTCAGTGAAAGTTACATATAAATCAGTTAATATAAGGAGGTACCATGTCTGGCACTTTCACTATTGAAAATAACTATTTTGTTAGTCACGAATTCGTGATGAAAACATGATAGGAAGGAGTATCATTTAATGTTTCTGAATCACCTAGTTGGCTAAATGGAGCAGAAATCTGTGTAAACATAAAGCATGATACTTGCATTTCTGGAGTTTATATACACATCATCTTGATCACTAGAGGTGGCAAACGTATTTTTTAGAAGCATCAGATGCTTGCACATCTCCATAACATTGAATAATTGAGATGTGACATTATTAGTACACTGAATTACCTACTTAATTGCTGAACATATACCTAATGCTGAAAGTGTATTTCCACCTGCTTCAATTTGATCTTTTTGAAGAACCTGAATGTTTTGCTGTGACATATCACTAAATTAGAATAGATAAAACTAGGAATGAGAAAGTTGAATTTGAGGTAACTTGAGGGATTTTAAAACTCAAGTGGGTCATGCCAATCATGATTGAGAACAAGAAAAAATGACTTTCTTTTGAAAATAGTTTTGCTAAGTGATTTTAGGGCAAAAATGTATCCTCTAAATAACCTCAAATCGCTAACAGCATGCAGAAAAATTGGAGAACACTTAAGTTTGCAAATGAAGATAAATAACAATAATAAACTTGGGGAGAACATAAAGTTATGTTTTACAATAATGACAAGATCTTGTTTGTGTTCCATGGTATAACAGAGAGAAACACAGAGGACCAAACAGACCCTGATTTAAATTCTGAATGCACAACTTGTAGGGTGTAGGACACACATGAGTTCCCCAAGAACCCTCTGGTGTTCATTGAGTCAGAGCCGAGAGGGAATAGACAAGAGACTGGGCAGAGGGATAAACATTCATGGCTGTATTTCCCTCGACTTGCATTACATCGCCAAGGTCAAAAAGGAGCTGAGGTCTCTGAGAAATGGCAGCTGTAATTTGTGTGGCCAGATGTCAACAACTAAATCAAAGCAAGAGGCTTGGATGAGTAATAAAATATAAGCACTTGACTGTGGTATTCTGAAGAGTAAACATGCATATTAGAAAACCAAGAAACAAAAACATAAAATCTGGTCACAAGTGTGAGTTCCTACATTAAAATCCCTATGATCTTGAGCAAACTTATAACCTCTCAGAAACTCAGTTTCTTTATTTCTTCTTTGTATCTCTGGAGGCTGTATGAGCCAGGAATGAATGAATGTATGGAAAGCTTTTCTGAAGAAAATAAAAATAATACACAATCCTTGCAGGCAGCTTAACATAGTAGTTCTTAGTCTTGGCTCTAGTTACAAAATGAAAGGAGTTCAAAGCTAAAGTTTCTTATTTACTAGGCATGTGGCCATTCGTCTTCTCTCTTGGTTATAGTTTTCTTAACTTTCAAATGGATATGTCAGTGGTGCTTATTTTCTCCGACGTTTTGGTGATTAGGTAAAACACCACAGGTGAAGCATTCAGTTCATTGCCTAGTACATGGTATGCCTTCAAAAAATACTGGCTGCAGTTATAAAAATGTGAAGCTGTCCTTAGTCACTGGCATGTTCAGAAAGCCCGATAATTATAATAATAAGTGTCAGAAATGATAACAGTGACTCTAGTCATTCAGTAAAATTGGATTATTTTCAGGAAATGTCCTCTCTCTCTCTCTCTCTCTCTGTTTTTTTTTAACCTAGCTGATTTTATTTTGGTATAAATCATCCTAACACAAGAGAACCATGGTTTCTTAATTATGTGCCCACGAATTCTAGAAAAACAAAGGTGAAAGGCCTTTCATAGTTAATATTATACTCTGATTTCTGTGTCATTACCATCACAATAGGCTTTTGTATTAGTTGCTGGGAAGCATTAGCGAGGGGAAAAATATATTTTTATTGGCATCTATTAATCAGTACTGGAGAAGCAGCTGAAAGGAAATTCACAACAGTTTCTCTGTTCACATCAACCAGGAAGTTTCCATAAATCCTTGCTCCTCTAACAATTGTATGGTGGTCAGAAAGCGTATGTTACAAAGTCAGGTTGCTGGGTGTGAATACTGTCTCAACCAGTTGCTAGCTGTGTGACTTGGGGCAAGTTGTTAAACATTTCTGGGCTTCAGATTCCACAGTCTTGGAAAGACAGAAGAAAAGAATGAATATAAAGTGTTTAGCGTGCTTGATGCTATATTTTATTTATTTTATTTATTTTTGTTTTTTATTTTATTTCCTTTATTTTTTATTTAAAAATTTTTAAAGCTATATTTTAAGATACCTGCAGAAAAATACTGACTTGAAGGGTTACATACACAGTGATGTTTATAGCAGCGCTATCAACAGTAGCCAAATCATGAAAAGAGCCCAAATGTCCATTGACTGATGAGTGGATAAAGAAGATGTGGTGTACATATACACATATGATGGAATATCACACAGCCATCAAAAAGAATGAAATCTTGCCATGTGCAACAGCGTGGAAGAATTTAGAGTGTTGTGTTAAGCAAAAGAAGTCAGAAAAAGACCAACACCATGTGATTTCACTCATATATGAAATTTAAGAAACAAAATAGATGAACATGGGAGCGGGGGGGGGCAAGAAAGAGAGAGAGGCAAACCATAAAATAGACTCTTTGCTATAGAAAACAAATTGATGGCTATTGGAAGGGAGGAGGGCAAGGGGATGGGTTAAGTGTATGATGGGTACTAAGGAAGTCACTTACGATGAGCACTGGGTGTTGTATGTAAGTGATGAATCACAAAATTCTACACAAGATACTAATATTACACTGTAACTAGAATTTCAACAAAAACTTGAAGGAAAAACAAAATCCCTGCATGGCAAGAAGTAAAACTGATAGTCATTATTAGTGATCATCCTCAATATTCCATTAGAATCTACAAAACTGACCATTGTGGAAGGTATTAGAACATGTGCCATCAACAGAGATGGCCCATCTGGAACTAAGCAGGCAGAAATCCATTAATGTTTGAATATCCATATAAAATCTTCTGTAACTCTGAAATTTTGTGATGATTTCACACTAAATGGATTTCATACTAAATTCCCACAGTGAGATTTTATTAACCATTTTATACAATAAAATTAGTTTAAAAGTCCTCTGTATTAGCTTGGAAAAAATTATATCAGTGAATAAAATACTACTACGTATTTATAATCACTTTTTTAAATCAATTGTATGAACAAAAACCCGTAATTTTTACTGTCTAGGAAGTGAGTACTAGTGGAGGAAAGCAGAATGACAGTTGCCCTCTCTTACTCTTTTATTTCTTTTTCCCTTAGATCTGACAAAAATAAAATTACCTTATTACAATTTTAATGACTAGGTTATATATCAGAACTGCAGGACTTTCTCTTCCTAGAACCAAAAACCACAGACAATATGGAAGAATAGAGTAGACCTTTGAGGTTCATGAAGAAAATATCTCAAGAACTTCTGGTATCCAATATTTTCATCTTTTTGTTAATACTCTTTTTTAATGTTTATTTATTTTTGAGAGAGAGAGAGCATAAGTAAGGGAGGGGCAAAGAGAGAGGGAGAGAGAATCCCAAGCAGGCTTTGAGCCCCACGTGGAGCTCAAACCCATAAACCATGAGATCATGACCTGAGCCAAACTCAGATGCTTCACCGACTGAACCAAAGGGGTGCTCCATCGAATATTTTTAAACACAACTACTGTAAAGCATAACATCTTCCCAATAAAATAGAGCAGAATCTAATCAGTTATATATGACCTTTGAAGGGTCATTATTAGACTTAAAGGTAACAATAATGGCAACATGTATGAAGCACTAACTACCTGCCATGTACCATTTCAAGCCTTTTTTAATCCTCACAACGATCCCATAAAGTGGGTTTTTATTGTTCCTGCTCTCATTTTAAAGTTTAAAAAACTGAAGTAAGAGGAGTTAGGCAATTAGCTTTACATGGTGCTGATGACCTGTTCATCCAGGCAGTCTGGTTCCTGAGGGCTCTTAGGCGCTGGACTGTTCTCCCTTCAATATAAACAGTATGAAAGTCCTTTGGAAAGCTCTTGTCATAGATAAGGTCCACATGCTTGTTGATATGCAAAGTCTTGCACAAAGCCTTATTGTACTATAGATATTATGCTGTCAACCACTTATTAAAGAGTGTTTCTCCCACAGGATTCTAATTCATGCCTTAGGAAACTTGCACATTATCATAGTCAGCAAACCATCAGGCACTTGCAAAATACTCAGAATTGACTGACAGGATTATATTCGTGATTCTCAAGAAGCTTCCATATAAATAATGGTAAATTTATAGCTAGTTAGGATAACTATATTTTGGTGAAAACAATCTATTTGACCTATTTTTAAAGGGAAAAATAAAACATTTAAAATGTCAAATAATGAAATTCATCAACAGTAGGTTTCCTCTTTTTTGTGAACTATAGATAAATGATTTTATGCCCCCTCCCTTTGTTTTCTAATCATATTTAAGAGCTATGACAAGCCTCCAGGACTTTATGGACAGAATCGGGCCACTGTGTGGGTAGGTGGAGGTTTTGATGACAACAGAAAACAATGGTATTATTTCTCTTTCTGTTCATTTTTGCTCTCAGGTCCTTTTAGATCTATATGATAAAGCTTGAATGTTTTTTCCTCCTTGGAATGTGCTACTCATACTTTAATTGAGATTGGAATGTGACTCCTAAAAAAAGAAGGTGAAGGGCAGGTTACTTAGGAATTTGTCTTTCCTGAATATCAGAAGGGAAGGACATGGGTGAGGAACAAAGGTGACCATAAACTACATCGTAGCACAGCAAGGAAGGGGAGTGTATAAAGACTTAAGGTAGAACTCCTTTCATGAAATAAGTAGGTTGAAGCTGAAATCTTCTGCATCTCATTTGACTAATCCCAATTCAGTGTAATGCACTAAATATATATTGAGCTCTTACTGGCTGTTAATAGAGCGAAGAAGCAGTATGCTTCTTCATGGTGGCTAGACTTTGCCTTGGATCAGGATGAATATTTCTTTTTTTTTTTTTTTAATGTTTATTTGGGAGAGAGGGAGCATGAGCATCAGCTCTATGCTGATAGCAGAGAGCCCAATGCAGGGCTTGAACTCAGGAACTGTGAGCTCATGACCTGAGTCAAGGTCAGACGCTTAACTGACTAAGACACCCAGGCGCCCCAGAGTGGATATGTTAATTATAGTTTCCAATGAAGGACCATAGTGTATATTCACCTATCTGTGGAAAGCCTTTGTGGAGAGTTCATAGTCTTTTTGTATTTTCAGGAGTTTTTTTCCTCTTAATTACAACTATCTTCTTATTTCCTCCTTTGTGTAAAAGCTTATATCCTAATCTGTTGTGATTTTTACTTTCTTCCCAGTTTAGGTGATATGATAGAGTTAAAACTGTATATTATTCACCACAATTGCTCTTTATGTAGAAGATAAATCTTGAAATGTACTTAGAATGGGGAATGAGAGGAAAAAGCAATGTCCCAGAGTGGAAATGAAATATAAAATAATCTTAGAGAGACTAGAAGTAGAATTTGCTTCTGAAAAGTTGAGCTGAGGGAGTGGAGGTAGGCAGGAGGGCAGTGGAGAGAGAGGGCCAGGCACAAAGTGAGCTTGTCCTAAATAAATCCTTGTTAACTGAGTGTGGAAACTTGAATCTTTGCCACAATCACTAAATTAGTTAAGTTGAACAAGCCCATAAGATGCTTATTATGAGTATGTGTGTATTTGTGGGTAGGTGTATAAAACAATGAAGGAACTGAATTTCAATTATAGTGAATTTCTGTTACAGGAGATGAATCAGATAAAGAACCTCAGACAGAAGATTATGGGTATGTGAGAGTTAAAAATGAATCATTTCCAGTTATATTTGCTTTGACAAAGATTACTAATTCCAAATGAAAGAGTATAAAAAGAGTCCTTCTTTAACCTGTTGGAGTTATTTTAAAGGTCCCTAGTAACAATTAAAAAAATCTTATCAATACAAAGTACATCCATTCTCATATTTCTGGAAAATGAAACCATTTTTATAACACTGTATAAAACATTATGTTGCAATACAATTTATTTGAAAAAAATATTTTCCCCCTTAAGTTTTCATTCAAGAGAATTTTAATTGTAACACATGAGCTTTGCAATTTGTGCAGAGTCTGTCACAGAATATAAAGTTTGGTTTTGACTTAGATTCTTAACAGACTCTATAAGTAAACATCATATACCATGTCCAAATAATGTCACAGAACTTTTGGTATATTTAAAAACATAGTGGGGGGAGATGCTTTCTACAATGAGGTGTGGTCTTTTCTGCTTTGAGTTTTGTTGTATAAATTTTAATGATTCCCCTAGTAGATGGAGCATGAAGAGCAATAAGCAAATAGCTTGATCAAATAATTGCAAATTATGTTACAGTTTACAGAAGAGAATGATGTGTTTTAAGAGCTGGCATTAGTGGAGATTATATTGAATATAGTAGTGAGGAAAGAACTGTAAGCATTTCAAGCGGAGAAAAGCATTAGAGCAGAGATTCTCAGTTTAATCTTTTTGAAAGAGAACTGGGGCCATGGAGGTGGAAACATTGAGAAAGGTGAGATTTGACAGACTGGTAGAACAATTATGATAACACATTTTACACCATGGTAATTAGTAGGATTGTTTTCCTGAACTTATATGTGTGTGTATTCTTTAAACACCACATTACTCTCTCTAGAGGAATGAAAAATATAAGAATTTTTTTTAATAAGAAAAAACCAGTGCCTTAATAATGTGTTATAACTCTTAAATTATTCTACTTGCATTATTTCATGACTCCACAAGCATGCTACAAGTTACACATATGTTAGAGATATGAGCTCTAATCCATAGATAAGGAAACTAAGTCAAAGAAGGTAAGTGGGTAATCCATGATCACATGTTGCAATCAAGACTAGAATTTAAATATCCTGAATAGCTATCATACCAAAATGTATACTCTCATACTTCAGTCTGTTACCCACTGATCCATGTTACATGAGATATTATATAAGATTATTAAGAAACTATTGAATACTTCTTTTTTTTTAAGTTTTCTTTTTTAATGTTTAGTTTTGAGAGACAGAGAGAGGTTAGGCTTGAGCTGGGGAGGGCCAGGGAGAGAGGGAAGTACAGATTCCGAAGGAGGCTCCAGGCTCCAAGCTGTCAGCCCAAAGCCCAACAATGGGCGGGGGCTCAAACTCACGAGCCCCAAGATCAGGACCTGAGTCACCCAGGTGCCCCTTGAATACTTCTTTAATAGTTCTTTGATATGCTTCAAAAAACTGATTTCTTCAATCTGCTTGATTAAGTATCAGTATTGCTAGGATTTTGAAATCTCTGTAAATTAAATGAAAATCCACCATAGTCCTTATCTTTTAATAGCTTATAATCAATTCTAATAGAACAGTAAGGTAGATTACCAACTAAATATGCACAAATCATGCATTGAAACAAGTTACACATACAAATCTTGCATTTTTATATCTGATTATTTAAATAAAAAACTTGAATCACGTTTATTTTTCTTCCTTTATGAAATGTTAAATAAATGAATGAGTAAATAAACAATATTAAGGGGGAAACATTTTGGGGAAAATAGACTATAAGAATACATGGAGGAGAAAAACTGGACATAATTTAAAAGAAAAAGGTTGAGAATCATGACATAAACATTTTTCTGAAAGAACCGTTGATGCTTTCTTAGTGGGGAGGTCATGTGGCTAGTTGTTTGTGGGACCACTGATTTCTTTGACTTGCTTTAATCATGACCTGTAATACAACTTTCAAGTTCAACATAACAATGTCCATTAATCTTGTAGTTGCCTTGTTCTGTAGGTTGGGTCATAGGATGAGAACACATGACCATACGAGCTGCAACACCAAAACATGGTATGGGTTCAGGAGGGGAAAAATAGGACAGTTTGGCACGTCCATGACCTTGGCACTGACCTTTCTCTATCACTCTGGACACTGTTTTCAAACATCCTTCCCTCCCTGCCCTCTGTCCCCAGGAGCATAAAGGGACTGGAAATCATTCATAATGACTTCCAATCCCTCTTTTTCAAATGATAATGGCATCAAAGGACCAGATTTTACAAATAACTGACATGATGTCCTAATCATTGGGCTGTATGTATAATTCTCCACTGCGATGGTCAGAAAAGAGAAAGTTCCTGACAGTGTTGATGACTGGAGAGTTAGAAGTTAAAAAAATATATAAAAAGTGTTCCAGCTTATTATAACATTTGCTTTCAAGCATAAGCCATACCAAATAAGGTTCCTTGGCTGGATGTAGAATGGAATGCAGTTTGAAAACACCTATTTGGCATGTTTCAATAAAATATGTGCCAAAAACTAAAAACCTTATAAACATCTGTGGTTCCGGAGACATTTTGTACTTTCATGCAGTATAATCACTCAAAAATCACTAAATAGAAGCTTTCTTTTGGATAAAAAGCTTCCCTTTTTCTGAAAATAAAGAAAATTGTGCCATTTTTTACTTGACAGTGGAATTTTTCAAATTCTTTATTAAAGCAAGTAAAAATAAACATTTTAATTTTTAGATTTTTCTTTGAATCAGAAACATTGTCCAAAGAGCTTCTCTCTTGGAAATGCTTCTTATGGTAACAGTATTTTGAGGGTTATCAACTGTTCTACACTGAATTGCAATGGCTTATACTTTCCTTTTTATGTTCTTTGACTGATAGTGCTTTAAAAAGTAAATGTTTATTCCTCTACTGATAACTTATGGAAAAAATAACAAGGCATAAGTATAAAGAATATGCATATATATATGCTAATTAATCTTTACATCAATGACATGATTTGATCAACTGGAAATAAACATTAGAAAACAGTACTGATGTTACTGATGTCTATTAGACCATACTTTCAACGAAGTACAGAGTCATATTTTATTGATATGATCCAGGTTTATTGTTCTGTAGAGGTGGTATGGGACTATTAAAAATAAAAAGTCTTCATTGGATACCTAAGCCTATAACAGAGACTGCCTTGCATCCTCAATTTATGCATCTCTACAGCCTTGGGAACAACTGTCACATTGTAATTAGCAGTAAATGTTGGTGGAATGAGCAAGTGAATAGTCTAAACATTAGGAAGTAATGAAGCCATGAGCTTAGACCTCCTTATTGCATGGATATCTAGTTGGGAATACACTGGAATTTGAAAGACGGTGTTATACAATTACTGTAGTATTAGTCACAGTATTAATGTAGCCAAGGAAGTTTTTTAAAAACATCAAATTTATCTCAGTTGAGTGATACACCATTATGCTTATCATCAGGAATAGTAATGTAACAAATATTATTTAGGGAGCACATATAAATGATTCAAAAAATCTTTCTAACTGAATCTGTACAAATATTCTATTTTAAATATGATGAACTTCAAATATCAGGAAGCTTAAATAACCTGTCTGTGGATTATAAGTAACAGAAATCTGAATCAGGAATCTGAAGCAAGTTTTGTTTATTTTTACAGCCTATAGAACTCCTATCTATGCAGCTGTTTCTCCTAGAAAGACACACAGAATATTATGTATGTATCACTTTAATCTCACATAAAACACCAATGACCAATTTACCAAAGCTAGGCCATGTATCAGCGCACTGCAAGGAAGCATTCCATAGAATTAATCAATTAAATCTCCATATACATCCAGACACTGCCACTAGACTCCTATACTTGGGTCATACGTTACAGATTAGTGATTACAAAAGGATATGTGTCCTTTGAGAAGATAATGGGAGATGAGGTACCAATGTGACATCAATCACCAGAGAAGTGAAAACAAATAGTGACGTATTTAGATTTGTGATACTCCGACTTTGTCAGTGCTTGTGAGAACTGGCCTTGGTGTTAAGATAGTTATATCAATAGTAGCTGTGAGTTGTTCAATGCCTCTGGCATTGTTTATCGTCCCTCATTCCCTGCTCAGCATTCCACGGATTGCTAATGGGTAATTTTAACAATAACATGCCAGAGACCAGCTCCAGCAACCAGGGGTTCCTGAGGGAAGAACGGCGTCGGTGAAAATAAAATAAAACTAAAATAAAAAACTGGAAAATAAAAAACTAAAATAAAAAACTAAAACTAAAATAAAAATGGACACAGACACGGGCAGTGTGTTGAACTGGCCGATTTATTGCAGTAAACGTAGCATTATATTTGCTAGTGATTTCCTTGTAACATAGGTCATCTATGTTTTTCTAACATTACCTAATTCTAAAATTGTTCTTTTGTATAATCGCCCAATAAGGAACAACATGATTGTTTTGTCATAACTTTCCCTCCTGCCCTTTGCTTATTGATTAATTTTTTTTTGTTTTTATTATGTATCTACGTTTATCTATAATTTACAAAGTATTTGCTTTCTGTTTTCACGAAAGGGCATTTATGTCTCAACATCGCAAGTGGAACAGTTACAGGGACATGACCTCTTAGTTGTTTCCCTGAACCATTCGTGGTTCTGAAGAACAGAAGTGTTCGCCTGAGTCCGAGGTGCCAGGAAGGGGGCCAAGAGGGCCTTAGAAACCCATGCCTTATACATTCTCAGAAAGACAATGCACCTAGGAACCAATGAGCCATTCTGTACTTTAACCGACTAAGTTCAATCATCATCTGGAATGCCTCTTGGGGGCCACGTGGGCCCAGGGGTCAGAGTGACCTGTGTCCATAGATACACTCCTTAGTTACCCGAGTGGGGCTTTCGGATCCTTATGTCTCTCCTTCGTTGGCCGCCTTTGCTGGCAAATGCAGGAGGCTATCCTTCCTGCAAGTAGAGGGTCTCCATAGGGAATGGAAAGGGCTAAACGTAAGGCATTACAATTTCTTGCGGAACTTTATTTTCTTCCCTAATGGTTCTTTTCCCAGGGGGCCTGCCGAGGGCAATTCCCGGTACTTTTAAGGCCAAATTACCTAAAAGCAGGAGTACAAGAAGCTTCACTGTCGGCGGGCCACCCTGCAGTCACCAATCCGTCCACAGCCCGGGCTTTGCCACTCAAGCTGGGTAGCCCGGCTTCCAGCAATAACAGACAAGATAGTAAGAGGAGTACATGCTGTCACAAAGAACCACTGGCCATTTTTGAACTCTAACTATTGTAGCACTGATGAATTTACCTAAAAAAATTGTTCGTACATGCATAAAAAAGAAATATCACACATATATTTCCACTCATTGATAGCCAGTTTAAAACTACCTAATTGGTTTTTTATAAAAAATGCCATTTAACTTGATCTGAAAAGAAATTGAATGTTGATCCCTAAAACAAAGCTTTTTGGCTTTTCACATCAAATTCAAGAATAACCTTTTAGTATGTAAGTAAGATAGCTATAACAGAACTTGAACATAGGCACTTAGTAAATATTGCTAAGATTTACTCTTCATGGCATTTATATCCTTAAATTACATGATTTGTGGTTAATTACTGGTTGATTCATTAGTAATCATTTCAACACAACATACTTATTATTTTTTCTATTATATAATACACTATATTAGTAAATATTATAATTTTAAATAACTATATGCAAGTTTTATGAGTATTTGATATTAAACTCATTGGTTAGTCGTTATAAATTGTTCAGAATACCTTTGGGATCAATAGAAGCAAAATATTTAAAACCTGACGTTATTTTAAAGCTTTTTTTTTCTAGAAATCTAGTGTTTACTGTTTTGGTAATTCATATTCTAATCATTTAAAGAACCCGTCTTCAGCCATAGGGCACATTAAACAATCTAATTGGTGAATCAACTTAAAGGCCAGAAAATATAATCAAATATGAATTAGTTTATTTTGGATCACACTGCCACCAGTGTAAACACCTCACATATTTATAGGATTATATAAACCCTGGATATGTTTGAGTCTTTAAAACTTGATTTAACTGGTGTGGTATTAATTTTAAAGTTATTATTCAAACTGGTGTCCCCATGATAAGATTTTACAAAGCTCAAGATCTGGTGCATGTAAACAGATAATTTTTTATCAGAACTAGATACATTAAGCTAATTTTGTACTCGCTTGCAATGTTTCAATAGTTTATAATAAGTGAAATAACATACTTTTGCAAATCTTTTTCATAAAAATGTCTTAATGGGGTCATTGTATAAAGATAATTTTTACCAGAGTAGGGGTATAGCTAAACAAAAATAAGCAAACTACAGTGAGAGATCCTTTTTTTTTTTTTTAATTTTTTTTAACGTTTTATTTATTTTTGAGACAGAGAGAGACAGAGCATGAACGAGGGAGGGTCAGAGAGAGAGGGAGACACAGAATCGTAAGCAGGCTGCAGGCTCTGAGCCGTCAGCCCAGAGCCCGACGCGGGGCTCGAACTCACGGACCGCGAGATCGTGACCTGAGCTGAAGTCGGCCGCTTAACCGACTGAGCCACCCAGGCGCCCCAATCCTTTCTTTTTTTAATAGAAGTTCATGCAAGTTGTATTTGAAGGTTTGAAATCATTTCCAGCTCAAATAATTTCCATTTTCTACAAAGCTTTCCCCTTAAATGACGTTGCAAGAACATGTGATCAATGCCTGTAAATGAACATTAGTTCTCCCATCAGACCTGAGAGAGGGTTTGCTGAGGGCTGGTACCAGGGATGAAGCTCGCTCCCATGGGATTTCTTTTGTCCCATCTTCTTCCTTCGCATAGTGACCCATAAACAGTAAGTTCTCGCCTTGGTGCCAAATTTAGCAACCTCTACAATAACCGCATGACTAGAGTGAATTTTTATTAATGCTTTGGATTAAGTGATGGAGATGGGCCCTTGAAGAGTATGAAGTTGCTGAGATTCAGTTTGGGGATTTAGAGAAACTTCCTTTGTTCCAAGTAAGTGGCATTTTTTTTTTTTTTTTTTTTTTTTTAGCCTTCCCTTAGGTCCATGGAAGTTTGACTTTCGGTGGGTATTAAGTTATGATTAAAGAGCAGTTCCTTAAATATGCTGCATCATGTGCGAGTTTTGGAGATGAAGACATGTGGTAGGAGTTGAAACATTAACGGGACCTCGTCAGTAAAGTCAGTGTCAATGAGGAAGGGTGAACTGGCCTCACTCGCTCAAAGAGCCATTGGCCAAATATCGCTGCTTTAGAGGAAGCAGCAGTACACATACCACACGAGTATATTCTCCTTAGTTTACAAAAATGTTCCTTTTAATGATTAAAAAACCTACTTTCTTACCTACTTTAGATTTCCAGGCAGCCAGTGGTGGTAGTGTCATAATTATTTTTATTGTCATTATTATTAAACATTATTTTTAATTGCTGGTGCCAGCTTGAAAGTCTCCATATTTTATGCTTCATCTGGGTTCACCTTTCTGGAAGCTGTGCTTTCCCTGTCAAAGCATTCCTATCAGATTTCCTTCTGGAGAAAAGCCCGATGGTGTGGTGCTATTTTCATTTGAATAGAATTAAGTGAGCTTTGATTTTTCTGAACTCTTCAGGTTTTGTCTTGTACAATGTGAATGTGGCATTTTGATCTGACTTTCCCAGGTGCCTCCTTCCTGGTTATTTTGTCTGCTTTTCAGCATTCTCTAAGTTGACAAAGACATAAATATACAAATTATGTAACACTGAGGTTTGAATTAAAAAAAAAAAAATCAGGCTTCATTCCAATATTTCTAACAGAGGGGAACAAACATAAGAAATATGTTGTAAAGGTGTTGGGAGAACCAGACTAAAAAAGAATAGGTGCAGTCCTAAAATTAGGAAGCTGATGAGGTACCTGGGTGACTCAGTCTGTCAAGTGTCTGACTTCGGCTCAGGTCATGATCTTGCGGTTCGTGAGTTCGAGCCCCCACCACCATCAGGCTCTGTGCTGACAGCTCAGAGCCAGGATCCTGGTTAGGATTCTGTGTCTCCCTCTTTCTCTTTCAGGCCCTCCCCTGCTCACACTCTGTCTCTCTGTCTGTCTCTCTCTCAAAAATAAACATCAAAAAAAAATTTTAAACAAGGAAGCTGGTAATGCCATTGGTCTGGAGGCTGACAGGTCATTGCTGACCCCTCACTGCTACATGGATAACTAGCTGATGTGGATGCCTGACCCCAGGTACTTCTCCTTTCTTTCTGCCTTTATACCTACCTCCAGTGTCTCCTATTGGGAGAAAGCAAGAGAAAAACAACTGGCAAAGGAATCAGACAAATTCAATTTTCTGTCTTTTTTTTTTCTTAAATATAATTTATTGTCACATTGGTTTCCATACAATTTTTGGGATAGGAAAAAAGAACATACAGAAACAAGAAAAATATATAGGTTAATGGTTACAGCAAATTACAAACCCAGTGTCTACCAAAGCTGCCAGTGAGATTTTTAGATTTAGGCTTGAAGCATCCTCAGATGAGTGTGGGAACAGGTAGCAGGAATCGGATTGGTCTCTCTGGTTTGTAACTCAAATGTCTGTGGTGATCCTTTTGAATGGCCCAATTGTAAGAAGGAATTGTTTGTATAAACTGGAGAAAGCACAACGAAAAAGAAAAGTACAACCATCCTAGGAGAAGTTTCAGGTGTTCCACGGGTTCACAGGAATAAGAAGGCACATTAGTTTGCTCTTGATTTCCTGTAAAGGAGGTACAGGTTTTATTTAGATACAGGAGCCCATGAAGAATGTCCCTCTAACTTAACTGCAGTGGGAGTACATAATAGTACCCAGTAGGGGCCCTTTTATTTTGGAGTTAAATCCCCTTTTTTAGACTTTCCATCCTTTGAATAAACCAGGTCTTTGGGCAGTACATGGGGTGAGTTTGTAGTAACTGTCAAATCATGTTTAGGGAGACTTTGGTTTACATATTTAGGGATTTAGGAATTAATCCAGCCTCAAGTGAATAATAAAGCACTGTAGTCTTTATCTATTGATAGGTCTACGATGAGAAAAGTCTTTGCATATAATTATTGGGGGAATACATCCAATTTTCCAGTTGTTTAAATAATCATATGCCCATGGGATCTTATTATTATTTCCACAGAATAACAAGCACAGAAGATTGTCCATACATGGAATATACATGAAAATTGTGACGATTTTTCTGAGGTTTACTCAAGTTGTCTAGTTTAGGCAAACAACCAACATTTAAAGACAATCAGAACTAGAATTTAATATCCATAACAGTTCATTTTGAAACAGTTTTTCTCTCTAAAGACTCCCATTTCCAGAGATAGCCAAATCAAGACCAAATCATTTGTAGAACAAGTCCAGTTTTAACAAACATGGCCTAATTATTTACATAAGCTCAGCAAGAGTAGCAATTGATCATAAGGATCTTTTAAAGTTTGCTTTTCTGGAAACTTTTATAAGGAATCTCCAGATTGAACATTTGGTAGCCTCTCCATGCCAGAAGCCAAACCAAGTACTCTGGTCAGATATGCCTGAAACACCTGTAGAAGTGGGTGAATTCCTCTTCAGGAAGTCCCCAAGATATCCTGAGTTTCCTGCACCTGCCAGTAAGGGACATTCTTTATTCACCTGGTAAAGTTGCTGGGAAATCTGTAAGTAAGGTATCAGGCCAACATTTCCAAGGGGTTTTATGGCTCCATGTTTCAAAAAGTCAACCTTAGTTCCTTAAAGCTGTCGGGTCATACCTGAGTCTATGCATGTCCCTTTTAAACAGGACATTTCAGTCAAAGCCTTGACAAAACAACCAGTATTTCCAATGGTGTCCAGTTATCAGGAGAAGATTCTTATTGCACTTATGCAAATAATTATAATTGCCATGAAAGGAAAAGTACTCAATGAGAGTGTTTGAATTACAGAGGGTTTAGGTAGAGAGAAAAGTTAAATGCTTCAGTTTACAAATGAATATTTCATGACATCTCTGTGTATTACAGATATCTTAAGAGAAATTTTCCTTAATCTGGAAGAGCAAGCATTAGAGAACCAGCAATATTTTGAACAAGAGTCACAAAAACTGTAATCTTCCTTGGTTTATTTAGTTCCATGTTCCTAATTCTTACTCAGTTTGAATGCAGCTTTTTAGTTCTAGAAATTCTTACCCATTTTAGTATTAATCTTAAAGAAGTCAAATACATGTATTTGTCCTAAAAGTACTTTTTATGAATCTCCTTGAAGATGAAATGCATTTTATGAGAGAATAAGAATAATTATAAATGACAAAATCTCCAAAATGGACATTGTTAAAGATCCGATGCAATTGACAAGGAAACTCGGTTATTTCTGTGACATATAACACCTCAATAATCAGAATATCAAGTGAGGACCTTATACCAATACCAAAACATTAAAACTTTAGGAATTGAATATATATTTGAGCTCTTACAGCATTTACCCATGCAGTATAACCTGTGGTTTACCATTATTTGACAGTGCTTTTGCAAATAACTTAACATATAGAATACAAAGGCCTAATTTGTCAAAAAGACTTCATTTACAATTTAAATCTTGGGAAAGTTTGTTAAAACCTTAGAAAGTTATAGAGAACATTCTAAATAGGCTTATAGATCATTACAATCTTAAAACTTTAAATTATTTATTTAACCAAGATGGCAGTAAGAGATTCCAAAGGCAAATGTATAGCATTATATAGTTGTGAGCAAAACCTAGCTCCTTTACCATTGGGAAGTTTCAACTTTAAGTGATCAAAGACTTGACAAAGATGAAACCTAAAGCTTCGGTTTTCCCAGCAGACAAAAGAGAAAAAAAAAAACCCTTTTGTTTATATTTTCTTATCAAGAGAAGATCAACAATCCAAGAAAATGTTGTCCTTTGAAAAGAGAGAGAAGCAGAATTTCAACCTTATACCAGTTTATTGTTAAAATCCATTCATCTGAACCATAGTCCATCCCGACCACACATAAAACTCCTTCTACAACTTTGCTTTGCCTTCAAATTTTGTCCTAAGCTATTTTTCTCCAAACAACCAGTCTCATTTAGGACAAAATTACTTTCTTTTACCCTCAACAAAAAAATATATTTCCATTCCTTTTATCTTTCTTACATTTCTCCCATTTTCCTGCATACAGAGTTGCTTTCCTTATTTCCATCAGTCTTAAGTACACTTAGCAGAATTTTAACACTTAGAAACCTTAGTCTTCATTGAGAACTTAGTAACCAATCCTAAACTGTTACACCAGAATTCTTTAGATGATAACTTCATGAGTCAGTTAAGCACAAAACACATTTTCCAATAGACCCAAATAGCCTTAATTTCTCTACAATAAGTCAAAAGCAGATAAACCTTATGTTTAGTAATCAATGCTTCAGCACTCCATTCTATTTGGAAAAGACCTAGATGTCCAATGAATTTCATTTGCTGTGCAAACTTTAAAGCAAAACTTTAAAGTTTCAGGTTACCAAAGACTTTGAAAGCTATCTTAACAATTACCCATGATAACTTTGAGACAGACAAAATTAAACATTACTTTAAGTCATCTTTTTTGCTAACAAAGTGCAACAGAGATAACATGAGCTTATTTGACCTTTAGTAAACCTTGGTAGAATAAGTTTCATATTTAATGCTGATAACTTTAAAGCCAGGTCCAACGAACTTATACTTTAGTTTAAATAAGTATGTTCCACTAGGGTCCACTTAAAAGACAATCAATTTTTTTACATTGTCAGTTTTTACCTGGGATACCAGTAGGGGAATCTGTAGTGGGTGGCCCAAGGGGGTGCTCTTTACTGCTTGACATTTAGGGTGAGAAGAGGAGCCAATGGTGCCTGAGGCACTGAGGATGGTATAGGAACCGGTTATCTAGGCTGCACCTAAAGAGGTACAGAAACAGGAAGGACAGGGGAAGTCAGAAGAGGTGAGATGCCACCAGCAGGTAGAGAAAGAGCATTCATGGTTCATCAACTTTGTCACTGGGACAGAGGAGCAGACACTAAGTTTTTTTTTTTTTTTTTTTTCCATCAAAGTGGAAATATGGAGTCCATGTTAGGCTGGAGAAGACGGGGAATTTTCCTGGAACAAATAGAGTTTCATCAACTGCTTTGGAATATTACTGAAAGCCCCTGTCCTGAGGTAGACTAACCATAGTTGGCTACAATTATAGCTGTTAATCCAGGAAATGAATGAGAGAGAAGCCCTCACATCTATTAGGCAGAGGAACAGAGAGAAAGAGTCAGCGTCCCTTTTGTCAGGGATGGCCTGTGTTGCCTCCAGTAACCTGGGTTCTTTTAGGAGGCCTATTTAGACAGTTATCATCCAATATATCAAGAGGGAGTTTACTGGCCTGGTTAATGACCGAACAGGTTCTGCAAGAGGCCCTGGGATCCAGGTAGCCATGAAGGCCTGGACCTGGGGTACTCCCATCCATTTCCCCTGTTTACTAAGGTCATGCAGTGTTAGAGGAGATCAGTCCTTTCTCCATTTTGCAAGCTATATTGTTTCCAGTGGGTTAAAAAAGCATCCCAAGGGAGACTCTTTGGGGCTGGAGGAGAAGCTCCCAGGCTCCTCCTAGACAGAAAAGTAGAGAGAAGTTCCATTACCCCTGAGAATCCCCTCTGACTCCTGGGTAGCGTCCCATGCTCAGGTTATGTCAGAGGTTCCTAGTGTCAAAGTCACCCAAGGCATCCCTTGAAGGAAGTTGCTTTGACCACCAACCAGCCAACTAAGGGTTCCTCAAGGAGGGATGCTAGTGTCTCTCTGCTTCCCCATTACATTCTAGATTACAGATGAGTGCCTAGTGTATGGACCGAAATACCATACCCTCAAGGCTGTGCCCTAAAATGCCATGCCTTGAAGAACATGCCCTGATGGTCATGTCCTGATTAGCTAGTCTTTGAAGAGCATGCCGCAGAGGCCATGCTTTAGTTTCTTGAAGAACCTGCCCTTTTTAACCTATGGAAAACACTAGAAAAGTTTTACAAGGGGGGGGATTACCCAATTTTATAATTTAAGTAGTAGTTAGTAGAGGACATTAACTAAAAACAGTAAAGGCAGAAATCCATCATGATCTAAGTGACATTCCAACACGGGAAGTCTTTACAGCCAACCTCCCTAGGAAATGGTTCCCTGTTGGGTTTAATTCAATTGGGTACTGGTTTCAGCTGGCTCCACCTCCCAGTGGAGGTCCCACAGCCAGAAGGGGCTAGACCAGGGATGTGGGAGGGATGTTAGATGAAGGAAGAGGAAAATTCACAGGGGAGTCATATGATTGGCAGCTGTGCTAGTCATTTAGGTGGCTGTCCCATGCCCAAGACAGACAACTTTGTATAAGGGTAGGAATACACAGAGGATATCAAGTTTCTGGGTCTTATTACCGTTCAGCCAGGGTACGAACTTCCAGCCGAAAGACAGGCTTTCTCCTCCCCGTGGAGTAGCCACGGGCTAGTTGATTGCAGCCTGAGCAATTGAAATAAAAGCGTTCCAATAAGACCATACTCTTCAAAAAGTCCCTGAAATGAGAGTAAAGGGGGAAAAGAGAAAGTATACTCACCATATTTTCACTGGCTCACAGTTTACATGAAAAGACTGATAGCCCTACAAGTTGGGTGCCATATGATGAAGTTTTGGGGTGATGGTGGATGGTCCAGAGCTGACAGCCAAGAAAGAATTCTTGAAGATGTCTTTGGTGCAAAAAAAAAGGTGATTTTGTTAAAGCGTGGGACAGGACCCATGGGCAGGAAGAGCTGCCCTGGGATCGTGATTGGTAACTTATTATATACCCGCAGGTTGGGAGGGGGTCAGGGATAGAGTAAGTCTCTAAGGAATTTTGGAAGCAAGGTTTCCAGGACTTTGAGGGGCTAGCTCTTGCTAGGGAAATGCCACTTATTATCATTTGATAAAAACCTCAGTCATTGTGGCACCTGGGTGGCTCAGCTGGTTGTGTCGGTCTTTGGCTCAGGTCATGATCTCACGATTTGTGGGTTCAAGCCCTGTGCCAGGCTCTGTGCTGACAGCTCAGAGCCTGGAGCCTGCTTCAGATTCTGTCTCCCTGTCTCTCTGCCCCTCTCTGCTTATGCTCTGTCTCTGTGTCTCTAAAATAAACAACAATTTTTTAAATATAAAAAAAAAAAACCACCTCAGTCGTGAGATCCTTCAGATGTATGTCTGAGGTCCACAAGCTTGGAGTATGATTGCCAGCATATATCTTGGGACAGATGAAATAAAGGAGGTAGACTTACAGGATCTTCAAGGTTGGGATGATGTTAAGCTAAGATTCTCTTTTGCCCCTAGCAAAGTGTCTTCATCGAGGAAGCTGAGCTCCTAGAGGGAGGTCACTCTGTCAGTTTCAGGGACTTGTCAGTGGGCTGTAGGCAGTAAGGGAATTTAATTTTTCATTTGCTTTAGTTTCCCACATTACTGTGGCAAACACTTAAACCCCCTTACATTTTGAGGAGGGTGATACTTGGGCTCCAGGAAACAGAGTCTATAGGTTTTTGGTGATCAGACTATGGATAAAATTGCCTTTTTATTGCAGTTTACTAAGTTGTCTGCAAACTGAGGGGACTCTTGTCTTGCATGACTGTGATGTCTATCAGTCAACCATTTGTTTTCTTTCCTTTCCCCTGTTCTTGGGCAGCCAGAAGTGTCCAAGGAGCATCACCCATATCCCACCTTGAGGAGGTTGGGGGTGTGCCAGCCTGTATTTTGGCCTCAGCTTGCCCCATGCTCCCTCGTTATTCTGAGACCACTTGGTGTTTTGGAAGGTGGCTTTTGATATGTGACTGTCGTTGAATGAAATGCGGACAGAGTTTATGCAGCTGCTGACAGTTTTATCAACTCTGCCCTGGGAGTAAAACTTCAATGGAAAAGTAAAAGGAAGAAATTCCCCTTAGTTTAGCACATTTATATGGTAACCATATTTGATATTAATATTTTTCTTTTCCCAAGTCCTGGATTTCATGTGACAATTATATTTTGCTCCATTCAGTCAGCAGAAAAGCATTATTTTTATCTGGAGGATGTTAAGTGTAAAACTGCTAATATTTTCCTGTATGATTTTCAAGCTATCTAAATATGGGCATGTGCATGTGCATGTAAATCACTCCCCCACATGTATATCAATAAAGGCTCTTTGCTATATTTGTTTCTTGATATTGGCTCTTACACGTTGTAAATGAGACTTTCAACAAACCATGTTGATTCATCTGCAGATACCTCATCAGAGCTCAAATCAGTTGTTTTCCTGTTTCATTCCCTTAATTATTAATGTTGTCAATGAAGCAGGAATTACCCAAAATGATGAGGAAAGGAGAGAGAACAATTGGGGAGAAGGAAGGGAAGAAGAAGGAATAGGAAATTTTGTGGAGAAGGGAGGTAGGGAAAAGAAAAGGGGAAGGGAGGGAAGGTGAGAAAGGGAAGGAGGAAGAGGAGGGAAGGTGAGAAAGAAAAGGGGTAGTTGGAGGAAGGTGAGGAAGAGATTAAGAATCACCAAAGTTGCCCATGTGCTTTAAAGGCATTGTTAGCTCATTAGATGAGATAGAGAAAGAACAAAAAAACGAAGCAAACAAAAAAACCGCTGAAAAGGAGGAGAAGGTTTGTGGTACTGAAATCTAGCATAAAGAAATGTACTTGCGTACAAACTGAGAATAAATTAAAATTAAAGATAAATAAGCTTTCTATAACAATCTTCATGTGGAAAATTGTTGGCGTTCAGAGCTGATGGCCAGAAAAGAATTCTTGAGACATCTTTGGTGCAAAAAGGTGGTTTTATTAAACACAGGGACAGGACCTGTGGGTATAAAGATCGGTTCTGGGATTCTGAGGAGTAACTGATTATATACTTGGGAGCTGGGGAGAGATAAAGGTGAACGGAAGTTTCCAAAGGATTTTTATATGCTAAAGAAGACTCAAGGGATCCTGCAGGCCTAGCTTTTGTCATGCTAAAGTTGTTTTTCCCTCTAGCAAAGCCTTAAGAATAAGATAGTTGTGACTTCCTGTAGGAATGTTATCCTCTATAGGCCTCAAGTATTTGTCAGTAGACTGGTGGTCATAAAGAAATTTAGTTTTATCTTTACTTCCTTCTGCCTTCCTTTCTCACATCACACCTGAGAAATGGACTTTTTTGTTTTTTAATAATGGCTGGCATTTGAGAAATAATTCATATTTAGACAACCGGCTTTGTGGTTTTGTTTAAAGAATGATTTAAATTTCACCTTGTGGGACCCAAGGAATTTAACAAAAATCCCCTACCCCTGGACAAGCAGAGCAACACTAACTCCATTTTGTGCTACACCCACCATCTCATGTATAACCCCCACATGACCTACTTATTGCTTAAGACACTCCCCCACCCTAGTCAAGCCACTGAGCACACCCTTACTGGAAACCGGCTCATATAGGAATGCGGAACCCCTAACCACCAAAGAATGTAAACCCCGCCTTCTGCCTGCCAAACTTGCGCGCCAATTCTGACCAGAGTGATAGGCTAGTTCAAACAGTTACTATAGGGTAAATTGTAATTCAATTGGCCACCTGCGTGTGGACTGACATGACTATGCAACTTTCTGTGTGTGTTACAATCTCATTGGCCACTGGCCCCTATAAAACTGCTATGTCTCTTAACCTAGGGGTCTAAGTCCCTGCTCCCCTGTGTCGGGTATACTTGGGCCCAAGCTGGAGCTTGCAAGTAAACCCTCGTGCGTTTGCATCGGCATTGGCTCCTTGGTGGTCTCTCGGATTCGAAATCGGGGGCATTACAACCTTTAGTTTTTGGTAGCAGTATTTGTTACATTTTAAGCTGAAAAAAGACTAAGTAGATATGTCATAAGACTAGAGATATTTATCACATCTTTCAGTATGGCCATAGTGATTTAACTTAGAGCTAAATAAATTACAAGCTTGTATCACATATTAAGCAAAGCTAACTTATTTTATTTTGTTTAAAGAACTTCAGGATAAGTTTTGACTAACAGAGAAAAAGAAAACCTAATGGAGCAAACCCAAGTCTTGGTAAATTAGACAATATAGCTTTTATTTTCTTTTTCCTTCCTTCCTTCCTTCCTTCCTTCCTTCCTTCCTTCTTTCTTTTTTTTTTTTTAGTTCTAATTTTGGTTTCTAAGTTCATATATATATATATAACATGCAATTCATCTCTCAAACATCTGTGCATATAAATAACTAAACATACATTATAACTTCATGGATATATGATTCCTCAAATGTTCTGGTTGAGCTCTTCATCTGTACTCTCTTCATCAGTGACAACTTACAAAATTTAAAGAAAAATCTTGAGTGCTACCTTGAAAGGAGAAAATTTGACTTTTGTTAAACCTTATTTTAATTTTGACAACCTAATTGAACTACTGGGAAGTGAGAACAAAATGAGCAGCACCTCTGTGTGCTTTTATTAGACTGAAGCTTTTACAGAACTTGTTTGCACTTGTAAAGCTGTTCACATCTGAACTTCTCTTCACCTGTAAACCTTCAAAAAACCAAACTGGTCAGTGAATTCTGTTCAGAGCTAATGTTCAGCCTGATAGAATGGAGTTGTTTCAATTCTTTATTCTGGTACCTGTAGTGTTCACATACCTCTTTATTTCTCATTTTACCTCTTTTCTTATAAAATACCATAAAACAGTAGCATGTAAGTTTATAGATGTAGGTTTATAGATAGATGTACAGACTTTGATAGGTTGGAGTTTTAATTTTTATCAATATGAAAGTAATGATGACTTCTTAAGTCTATTTCAACACAACTGTGTGTTGTTGCAGGTGTCGTCTGCAGCGCTGTGGTTAGAGACTGGTGAGCTCAAGGCCTGGGGACACATTGCTCAGACAGAATCCAATGATTCTGAGTATGACCTTGAGATCTGTAGACGTGGAATCTAGATGTTTCTCTTGTACTCAGAAGAAATCAGTCTTCTAGAGACTGACATGTTATCTCTTACTGATGATGGTTTGGAGTGGTTGGGGGCGGGGATCTGGAGCCAAAATGGCTAAGAACAAATTCTTGAGACACCTTTGGTGCAAAAAAGATGATTTTATTAAGGCATGGAGACATGACCTGTGGGCCCGAAGAGCTGCCCCATGACCACAAAGAGAAACTAATTTTATACTTGGGAGTTGGAGGAGGTAAAATCAAGGGGACGTTTCCAAAGGGACTTTTATATGCTCAAGAAGACTCAGAGGATACCGGAGGCTTAGCTACTACTGTGAAGCTAAGGTTGTTTTTCCCTCTAGCAAAGCATTATCCTTAAGACAGTAAGGAGTTCCTGGAGAAAGTTTTACTCTGCCTGCCTCAAGCATTTGTCAATGGGCTTCAGTTTATAAATAAATTTCATTTTACCTGCCATTTCCTTCTTGCCTTTGTTTCCCACATCATTATGAAGAGGAAGGTGATATTAGGGGCTCCAGGAAACTGAGTCTACAGGTTTCTAGAGATGAGACTATTGATAAGATTGCCATTTTCTTGTAATTTACTAAGATGTTTGTAAACTGATGGAGACCCATATCCTGTATGATTGTGATTTGTATCGGTTAACCATTTGTTTCTTTCCTTTGTTTTGGGGCAGCCAGGAATGCATAGGGAATATCACACCATATCCCACCTGGGGGGAGGGGTTGTACTAGCTTGTGCTTGGCCCTCACCTTGCTTTATGCTCCCTCATCATTAGGTAGTTGGTTTGTAATAGTGAGAAAGGTGACTAATGAGGAATTAGGTGACTCATATCTGCTTAACAGTCCATTATCTGCAAGTTTGCTTACCTTCCAAGGCAGCAATTTATGTTTATTTGGAATTAAATTAAATTAAATTTATTTTATTTTATTTTAATTTCTGTACAGTTAATACAGTGCTATATTAGTTTCACATGTACAATATAGTGATTCAACAATTCCATGCATCACACAGTGCTCACTATGGAGTTAAATTTAAATAGCTAGTGTCATCAAATCATGACGAGAAAGATTTGTGCAATGACACTATAGGATAAATTGTGACTCTTAAGACCTGAGAATATCATTCCCTGGTCGGAGCTAAAGACCATGCAAATACATGGTCTTCTGTCCCTGTCTTCTCTATTTCTTTCTCATATTGAACATTAAATATGGGTCAGCAGGGAAACTTGCCTTTTTAGATACTTTAAGGACCAGGCTGATAGAAATTCTTTTTAATATAAGCTTCCAAAACAATTTCATCAAGGATAAAGGATTGCTACCCTGACAATTAAATGCCATTGGCCAAAAGTGGCACGTGACATCCATTTGTTTCATTAGTCAGTAAAGGCACATAATCTCACCTCATTTTAACAAGGGCAGCAAAATGTCCTTTCATAGATATGACAGGAGAATCAGAGTATTTATAAACATCCCCAATGACCAACACAAAAATCCAAGCATATCTTTAGAATGTCAGATGATAAAATGTATCTTTATCCTCAAACAAAAGAGAATGTATAGGCCTGAAAAGGTAATTGTGCAATGGAGGTTTCTGAACATCAATTCACCAGAGAGAATATCATTTTATGTACATCAAGATTGCATAGGTAAAGTGGATTAAAATCGAAAACCAACTTACTTAGACATTTTATTTTTTACCAGGAATACACTCATATGGGTAAAATATAAAAATGAGATTAAAATGGCACATGCTTTAGTAAATTCTGTTTTTACTTGGTCCCTGTATACCTTATTCCTAATCCTTTCCCCACAGGCAGGTTTTTGTTATCCTTCCAGTATATCTTTCTACAAATATTAGCAAATATATTTACATTTTTTTATTTTTTTATATCTCTTCTTTTCTTACACACAATATGACACTATATTCACTCTACTGAACCTTGCTTTCTTTCCACTGGTTCTAGAGAGATTTTTCCGTATCACAACATCGAATCTTCATTTCCTTTTAGAGATGTATCATATTCCACAGAGTGAATATTTCATAGAGGACACTTGGTTGTCTCCACCCTTTGTCCACAAGAATCTTATAAACCTCATTTCTTGTATGTGTGACAAGTACCTGAGAGATAAATGCCTTGAAAGGATATTGCTGAATAAAAAGGCAAATGGATTTTTATATGTAATAGATATTTCAAGTTGCTCTCCACAGAGGAGAAATTCTCCACAAACTTTTCACCAAAGTGTATTAGAAAGATTTTTAACTTCTGTTACTCTGACACATCCGAACTGTCAGTTTCATCAGAAATCAGTTGATTAAAGAGCCAATGACATGTTGGAAACCCAAAAAATATTCTTACAGATACAAACTAAATGAGCCTGAAGTTGGAATTTCTTGGGGAGTCTCTTTCCACTTTACTGACAACCTAACTGAATACAGACTTAACTTCCACCCTCCCTCAAGACTACCATTGCTCAGGCGAACCATTCTGTTTGAATATGCTGGTGTATTATAACCTCTTCTCAAGACTCTCTTAAAGAATGCACATTACTCATTTCCTTGAAGTTTTACATAAGTCTCTGGGAGCCCAGAGCAAGCAGAGAACACGTTGCTGGTACCAACCTGGGGATGGCAGAGGAAATGTATGCCTCCTCCCTTCCCTTCTTCCCCAACAAGTATCACTCTTGCTTTCTCTGTGCCAGGCTTGCAAATAAAATTGATAAAATGGACTCACAAGAAGGTTCTGACATGATAAAGACAAGTTCCTTTGAAAAGCTGTCATTAATACAAGTCAGTCTTCTGATGAACTTTGTAGTTGCATGCCAAAAAGACATGGCTTGCTGGCCTACCGAACTCCTGGGTTTGAAATTGTGAACAGTTCTAGCTCTGACAACATTGAAGTCTTGACTTGTCCATTGAGTGTTGAAGCACCATTTAGAGTCTCAAATGCAAGCATTGATTTTCCTCTTCATTCTCTCTATTCTCAGATTTCCATTTGTCATTTCACCTTCCTCCTGAGGTGAAGCTGCTCTCAGCTCCCTGGTCATGATGGCTGAATAAGTTGAGACATACCCAGGTGTCTCTGTCCCAGCACTCAAAGCCATTCTACCACAATTGTCTTGTCAGCCTTTAATCTGAGAAGGCTGTTTACTTTGTTAGCCAGTGCTAGAGGCAAAAGAAGCCCTCATCCACCCTGTATCTCTTCTATTTTGGAATAAACACAGTAAAGGAGGTACTTTGAGGGATGGGCAAGCAAAATAAACATTGCTGTTGTTCTTTCTTTGTACTTCACTGAGAACTGAACTGATTTCTGATGTCTCTTCTCTAGGGCGGAAATTAATATTCAGAAAGTGATTACTCTGGTCATTTTTTACCTTCTTTCAAAGCATATATTTAATTACTGATTCTCAAAACTTTCAAATAGGGCCTTCCTATCTTCCATTAATTACAAAATGACCACATCTTCAAGCCCACTCATTACTCAAAAAGATGCTGGGACATTTTACTCTTAGTTTCTGTGTGCAGTGCTGATGAACACAGCAATGCTAAGTGAGCGGCTGATTTTTAAAAAAAGATCCTCTCCCCAAATGACTAATCCATACAATTTTAAGTATTCAAGAAAATTCAAATTAATTTTGTGTTAATTTACCCCATGAAATACTGGTCATTCCCTAAATTTTACATCACAAAAGCTGGAAATTATCTTAAAATGAAAATGGAAATACCTGGAGTTAGTTGCATATAATTTTATTTAGTGTCATAGATACAAATTAAAGGTTGATTTAATTTTTTCCAGCTATGATATTTTCAACAGTAAAAAGGTCTGTCCCACCACCCCTCCTTCCTCTCCTCCCGGCCTCCTCTCTGTACAGTAAATCCAAGTACAGGTATAAGCATTCACTGTGTTGGTGGAGGGGGGATGGGGTGGAGTGCCTGGTAGTGGGGTGGGGCACAGAGTGGATGTGTGAGCCAAGTGGGATTTTCCACAAGGTCTGTTTAAAGAGCCGAAAGCTCAATTCAAAAACAGATGACAGATGACACATGAACACAGTGATCGAATCACTGATTCTTTCAAATTAAGTAGTTTGTGTGATGTTTAGTGTGCCTGTATTATTAGCATTTCTTTTCCCTCTGTTTTAGTAATACAGAATAATTAATCTTTTTCAGTGAAATCTATTTGAGTCATAAAGCTGCATGTTTTATTGAAATAGCTATGCTGGAAAAGATCCGGCACCATAAAGGTAAAAATAAAGTTCTTACTCTCTTGAGCTGATTTTGTTGTTTCTCCTTCATTCCGTAAGAATGGAATATGTATACATATCACTTATTTGAAATCTGACATGTGAGAATATTTTCTTGTTAGGTTATAAAAATCCCTTGATTCATTTAAAACTTTGTGGAGATAAATTATAATTTATTGAGTATTTAAAGCCATAACTTTTTACATTTTTTTTAAATTATTTTAACGTTTATTTATTTTTGAGACAGAGAGAGACAGAGCATGAAGGGGGGAGGGGCAGAGAGAGAAGGAGACACAGAATCGGAAGCAGGTTCCAGGCTCTGAGCCATCAGCCCAGAGCCCGACGCGGGGCTTGAACTCACAGACCGCGAGATCGTGACCTGAGCTGAAGTCGGACGCTTAACTGACTGCGCCACCCAGGCGCTCCTGCTTTTTACATATTAAGAAGAAATTCCATGAAAAAAATATACCTTTAGAATTTCTGGCTGTTTCCTTAAAATAGTTCATTTTATACGGAGTTACTTGGTCAAAGGATATTTCGTTTTGAAAGATTTTGATAGATATTTTCAAATTGTCCCCTTCAAAGGGCTCACTAGGCTCCAGTAGTAGATGATTAGTTTCTTACTAATTGCATCCTTGATATCATTGAGATACATCCAGGTCATATTGAAAATATCACTCACTGGTATGACACGGGCACTGGACAATGAGAACTGACCTTGGCCATCAGCAATGTAGGCTGAATATTTTTCCTGTCTCTGTCTTTCCATATACATATCACAACAATATATTGTAATTTAACTTCTTTGGTTTCTGATGGTTCTGAGCATTACTTCAAATGGGTTACTTTGTTGTTGTTGTTGTTGTTGTTGTTGCTGTTGTTGTTTTCCTCCATGAAGAAGTTTCATGGGAATAAAATTTTAAGGGGGAAAAAAAAGAGAGTGAACGTTTCATATAGTTATTATCTTTGGAAAATAAAAAGTAAATATCAAAGCATCACATTTTCCTCATTTGATTTACACTTTTCTCTCTTCATTTCCCAATTTTCTACTGCCAACCTACTTATATTTTAAGAAGCCAAGAGGGATATTTTGACCTCATTATGTGGTTTGCTGCTTGGGGAGCTTTTGAAGTTGGTAATCAAGACAGGAAGCATTGACATCTGGGTTGCTAAGAGGCACAGTAGAAGGTAGCATGAGGTCAGTAAAAATCCCATTTTTAACACAATTTTTGTAGGATTAATTTTGAAAGAGCAATGCTTATTTATTTCTGTTCAATCTATAGCACCATTATAGAAAATTGGTATACAAAACACCATTTGTAATCTCACAGTTGTTAATTTAAAATTTTTATTATCTCTATTAATGTAAAATATTACTAGGATTATTATAAGATTGCTTTCCACATGATTCTAGGCAAAAAAGATTGTAAATATGTATATAAATGACATACATTAGATATTAATGTATTCTAAGTCATTTATTTTTGCTCATGGAAAAAACTTTAAAGTAATAAAATATATGATAAACCACAGCTTCAAGAAAAAAATGATGGCATTTTAAATATTTGAGATATTAAAACATGCAAAATTGTTTAAGACCATGCTGTGGTTTATTGGGAAGTAATAGCATACTTTCTATTTGTCCATTATACATGAAAAATGTGCTAAAATAGGAAGCTTAAACAGTTAGCTTCTTTTCAAGCTTACTACGGGAATTGATTGTTGCTGAACAAGATTACAGGTTCAATTATGAAAAGTAATATTTGCTACTCCCCAAAATAACTGGGAAAAAAATGAAATTGTCAGAATAATTTCATAGAACATTTTGAGAGCAAACCAATGTATACTGCCATTACTTATTCATTGCATAGAAACTGTGGATTTATCATGTTTGGTGGAAAGAGATTTAAAATGAGAGTTGGGTCTCTCATTAGTGTTGAGGTCTTACTTCTGTTCTATAAATGATCTGTAGCTCCATCTCCTGATCTTTAAAGTCAGAATGGTTACATTTACATCATACAGTGGTTTTCGATTACACTGCACTGGCAATTTTTATCATACTAATACCCGCTTTTCATCAAGTGGCATTTGTATAAAGCATAAAAGAAGAAAAAGAAAACAAATTGAGAAATAGGAATTTCTTAAAGTTAAAATTATCAAATATTATGATCTTAATTACATGATTACTTATAAATAAAGTAAAAAAAAAATGAAAACTTGTGTAACAGAAAATAACCCAAAGACATCAATGGGCATTTCACATAGGAGGAAACAAAAATAGTGAATAAATATAGGAAATATATTCAGTGTAATTATTAATGATAAGGTATAAGCAAGTACATGGAATTAAAACTATATTGAGAATAATTTTTATACCTACTAAACTGATGAATATTAAAAGTCTTGCAGTACTTGATGTAAGTAAAGGTATGAAATATAGGAAATATATTGCTGGTAGAGCTGTAAATCTGTATAATACTTAGGAAAACAGTTTGGTATTATTTATTGCATTTAAAGATCCAAATACCTTATGATCCAGAAATTTCTTTGAAACATACCTTGTAAAAGTTCTTTTTGTAATTTTTTAAATATATATTTTTAATTTTTATTTATTTTTGAGAGAGAAAGAGACGGAGTGTGAGTGGGAGAGGTGCATGAGTAGAGGAGGGGCAGTGAGAGAGGGAGACACAGAATCTGAAGCAGGCTCTAGGCTCTATGCTGCCAGCGCAGAGCCTGACGTGGGGCTCGAACCTATGAACCATGAGATCATGGCCTGAGTCAAAGTTGGATGCTTAAGTGACTTACCCGCTCAGATGCCCCCTTTTTTAGGTATATCTTTTAATGTTTATTTTAATTTTGAGAGAGAGAGACTGAGCATGAACAGAAGAGGAGCAGAGAGACAGGGAAACAGAATCCAAAGCAGCAAAAGTTCTTTTAAGAATCAAAATCTGGAAATAACTAACATTCCCACTGACTAAGGATTTAGCACTTAAACTGTATATTCATATAGTACTGTATGGGATATGATATATATGGTATGTATAATGTAAATTATATATATTATGTATTGTGTACATATACAATCTCATGATGGACAAATCTCATTGAAAACTTTTGGGTGAAAATAAGCAAGTTATGCATGACAACACTTGAGTTTATTTATATAAATTTAAAGGTATGAAAAATATAATATTTAAGGACATATGCATATGCAGTAAAACTACAGAGAAAACAACAATAAATACAAATAACAGGACTTTTTAAAATCTGGATATCAGGGAGAGGATAATATTAGAGAAAATGTATTGATAAATCTAATTTATTAAGCTGAGCAGTGTTTGATTCCATTTTATATTTTATATGTCATAAATACTATTCTGTAGGTTTAAAGTATTACATAATCCACTTGAACAAAACAATGCGAGATTCTTCCTTAGAACTCTGCTACTTTCACAGATTAATTTCCACATAAACTTTAGTGTTATTTTGGTGAATTAAAAATGTTCCTGTTGGGATTTAATTGAACGCATATTGAACATTATAATACACTAAAAAAAAACCCAACACCCTGTTTTCAAAAGCAGTGAAAGTGTTCTACTTGTTCATATTTCTTTGTTCTTCAGGAGAGCCTTAAACTTTCCTTCGGATATATTCCACACGTTTTTGGTAAGCTTTTTCCTAAGTGGTTGATATTTGTTGTTCTTGTAAGTGGAATCGTCTCACTTGTTTCAAACAGAAAGGCCTTACATTCTGATCTATTCATCTCTTCAGCCATCAATTTGGATTCTCTTTTTCTTGTCTCTATTTTTTCCATTGAGTTCGTGATTGGTAATCGTGTCATTTCTAATTACTGGTAATTTTAAGGAGGAAGATTTAATAGTTTTGACACGAGTTCTCTACTGAGCTGGCAGTAGTTTTGCCACTCAGGTAATTGAGGAGATGAGCCCACCTGAGCATGCTGTCATAGAAGAGTCAGACTTCGAGGAAGAATTAGTGTAGATGACAGAGGTTGTAAGTTCTGATATTCAGTAATTATAATCCTACCCAGAAACGAAGTCTTCAGACAGTTTCTTAAGTAATACTTCCTTTTCTCTCTAACATAGAAAAGTGAATTTGACACCTGAAATTTGTGTTTGCTTTCAGTATTTTATGTAACTGCCCTCTCTCATAAATAAAAGTGAAAATAAAAAGCCCTATGATAAAATGCATACTTGCACGAAATAACTGCACATTTCTATTTATTAGATGAAGTTGGCCAAGGTTGATCACCCTTAGCACCATGAGAAAGGAGACAAACACCAAATGATTTCAGAATAGTTAGAAACTATCACTAAAACCTAAGTGCTGCAAAACCCATTATACATCTTAACAAGAAAACTAAATATAAGGTGTCAGAAACTCTTCAGAATAGAAGTTTTAGGCAAATAATGAAATTAATAGAACATTTCCCTTTCAATAGTAAATAAATAGAAATGATTGAACTAATGTATTTTATGTAGCGATCTATATGTTTTATATATAACCCCATAAAATGCAATAGAAATAGCATCCATGCTATTGAGGAATTTGGTATTACACTCTTTAGCTTTGAAAGAATACTTTATTTCTTTGTAGTTGTTGCTTCAGTATATTTAAAGAAATCATGCTAATTACATAAATAAAGACCACCATATTGTTCAATTTCCCCCTTCCACTGGGGAGAGTCAATAAATGTGTGTGCCTTTATTGTGTAGTGAAATCTGCACACTTACCATTTCTTTGAGATAAACTGGATCTTCTTGGCTGTCTTCACACCTAATTTGTTGTAAATTGCATCATCATATTAAGTCAATATCACTGCCAAAACGTGGTGGGCAGACGGAAAATCAAATTAGAAGAGTAAATGAAAAAAAGAAGTCAAGAAATAAGGTTTTCCAGGCTTTCTCCTAGCTGTGGTTCCTAAGAATTGCTCTGGGGAAAAGAGAGCACAGTGGACAAACTTTGATTTTAGCCTCCAAGTTCTACTCATAAGCTCTGATTTTGGTAAATATAAATGCTGCCATTGGAGTTACAATGGTGTTTATGCACCTATTGGCATTGTGGTAATTTTGATTTTTTTGAATTTAAGAATAATTCAGACACAAAATGTACTTTTTAAGAAATCAGATTGTTGCTTCAGTAGATGAATAGCAATTGCTTTAACACCTTTAGTTAAGATTGTTTACAACAACTATCTTGAATTTGTTTTAATCTTGTGTCTGTGGAGCAGACACACCATTATGATTTGGGAAAAGCTCTGTAGCTCTGAGCGCTAAACTAAGATGGTTTACAGATCACAGGGAAAAGTTCCTACAGCAGCACACTGGGATACCTCTGTCCTAAGCAAGTTTTCAAAGGATAAAGGCCAGCTTCTTCATCGTGTGCTTGGATTTAAAATATTACCTCTTTGCCAGTCATTTGGGAGTCATTGAAATAATAACTTAAATCAATTAAACGTTGTTTAAAAATAATGTAAAATTAGATTCACATCTTGTTTCAGGCACATTTAACTCAGTGGCTTATACTGTATTCTTAGAAAATTATTAAGAAATTGTTTTCACCTTCAAAGTTACAGAATTACAGATGTACAGCTGAATACAATACCACACCCCAATGACTTTGAAACTGAACAATTCTAATGGCTAAAGCTCAGATTTTTTCCATTGCTTTTGACTTCAAAAATCCTTAGGTGATTACTTTCCTCAACACTACTGTTAGGATTTTGCAAAGTGAAAGAAACTATAAAAGGTGAAATGTGAGGAGAAAACCTTAACAGTGACAATATTGCTTGCTACATGATCTTTAAAAGACTTAAATGAGTCGTTATTTAGCTCCCACAAGTGACACCTTGCCAGTGGAGGATAGCGTATTCACAGTGGCAACAGAGGTTTGCATTGGTTGCCAGTGAGGTCTCTGTTATTTTTAAAGTTGTTTACAGCGTTTCAAACTTCTTCCTGCTCTGATATATCTTCTTTTCTTTTCTTTCTTTTTTTAAGAGTATTTATTTGTTTCTTTGTCTATTCATTTATTTAGAGAGAAAGAGAGTGTATTTGTATAAGCAGGGGAGGGCAGAGAAAGAGGGGGAGAAAATCTTAAGCAGACTTCATGCTGTCAGTGCAGAGCCTGACTCAGGGCTCCATCCCATGAACTGTGAGATCATGACCTGAGCCCAAACTAAGAGTCAGACAGTTAAGTGACTGAGTCACCCAGGCACCCCTGATATATATTATTATTATTTTATAACTTTTTTTTAACGTTTATTCATCTCTGAGAGACAGAGAGAGACAGAGCATGAGCGGGGACGGGGCGGAGAGAGGAAGACACAGAATCAGAAGCAGGCTCCAGGCTCTGAGCTGTCAGCACAGAGCCCAACGTGGGGCTCGAACTCACGAACTGCAAGATCATGACCTGAGCCAAGGTCGGATGCTCAATCAACTAAGCCACCCAGGCGCCCCAGATATGTATTATTTTCTTAATGTTTTTTGTTGTTGAAAAAATGTTCACAAAGTATTGTTTATTAAAACCATACCATTGCATCTAATCCTATCATTTTGCATTTTGGTAATCTGTCTTGTAAAAGATAATTATTTTTTAATTATGTAGGCAATACATTTTGTTATTTGGTAAATATTTTTCACTGTTAACTTTTTCCAGTGTTAGAACATTTCTATCTCTTGTATTCCACTAAGCAAATCTAACAAATACACATCTGCAATACTATGACTTAATTATTCAGATACTCTGATCATTTTTTTTTTTCATTTACTCAGCTATGATTTTTTTGAGTGCCTAGTATTTGCCAGGCAACATGCTAGGCACTGATATTTCATGACTAGACACATACAATATCTGCTGCTACAAAATTATCATCCAATGAAGCTAATGAAGCCCTATTTAAAAGCTGGGGTGAAAAATAAATAAATAAATAAATAAAAGCTGGGGTGGATTGAATGTAAAGGTTTTTCATTTTTTCCGCAAATATTGGGCATTAAAATGTGCCTGGTGCCGTGATCAGTTATAAGAGATTACAGAAATATGACATTTTAAACAAGTTAAAATTCAGAAGGCTGTATTAAATTTATGTATATAGGGCCAAAAATGATTAAATCTAGAAAGGAAATCAAAACAGACTGGAAGACTAAACTACTGATTGACAGGGGGGGGGGGAGGGGGGATGCCAAATGCTGTTCGAAGTAGGTAGGGACTGAAATAAGCATTAAAGGATGGATGTATGAGGTTTGAAAGAAAGAGGTTAGAGTTAAGCTTTCTGGACAAATAGAAGGAAACACCCCAGTAGAGAGCTGTGAGAACAGTGGCCAGTGTGTTCAAGTGTTATTTTGGTAGACTGAAGAATAAAGCTCATGGTCAGCAAATGCTGTTATCAGGTACAATGCAATTGAAATAAATAAAAGTGAGGTTAGGATCGTATTGTTAAGGATTAAGCCTAACTCTGCAGGCTGTAGGCTGTTCCAAATGTTTTGATTCCATAGTTGTACATATTCTTAGTTGTACTTGAAGAATATTAATTTATCTATTAAGATGATGGTGCAGCTGTGCAGTGAAGGAGGAATTGAATGTGGAGACAGCAAATTCAGGTTGGAGCAGGCTTAATTTGAGGTGTCAGGGAGATAAGTGTTAGGATAGATCTGGAAGGCAGTTGTATATATGAGCTAATCTCTCTAGAGAGCAGTCTAAATTAGCAATTTGATTTGGATGTGCTACATCTACAGCCGTATAAATTGTATAGAAGTTAAGGCGGTGACTGCCAGCAGCCATAGTAAGTGTGAAAAGGATCCTGTAATTGAACATAGGCCTTTTTTTTTTTTTTTTTAAGAGAGAGAGAGGGGGGGTGCCTGGGTGGCGCAGTCGGTTAAGCGTCCGACTTCAGCCAGGTCACGATCTCGCGGTCCGTGAGTTCGAGCCCCGCGTCAGGCTCTGGGCTGATGGCTCGGAGCCTGGAGCCTGTTTCCGATTCTGTGTCTCCCTCTCTCTCTGCCCCTCCCCCGTTCATGCTCTGTCTCTCTCTGTCCCAAAAAAAATAAATAAAAAACGTTGAAAAAAAAAAAAAGAGACAGAGAGAGAGAGAGAGAGAGAGCAAGGGAGGGGTAGAGAGGGAGGGAGGGAGAAAGAGAGAGAGAGAGAGAGAGAGAGAGAGAGAGAGAGAGAGAGAACGAACGCCAGGTGGGCGAGAAGTCTTTAGAAATCTGAAGAGAGTCTGCTGACAGTGCAGAGCCCAACGCGGGACTCATACCCATGAACTGAGAGATTGTGACCTGAGCCAAAATCAAGAGTCAGTTGCTCCATTGACTGAGCCATCCAGATGCCCCTAATTTTTGTTTTTAAGTAAACCCCAGATCATGCAGAATGTCCATTGATCTGACACTGATAATGTTAGGTGTTTTTGTTTTCTTTATTTTTATTGTTTTATTTTGTTAGTGACCAAGATGGTCTTAACATTCCCCTCAGCTTGATTACATTTTAAATAGATTTCTTTCTGATTCTAGGCTCCTTACTTCCTTTTTCTTAGAACATTTATACCAGAAAAATTGCAGTTATAAACTCTTTCTCTGCCCATTTCAGATGTAAATATTCTCCCAGCCTCTTGTCAGCTTTATAAACCAGGAACATCTTTCTCAGGGACCTGTGAATCATCCCTTTGGAATGTAATCATCAGTAGAGATAGGGACCATATTTCTGGTTTCTGTGGTAGGGAAGGTGCCTAACTTCCATAAGGGAGAATTAGCAAACACAGATGGTCTGTTGTGTGTGTGTGTGTTTTTTTTAATGCTTATTTATTTATTTGAGAGAGAGAGAGAGTTAGTTAGTTCATGTGGGCTAGAGCAGGAGAGATACAGAGAGATAAAGAAAGATTGAATCCCAAGCAGTCTCTGTACTATCATGCAAGATTGCGATATGGGGCTTGAACCTGCAAACCATGAAATCATGACCTGAACCAAAACCAGGAGTCACTTGCTTAACCAACTGACTCCCCACAGGCACCCTAACAGATGGCCTGTCGTACAGGTGTTGTAAACCTATCATTTTGCACCTACCTCCCTTTCTATGGCACCTATTTATTTCCCTTCCTATGATTCATAAATATACACATGAGTCAGACCTAAGTGAATAAATGGATGACATTTCCCTGAACAAAAATCATTCCTAGGGCCTGACTTCACCCAGTCAGAAGGAGGTCCCAGTCTTTATTCAGTGACTGAGTGATGTGGTGTAATGCATAACCCCACTGCCTAGAGAGTGAAGGTATTAAAAAAAAAAATAGAATGTTCTATTTTATGCTCAAGCATCATCTCCCATTATAGCTTGCTTCAGACTAAGAATTGGGGTAATTAAGTTGTATGTGCCCATCTATTAATGAAGATTTTCTAATTTTGCTTTGTTTGTTTTGGCTTTATACGATATTTGTGAGAGTCATCATAGTGAGTAGGGAAGAGAATTAACTGGTAGTACTCCCCTTACAGAGATATGTAAAAATAACATAAGATGTTTAGGGGAAACACTTAGCGCCATGATTTTGTTATCACCAAGTGTTAGTCACCAAGTATTTATACGTGCTCTAGTTTTTTTTTCAATTCTACAGATCTTCCACAAAACAAAATACTTTTTGAAATTTTTTGAAACTTCTTAATTTTCTTTTATTATTATTTCCTCCATCTCTATGTAATATATTTTTTCCTAATACAAAAAGTATATAGAAATATTCTGTAAACTTTCTTCCCAAATAAATATGATGTTGCAATCACCAATCATTAACAGGACTGATGTTTGTCTCAGCAGGAAAATGACACTCTCCCCGTGGAAGGCTAGCATCATCCTCTTGATGTGTCAGTGTTCTTGATTTTATATGGGGCTATGGAATGCATGCCCGTGTCTGTTTAGGAGTGGGGGAGAAATCTGCAGGCTGGGGCAGGATACCAGAGCTCTAGTGGAGGTGAGGACAACATCTATATAAGGGAAGTGATTTACTGGCAAAATGTGAACTTAAACAAGTATAAAAAGGATAGAGAATGAGAAACTTCTCTCTCAACTCTATTCCTCTTTGTCTCTGTTCCCATTCTTTACCCACCCAGTAGTCACTATTGTTAGTCACATTTTATCTTCCCAGAGATGATTTTTATGCATGTTTAAGCCAATAACTATACATTAGTCTTCTTCTTTTCAAAAAAAAATTGTAGAATATGCCTGTACTTTTGCCCTTTGCTTTTTTGACTTAATAATATATCTGGAAGCTTTTCCGTATCAACACACAGAGTTCTTCCTATTTCTTATATATACCACCATTTTTTTATTGCTTTATTATTTTCCATAGTTTTTAACCACTCCCCCATTTGTGGACTTTTTGGTTGTGTAAATCTATTGCTCTTACAAATAATACTCTAGTGAATATGAATAAATACATTTCACAGCAGTCATTGCAGACCCCATACTTCCTTTTGCCATGCTGTATTTTATTGTTAAATTATCCTGATTCAACATCAAGGTTAACTAGCTGTTTAGGATGCCACAAGTCAAATTATTTGTGAATATATCTCAATTTTACAAGTAGTCTTTTCTATAGTAAGAACTTGTGTATTTTATTATTTTGCTACGTATAGAACTCAGCCTAACTTTTTCTTCTCTTTTTTGGCTTCTGAATAGCACATTGGTGACAACTGTTGCATTATAGCAGTTTGAGAAAACTGGATTGCTTTGTATGCTCTGATTTATGTATAATGGGAACAATATCCTTTGAATTCCATGGCACAATGTAAATTGGTGTACGTTTTTATTTCTTTTCTACTTGACAATCCATCAACAATATATACGTGCTGTTCACAGTAGGTGGATTGAGTGTTTTCTTGAAGAATTTTGAGCCATAAATATTTTATTCATTCTAATACTCATGGATGCAGTATTGTCCAGGATTGATTCTTTACTTCAATAAAATAATATACAAATAAAAGCTTGATGGAAAAGTGCCCTAAGTAGAATTTAACTTGTTAAAATATGAATGCCAGGCTCTCTGCAGAAGTGGTGGCTGGGTCATTGAAGAAGATTTAACAAGACTGCCTTTTCTCAATCACAGAATAAAAATCTCAAGGTCTAACTTGTGTTAAGTATACATTGATATTGTCACCAACTGATTGGCTGAAATCCAGACAACATGCTCCATTCTTGTCGCTGAGGGGGTACAGCCCTTATTCCAACCTCAAGAACTGACAATAAGTTTGCAGACTAGTCCCTAAACCTAATTAGGTAGGATTCTACCATGAGGTCTCTGAGTAGTCCTGCCAGAAAAGTCTATTTAACTTTTTATTCTAAAATGCCACAAATATTTCACAATATGGTAGCTATTAACAATTCCACCTGTTTACAGCTGATGGGACAGTAAAGATCTGTACATAATTGTTGGGAAATGCTACCCTTACAATGAAAATGAAAACCATCTTCCTTCATATTGGAATATTAAGCTATTTTACACACATAGTTTACACACACATAGTTTTTATTTTTACTACATGGAAAATACCAACTGGTATTTTTTGGAGTCATTAATGATATGACTCCCATTATACATTTCACTATTTATGAATTTTCTAATTTCTTTAAAGTCAAAAAGTTGTATGTTCTAATGCCATCCATGTAATGACATGTCTTATAACATTTCTAATAAACACATTTAATGGGCATAAATCATAGCATTTAGACTTCGAGCAACCGACTAAAGGATTCTAGTAGGTAAAACCATACTTGCTTTGACTAGGGCGGGAGTTGACAAACTTTTTCAGTAGAGGGCAAGATAATAAATATTCTAGGTTCTGAGGGAAAGAATTGAATTTGAATATATTATTTAGGTACTTAAACAACTTTTTAAAATGGTTGGGGCACCTGGGTGGTTCATTAGGTTAAGCATCCAGCTTCAGCTCAGGTCATGATCTCGTGGTTAGTGAGTTCGAGCCCCACGTCAAGCTCTGTGCTGACAGCTCAGAGCCCAGAGCCTGCTTTGGATTCTGTATCTCCCTCTCCCTCTCTCTGCCCCTCCCCTGCTTGCTCTCTGTCTGTTTCTCACTCTCTCTCTTTGTCTTTCTCTCTCTCTCTCAAATAAATCAACATTAAAAAAATTAAAACAAATATTTAAAACATTGTTAGCTCACAGGCCACACAAAAACAGGTAGCAAGCAATATTTAGCCCATAGGTCATAGTAGTATGTTAGGGTCTGGCAAAGAATACCCTTAAAAGTAAAATAAGTCAGCCAGAGAAGGACAGATATAATATGTTTTCACTCATATGTGGATCTTGAGAAACTTAACAGAAGACCATGGGGGAAGGGAAGGGGAAAAAACAATTACAAAGAAAGAGGGAGGGAGGCAAACCATAAGAGATTCTTAAATACACAGAACAAACTGAGGGTGGATGGGGGGTGGGGCAGAGGAGAAAATGGGTGATGGGCATTGAGGAGGGCACTTGTTGGGATGAGCACTGGGTGTTGCATATAAGCCAATTTGACAATAAATTATATTGAAAAAAAAGTGGAATGAAAATAAGGTTCCTAATTTAGTTCCCAGAGTGCATTGCTGGAGACCACACAGCTTGGTTACAAAAGAAGTCCAGAAATCCAGTCTATTTCCCTCCATCAATTAGATTTTCTCTAAAAGTGCTTAGGGAACCCAGATATCTTAAATATACTTTTAGTGGACAGAAGGTGGCATATGTATAGTCCTATGTTATACTGCAAATAATGAAGGGGCTGTCAGTGCAGCCTGTGATCCCGTGTTGTTGGAGTGTGTTTTAATGGTGGAGAGTGGGAATGAGCCCCAGGTCCCACCCATGGTGAGGATGTCCTCTTGTCCTGGAAAATCTGAAGGTGAAGTGAAGAATCTCTTCTCTATATAGACCTTCAGGTCAGTATGAGAATTGGATGGATTCTTCATGGCATATCTACTTACAGAGACTTTTTATTCATTGCCTAAATGCTGATGACATCTTGTCCTGCTAAAGATGCTTTAAATACAAATTTAATGTGTAAAAAAATTATGCATCAATGACAAAGCATCCATGTAGAGTGAATATTGAGGAAGTTTAGTGAAAAATTTCTTATTCAAACTTGGTTGAAGACCCACAGTTTATTTATATTTGTATCTATTTTATATATTTTAAATGTTTTATTTATGTTTGAGAGAGAGAGAGAAAGAGAGAGCAAGAGAGAGAGAGAGAGAGAGAGACAGAGAATGAGCTGGGGAGGGGCAGAGAGAGAGGGAGACATAGAATCCGAAGAAGGCTCCAGGCTCTGAGCTGTCAGCACAGAATTTGATGTGGGGCTTGAACTCATTTACTACAAGATTATGACCTGAGCTGAAGTCGGAAGCTCAACTGACTGAACCACCCAGGTGCCCCCACAATTTATATTTTTAATAATGGATTGATATATTCTTATTATTTCCTTTGTGGAATCTGTAATTAAAGACATTTCAAGGTTTTTTCGAGGTCAGATAGGTCATAAAGTTTATGTTACAAAAACTGTCACTAATGGAGCATGCTAATGTGGTCACAGAATTGTAGCTTATGGAAATCCACAAGCCAGTTATTGAGCAATCATACCTTAGAAAGTTGGATTTATGATATACTGTGACTAATGCATTTTAACATTATTACTCTCTGTTTTGGTCTGGTTAATATGCTAAAATAATTAGTTTCTGCCCTAGGCACAATTCTCATTGTGGTATGTTATCTTTAGAATGAAAAATAAGTACCTTTGCTGTTGTTGCTAGGTCAATTACAGATGGAACAATTAAATAGAAAATTGTTAACATTTGTCATCAGAATTCATATCTTTTATAATATTCTTTCTCTCCAAAGTCATTTTGCCAAATGCAGTGCTTCAGAACAAAATCAGCTGTATAACAGAAGAGAATAATAATGGTTTCTTTGCTTGATTACACTTTTATTTAGTGGCAACATTATGCTGTTAACCTAAATTCTATTTGTCTTTCCTTTCAAAGCATAATGAATTGTATTCTCAAGACTACTGAGTAGATAGTAATTCCTTAATTGTAATTGTATCCTTACTCAGTGATAGCCATATCCTATAAGAAGCACTTTATATTTATCTTTGTTAAATCTCTCAATATGAATATTTACATTGCTCTTGATTTATTGAGGAAGAATAATAGGTTAAACTATTTCATTGTTTTTGTTTAAATATTTCTCAATTTGATTACTGTTTTAATCTGTTCTTCAAATTCCACTCAGCAAATTTTTTCTATATGAGGTGCTTTGGTGAAGTTATTTAGCCAATTACAGAAATAATACTTGCAAAGAAAACAGCGCCCTGATGACCTTAAATAGTTGACATATTTCTCAGTGTATTAATGCATCTGTAGGAAATCCACTACCCACTCATAATGTTTTTTTTTAAGATTTAAAATAAAAGCTGTTGAACACATTTATTTAAACAAACAAACAAAAGGAGCCAGGTATTCTAAGTGTTTTTAGAATTCCTTTTTCACATACTAATTCTTGAGTCCTCATAAAAACCTAAAAGTAGATACTAGTATTATTCGAATTTGTAGTTGAGGACATAGAGGTGAAAAGAATTTATGTAATTTGCCTAAAATAAAATAGCTAATCAATGGCCGAGTCAAGATTCAAGGCCAAGCCATCAGGCTCCAGAGTCAGTGCTCTTAATCACTCTGATACCCTACATACTGGAAAGGTATATCAAAACTATATCACCATTTAAGTCTATGGTAACTTCAATTTTGAAATGGATTGTCTTATAAAGTTGTCATATTCCTCATATCTATACATGTTCTTTGGATGCCTTATCTAAATATATGTATTTCAAGGTCTTGAGTAAGTTTTTTTTTTTTTCCCAATCATTTGTAATAGGAAAATCCAGTTTAAAACCCAGTATCTTTTACTAAATACTCCTTGGGATTTACATCAATAATGATTTCTCACAGTGTATTATTTGGACAACTTCTTTTTGCTACTCCGCATCTCGTGTTTGCTGAATGCAAAATAGCAGGTGCACATACCGACCATTGAGCTCTTTCTACCCCCTCACTAGGAGGTACTCAAAAGGTGTTGACTTACATGAGAGTATTTCAGGATTGCCACCTGGCATAAGACCTAGGTTGCTCTGAATGGATCTTACCCTTCAAATGATTCAGATGAGGTAGACAAGTATATGCAATCATTCCACACATTAGGGGCTTTGGTTCATGCTTCCGAGCAATTTACTCTTTGCTGCATTATTAATCATTCCATGTATCATGTTGACATTTTCACCATCACAGGTGCAATCATAACAGTTGACAGTTGCAATATCAGATGACACCTACTTGAGACATTTATCAACTGTTAAGGTGAGATGTTGTGGAAGTCTGAGCCAATAAACAGATTTAGCAGTCTTCACTAATTAACATTTAGAGATAAATTGTTCTCTAGAGCCTGATTGGAAGAATGGCCTGCCTTGGGTAAAACTACATTTCCTGAGAATTTACTGGGGTTCAGGCACTGTGCTAAATTCACTATGTTCATGACTTCATTTAACCCCGTGAGGTAGGTCCTGTATTTATCTCCATTTTACAGATGGTCAAAGAGAAAAGAAAGGTTGATTAACTGAAAGAAGGGTAAGCAGTCTCTGTTGGCTCCGCCCCATATTTGTTAAAAGCCCGGACTCCACAATTAATTACGGTCTCACATTTAAACGAGGCTCTTCATTTCCTTCCTGTGACAGAGTTACATTCTTCATGCCTATTTATTCACCATTCATATGGATGATAATAACTCAGTAGCCACTGTGATGCGTTAACACATGAAACAGCCGTGGAACAATGAATGTTTGCTCACATCCAGTTCATAAGTGGCCAAATTGAAATTTGAACCTATCAGATTTCTGAGCCTGGTTTTTAACTACTGTATCAATTTACTTGGTGCAGATTTTGTCTTGTATTGTTCTGCCATATCCATACCTAGAAGGCTCCCTTCTAGAAGCAAAATTAATTCTTACCATGCGCTTCATAAAGATGTTCTGCTTTGAGCAGCGCTTTCAGCATGCAGAGCATGGTACCTTAGTCCACATCTCAGGCCCTCCGGTGATGTCTCCACCTGTGTAAGTGAAAGGGACAGGAATCCATAGCAACGTAGCAACCTGGGTCATAGTTCTGCACTTTCCTCAAGAACCCTTCACTGTGGAATTCATTTGTTTGAGCAGCTGCAGAGCTTCTGAAGAGGGAAGTTCATTGGAGAGTCGCACAATGTGAAAAGGAATTTGGATAACTAATTCTATGGGTTCTATTTTGTGAACTTAGGCATAAAAGAGGGAGTCAAGCTCGTTCAGTTTTGTCTTGTTATCTGCCTTCACAAATACCAGCTCTGTTCTGTTCTTTACCCTAGAAGCTCTTTCCAGTTCTCAATGGAGACAGGATGGTGCACTTCCTATAGTGAGTCATGGCTCTATTTGGTTAAATAAATAACGTTTCACACTAATGTGCTTCACAAAGCTATTTAGAAACCATTAAGACTGTATTTAAAATACCACAATGGACCCTATCACTTAGTTCTCTGGCACAAATTACAGTTTCTGACACATTAAAATTACACCTTAAGAGGGGAGCCTTTGAACATTTTACCAAAGTGAGCATTTAATATCTCATTGAGAACATAATAGAAAAGAGGATGGAACATTTTCTGCAAAAGTCTCAGAAGCAAAAAATGCCAAATTTTCTATGTAGTGAATTATTTGGTTACATCATTACCAGAATAATACTAGATTCAAGGAGACTTAGTTATTTTGCTTTTTTCTATATTAAGCGAAGTTTCTCTTATTCAATTCTTTAATCTATTCCTTCTTAAAAATACCAGAATGTAGCTTACCAGAATTTAGTCTATAAGGTAGCACAAATGCTCCTAAAGAATAAGCAAATCAAATACTTTGAAAACACCCCCAACCTGAGATCTATTAGAAAAATGCAGCCCAAGATATTATTATAAAATAGTGCTATTCCTGGGGCAACTGGGTGGCTCAGTCAATCAAACATCTGACTCTTGCTATAGCTCAGGCCATAAGATCTCATGGTCATGAGATCGAACCCCACAATGAGTGCTATGTTGGGTGTGGAGCCTGCTTAAGATTCTCTCTGTCTCTCTGCTCCTCCCCAGTGCTCCCTTGCTCTCTCTCTCCAAAAAAACAAAGATACTAAAATAGTACTATTCCTTCATGTATTTCTTTTTTGATCACTCTCCTCACTTCTTAATTTCCTCCCTCAGTCTAAAATGAATTTTTCTCCATCACTCTGTGTCTGGACTCTACTGAATACTGATGAGTTGAATGGGTTATCCTGTATTTGTCTTTTTAGTGAAGTGTGGCTTTAGAAGAAAATTCTTTTTTTTTTCATGTTTATTTATTTTTGAGAGAGAGAGACAGACAGAGCATGAATGAGGGAGGGGCAGAGAAAGAGAGGGAGACACAGAATCTGAAACCAGCTCCAGGGTCCCAGCTGTCAGCCCAGAGCCCGACCTGGGGCTCAAACTCAGGATCGGCAAGATCATGATCTAGGCTGAAGTCAGATGCTTAATCAACAGCCACCCAGGCACCCCTAGAAGAAAATTCTAATGTAGTAGATATTAGAGACAGTTTTTCAAAAACGAGAGAACTAGTTAGGAGCTAATGAGGACTTTTTTGGATTTCTCAAAATCACACAGTGAGCAGTTGTGGACTTACTCAGTCTGTGCACTGGACCGGCCCAAATCTGCTGCTGAGGAAAAATGACTTTGCTCAGGCTGCTTTGATGGGAATTGATGAGCTGTGGGTTCTGAAGAGGCAACTTAATCAATAATCACTTCTACAGAGACTTTCCTCTAGGGAATGGCGGGCAGTTACTCTCCAGGATTGCTAAGAAAATGAAATTTGGATTTACGGACAACAAATCTGTTTTTGGGTCAGCTGAATCACGGTGGGTGGAAAGATTAGGGAAGGAATGTTAACTTATCAAACTGATCTAATTAGAAAGCATCTTGGTGCAAAATAATAGACCCTGGAATCCAAGTACCAAGATTCAAGTTGACAAGGGAAAGCATTTATTAGGTGGGCAATTTACTCGTACTGATTATTATATATAATTAAACCTGTCCTCATTTTAGCTTATTTGGGCGAATACACACACACAAAATGCCAATCTTACAGCCTAAGTGATAAATTTACTTTCCTAAGGATCAAGCATAATCTATGGGACACCTTAATTCCATAAATAATTCCAAAGTGAATTCTTTTAACAGACTTTTGTAACTCCATAGAGCTAAGCTATGCTGTCCAGTGTGATAGCCACTAGCCATATGTGGTGCCTGAGTCCTTGAAATAGGGCTCATCTGAATTGGGATGCACTGTAAGTATAAAATACACACTGGAGTTTGAAGACTCGGTACAAAAAAATGGAAGTAACTTCATTTTTATAGATGACATATTACTAATACAGGAACATACACCTCATTTCTTTAGAAACTGTCACAAACAACACTGAATCTATATCTCTACCTGTAACAATTTCTTTCTACTTAGAAAGCGAGGATTAGACTTATCAGTTAGACAATTTATCACTATTATCAATATTAAAGTCATATTGAAAATCTTTTTCCACCAAGCTTAGAATAGGATAAATAAATAACCCTTAAAATTACAGGAGGAAATAAAACCTATTATAATTCCCTAAAAATATGCTTGTATTACTTCTTGAAGAATAACTTCTGGGTATCCTGGCTAAACACGTATGTTGTCACAGGTCGGCGATATATATAGTGCTATAGGGAAACCAAAACAGGGACTGAGGTCACTTGGCTTTATGTATCTGGATGCCATTCTCTCTGTATTCTTGGTGGCCTCTGGTGCAGCATTTATATCCATGAGAAAAAAATTTTTTTTTATCATTACTTCTCCGTCTAAATTTCTAGGCCTAATGTGGATGTGTGGGAGGAAAGCCGTGCCATATGCATCCCACCTTTTCTTCTATAAACAGTGCAAAAGCGTTCCTTTGAAGATGTGAAAGTATATTTTCCCTATTTTCATTTTCACAGGGAAGTAGGTTAAAAGGATTGCTCAAAAATAATCAGCAGTTAAATAAGTGGCCTCTTTCATTAAGTATAAGCTGTCATTTCTATGAGGGAATAATTTAGGGATGTGTAGATAATCAAGCTTGCAATAAAACAGATTCGTTTCAAGACTCTCTGTAGTTAATATTTCCATGAACCAAGTAAAAACAGGCAAACTGCTTAGTTAGCAGCTTTGTATAACCTTCCCAGCGTGTTATTCTGACATTTTCTGCAAAATGGCTGTCTCTTGTTTCTGTCAGTCTACCTGATTCTGAGAAATGAGAAATGAAAATGAAGTTACAATAAAGCATTCAAAGATATTTAAGTATTCATGATAGGTATTTTCTCATCTCTGATAAACATGTTCAGAATAAATCTCCACCCAGCTTTTGATTTCTTCAGCATCTGAGAGCATGCTTGCAGTAAGGCTGTGGGAATTGAGAGCCCTCGTTGGGACTTGTAAACAGAAGTCTCCTCACTTTAGGGTTTTCAAGGTGATGGAGGGGAAAAAAGTCAAGAGCACTGATAAAGACAATACTGTAATAGTGGTACTGACACAGCACAGCAAATGATAAGGGAGGCTGTAGATGAATGATGGAGAGGGGCATTTCCTGATAGAGTTAAGGTTTGATTTGGTCCATAGGGGCTATGTCTATTTCTTCGATACTCTTCCTATCTCTCACCTCTTAAGGAAACAGGAATTGCTAATCCTATTGGTAAGAATCCAATACTGAAAAATGAATCACGTTTGCAAATTTTTTTTTTCTCTTCTATTCATTTTCTGCCTTCATGTAGTAGTCAGATGTAGGCTACAGCAAGAACTTGTTCTCCTCTCTGTTTCCAGCAGTCCAAGTGGCTGCCTAGAGCTGGCCTTCCTCTTAGGGTCCAGCCTACTAGCCTTTCTTGGCACATATGCTTGGATGTTTTGGTCACTGCTTCAAATTCCTATGGCTTGCAAACCACCAATGAAAATTAAAAGGCAGGAGGTCTAATCCAACTTTGAGAAAGTTTTGCTTAGCAGTACTGTTCACTGATCCAACTAAAGATAAAACGTTAAAAGTTGTGTCCCCTACACCAAGTAGGGAGTAGTGCTAAAGTTGATTTGTAAGGCTCAACTCCTTAAAGTCAAAATATTCCTGAAAACCTCTTAAATTACCAGAATCTTTACTTTGAGGAATGTAAAAGACAAAAACAATTATGCCTTCTTTCTCTCTGCTTTTTGTCAATGCCCTCTATTCCTTGGGCCAAGGTCTAGTTTGAGTCATAAATGCAAAAGAGGAAGTGAAAGTGTTTTAAAGTGTTTTAATGGTTAAACACAGTGTACATAGAACAAATGCATGATTCATCTTCATTGTGACTTTTTTTTCTTCCTTTTTTTACCTGTTAGTTTTGAAGATCAAATAAATGGAAAGGAGTTTGGCAGAGAGGATTTGGTCCTTACTTGTGTGAAGTGAAAGCTCATCTATTTCCCCAGTGATATACAAGATAAGAGGAGTTTGCAAGCTGGTAAACAGTTACAATCCTTTTGCTAGTTGATAAAAAAAAAAAAGTAGATTTTCCCCCTAAAGGGTAGAGATCAATTGATCATATCCCCAGCACATTTTTTCCCCCTAAAAAAAGCTCTTTCTCCCTTCAGGTAGAAGTTCCCTGTCCCCACAGTGGAAGCTGTAATGTTTTCATGGTGTTCACTGATCACACTGAATACATCATAGAAGGCAACTTGGGCAATATTAATATGTTCATGTCCCCAGAATTCTAAGACTGGGGATGAAAGAATGCCAGGAGAATGTCCGTGTCTTGACTAAAATCAGGAGACATAAAATTGTAGAGTTGTCGGTGTCTATGGGTCCCATAAGAGACCCATGGTATGTTTACTATGGTATCAAAGAATAAAGCCAGTATGCAAACAGTAGGAGAGACAAGATAGCACTTCCAGGTTGGCATGATGGACTCCAATTATTCATGAGGTCTGACTGCATTATTTTCTTCCTTAAGAAGAAAGGTCCTTAAAACCTTCTTTGAATCCCACAAACTGGTGGATTCTTCTTTAAGCTTAGTCACACAAAGAGTCTTAGTAATACGGGTCAAAAAGTTTAACAAAAGGATATATCTAATAAAGTAGAAAATTATTTTCCAAAGATAAAAAAAAACTGGGATAAGAGTAGTCAGCACACCATTTTTCCCAGCATATGATTTTTTAAAATATATTTATAGAAGAACTGAATCATTGATCCTCATCATGCTGACAATGTATTATCAAGAAAAGACATATTTATTTTTTAATATGACCTACAGAAGAAGGCAGAGAAGGATGCAAATACAGTTTAGAAAATATACATGAATAAATAATAAAATATTTAGATTGAAACAGTTAATTGTAAATATTTCTCAAGTATTTACTATTTTTTCAAGAAAATAATATCACTTTGACAGCTCAGAAAGACTTCTGGAATTTTTTATACTTGTTATCATTATTAATTCTAAAGCTCTTTTGATATACTCCCAATTAATTGGGAGATTAGATTGCTGAGAACCAAATAAATTAGCTTCATGGCATTTTATTAACAGCCACTTTTCTAAGCTAGCTCTATGTTTCTCTCTAAGCTAGTTATTCTTATTTTATTTATGTATATTGAGAAATTTAAAAAATCACATATATTAATCAGGATTTGCCATTAGTCATTTCAAATTTTATTGAGTGAATAGAAGATACACAAAATACTTGGTTTATAGCATCTACAGGGTTAAAGGTCTGATTTATAAACTATGTCCTGGATATGGGAGTTCTTATCCTTTTAAGACTGTCCTATCAGAGACTAGTTTAATAAGAATAAGGTAGGGCACCTGGGTGGCTCAGTCGGTTAAGCATCCGACTTCAGCTCAGGTCATGATCTCACCGACCGTGGATTCGAGCCCCACGTCAGGCTCTGTGCTGACAGCTCAGAGCCTGGAGCCTGTTTGGGATTCTGTGTCTCCCTCTCTCTCTGACCCTCCCCCGTTCATGCTGTCTCTCCCTGTCTCAAAAATAAATAAACGTTAAAAAAAAAATTAAAAAAAAAAGAATAAGGTAGACCGTGTCCAGTTGAAAGAAATTGCTATGTTCTTTCCATATAATTTCTTTCAATTTACTGGATAATTAACATACTTTGTAGGCTTTGATTTCTTATAGGACACAGGCTCAATACAATTTCAGTTTGATCTTGCCCTTAAAAATTAGAGACTTCACCTAGGTGAATTCACATAGGTAAATAATGACAAGAATGTATAAAGGAGTTATGTAGGAAAAATGGCATACAAAGAATAGCAAGCATATGGAGTAAGTGTAGATTGATAGGTAATTGGGAGAGAAAGGATAGGAACAACAAATAACAGCTTGGTGGAAAGAAAAAAGAACAGTTCAGAGACCCAGGAACAGATGTGCATTAGCAAATTACATACTTTGTATCAGGACTGTATTATCAAAATTATGACCAAAGTGGAGAGAACTCAACAAGAAATTACATTTCTTCTATAATTTACCATTGGTATTACTGCCTCTTTTGATTGTAATTGAGATTTAATTTATAGAGGTGACTGATTGATGATGGAGTGAGATCAATGCCATTGAAAGTTTTATTACTCACAGTTGCTAAGTGAAGAGTGTTCCCCATGCCATGCAGAGCCACATGTGGAAGCACTGGCAACCCAAGTTCCTTCAGAAGGCAGAAGGAATGAGGATAATCTATGGCCCAGAACCATTATTGCAGTTTCCATGGGAAGGAATGGCCAAGGTAGGGTAGGCAAGTTTGAGAAAATTTAGGATTAAATAGTTTGAATAGTTCCAGTGGTCTCTGTGCTAAAGGCATAGTCCAGTACTTGGCTCTTAGATGACTTAGGTTGGGAAATATTGGCTTGGTGCATGAGCATTAAATCAAGCTGGTGTTTGGGGGTATGGACTTTGGTTATGTTAGTTTATATATGAAAGTCAGGTTTACAGTGGAGTTTGCTGTTTCTAGGAATTAGCTAGCTCTAGGAGGGACAGACTTGACCTGCCCAACAAAGTCCTCAAGTTGTAAAAGCAAGATAAAATATAAAAAAATAACATAACATGATTAATACAGTACCCTTGTTGAGGTAGTTTTATATTTTTCTTAGACACTTCTTAAACTTAATATATTATTAATGTTAGATATTACTAAATCACTTTAAAACTTTAAGAACAGTCATTTTTATGATTCTTAATTTGTAATTAAATGCCAAAGATATTCATTTAATGTTACAACATTTTAAAAATGTTTCCTTTTAGCTTTTAAATTATTCCATCTCTCTATCTAATACTGCAACCCCACTCCTTTGTGTACTCAGCCATCATTATCAGAGCTCCATTTTATTTAAAAATTATAGTTTTATTTGTTTTTGAGAGAGAGAGAGCATGGGCAGGGCAGGGACAGAGAGAGAGGGAGACATAGAATCTGAAGTAGGCTCCAGGCTCTGAGCTGTTAGCACAGAGCCTGACATGGGGCTTGAACTCACTAACCATGATATCGTGACCTGAGCTGAAGTCAGACACTCAACCAACTGAGCCACCCAGGTGCCCCTCCAGTTTATTTTAAAATACAGAACATGACAATGAAATTGGCAAGTGATGTTGATGGGGACACTTGGAGTAGCATGTTAAATAATATGCTGAATCATCTGTGCTAATATCAGTTCTGTTAATTGGCTGTACACTTTGATTTATTTAAAAATTGCCTAAACCTTGGGGCACCTGGGTGATTCAGTCAGTTAAGTGACCAACTCATGATTTGAGCTCAGGTCATGATCTCACAGTTGTGAGACTGAGCCCTACGTGGGACTCTGTGATGAGTGTGGAGCCTACTTGGGATTCTCTTTCTCCCCCTTTCTCTGCTTCTCCCCTGCTTGTTCTCTCTTTTTCTCAAAAATATAAACATTAAAAAAATCTGCCTAAGCCAAGTCATAAGGCACTTTGATCCATTTTTTCTTAATCTTAGATATTAATAAAGATATATATGTTTACATATCCACTTTGTAAATGTATTTGCACATGTGTACACACAGGAATAGACCCACATATTGTACAACGTCAACTGTGTCTGTTTCAAACTTAACAGTTTTTAAAATTAGATGCTGTAGAACATATTTTAAGATCTGGTTTGGTAGTGAATAAAATCAGGTAAAAACATTTAAAAGCTATCATGATTTGGAATTTTAAAGAAAAGAAATATTGTACATTATGTTTATTTCATTTACATAGATATTAATATTTACTCATATTTTAGTTAATATATCTTCTCTGTTTAGTTATAATCTTATAGATACTTTGGTTGGTTAATGTTTTGATAGAAAAATAATATACTTAAAAAAATTAATGTACTTTGATGAATACAAAGTTTGGTTTGGATTCAATATAATGGGGCAATAAAGAATTCCATACTAGAAGCTTTGATAGGAAGCTCCGTTCAGTGGACTTCCTCGTGAAATATGTATCTAATACCATAAGTCAAGAATCCTTTTTCATATGAGTAGAAAGAAAATACGTGTGTATAGATTTAATTCTAAACACTCTCTGAATGTTCCATTATAATGGTTTGTGGCTCTTTGCCGCCTAATACTATATGTGAAAGTGATGTGAGAATTTACTCAAATTTATTACAAATATGTGCTTTCTGAAAGTTAAACAACTTAAAACTAGTACTAGATGTGATAATACGAGAGACAATAAGTCAAACATTTTTTTTTTTTGGAGGGAAGATATTTTTAATCAAGTGAAATCTCCATCAGTGGATCTTTATACTAACAGTGGTTCTGTCTCTGAAAGGTCTTGTCTTTGGAAGAACTTCACAGTTCTTCAAAATTCAAGAATTTTGTCCACAAATAATTGGGCTGAATTAGGTTGTCTCATCTGACCATCTTTATCATGATTAAGCTACTTTATGACTATCTCAGATATCAAATATAGGAATTTAGATCAGAGTTGAAAAAACAGATCTTTTGTTTTCTGTCTTACCATTTTATTTGGGGGAAAGGTGGTGGAAATGGTCAAGATGAAAACAAGTTTTGGACATCTTAACAACAAATGATGAGTTATAGTCTACCTATTAATATTAAAAACGTTTGGGCACTATTTGTACCTGTAACTGGTCCCAGCCCAATTCACCGGAGATAGTTTCTTATAGAGGCTTGATGTCAAAATGTCAATAAAGGTAAAGAACTAGTAGCTCTTTATTCTGTATTTATAACTTACTGTGGGCTAAAAGGGAATAGTTATAATGAGACAGGCTTTGGCCATAGTGCCAGATACTCCCTTCACTTATTTAGTATTTGTGGGTCATTAGAAATAATGGGCAACTCATTCTTTCTTCAGCTTGAAGACAGACTCAAAGCCTGCCACTGGCTTGCATATTGAAATTAATGTGAATGAAAATGGGTATGTCTAGGGAGTGAAATCTTGGATGAAAGAAAAACACCTCTCTTATTGTGAAGGTGTTATTTTGATTTTTGGGGGGTGTTTTTTATTTTTGCTGGTGAAAAGTTTATTGGCTAGCATTCCATGTAGGATATGCATAGGGTTGCTTAGAAGTTACAGGCAGCCACTATTTAGTAGTCAAAATCCCATTTGAGATATTTCTTTTACCTTCATTTTTGTTTCTGGCTGGTATGGATCTAGTTCTCAAAATCATTCAGTTCTGGATTAACCTTAGCAGAAAACATGAAAAACTCCAACGACAAAGTTACTGATTTTTTAATTGGTGTTGCTAAGACACTTGTGGATGGTATAGAACTGGCTCACTCAGATCATATGATGGTGTTTTTCTTTAACTTTCCCTGAATACTTCATACAATTTCTTCAACATTGAGTTGAGATACTTAGTAGGACTAAATATCTGTGACCTATCTGCTGTCTTGCTGAGATTCTATAACCACATGCTTATTGGTTATTGGTGTTGTGTTTTATGTAAGCAATGAATTCTGGACTCCTAAGCAAAAACACATATGTATGCTCTGTATATATGCTGTATGTGCATGTGTGTGTGTGTGTGTGTGTGTGTGTGTGTGTGTATCTCTTTGTGTACATCCTCATAACCCTGTAGGTTGTATAAAGTCAAAGAGAAAAACAAAATTACCAGTAGAGTTAAGTGCTACACTATAAGGAAAGATCTTTACTAGTAACATCTTTATTTCTCTTTCTAGTTATGAAAATTATAGAATCACAGTTAGAATTTCTATCCCTGTGAGCAAGGATGAACTTTGGACAGATGGCTTGATTTGATTGACATACAGTAAGGGCAGAAGTCAGGAAGACTTTCCTTCTTTTTTCTGTCTCCCCATTTCTCATAAAAATAAAACACTGCCTGCTGTATAATCAGTGAAAGAGAATAACAGTGTTCCTTGATACTAGAGTCTAAACTATATATGGAATTATAAGATCAGGGACCAATAAAATATTAATGTGTGGGCATTTATAGCTGCCCTCATTTCACACCATTTTAGAAAAAAAAAAGATGTTGGAATTGTGATACTTTTGAAGGCAGTGCATTCCTAAGATAGGCTGAAAGGCAGAGCAGAATTATGGTAATTAAAAGTGTTTTGGGGACATATTATTTTAGCTTGGAAAATACTCTGTAATAAAATAAATCTGTAGTGGGTAAGATGCTACACTAATCAAAATTGATTCTGGGATGTGCTTGTGTTTTCTAAAATTGATGGTGTTGAACTGGTTCTGTGATTTTCGTATGTTTCCTTTTGTCTGTAGGGACTTTGGAAAATTGGAACAGTAGAGATTTGCAGTTTGAATAATCTGACTTTGGATATGCTTATAAAGCTATGTTCCAGACGAAGAAAGCCCTGGCTTCAAATACTAACAAAAAAGTTACACTCCATCTGACTATTTTAATGAGATCTTTCTGATTACATTTGAATAGAATAGAAAGAAATGCTTTAAGATGATGCTTTTTGTATTTTGAGAATTTAATTTCTCTTGAGGATTAGGGTTTTATTAAGAGCAGTTAATATTGTTAAATTTTATGTGGAGTGAAAAATGAAGAAGGTAGTTTGTGGGCACTTGGATTTCACAACACTTGTATTTTTTCTATCACTCTATGTATCAGTCAGAATAGGCTAGTGTTATGCAGAGTAACAAACAATTTTGAAATCTCAGTGAATTAAAACAATGCATATTCATTTCTCTGTCATGCTATACATCTAATGGGGGTGCCAGGGAATTCTCATTGTATCCCCCATTGTGTATGAATATAATCTGACATACAAGATACAATAGGGATGATTTCTTAGCCTGATATAGAAAGTGCTCTTCTAATGAACCAAAACAAATTGAAGAAAGCTTTTCCTGACCGATGTCAGTAAGTTTTAGAGGATACATCAAAGACACATTCAGTATAACATCTAAGAGCATTTGCAAATTTTAAAAGTAGAAATTTTATATTTTTCCCCTGGCTGACTTTTTAGTCCTAGCTGTCCTCCTTAATGACTTAACAGAATAATAAAAATTGAAGCAGAATTCTCCACTATGAGATGATCAAGCTCTTTTTTCATTTTTTTTTTAAATTTGAATATAGTTGGCACACAATGTTACATTAGTTTCAGGTATACAAGTTAGTGATTTGACAAGTTCATACATTATGCTGTGTTCACAAATATAGCTACCATCTGTCTCATTACATTGCTATTACAATATCATTGGCTGTATTTCTTATGCTGTGCCTTTTATTCGCATTACTTATTCATCCCATAACTGGAAGCCTTTATCCCTCCTCCCTTCCAACCATTTTCCCCACCCCACCCCCAGCAACCGTCTGTTTGTTCTCTATATTTATACATCTGATTTTGATTTTTGTTTATTCATTTGTTTGTCTCTTAGATTCCATTTAAGAGTAGAATCATATGGTATTTGTCTTTCTCGGTCTCACTTATTTCACTCATCATAGTACCCTCTAGATCCATCCATGTTGTCTCAAATGGTACAATTTCATCCTTTTTATGGCTGCCTAATATTTCAGTGTGTGTGTGTGTGTGTGTGTGTGTGTGTGTGTGTGTGTATGTGTGTGTATGGCACACTATTCATATCTATTTATCAGTGACACTTAGGTTGCTCCCATAGCTTGGCTACTGTAAATAATGCTTCAGTGAATTTAGGGTTGCATATATCTTCTCAAATTAGTGTTTTTGTTTTCTTGGTTTAGATACCCAATTGTGGAACTGAATCATATGGTATTTCCATTTTTAATTTTTTGAGGAAACTCCATACTGTTTTTCACAGTGGCTATACTTAACCTCAAGAAAAGGAAGTGTTGCTAGAAATGATTCAGTACAAAGAAATGCATTGGTCCAACACATTAGACAGATTACTAAACATTAGAAATTTATAGTATAATAAACAGAAGAGTCAAGATTTGATCTTTTGCCATGTCTATTTGCATTCCATTTTTTAAAAGAATTTTTCTTATTGGACTTCACTGTCTTTGTAGTGCTCCTCTCTTGAAATTCCATGCACCCGTCATGGCAAGTTGACCTGGGGTTACCTTCTTTTAGAATAGGTGGTCTGGCTGGGGCACCTGGGTGTCTCAGTCAGTTAAGCGTCATGGTCAGCTCAGGTCATGATCTTGCAGTCCATGAGTTTGAGCCCAGCTTCGGGCTCTGTGCTGACAGCTGAGAGCCTGGAGCCTGTTTAAGATGTGTGTCTCCCTCTCTCTCTCTCTGCCCCTCCCCTGCTCATTCTCTGTCTCTCTCTGTCTCAAAAATAAATAAACGTTAAAAAAAAATTTAGAATAGGTGGTCTGGTTTATCCTTGCTTGAGTTTAGTTCAGCTTTCCTAGGGATTACATTGAGTTTGGGGGCCAAAGTCTCAGTTTATCATTGAATCAATGAATCTATAGATACTTAGACATTTGTCTGAACTTGTTTCATGTACATGTATTTCTCTGGGGGAACTTCCTGGATATGGGGAGGGGAATGGACAGAGGAACTGAAGCTGCAATAACAAACTCACTGAATACTCAAGACACCTGCATCCCACATCCTGATGGTCACTGTTTCTCCTCCACCTTTGCCTCATTTTCCAACATAGAGACAAAACTAATACTAACATCTTCATGTTGAAAGGTAAAGAACAATTTTTAAACTCTTGGTATTTAATAAAGATAATGTGTTCCTTAGTCTACTCTTATCTATATTGGTGAGAGGGGTTTTAACTGATTTCATAACTGATTTGAAGGCAGGATTGTGTCATGGAAGTGATGATAATCACTTACTAATACACATGTTTTTTAGGGCAAAGAAAAAATAGATTCAAAATGTCTATTTTATCATTTCAGAAATATTTCACAGAATCTTCAGTGATGTATTTGCAAACCTGTAAGTGGATCCATGTTGATATGACAAAATTAGAACATGAGAAAATCAATGTCTTTATATATAGCTGTTTCCAGGGAAATTCACTAGGAGGAATTTATTTAGAGTTTCTTTTCCTATGAATAGACAAAATGGTTTGTTGCGTTTTAAAAATTTTTAAGGCTTATTTAATAAACATAATGTGATTTTGCTGTTGGTGTTAGGGAGGTATTGGTTAAATTTAGAAATATGTAGGTGGTGAAATTCAGACCACCTGTTATAGTCACAGTTGGAGTAAAAACTTTTTGCATTAGCTTGTATTGGCTAGGTAATAGAAAGATACTGTTCATAATGCCAGTTAAAGAGAAACGTATTATTTAAAATGTAAATTGATTTTCTGATAGCGGTTGGGGTTTTTAAAACATTTTATCAGCTCTTAATGTTTCATAATGCACTGTACTTTGGCCTTATGGATCACATCTGTGTGGTCTAAGCCACGTAAATTGAGGTGATCAAAGAAATTGGTCTGTGTGCTAAGATGCAATCACACTTCAACTTCAGAATGACATATGTGTGTGTATTTATTATCCTCATTACAAGAAAGGACAAAAGAGTGTTTAGAAAGTTAGTTTCGTGTCCAAAGTCGCACAGCTAATAAATGGAGTCACCAGTATTTTAATACATGTGTGCCTAATATCTGTGCTATATAGTACTTCAAAACTGACCCTAACCTAACCGATGGCGATAAATTTGTCATTTAATCAAGTGACCTGTTTCATCTTAAGATTTCTCGCCTGCTGAAAAAGGCCAAGAGGAAAATCCTTTGGATAACTTAGTAGTAATTTTATGTCCATTGTTTATAATATACATTGAATTCATTTACCTTCTGTTTGTGATACATTTATTTTTTTTGTCCCTCCAAATTTTTCTTTAAATTCCAGTTAGGTAACTTATTATGCAATATTAGTTTCAGGTGTAGAATTTAGTGATTCATCACTTACATAAGACACCCAGAGCTCATCATAAAAAGTGCCATCCTTAACACCCATCACCTCTTTAACTCATGACCCTACCCATCTCCCCTCCAGTAAACTTCAGTTTGTTCTCTATGGTTAAGAGTCTGTCTCTCTGTTTGTCTTTCTACCCCACCGCCATGTGCATGTGTTTTATTTCTTAAATTCCACATATGAGTGAAATCAGATCATATTTGTCTTTCATTGATTTATTTTGCTTAGCATAATAGACTCTAGCTCCATCCATGTCATTGCAAATGGCAAGATTTCATTTTTTATTTATGGCTGAGTTATATTGCATTTTATATATATGGACAATATGTGAACGTTTGGGTTCTTTCCATAATTTGGCTATTGTTGCTAATGCTGCTGTAAACATCTGGGAGCACATATCCCTTTGAATCAGTATATTTGTATCCTTTGGTGAATACCTAGTAGTGCAATTGGTGGATTGCAGGGTAGTTCTATTTTTAACTTTTTGAGGAAGAAACTCATTACTGTTTTGCAAAGTGGTTGCACCAATTTGCATTCTCACCAACACTGTAATGAGAGGGTTCCCCTTTGTCTGCATCCTTGCCAACACCTGTTGTTTCCTGTGTTGTTAATTTTAGCCATTCTGACTGAAGTAAGGTGATAAGTCATTGTAATTTTGATTTGTGTTTCCTTTCCGATGATTTCCCTTATCTTGAGCATCTCTTCATGTGTATATTAGCCATCTGTATGTCTTCTTTGGAAAAATACCTATTCATGTCTTCTGCCCATTTCTTAACTGGATTATTTGTTTTTCAGGTGTTGAGTTTGATAAGTTATTTATAGATTTTGGATACTAACCATTTATCAGATAAGTCATGTGTAAATATCTTCTCCCATTGCACAGGTTGCCTTTGGTGTTCTTTTTTTTCTTTTGCTTGCTTGTTTGTTTTGTTTTGTTTTCCAATAGTTTACTTTTGCTTTTGTCTCCCTTGCCTCCAGAGATGAGATATATCTAGTAAGAAGTTGCTATGGCCAATATCAAAAAGGTTGCTGCCTGTATTCTCCTCTAGGATTTTGATGGTTTCCTGTCACATTTAAGTATTTCATCCATTTTGAATTTATTTTGTATATGGTGTAAGAAAGTGGTCCAGTTTCATTCTCCATGTTGCTTTCCAGTTTTCCTCAAAACCATTTGTTGAAGAGACTTTTTCCCATTGGATATTTTTTCCTGCTGTGTTGAAGATGAATTGAGCATATAGTTGTAGGTTCAGTTTTTGGTTTTCTGTTTTGTTTTATTGATCTATGTGTCTATTTTGAGGCACCCCTATACTGTCTTGATCACTCCAGCTTTGTAAATTTGCTTTTCTTTTACAAGATCACTTTGACTCTTCAGAGTCTTTTGTGGTTCCATACAAATTTTAGAGTTGTTTGTGCTAGCTCTGTGGAAAATACTGGTGGTATTTTGATAGCGACTGTATTAAATGTGTAGATTGCTTTCCGTAGTATAGACATTTTAACAATATTTATTTTTCTAATCCATGAGAATGGAATGTTTTTCCATTTCTTTGTGTCATTCTTCAGTTTCTTTCATCAATGTTTTATAGTTTTCAGAGTACAGGTCTTTTACCTCTTTGGTTAGATTTATTCCTAGTTATCTTACAGTTTTTGGTGCAATTGTAAATGGGATTGATTCCTTGATTTCTCTTTCTGGAGCTTCATTATTGGTGTATACAAATGCAACAGATTTCTGCACATTGATTTTGTATCCTGTGACTTTACTGAATTTTTGCAGGAGTTCTAACAACTTTTTGGTGGAGTCTTTTGGGTTTTCTATACAGAGCATCATTAATCTGTAAATAGTGAAAGTTTGACTTCTTCCTTGTGATTTAGATGCCTTTTATTTCTTTTTGTTGTCTGATTGCCAAATCTAGGACTTCTAGTACTATGTTAAATAATAGTGAGAGTGAACTATCCCTGTCTTGTTCCTGACCATAGAAGGAAAGCTCTTAGATTTTCCCCATTGAAGATGATATTAGCTCTGGGTGTTTTGTTTTATTTTGTTTTGTATTTGGCCGTTACTATATTGAGGTATATTCTCTTTATCCTTACTTTGCTGAGGGTTTCTTATCATGAATGCATGTTATGCTTTGTCAAACTCTTTTTCTGCATCTATTGAAAGGATCATATGGCACTTATCTTTTCTTTATTAATATGGTGTATCATGTTGATTGATTTGTGAATATTGAACCATGCCTGCAACCCAGGAATAAATCCCACTTGATTGTGGTGAATGATTGTTTTAATGTACTGCTGCATTTGATTTGCTAGTATTTTGTTCAGATTTTTGCATCCATATTCATAAAGGATCTTGGCCTATAGTTCTCTTTTTTAGTGCAGTCTTTGCTGGTTTTGGAGTCAAGCTAATGCTGGCTTCATAGAATGAATTTGGAAAATTTCCTTCCATTCCTGTTTTTTGGTATAGTTTAAGAATTGGTAATAACTCTTCTTTATTTTTGTTTACCTTTAGGATGGATGGATGGATGAATTCAAGTTTTTATTTTATTTCTGGTTAGTTAATATATAGTGTAATATTAGTTTCCAGAGTAGAATTTAGTGAATCATCACTTACTTATCACATGTACTGCTCATCACAATTGACTTCCATAATACCCAAAATTCCCCTGTGAAGGTATCTGGCCCTGGACTTTGTTTTTTGGGAGTTTTTTGATTGCTGATTCCATTTCTTTGCTGGTTATTAGTCTGTTCAAGTTTTCTTTTTCTTCTTATTTCAGTTTTTGTAGTTTATGTTTCTAGAGATTTATCCATTTCTCCCAGGTTGTCCATTTTGCTGGCATATAATTTTTCACAATGTTCTCTTATAATTGTTTGTATTTCTGGGGTGTTGATTGTTACTTCTTGTCTCTCATTTGTGATTTTACTTATTTTGGTCCTTTCTCTTTTCTTTTTGACATGTCTTGCTAGGGATTTGTCCGTTTTATTTATTTATTTTTTCAAAGAACCAGCTCCTGGTTTCATTGATCTGTTCTACTGTTTGTCTTTTAGTTTCTATATCATTTCTGTTCTAATCTTTATTATTTTTCTTCTACTGGCTTAGGCTCCATTTGTTGTTGTTGTTCTAGCTGCTTTAGGTATAAGTTTAGGTTGTTTATTTGAGATTTTTCTTGCTTTTGAGGTAAACTTGTGTTGCTATATACTTTCCTCTTATGACCAATTTTGCTGCATCTCAAAGGTTTTAGAATGCTGTGTTTTCAGTTTCATTTGTTTCCATGCATTTTTTTAATTTCTTTTTTAAATCCTGGTTAACCCATTCATTCTTTAGTAGCATGGTCTTTAACCTCCATGTATTTGTGGTCTTTCCAAATATTTTCTCGGGTTGATTTCAAGTTTCATGCGTTGTGTTCAGAAAATATGCATGGTATGATCTCCGAATTTTTGGTACTTGTTGAGGCCTGATTTGTGGTCTAGAATGTGATATATCCTGAAGAATGTCCCATGTGCCCTTGGAAAAAGTGTGTATTCTGTTGCTTTAGGATAAATATTCTGAATATATCTGTTAAATTCATCTGTTCCCATTTGTCATTCAAAGCCATTGTTTCCTTGTTGATTTTCTGCTTAGATTACGTCTCCATTGGTCTAAGTGAGGTGTTACTGTCCCCTACTGTTATTATATTGTGATCAGTGAGTTCCTTTATGTTTGTTATGAATTGTTTTATATATTTGGGTGCTTCCATGTTGACAGTATAAATATCTACAATTGTTATATCTTCTTCTTGGATAGTCCCCTTTGTTACGATTTAATGCCTTTTTTTTTACTCTCTTGTTTCAGTAATGGTTAAAATCTAGTTTGATATAAATATTGCTACTTTGGCTTCCATTTGCATGATAAATGTTTTGCCATCCCCTCACTGTCAATCTGCAAGTGACTTTAGATATAAAATGAGTCTCTTGTAGGCAGAATATCGATGAGTCTTTTGTTTTTAATCCATTCTGACACCCTATGTCTTTTGATTGGAAGGTTTAGTCCATTTACATTGAAAGTATTATTTATTGATATGTATTTAATGTCATTTTATTACTTGTTTCTGGAGATTTTTCTCTGTTCCTTTATGGTCTTTGTCACTTTTGGTCTTTGTCACTCAAAGAGTCCCCTTTAGTATTTATTGCAGGCTGGTTTAGTGGTCATGAACTGAGTTAGTTTTTGTTTGACTGGGAAAGTCTTTATTTCTTTTTCTATTCTGTATTATGGCCTTGATGGATAAAGTATTCTTGGTTGCAGATTTTTCCCCATTCAGCAAGTTGAATATAGCAACATGTGTGGAGAGATCTGCAGCTAGCCTGACGGGTCTTTCCTTGTAAGTTAGGAACTTCTTTTGTCTTGCTGCTTTTAGGATTTTTTTCTTTATCAGTATATTTTGCAAATTTAACAACAATATGTCTCGGTGTGGGTCTGCTTTGTTGACTTTGATGGAAGTTCTCTGTGCCTCCTGGATTTGGATATGGATTTCCTTCCCCAGATTAGGGAAATTTTCAGCTATTATTTCCTCAAAACTCTGCCCCCCTTTTCTCTCTCTTCTTCATCTGGGACTTCTATGATACAAATGTTATTTATTATGTTTGATCCAGTCACTATGTTTCCTAAGTCTATTCCCATGATTCACAGTTCTCTGTTTTGTTCATCTTCGTTATTTCCCATTATTCTAGCTCCTATATCACTTATTCATTCCTCTGTTTATTCCATCCCTGTGGTCATTAAAACCAGTCTGTTTCAGATCTGAGTGATGACATTTTTCATTTCTGATTGTTTACTTTTTTAACTCTTTTATTTCTGTAGTCTTCCTGATAGATTCCATGCTTTCTCAAGCCCAGAGAATATCCTTAAGATTGTTGCTTTAAATTTTCCATCAGGCATATTACTTAGATCTGTTTTAGTTAGATATCTGTCCATGACCTTTTCTTTTTCTTTGTTTTTGGATGAATTTCTCTGGCTTGGCATTTTGTCTAAGTCTCTATCTTCTTCTCTGTGTTAGAAAAGCCTGTTATGTTTCCTGCTCCTGAGAAGAAAGGCTTTATGAAGGAGAGGTCATAAAGTGTCCAGGGCCTAGCACTTCAGGGCACATCTCTAGGATGTGCTGTGTGCATTCTGCTATGTTTTGGCTGCTCTATCCTTCAGGCCAGTTGTCTGCAGAGGCTCTCCTGGCCTGCATACGACCGTCACCAGAGTATGGCAAATTTTAACTAGGTGTTCTCTGGTCCGCATGTTAAATGAAACCTGATACTGCTTCCACTATACCTGAAGCTGTGCAGAAATCTGTGGTGGTAGATGTCCTGTGTCCAGGGGCTTTTGCTGGTGCTTTGAGGAAGGGGCCTGCTGCCCTCGTCCTTAGGCACTCTTGCCTGATAAAAGCAGCACCAGCAGAATGCAGGGAGGCAGGACTTGGTATAAGCAGGTTAGGCAGCCAGTGTTGGCACTGTGCTGTTTACTGAAGTTGGTTTATGCTAAAGGGTGGTGATTCCAGCCAGCTCCTTTGTCCCTGGGGATGAGTCTACATGCTTGCTGTCCTCAGAGAAACACTCCCAGATGACCAAATAATCTTCTCCTTGTGTGTACAGGTGCTTTTCAGATCACTGCTTTCATGCTGTTTCTAGAATGCTTCACTGCCTGAACAGTACAGTACACTTTAGGCTCTATTCCAGCCCAAACTGCTGACTTTTAAAACTCAAAACTTTAGGGACTTTCTATGGCAGGGAGCCTGTGCTTGTCTTCTGGGAGAGGGTCTCACCACGCTGGGAGGGATGCAGGTTTGACCTAGAAGGGCAGTCATGTCAGAGCACAGCGGAGTGTGATTTTGAGCAAAGCAGGCTAGGAAGCCAGTGTCCAGGTTAGCTGCCCGCAACAGGTGTCTCTGTGCTTATGCTGAGGAGTGGGGGAGGGAAATGGTACACACTGGCTCCTTTGTCCTTGGAGAGGCATCTCTGAGAATGCCGCCTCCCACAAATATGCTCCAAAGAGATCAAGTAGTGTCTTCCTGAGAGCCTTAGGTGATCCTCAGATTGTGACATCTGCTCTGGGAATGCTTGCATGCCTTCTCTTCAGGTGCAGGGCAGGACCTTCAGGTCCCTATTCTAGGCAAGACCTTTAAAATTCCAGTCTTTGAGACCTGCTGGTTGCAAAAAGTCAAAATAATTAGCCCCTCTCATTTTCCCAGTCATTGGCTTTGGGGAAGTGTTGTCCTTGTGTATCCTTTGCACTCCACTCTCACATTTGTCCATGACCAGGACTCCTTCCACAGCAGACATGATCCATTTCTCCCCCAAACCACATCTCCACACTTTCTACCAACCTCGGTATGGCATTTTCTTTCCTTCTAGTTGTGCAGTTTGTTCCATCAGTCTTCAGATTGATTTCTTAAGTGTTCAGAATGATGTGATAATTATCTAGTTGTGTTTGAGGGAAGAGGCAAGCCTAGGGTCCTCCTACTCTTCCATCATCTTAGCTCCTCCTCCACCAGTGACAGATTTCTAAAAATCAATACATTCTATATGGGTGCTTCAGTCATCTCTTTTTCACACTAGCCTCAGGTGTGATCCATCAGTTGGACTAATTGGTTGATATTTTTAATGGTTTAGTTCATTTTTAGAAAATATACTGCACTCTAAATCTTACATAGGTGTATTTGCTACTAGGTGTTTTGATGCCTTTTTAATCCTTTTATATATTTGTATTCAAATACAGAGTGACTTGGGGTGCCTGGGTGGCTCAGTCAGTTAAGCGTCCAACTCTTGGTATCAGCTCAGGTCATAATCTCACAGTTACCAGTTTGCACTGGTAGAGCAGAGCCTGCTTGGGATTTTCTCTCTGCCACTCCCCAAGTCAGAGTATCTCTGTAAAACTTAAAAAAACTTACAGTGTCTCCGATTCCCCAAGTCGGAGTGTCTCTGTAAAACTTAAAAATTAAAATATGGTACTCCCGGCTAATATATCCTACCCAAGTTGTCAGAATACTGCATGAAAGAAGAAGCAAAATATACAAATCTAGTACAGTAACTAAGTTGAATTCCAAAAAATCGCAAAGTTGTAAATTTTTATAGCAGGATACAAGTAAAGCAATCTAATGATACCTATTTATACCCTTTGACAAAATCTCCATACACCTTCTGGTAGATGTTGCTCTCTGACCGATAGGTGAATTCCATCTTTGCTTTCCATTTTTTCTTTAGGCAGTGCCATCACCACACCCCTCTATAGTAAGCACATATTTGTCTACATTCCTTCTTTTGGGGAATAGGCCTTGTCTGGTCTAACTGGAGTCAACTGTCCTCTTCTCTTCATAGACAGAGTTGTTAATCCAAAGGTAGGCATGTGGCACAGCAACACACAAAAAGGCATCTATTTCTTTTGGACGAAGCTTTAAGTTCCTGTGATAAGCCTATAGAAAACCTCTGTCAAGGATACAAAGGAAAAATACCAGAAGCAGAGTCAAGAGGAAGGAAGAGTAAAGGGCAGGTGTTGGGAGGAAAAAGAGAAAGAGACAAAAAGAAAGATTCAGGGAAAGAATAATGACTGGATTCTTGAATCTGGGCATCTTTGAACTCAGTAACTCACTGAGTGTCCTAGGATATTTAGATTGGTACATCCAGCATTTTTTTATTCTAGTTGAGTTGGATTTCTGTCATTTGTAACTGAAAAATGTTACGATTAACTTTTCCTTCTGTCATATGGAATTTATTTTTAACTATGGCATACAAAATTATGCCACTACTTTGATATGGCAATCTGTTGGATTTTGTTTGAGAGTAATAATAATAAAATAATTATTATGTTTGTGATTGCTATTGTCATAGCTAATATTTACATAAGATTTTGTAATGTCACATATATTCTCTAATTCAATCCTTATAAAAACCTGTCATTTGGGTGCTATTATTATCTCTATTTTTCAAAATGAGAAAGATTAAGTACGTAGGGGTCATTGAATTTTCCCAGTATCACCTAAATGGTAAGCATCAAAACTAGGATAAAAATGCAAACAGTGTGGATTTAAAAATCTATTCTCTAAACCTATGAGCATTGCTCTTTTATAACAGTTTTTGTTTACAAAAGAGAGATCTTCACTAACTTTTTGTGTAAGTATTCTGCACTTTCTTTACACATTAGCAGTCTTTTTTCTCCCTTATCATAAGCATGGTGTGATGCACCTTTTCTTTTTTATTATAAGAGCATGTTTTTCTGGCAAACTTCTTTTGAGTCTCAGTCAACATATCTATTATCTGTCTATCATCTTTCTTTTTTTTCCTTTCTTTTAATGTTTATTAATTTTTGAGAGAGAGACAGAGCACACATAGAGGAGGGGAAGAGAGGGAGGGAGACACAGAAGCTGAAGCAGGCCCCATGCTCTGAGCTGTCAGCACAGATCCCGATACAGGGCTCGAACCCATGAACCATGAGATCATGACCTGAGCCAAAGTCAGATGCTTAACCGACTGAGCCACCCAGGCGCCCCTGTCTATCATCTTTATATCCATCTGTTTACACATATATATCTTTATCAGAACATGAAAACTTTGAAGAGGTTATGGTGAGTATTCTATAGTGAAACTTATCTCTAGTATAGATATTAGCAGACTTTTTTTAGACTTTTAAACTTCATTGAGTAATACTTTTTTTTTTAACATGATGAGCAACCTAAACATCTGCGTGTGGGCCTTGATATTTAAAAAGTGAACTTACAGAAGCACCTAAAGGAAAGGGTGAGGAGGAGAATTTCTATTTGTAATTAGTATGGTAAAGGAAGTTTTTCTCTGCCAGTTTCCTGAAGAATATTCCTAGCTAACATGCTAGCTTAATCATAATTCAATTCCACTAGCTTAATCATAATTCAATTCCACTAGTTTGAACTAATAAAATTTAGGATCGCTTTGGCAGACAACATGGATCATAAAGATTTGTCTGAATTTCTTCTTTAAAGTTAAAAAAAAAAGGCTCAAGAAATGTGCTTCCATTATCATTAAGGAAAAAAGAGTCATTACTTTTCTGTCTTATGTTATCTACCCAAATCTTGATGAGGAGAACCAGACATAGTGTAGAAGCTCAGAGTATAAAAAATACAGTCTGGGTCACTATTTATGGTTGTACACGTCAAAACCCAAGCAGGGACTCTAAATATGGTGAAGGCGAGCTGGAATTTGCCTCTCATTTAGGTGGCCAACCAGAAATGTAATAGTCAATTAGACTTCTCCCTTTTCCAGCTCACCCTTCCTTGCTTTACATAATAAATGCCCATGTCACTCATATACTATCCTTCCTGGAAAATTAAGATAATTGTATTCCTTCTTAGGTATGTTAACACATGTGGGTAAAATAACCCCGAGTCCTAGTATATTATCTAAAATAGAGGAAATAATACTCAATAAATGTTATGTGTCATATTAGTAAGTGACTACTCCAATGTTTTAAAAAGAATTTGACACACAGTATTATATTTCAAGTGTACAACATCGTAATCGGACAAGTCTATACATTATCCTGTGCTCACCACAAGTGTAGCTACCGTCTATCACCATACAGTGTTATTACAATACCATTGACTCTGTTATCTATGCTGTGCCTTTTATCCCTGTGACTTATTCCATAAATGGAAGCCTGTGTCTCCCAATCTTCCCTCTGGCATCCATCAGTTTGTTCTTTTTATCTACAGTTCTGATTTTTCTTTTTGTTTATTCATTTCTTTTGTTTTTAGATTCCACATACAAGTAAAATCATCTGGTATTTGTCTTTCTTAGTCTGTTTAATTTAACTTAACATAATACAATCTAGGTCCATACATGTTGTCTCAAATGGCACAATTTCGTCTCTTTTTGGTTGCATAATATTCCATCGTATAGTGTGTGTGTGTGTGTGTGTGTGTGTGTGTGTGTGTGTGTATCACATCTTCCTTATTCATTTGTCTATGGATAGACACTTAGGTAGTTTCCATATATGAGCTATTATAATACCACAGTAAACATAGGGATGCATGTATCCCTTTGAATTAGTATTATCATTTCCTTTGGAATTTTGGATCACACAGTATTTCTGTTTTTAATTATTTGAGGAACTTCCAAACTGTTTTCTATACTGGCTATACCTATTTACATTCCCACCAACAGTGCATAAGGCTTTTTTTGCTCTGTATCATCACTGTTGTTATTTCTTGTCTTTTTGTTTTTAGCCATTCTGATGGATGTAAGGTTATATTGTGGTTTTGATTTGCATTTCCCTGATGATTAGTGATGTTGAGCCATTTTATATGTGTCTTTGGTAATCTGTATGTCTTCTTTGGAAAAATGTATATTCAAGTTCTCTGCACATTTTTAAAAATCTATTCACTTAAATTCAAGTTAGCTAACATACAATGTAGTATTGGTTTCAGGAGTAAAACCCAGTGATTCATCACTTACATATCACACCCAGTGCTCATCCCAACAAGTTGTCCTCTTTCATGCCCCTTACCCATTTAGCCCATTCCCCCAGCTACCTCCCCTCCAGCAATCCTCAGTTTGTTCTCTGTCTTTAAGAGTCCCTATAGTTTGCCTCCCTCTCCATTTTTATTTGATTTTTCTTTCCATTCCCGTATTCTCATGTGTTTTGTTTCTTATTTCCACATATGAGTGAAATCATATGATATTTGTATTTCTCTAATTTCATTTAGCATTATACATTCTCATTCCATCAACATTGTTGCAGATGACAAGATTTTATTCTTTTTGATCACCAAGTAATATTCCAGTGTGTGTGTGTGTGTGTGTGTGTGTGTGTGTGTGTGTGTACACCAACATTTTCTGTATCATTCATCAGTTGATGGACTTTTGGGTTTTCTCCATAATGTGCTATTGTTGGTAATGCTGCTATAAACATTGGGTCACCTGTGCTCCTTTGAATCAACATTTATGTATTATTTGCCTAATAGTGCAAATTGCTGAATCACAGAGTAGTTCCATTTCTAATTTTGTGAGGAACCTCCATACTATTTTCCAGAGTGGCTGCACCAGTTTGCATTTCCACCAACAGTACAAAAGTATTCCTCTTTCGGCACACTCTCTCCAATACCTGTTTCTTCTTGTGTTGTTAATTTTAGCCATTCTGTCAGGTGTGAGGTGACATCTCATTGTGATTCTGATTTGTATTTCCCTAATGATGAGTGATGTTGAGCATCTTTTCATGTGTCTGATAGCTATCTGAATGTCTCTGGAAAAGTGTGTGTTCATGTCTTCTGCCCATTTCTTTACTGGGTTGTTTTTTGGGTATTGAGTTGGATAAGTTCTTTATAGATTTTGGGTACTATCCCTTTATCTGATATGTCATTCACAAATATCTTCTCCCTTTCAGTAGGCTGCCTTTAGTTCTGCTGATAGTTTCCTTCACCGTGTCCAAGATTTTTATCTTGATGAAGTCCCATTGGTTCACATTTGCTTTTGTTGCCCTTAACACTGGAGACGTATCAACTAAGAAGTTGCTGTGGCTGTGGTCAAAGAGGTTTTTGCCTGTGTTTTCCTCTAGGATTTTGATGGTTTCCTGTCTCACATTTAGGTCTTTCATCCATTTTGAATTTATTATTGTGTATGGTATAAGAAAGTGGTCCAGATTCATTCTTTTGCATGTCAACATCCAGTTTTCCTGACACCATTTGTTGAAGAGATTGCCTTTTTTTCCATTGGATATTATTTCCTCCTTTGTCAAAAATTAGTTGGCCATACATTTGTGGGTCCATTCTGGGCTCTCCGTTCTGCTCCATTGATCTATGTGTCTGTTTTTGTGCTAGTACCATACTGTCTTGATGATTACAGCTTTGTAATATAGCTTGAACTTCAGTATCATGATGCCTCCAATTTTGTTTTTGTTTTTCAGTGTTGCTTTGGCTATTTAGGGTGTTCTGTGGTTTCATCCAAATTTTAGGATTGTTTGTTACAGCTTCGTGAAAAATGCTGGTGGTATTTTGATAGGGATTGCATTAAATGTGTAGATTGCTTTTAGCAGTCTGGACATTTTAACAACGTTTGTACTTCCAATCCAGGACCATAGACTGCTTTTCCATTTCTTTGTGTCCTCTTTAATTTCTTTCATAAGTCCTCTCTAGTTTTCAGTGTATAGATTTTTTACTTCTTCAGTTAGGTTTATTCTTAGGTATCTTATTGTTTTGGTATTTATAAATGGGATCGATTTCTCGATTTCTTTTTCTGTTTCTCCATTATTGGTGTATCAAAATGCAACAGATTTCTGCACATTGATTTTATATCCTTCTACTTTGTTGAGTTCATGTATTATTTCTAGTATTTTGGTGGAATCTTCTGGGTTTTCTACATAGAGTATCACACCACCTGTTAATAGTAAGTTTAAGTTTTTCCTTGCTGATTTGGATGACTTTTATTTCTTTTGTTGTCTTATTGTAGAGGCTAAGACTTCTAGTACTATTTTAAATAGTGATATAATGTTTAATTTTCTTAATAAGTTTTATTTATATGTATGAGACCTATAATGGAAAGAATTAAGATGCTTTATTTGTTTAAGAGACATTTCTTGATCACTTTGTGCCTGATACTAGTCTAGGAGCTTTTCAAATATAAAACCAACTACTTTTGTTTAAAATCCTACAAAGAGATACTATTATTATCCCTATTTTATAGATGAGGAAAATAAATTAAAGAAATCATGTTCATTACCAAAAATGTTCTAGAAAGAAAAATCGAGACCCAGAGGTTATAGTGTGGAATTCTTTCAAACATTTAAGGAAGTAAGGACTTGCAGTAGTGTTTCAGAAGGGGAGGATGGATGAATACTTCCCAACTCACTTTATGAGGCCAGCATAATTCTAACAGGAAAAACTGAAAAAAAATTACAGAATAAATTACTAACCAATGTTTTCCCTATATGTAAATGCGAAAACCTTTAACATAATGTATTTAAGTAGTTTATTCTAGGAATGCAAGGTTAGTTTAACAATCAAAAAACAATGTAACGCACCATCTTAAGGGTCACAGAGAAATGACTAAAGACCATTTCAGGAGATATAATAAAAATAATTGACAAATTTCAACACCTATTCATGATTAAAAAAATTCAGAAATCCAGTAATACAGGGATTCTTTGATCTGTGAAAGGGCATCTATGCATAAAGTACAGCTAACATCATTATGTGAAAGGTTGATTATTTTCCTCTTAAGATTAAAACAAGGCAAAGATGCTCATTGTTACTTTCCTATTAAGTGTTGTACTGGTAAGTCTGACCATGGGAATAAATCATCTAGAAAATGAAAATCAAAAATATAAAGATTTGAAATTTCTGTTGGTGTGTGGCATGATTTTGTATGCAGAAGACCTTGTATAATCTTACAAATAACTATTAGAACTAAAAGTAAATTGAGCAAGTTCTCAGAGAACAGCCTAATTTTTAAAAATCAGTTTTATATATAATGGCAAATGTCTGCAAGTGATATTTTACAGTAATTCTAATTATTAAGGAAGAAACAGATATAGAAATATTTAGAAATAAATTTGATAAAAGTCATGTAACATGTAAAATCTGAAATCCCTGCTCAAAGAAACTAAATAGCACCTAAAAATGAAAATTAAATAACATAAAATAATTTTACGTGCAAGAAGGCACAATGTTTTAAAGATGTCAGTTATCAGCTAATTAATTAATAAATTCTGTGTATTCCCAGTGATTATTTCAGCAGGAGATTCTTATTTCTTCTCTCTCTCTTTCTCTCCAATTTAGCAAGCTGACTCTGAAATTTATATGGAAATAGAATGGACCTATAATCCTGAAAATGAAAAAAAAAAATTAAGAAGACTTTTACAGGCTGTCTTCAGGAATTATTACTAATCTATAGCAATCACTGTGGCATAGTACTAGCATAAGGCATGACAAGTCAGTGGAACAGAAGAGTTCAGAAACAGTTTCACTTATATAATCAATTGATTTTCAACAAAGGAGCTGAATCATTCCCATGAAGGAAGAAAAATATTTTCAAAAAATGGTACTGAAAAATCCATAAGAAAGTCCACAAAAAATCGAAACGCAATTTCACATCAAATAATCATAGCGTTTAAAAAATTGTGTCTTTGCAAGGGAGATAAAACACTTGTTCTAGTAAAGAAAAATTTTTTTCTTTTTCTGAATGGCTCTAAAGAGGAAATGAAAAATAATTTCAGATGTTATTGCCTTGGCATAGATGGAACAGAGAGAACCAGATCTTGCTGTACTCGTTAAGAGAAGATAAAATTCTATAAGAACTTCACCTGCTCTCAGGGATATCTACTAAGGGATCACATAGTCGTAAAGCAACCTGTTTATCTTTACCAGACATTAAGGACAAACCCAGATGGATCACTGATATTTCTCCCAGGCACATAAATCTAGAGGATAAAAGTCCCCCCCCCCCCCACTGCCTCTTTTTTTTTATTGTGTCCTTCTCTGGTTTCAGTAGCAGAAAAATACAAGTAACAAATGCCTGACAATTACTTTCTATTTATTTTATCTTTGATACCCAATAAAAAGGTATTTTTCCTCTTATAAGTGTCTGCTATCGAGAGTTTACCATGTTTTGGCCAGATAAATTAAGGAAGATTAAGATAATTCATTTCAATTGTGCTGGCAAGTTTAGAGGCTCTCTTTCACAAAGTACATTATTTCAAGACATGGTGAGTATCAGGTTGACTGTATTGAAAGAACCAGACCAGTGTCATCTGGGGCAAGACCTTGGGACTAAGCTGCGAAGGAAAGACACTAGTCTTTAGGCGAAGTGTTGTGGGAATCCAAATACAGGGTTGAAAAAGGAAGAGTGATAACAGCACATAAATCGGGCAAGACTTAACAAAATGCAGACGAGGTAGGGCAGAGCAAATCCTTCACTCTGGAGTGAATGAAATACTCAGGATCACCCCCAGATGAATTCACAAAGAATGAGGAGAGACCAACAAAAATTAGAGAAGGAACCAGTACTAGAAAAATGTTGGGGTTAAAGTAGATACTTCAAAAAGAACTCAGGCCCAAGAACTGAGGCAGAAGCTCAATTGTTATTTAGAGCTCCAGTATACCTGGCAGGGGTGGGAAACAGGCTGAATGTGGGGCAGAGGGCCTGTGGTTTGGGAATAAACTTGAATCTATGCCCACATGTGGAGAAAGCAAAGGGTTATCGTTTTCTCAATCATTCTGAGTCCATCTTAGTTTTCCTTAGGTCTCCAGAAGGGAAAAAAATACATAGTCTTAAATGTATATTCCTTAATTCTGTGTTATTGTCCTGGGCTTCTGCTTAGTCATCTCTCCTGGTGAAGATAGATTAAATAATATGGTCATGATCTTTTTCGTCAGCCTACCCATAAACCTTAGAACTCTGTTTAAAAGTAGGATTTAAAATCCGCATTCATCTTTCACCTGTTCATCATTCTCATTCCTTTTATGGATCCTTTTTGGCATGAAGTCTAAGAACTCTTTGCTTAGACCTACTTTAAGATTCCTGTGCACTATCCCAGTCTGAGTCAGAACTTCTCGAGGTTGGATTCCTGGAATTGACATGGTAAATAAGTATCCAAGGTGGTATTTAGAGATAACAAAGTTTTAGGATACAGCAAGTGACATCAGAGAAACTGGGAAGATACCGCAAAAATGAAGCAAAGTTTAATTTCTCTCTTGCTTTCTTTTGGCTGCTCTTCTGATAATTTGTTTTCTCTTTGGGACACAAACTTCTATTGAGACAGGCGGCCTCAAGCCCCCAGTTGTTCCTCCTAAAATTTACTACTTAACATGCTATCTCACAAGGAGAAAAGTGACCAAAGAAGAGTGCCAGAAAACGTTAAAAATCCATCCAATTCTCCTTGGTCCCACAGGGCTCTCCAAAACCATGTAGATGTCCAGCGAGACTCAAGGAGAAATGAACTCTTCAAGACCCTCTTTCTCTACTGGTTGTTAAATTCATGTTCCTCCCTGAAAAGATACAATGGGAAGAATACAACGGGTTTACAGGGATTATTAAGGTGTGAGAAAAGCAGAATCCTGATTCTTCCACTTGAGGCCAAATCTAGACAGAAATAACCAGATTATACTAGACTCTTCAGATAATATTGAGTGAAGATGTTTAACTACATTCTGTCTGGAGGTGGAGTGGGTCCATTGCCTAGGGTTGTTCTAGCCTACAGGAAATACTGAGGTATTCTGTAAACTGAATCAGAACCAGAACCTTCTGACAAGGAAGTTTGAGCACTTGAATGGGAGAAGATCTTAATAAGAAAGACCATCTCCCCAAACTGTTATGAGAAAATGTTGGGTTTTGAAAGGGAATGACCATGTTCCTAGCAAAATCCAATATTGGCCACATTTGTTTTAGTTGCTTTTCATTCTTGTAACGCTGAAGCATTTAAACACTCTTTTAATAACTCCGATAATTAATTCATTTGTTGCCATTAAATGACAAAAGCACTAGAATAAGCTTTAAATACATAACATTAAATCATATGCTCATGGCAGGGAAAAAAGAACACTCACTCTGTGGTTGGCATGGCTGGCTTTCATTCCTGTGCTTTGATTTAAATTCTAGGTTGCAGCAATCATCATTATCGCAATGCCATTTAGCCAGGGGAAAGAATACCACAGTGCATTAGAAAACAGTGACCCAAGGCATCCTTTATAACTTAGGGCTTTAACTATACTAGGCCTGCAGGAAATGCACCACAAGTCTGTTTGGAAGAGGGTGATCTAAGAAAAATACTGGCACACTTATAAACAGTGATGATTATCACAGTTCATAGAACAGTTTTAATGCCATGTCGTTAGAAAATGACCCTCGGAATCCTTCCTAACATTCCATGTTAGGCCTCTAGCCAAACACTGTGGTTAAAAGTAACCATGACAAAGAATCTGTGTGGGTTTTAGAATTATAATCTGTAATTTTTTCACCAACTCCCTCTGACAGGGTCTTTATTTTAGAGTGTCTATTGCTTAGAAAAACATTTAGGAGGGGGCGAAGTCTGAATTCGTTTTCACTTATGACTCAAGGCTGATTTGATTACAATAGGCTCTGTAGGACTGTTCAACCTTGCTAGTTGTCATGGAATTTTATTTAATCAAGAGTTGTTTGAAACAAGTGAGCTAAAGATTTCTCTCTCTCCCTCTTTCTCACTGTGTGTGTATAGATTTTCATTACCACTATACTCTTCCAAATGAGACTTGACTTGTCTTTTGTCGTTTTTATCTGCCATTTTAATTTTTCTAACAGTATTTGCCAGTGTATATAGTAACAAGCTAATTTGTTTTAGAAAAAATAATTAAAAAGCACATAAAACTATATGCACATTCCAAAATAAAATGCCACCTCATGAGGTTAAACTAAACCAGTGTTGGATCTAGTACATAAAAGTAGTAAAATAAACACAACCAGTTATTGCAAATACCTCTAAAAATCTGATATTAAAATATGTTTAAGGTCATTTTTTGTTCAATCACATTTGTTGGTGTCTTTTACCTAAATTATTGGAGTATTAAAAAAGTTTACATTACTGACAATAGTATGGAGGTAAACATAGCAATTGATGTATGTCGTAACAGTATCTGGCCTTGAGTCCTGTAGGCTGGGACTGAAGCTTCAGGACAAAAAGAATTGGGAGAGGGAAGGAGGCAGAGATGGATGGATTGTACTGCAATGGTAGAACCCAAAAAGGACAACCACATAGTCCAAGACAGTAGTCCAAGGAAGCAAATTCATATGAAACTGAGGCAAATGCCAGGGCCGTAGGTTCAGTCTGAATCATAACAATAGCAGCTAGAAATACTTCTTCCCTTGAGATTTTCCTGAAGAGATCTTTAAAAAATGGACATCCTTTTGGCATCACGATAGACAAAATAAAGCAGAATCTCTGGGAGAGACTGCAAGTTTGTTTGTTTTTAAACTATTTATTTTGAGATCTTGGTAGATTTAGTAGGCAGTTGTCAGATATAATACAGAAAGATCTATGCCCTTGACTGGGTTTCTATCATTGGTAACATCTTGCATAACTACAGTACAATTCCTTAACCAGGATATTGATTTTGATATAATTTATATACCATATTCAGATTTCACCAATTTCACATGAACTAATTTGTGTGTGTTGGTTTGTATGCATTTATTTCTATGCAAATTATTAAATATGTAGATTTGTGTGGTGTTGCTACATGTGGACCATGATACGACAGTATGTTTAATCATCTATCCTTTGAAGGACATCTGGGTTGCTTCCAGTTTTGGGCTATTACAAGTAAAGCTACTATGATTATTTGTGCACAGATTTTTGTGTGAATATGTTTTCATTTCTAAGGCATAGAAACCCAAATTATAATTGCTAAGATTATATGGTAGGTACATGTTTAGATTTATAAGAAACTACCAAATTGTTATTTTAGCCATTCTGATAGGCATGTAGTGATATTTCACTGTAGTTTAATTTGAATTTTCCCAATGACTAATGATGTTGAACATATTTTCATGTCATTATTTACCATCTCTTCAATGGAATATCTGTTCACGTTATCTTACTGGATTGTCTTTTTACTACTGAGTGTTGAGAATTTTTTTTATCTTAGATACAATTCTTTGTTGCATTTGTGGTTTGCAAATATTTCTCCCATATGATGCCTTCTTTTCAAACTCTTCACAAGGTCATATCAGAGAAAGTTTTGTAATTTTGATGAAGTTTTATCAGATTTTCCTTTCATGGATCATTTTTTTTTGGTATCGAGTTTATGAACTCTGTTTATTTCTAGGTACTGGATTTTCTCCTATTTTCTTTCCCCTTCTAATGGTTTTGTAGTTTTCATGATCCACTTAAAATAATGTTGAATATGAGGTGTGAGATTTAAGTAGGGGTTCATTTTTATGCCCATGGACAATTGTCAATTGCTCTGGCACCATTTATTGAAAATGTTGTCTTTGCTCCATTGAATTGATTTTCATGGTTGTGTAAAAAAAATGCCCAGAACATGTTGAAAATATTTTTTATTTTATTTATTTTTGAATGCAATTATTGTGTCTTATTTTATTTTTTTAGATATTTTATTTATTTATTTATTTATTTATTTATTTATTTATTATTTATTTCTAATATGAAATTTATTGTCAAACTGGTTTCCATACAACACCCAGTGCTCATCCCAAAAGGTGCCCTCCTCAATGCTCATCACCCACCCTCCCCGCTCTCCCACCCCCCAGTAACCCTCAGTTTATTCTCAGTTTTTTAAGAGTATCTTATGGTTTGCCTCCCACCCTCTCTAACTTTTTTTCCTTCCCCTTTCCCATGGTCTGCTGTTAAGTTTCTCAGAATCCACTTAGGAGTGAAAATATATGGTATTTGTGTTTCTCTGTATGGCTTATTTCACTTAGCATCACACTCTCCTGTTCCATCCACGTTGCTACAAAAGGCCAGATTTCATTCTTTCTCATTGCCAAGTAGTATTCCATTGTGTATATAAACTACAATTTCTTTATCCATTCATCAGTTGACGGATATTTAGGCTCTTTCCATAACTTGGCTATTGTTGAAAGTTCTGCTATAAACATTGAGGTACAAGGGCCCCTATGCATCAGCACTCCTGTATCCCTTGGGTAAATTCCTAACAGTGCTATTGCTGAGTCCTAGGGTAGATCTATTTTTAATTTTTTGAGGAACCTCCACACTGTTTTCCAGAGTGGCTGCACCAGTTTGCATTCCCACCAACAGTTCAGGAGGGTTCCCGTTTCTCCACATCCTCGCCAGCATCTATAGTCTCCTGATTTGTTCATTTTAGCCACTCTGGCGTGAGGTGATATCTCAGTGTGTTTTTGATTTGTATTTCCCTGATGAGGAGTGACGTTGAGCATCTTTTCATGTGCCTGTTGGCCATCCGGATGTCTTCTTTAGAGAAGTGTCTATTCATGCTTTCTGCCCATTTCTTCACTGGATTATTTGTTTTTCACGTGTGGAGTTTGGTGAGTTCTTTGTAGATTTTGGATACTAGCCCTTTGTCCAATATGTCATTTGCAGATATCTTTTCCCATTCTGTCCGTTGCCTTTTAGTTTTGCTGATTGTTTCCTTTTCAGTACAGAAGCTTTTTATCTTCATGAGGTCCCAATAGTTCATTTTTGCTTTTAATTCCCTTGTCTTTGGAGATGTGTCAAGTAAGAAATTGCTGCGGCTGAGGTCAAAGAGGTTTTTTTCTGCTTTCTCCTCTAGGGTTTTGATGGTTTCCTGTCTCACATTCAGGTCCTTTATCCATTTTGAGTTTATTTTTGTGAATGGTGTGAGAAAGTGGTCTAGTTTCAACCTTCTGCATGTTGCTGTCCAGTTCTCCCAGCACCATTTGTTAAAGAGACTGTCTTTTTTCCACTGGATATTCTTTCCTGCTTTGTCAAAGATTAGTTGGCCATCCTTTTGTGGGTCCAGTTCTGGAGTCTATTCTATTCCATTGGTCTATATGTCTGTTTTTTGCCAATACCATGCTGTTTTGGTGATTACAGCTTTGTAGTAGAGGCTAAAGTCTGGGTTTGTGATGCCTCCCACTTTGGTCTTCTTCTTCAATATTACTTTGTCTATTTCGGGTCTTTTGTGGTTCCATACAAATTTTAGGATTGCTTGTTCTAGCTTCGAGAAGAATGCTGGTGCAATTTTTATTGGGATTGTGTTGAATGTGTAGATAGCTTTGGTAGCATTGACATTTTAACATTATGTATTTTTCCAATCCATGAGCACAGAATGTTTTTCCATTTCTTTATATCTTCTTCAATTTCCTTCATAAGCTTTCTATAGTTTTCAACATACAGATCTTTTACATTTTTGGTTAGGTTTATTCCTAGGTATTTTGTGATTCTTGGTGCTATTGTGAATGGGATCAGTTTCTTTATTTGTCTGTCTGTTGCTTCATTATTAGTGTATAAGAATGCAACTGATTTCTGTACATTGTTTTTGTATCCTATGACTTTGCTGAAATCATGTATCAGTTCTAGTAGACTTTTGGTGGAGACTATCGGGTTTCCCATGTATAATATCATGTCATCTGCAAAAAGTGAAAGCTTGACTTCATCTTTGCCAATTTTGATGTCTTTAATTTCCTTTTGTTGTCTGATTGCTGATGCTAGAACTTCCAACACTATGTTAAACAACAGCAGTGAGAGTGCACATCCCTGTCGTGTTCCTGATCTCAGGGAGAAAGCTCTCAGCTTTTCCCCATTGAGGATAATATTAGCTGTGGGCGTTTCATAAATGGCTTTTATGATGTTTAAGTATGTTCCTTCTATCCTGAGTTTCTCGAGGGTTTTTAAAATTTTTTTTTTAATGTTCATTTATTTTTGAGACAGAGAGACAGAGTGCAAGTGGGGGAGGGGCAGAGAGAGAGGGAGACACAGAATCTGAAACAGGCTCCAGGCTCTGAGCTGTCAGCACAGAGCCCGACGTGGGGCTCAAACCCACAAACCGTGAGATCATGACCTGAGCTGAAGTTGGACGCTTAACCGACTGAGCCACCCAGGCGCCCCTCAAGGGATTTTATTAAGAAAGGATGCTGAATTTTGTCAAATGCTTTTTCTGCATCGATTGACAGGATCATATGGTTCTTTTCTTTTTTAATGTGATGTATCACATTGATGGATTTGCGAATGTTGAACCAGCCCTGCATCCCAGGAATGAATCCCACTTGATCATGGTGAATAATTCTTTTTATATGCTGTTGAGTTCGATTTGCTAGTATCTTAGTGAGAATTTTTGCATCCATATTCATCAGGGATATTGGCCTGTAGTTCTCTTTTTTTACTGGGTCTCTGTCTGGTTTAGGAATCAAAGTAATGCTGGCTTCATAGAATGAGTCTGGAAGTCTTCCTTCCCTTTCTGTTTTTTGGAACAGCTTGAGAAGAATAGGTATTATCTCTGCTTTAAATGTCTGGTAGAATTCCCCAGGGAAGCCATCTAGTCCTGGACTCTTATTTGTTGGGAGATTTTTGATAACTGATTCAATTTCTTCCCTGGTTATGGGTCTGTCCAAGTTTTCTATTTCTTCTTGTTTGAGTTTTGGAAGTGTGTGGGTGCTTAGGAATTTGTCCATTTCTTCCAGGTTGTCCAGTTTGTTGGCATATAATTTTTTATAGTATTCCCTGATAATTGCTTGTATTTCTGAGGGATTGGTTGTAATAATTCCATTTTCTTTCATGATTTTATCTTTTTGGATCCTCTCCCTTTTCTTTTTGAGAAGCCTAGCTAGAGCTTTATCAATTTTGTTTATTTTTTCAAAAAACCAACTCTTGGTTTCATTGATCTGCTCTACAGTTTTTTCAGATTCTATATTGTTTATTTTTGCTCTGATTTTTATTATTTCTCCTCTTCTCTCTTTGCTGTTCTGCTTCTATTTCCTTTAGGTGTGCTGTTAGATTTTGTATTTGGGATTTTTCTTGTTTCTTGAGATAGGCCTGGATTGCAATGTATTTTCCTCTCAGGAAATACATGGAGTAATTGTGTGGAGAAATTGTCAATTACTCTGGCACCATTTATTGAAAATGTTATCTTTGCTTCATTGATTTGATTTGCACCTTTGCTTAAAAAAACCAAAAACCAAAAAACAAAAAACAAAAAAACAAAAGTCCCAGGACATGTTGGACATATTTTTATTTCTGTTCCTCTATTTCTGAATTCTTAATTTTGTTCAGTTGATCTCTGTGTCTATCCTCTGCCAATACTATATTGTCTTGGTTACTGTTCCTACATATTAAGATGACATTGTATCAAATGATTTTTCCCATATTGTTATTGTTTACCAAAATTCAGTTAGATATTCTAGGTCCTATGCCTTTAAATATAAATTTTAGAATAAGATTGCCTATGTTTATAAAAATTTTGATGGAATTTTCAGAGGAATTGAATTAAGCTTATATTTGGATTTGAGAATTTGTATCTTCACTATGTTGACTCTACCAAGCCTTTAACATGGTATGTCTATTTATTTAGGTCTTTCATTTCTTCCATCAACTTTTTGTAATTTTCAGTACATAGATCCTGGATGTGTTTTTTTAGCTTTATAATTAAGCGTTTCATTTTCTTAGATCAACTGTAAATAGTACTGTGTTGTTCATTTCCATTCTCACATGTTTCATATTAGAATATAGAAATGTAATTGGTTTTTGTGCTTTGAGCTTAATTGTTGTTTGTTGAACTTGTATCCTGTGACCTTGTGAATTCATTTGTTTTTGAACAACTTTATGATGATTCTTTGGAATTTTCCAGATACACATCATGCTATTTGGAAATATGGGTAGTTTTATTTCTTTGTTTTTGATCTACATGGTTTTTCTTTTTGTTGTTGTTTGGTACTGCCTAAAACTTCCCAGAAAATGTTGAATAGATGTGCTGAGAGTGCAAATACTTGCCTTCTTACTACCTTAGGACAGAAATACTTAGTTTTCATCATCAAATAGGAGGTAAATTTTAAGTTTTTTTGTAGGTGATCTTTATCAAGTTGTAGTACTCTTTTAATCCTACTTGCTGAGAGTTTTTATCATGAATGGCTACTGGATTTTTCAAATGCCTTTTCTTCCTCACTTGAGATGTGATTATATGAATTTCTTCTTTAACCTATTGACATGTCTTAGTTTGTTTGGTCTATTATAACAAAATGCCACAGACTGAGCAGCTTGTAAACAGAAATTTATTTTTCACTAGTCTGGAAGCTAGAAAACTAAGATCAGGGTGCTACTATCATCAGGTAAAGACCCTCTTTCAGACTACAGTCTTTTGTTATGTCTTCACATGTCAAAAGGGGGCAAAGGAGTTCTTCTGTGCCTCTTTTATAAAGGCAGTAACCTGATTCATGAGAGCTCAGCCTTTGTGACCTAATCACCTCACACAGCTCCCCCCAAGGGCTGTGTGGTTTTCAACACTTAAATTTTGGAGGGACCCAGACATTTAGACCATAGCCTTACATAATGGATTATACTGGTTGAATTTTGTCTCTTGATCCAGCTTTACAAGCCTAGAATAAATGTCACTTGGTCATGGTACATAATTCTCTTCCAACATTGCTGGATTCAATTTGCTAATATTTTACTTAATATTTTTGTATCTTATGAGAGAGATTGATCTATAGCTTCTCTCTCCCTCTCTCTCCCTCTCTCTCTATTTCTCCCTGGTCTGTATTATCTTCATCTGGTTTTGGTGTATGGTAATAATGTTCTCATAAATGAGTTGGGAAATATTTTCTACTTTTCTGTCTTCTGGAAGAGACTCTGAATCTTGGTGTTATTCTTTTAAATTTTCATAGAATTCTCCTTTGAAACTATCTGAGAATCATTGGTAGTTTTTAAAGTACCAAAACACCAATTGTCTTAATGTGTAGCCAAGGCTGAGCTAGTGGTTCTTGGATCAACAGAGTCTATCCAAGATTATGTTAGTTAAGCCATTCACATAAAGACCTAAAGCTTAAGGTTGGGATAGAACAGCCAGATGTAGGCACCTGAAAGTTTGGGACTGGCAAGTTGTGCAGGGGACCAGTCAAATCAGCTAGTGCTCAGAGGTAGCCCAGGTCCTATAAGAGACTGAGACACACATATGCATGTAGGAAATAATACATACTGTTTTGCAGCATGTAAACACTATATCAAAAGTGCTTTTTTTTTTCCATTTCAGTGATGCAAATCTACCTTACTCTATGAATACAATATTACATAATGTAGATAAGCAAAATATATTAATCTCTTCTGTTATTATTGGATATTTATAATATGTCCATACTTTAAACAAATATTTTACTGAGTACATCTACATATTTTTATTTACATTAAATGAATTTAAATGGTTTTTACGAGTTGATAATGCCCACCAGAGATCTTTAATGTCTGTCGAAACTTTCAGACTTACAAGATTAATGTAAGGCACATTCAGTATCATATGTCCTTAGAGGAAAATGGAATAGGAAATCTAATTTGCCAGAAGCAGAATCATGTGTTTCTCTTCCAGAGACCAAGGTCAGCTCCTCGTGCAGAAGGAAATGGGTGTTACATTGTAGTTTTAATTTGTATTTTCCTGATGATGAGTGATGTTGAGCATCTTTTCATTTGTCTGTTAGCCATCTGTGTGTCTTTTCTGGAAAAAATGTCTATTCATGTCTTCTACCCATATGTTAACTAACTGAAATTGAAAAAAAATTGGAAAAAAAAGTTTTTTTCCTATGGGGAAAAAAAAGAGAAATAAATTGTGCTTTTTTTGTTCTCTTTTGTTTTGTTTTTTAGCCTTCTACCCAAATGCCAAATTTTGGTAAATCCTACCAAATTGCACTTCAAAAATTCATATGAATTTACACTCAAGAAAGAGTAAATAACAGTATGATTTTCCTCACAAATTTTCCAATAGTTGTATACTATAAATTATTGTCAAGTTTGCCAATCTATTGCATTATTACTTTTTGTTTGCATTCCCCTGATCATGACTCATTTTTAAAATACCCACACTAGTTAATCTAAAACTCTTAGTGATTTATCTGCTCATATGACATCTTTCTCTTGTGTTGCCTTTTTCTTAGTGATTTAAGGTGGTTTTGCATATTAGGAAGATCATGTCTTTATATGTCACATACGGTGTAGGTATGTTCTCTATGCTTACATTTGTCTTTTACCTTCTTTATGATACAGTTGGTGAGGATGAAGGTAAAACTTATTACGTGGTCAAATCTGCCCATTTATCCTTTATGAGTTCTGGAATTTGTCATAGGCTTATGCTGGGTTTTCTCATCCAAAATTCTGAATATATTTCTCACATTTCTATTGAGATTTTTATCTTTTATGTATAGATTATTCATTTTGTTTCATTGATCCATCTGTAGGGAATGTTACTTGGTAACTCATTTACTTTGTAACTGGAGGTTGTCTAGGACATTGCTCTGCTTCTCTTTCTGGCACGAAGCCCACCCTGGGAGTTCCCTAAGGCAGATCCCCCATTAAATTTAGAGCTCACTAGCTTGTGCCTGAGAGCTGTACTCTGGCCCAGCAGTTCCCTAGCACTTTAATTAATTACCTTGCCAGTTGCCCCAGGGACTGCTCTGGCTCCCAAGTTAGGCTTTTTCTGATCCTGGGGAGTTTTCTGGTGTTCTCTTTGGAAAACTTTCTTTTTTCAGAAATCCCTATTGAGCTGTCAGTTGCTTACCTCTGTGGGGTTTCTTTTTCAATTAAATCCCATCTGCTTTATATCTTTAAGAAAATTTTCAATAATCCTTGCCCTCTGAAGGCATTCTTCTTGCTTTTCCAGGATTTTATGTTTTTTTGGTCATTTCAGTGGGTTTTAGGGAAGGAAGGAAGTGAAAGCTTGGGTAGTTGGTCTTTTTGAACTGGAATAATGGGTTCTTAAAAAGTGGTATTACATGCATACAAAGTCCTAAAATGAGGGATTGATTCCTATTTGAATTAGCATTAAAAGGAAGTATTTAATATGGACAATTTGAGTTCAATAAGCAAGAAAAATCTCTCATCACACATTAAAATACACTTTTATACTTTCGGATATGAAATTAATGGAGTCAAAAATGTAATTAGGTTAATATTAGTTTTGGGGGTGAAAGACTCAATCCTTAACAAGGATTCAAATAGACTCATTCAAGGTTAAAGCACCTTAAAATGTTAATAATGTTTAAAATAATGTCCATTAATGACATTATCAAATGAAATTATTTAAAAAATACCATTCATTGAAGACTCTGTCCACACAAAAACCTGAAGATGGATGTTGATAGCAGTTTTATTCATAACTGCCAAAATATGGAAGGAACCAACATGTCCTTCAGTAGAAGACAAATAAACAAACTGTGGCACATCCAAACAATGGGATATTTCTCGGTGCCAAAAGGAAATGAGCTGTGAAACCATGAAAAAGACCTGGAGGAACCTTAAATGTGTATTACTAAGTGAAAGCAGCCAAGCTGAAAAGGCTACATACTGTTTGATTCCAACTATATGATACTCTGGAAAAGACAGAGCTACGTTCTGAATATCTCACCTACATCGTGGTGACTATAGTTAACAGTACTGTCTTAGGTATTTGAACATTGCTAAGAAAGTAGATTTTGAATGTTACCACAAAAAAATTGATAATTATTTGAGGTGATGAATACGTTAACTAACCGTATTGTGGTGAACAGTTCACAATATATACTTGTATCAAATCACATGTCATGTGCCCTTAAACTTACATATGTTCTATGTCAATTCTATCTGAATAAATCTGGAAAAACATAAATGCTGTCATATGAAATGATTTCTTACGGCTTAATAAATATTCAAACGTAAGGACATTTTAAGTGTATAGATTTTATGGTGGGAAATTTATTTTTTAAATTGCTTTCTTTAGTGGAAACAAAGATTGAGAAAAATAGAGCATGGCTATTGATTCTTCAGTGAGGAGAGTCAGTTAAAATCCACATGTGCAGGGGTGCCTGGGTGGCTCAGTCAGTTGAGCGACCAACTTCAGCTCAGGTTATGATCTCACGGTTTGTGAGTTTGAGCCCTGCATCGGGCTCTGTGCTGACAGCTCAGAGCCTGAAGCCTGCTTCTGATTCTGTGTCTCCCTCTCTCTCCACCCCACCTCCACTCATGCTCTGTCTCTCTCTGTGTCAGAAATAAACACTAAAAAAAAAAAAAAAAAAAAATTAAAAAAATACATATGTGCATATGTTTGGATTTTCATTAATGCTTTTGTTTATTCATGCATCTATTCATAAATATTAATGACCTACTATGTGTCAGACATTAGACAATACTGAGTCCCAAGGATTCCATGACAAATATTTCAACTAGGAAGCAGGAATCAAAGTGTGCATTCATGTCTGGAAAGAAGAATTTTCCTTTTTCTTTTTATTTTCCCCATCAGACATAAACCACAGCCAAGGCATCAAGGGGCAAAAAAATTTCAAATATTTGTGTTGAAATTATTTATTGTTCAGAAGGATACCATTTGTACTCACTGAGGGATTGGATATGGGATATTTTCCTCTCGTTTTGTACATCCTGGTATGCAACAAGAATGTAATAATAAAAAAAGCTCAAATACTTTCAAAAAACAAGTATTTTAGTTCTGGCTTTATTGTGGTCTTATTGCTTTGAGACTATAAAAAGACAAATTAAACGATTTTATGAGATGCTCATGAAATTACCTTAGTAACCACACAAAATTCTGAAAGTGGATCTTCTGTAAAATAGAACCTTGAATAAATAGCTTCATCTAAGTGTTCTTTAGCTTTTCTGCATTGCTATTTCTCTTCAGGCATTTGCTCTTAGAATGGCTCCTGTTCCCAATATTGGGTACCTGGCACATGTTTACACGTCGCTCAAGTTCAAGTATGAATACTATATATTTTCTCTTGGCCCTGTCAGCTCTTGACAGAAATAATCGTTTCCTGATTTGTGTTAATGTAGAATAAAATATCCACAACTCTTAACACATCTACCGCACATCTCATTTTGTTTAGTTCTCACATGATTAAGAGTTTCTGGTGAGCAGTGACTACATCTAAATAATTGGTAGTTTAAAATTTTCGGTTTATAATAAAATGCCTCATGCATAATGGACAATAAATAGCTCCTCTTTAATTGAGTAAGAATAAATAAATTACCTCTATTTTCTGTAGAACAAAACACAGAATTTATCATAGGAAAGTAAATAGTAATGATCCCAATTTCTGACCTTTAGTAGTATAAAATAAATCAAGCTACATTTATTTTTGGATTCCCTTCAGTGTGATGTACTTTGCTTTTCAAAAATAACTTTCTTTGAGAATTTTGAAGCCAAGGTTCCTAAGTTCCAAAGTGTGACTATTCTTGTTCTGTCACCTCATTTCTGTCACATCTATGAGCCAATGTTTGGCCTTGCAAGTTTTGACTATTAAAGTCTTAATATGTTCAGAATGGCTTTTTAGCTTTATAAATATAGTGTCTCATACAGTCTTCTGTATACTTCTCACTTCAACAACACTATTTTAGTTAAAAATTATTTAAAGTTAGTCTGCCTGGACCAGAATTGCCTAGTAGAAAATAATAAGTGGGTCTAAGACAAAAAATAATGGTTTACTGTCCAAACTGTTGTCGTAAGAGAGTACGGATAATAATGACCACGATGCTGCTGCTGCTGCTGCTGCTGCTGCTGCTGCTGCTGCTGCTAACTAGAATTTTATAAGAAGAATGTCTCCAAACATTAATGACCAACACCAACAGGGACAACACGCTTTTAGAACCTATTTTACTATAAAACTCCAAGGCCCTCTGGTAGGCTGGTAACAGTATGCCTCTTAAATTATAAATATAAATTCCTTAACTAATATCTCTTAACATCTCCAACAAATGGTGGTAAATCATTGGAGTTTATCTTGCTTTGATTTTAGGTTGTGCTTTGATGTTCAATTATTTTCAGAAGAATAACATCACAAGTGTTCTGAGAACCTTTCTGTCTTTTCAATTAGATCATTAATAAAAGAAGTATTAACACTTTTTGAAAAATTTTTTAATGTTTACGTCTTTACTTTTTAGAGAGAGAGAGAAAGAGAGCACAAGTGGGGGAAGGACAGAGAGAGAGAGAGAGAGAGGGAGACACAGACTCTGAAGCAGGCTCAGGCTCAGAGCTCTCAGTGCAGATCCCTATGCAAGGCTCGAACTTGCAATCTGCGAGATTATGACCTGAGCCAAAGTCAGATGCTTAACCGACTGAGCCACCCAGGTGCCCCAAATATTAACACTTTAATTGAACATCTGTTGTGTGCCAGGTACTGGATTAGGCAGTAGGACAAAGCAGTAGGTTACATACACCCTGCCCACTGATGAGCAATGTAAATACATAGACACCTGCAGTAGTAAATGACAAAAGCTACCATAAGAGTAGAGGCAATGCTGGTGAATAGGTACTATCAAATCATACAACTGCTAGAGGCAACAGAGGCCAGAGGATAGTTATATGTAGTGAATGACATGATCAGTTTTTGACCGTATACCCTTGGGCTATCTTCATCTTACTTTTTACACTAAGGTTTGAAACCATTAGAAAATATGTCTTCCCAAATTCTAGATTTTCCAGATGTATGAGAAATCATTTATCATACAAAATCGTTAGAGCGAAACTATGTTAATGATGAGAATTTATTGTTGACATTTTTATTAGAATACTGAACAAAATAGATATATTATAAGCTGTGTTAAGATCCTTCCTAGCATATGAATTCTTTTTGGATCCAACTTAAGAGATGAAGAAAATTCTCAGACTTTGGGATAAGGTGGGGTGGAAATGTCACTCTTGTAAAGGTGTTTTGGAGCCGGCTCATCCAGCTCGGAAGAGCTGATTGCCTAGTCTTTGTTTAATGACATCACACTGGCAACTCAAAATCAGCTACAGAGGCCCTTACAAATCAGCAAACGATACAGATCAGTTTCTTTTTCCGTTTGTTCCTCCAGAGGGTTGGCTTACCTACACAGCACTGCATAGGTGTGCTGTCTGCCTAGTGATAGGGTAGCTAGATAATATTTTACCATAGAGAGTTTTTCTCCCGTTATGACTAGACAGGTTCCACTTTCAATTACTTTTAGGTGTCTACTCCCATTACTCACACAATGTCAAGGGAACTACTCATTTCTCCCAATGTCTTGTTTGCCTAGCGATAGGATAGTTGGATAGTCCTTTATCATAGAAAGTTTTTCTGCTGTTCTCTGACTAAACAGGTCCATTTTTGGTTCCCTTTAGTTGTCTTCTTTTAGTACTAACTCAGGGTCAAGAGAATCACTGATTTTTCCGCATTTCTTCCATAAAAATTGGTCTCAGTAAGTTTTATCCTTGAAATGTTTTCAATGTTATATTTATCCTTTACGTGCTATTTGCCACTCTTCTATTTATTCTTAAATCCAGAATATGAAACTGTTTGATGAATTTAATAATGAATACTGTCTTTCTTGTCATTCTTCGTAAAATTTTAGCAGTTATCCTGGCAAGGGAGCATTTCCAATATGGCTGCTGTTATATTACTTTTGTTAGCTTTTAAAAATCGTAAAAAAATTTTTTTAAAGGGGGCACCTGGGTGTCTCAGTCAGTTGAGTGACCAGCTTTGGCTCATATCATGATCTCGGGGTTCACGAGTTTGGGCCTGCATCGGGCTCTTTGCTGACCGTTCGTAGCCTGGAGCCTGCTTTGGATTCTGGGTCTCCCTCTTTGTCTGTGGCATCTCCTCTGCTCGTTCTCTGTCTCTCTCTCTCTCTCTCAAAAATAAACATTAAAAAATGTTTAAAAAGTCATAAACTAATTGTTCCATTAACACTTGGTTAGTTTCAATGGTCATTCTATTAGAGTAGAGTTACATAGAGTTAGTGATTGCTAAGTACATCTTTAATAACTCATGCCCAAAGCAGAATACTAACTTGCCTTTCTTTTTGTGGATTCCAATATTTTAAACGATTCATCCAAATATTAATCCTGGATTATTATGTTGGACATTCTTTTTCACATCTAGTCTCCAAATGATGAATATCAAAGCATCTGTATAATTTCCTCATGGTGTGGTACTCATACATAACACTGTTCCAGTGAACAATTAAGTTTGCTATGGACACATAGGATGTTCTTGGCAAGAGTTACTGAACAAGGAAATGATTAGAGGTCTTTTGAGAATTGCATGCTGGTCTGCATTTCATTTTTTATGCAAATTCACAAACAAAATTATGCAAATATTCTTTTGAGTAACTACTGTGCTGTTGTCTCAGAACCACATTTTTCATTTCTGGTTGGTGAAATGATATCTTGCCAAAAGCAAAAGTAATTTGTGAAGTAGGAATCTGTTCCATCCCCTGTGGACTCCTAAAACATCATCTCTGCCATGCTGAGAGGCTTCTAGGTGGCAAAATGGCGGTGGCATGGTAGGAGGGGAGTTCGTATTTGCGACTGCCAATGACAACAACAAAAAAAATTATGAAAATCTGCCAGTCCCTGGGAATCCCATTTAAATATCCCTAGGGTGATATTTAAACAGTGATATGAATCCCTTGAGGGCTTTCCTCTGGTCTGCTGAAAATCAGAGAGTAACATAACATAAAACTGCATCTTCTTCTGTGGTTATGAAAATATGTGTTAGTTATAGGCCACATATTCCAAAGGCAAAAATAATACAACTATAGTCCTCCTGACATCTATGACAGAAATAATTACAAATTACTCTGAAAATTTCAAATTCTATTTTGGTCATGCCATATCATCTTAAGAAATCTCCCAGCATTGTCACTTAACTATCATGCATTCATGCATAAGGTAAATCGCAACATTATCTAGGTCAACTATTCCCAAACTCTTGCATATACTCAGAAATATATTGCAGACTTTTCAAAAAATCAGAAACTGCTAAATCCTTCTGAGGTCGTAGGAACTCAATGAGTGCTATAGACTGAATGTTTGTGACAACCCGCTACTCCAAAATTTATTTGTTAAAACCTAATGCCCACTGTGATGATATTTAGATGTGGGGCCTTTGGGAAGTGATTAGGTCAAGAGGGTAGAGCCCTCATGAAGAGAACCGGAGAGTGTCCTCTCCTCTTCTCCAGTGGTAGAACACAGGGAGCAGACAGCTGCCTAGGCACCAGGAAGCAGGTCCTTCCCAGACACACAATCTGCTGATGACTGGATTTTGAACTTCTCAGCCTCTAGAACTGTGAGAAATAGATGTGTGCTGTTTAAACCACCCGGTTTATGGTATTCTTGGTATAGCAACAGGAACTGACTGAACAGTACATCTGTGAGATACAGGAAAAGGGACTGAAGAGAGGTTTCGGTAGGACAGGGCTGTGGATAGAGTATAGGGTGTGTGTGTGTGTGTGTGTGTGCGCGCGCTCTTGCACACTGCACACAAGTCTGCATGTATGCGATAAATCACCCTTCAGATGATTCAGGGAAATAGAAATCTATATTACTTCTCTTGCATAGCACATGTGGAAATCTGACTATAAAATTTTAACAGGATGTTTTGCATGTAGGAGCAGGTCAGGGAAGAAAACGGAATATAGTTTCCTTCTCTCTCTCTCTCTCGTTGGAAATACTGCTGGCATCCCATAAAATATGAAGAGTTTAAACATTTAAATGATAAAAGTGACATACCTAGCTTTTCTAGGGGGACTTTAGGAAAGACACATAGAAGGCAGGCATGGGCAATCTCTGGAACTGTATGTTGTACAATATCCAACGATTTATGTTTTGCACATTTATGTGTAAAGGATGCTTTTTCCTTCCCAACTATAAAAGAAACACCCAATTGTAGGAAGAAACAGAGTATTTGCACACTTTCAAATTATCTCCTCCAAAATACTTATTTATCCCTGCTCTCGTTTAAATAAGTGTCCACACATATTTTATATTCCTGCCTTAGAAGGTGGAGCTTAACTCACCTCCCCTTGAGTGTGGGTAAAACTTAGTCGTTCTTTCTAACAAATAAAAGATAAAAAGGAAACAAGAGTAACTTTGCGCTGAAGGAATCTGGCAAACATTCCTTATCCAGGTGACCAAAATTAACATCACCAGGAGTAAGTCATGTTGATATATAATCATTGATTTGATGCAATGAGAGCACTTGAGCTCTGTTAGTGTTCTTTCCAAAAGTACATAAGCCCAGTGTAAGTAAGAGAAAATATCTGACAAACTGGCAGATATTCTACTGAATTATCAGTACTCTTCAAAAATGTTAAGGCCATTAGAAACAAGGAAAATGTGAGGAACCATCGCAACTTGGAGAGATTGAGACATGGTGACCAAATGTGGCAGTGTATCCCAGATCGGATTCTGGAATAGGACCAAAAAATACAAAAAACATCACTGGAAAAATTTTAAACTGAATACAGACTATTGTTAAAAAATAATAATTCAATACCATAACAACCCCCAGTGAAAAAGTAACACATGCTGTCACTTTGAAAATATAGAAAGAAACTTAGAAACACATGTTACTAATGCTTAGTATAATTTTTCATATGTAACTACTTTTAATATTTTGGTGATTTCTTTCAGAAAGAAAGATTATGTTTTGCCTAGTTACAATCAATAAGTGTGAAATGTTGAATCGTCTTTTGCCATTCACGTATTTCACCAGTATTTTGTCCTTCCTCCAATCTTATCAATAATATAATTTAACCACTTTGAAATAGCTGTACATTAAAACTTTAATACCCAGTTTGTCCTTATAAATTTTATTATGGCCAGTGGGTTTGTTTCATTTTGGGGTTCTTGGTGGAGTTTTTATCCATCCTATTTTAGGAATTGATTAAAAGTTATTTTCTAAAATTGACATTTTCTTATTTCAGGTCAGTATTTTCCATCTTATGTATTTCATATTTAATGGAAACAATTGTGATTATTCTATGTTTCATTTTGAATGAGCAGGAATTTTTGCCAACAATGGGATGGGTCAATTTCTCTTGACCTCTCTCTCTGGTCACTAGCATACTAATAGAATTGTCTTTACAGTATGCACTGCAAGAATTGATATAAAGATAAACTGAAGTTCTACCATTTAGCATGCCTTGATCCAATTAGATATGTGGAACTAGTTCATTTCCTTTTTTTCTCTCTGACTATAGTTAAAATATGCTTCTATGAACCCTGAATTCATCTGTAATTCTTTCTGTAGCACAGGCTATACAATGTTAAAACATAATTTGGTGAGCTACACAGGTATTCACCTGCAGGGGCAAAGAATTACTGTAGATAGCTGAAATTTACTGTATTACTCTTTGTTGCGTTTTCCCTTAAGTGCTGGCTTCAAAAAGATTAATTTGCCTCTCAGTCACATATTCCCTCTAATTTTAGTTTGTTTTCATTTAAATGATGGTCATATAATTGGGGCATTATTGAACTGATGGAATCTAGAAGTTTGCTGGATAATTAGGGAGATAATATGAAATATGCATAAGGGCCTTGATCCATAGGGAAGTTTTTGAAAGCAAGGAGCAGTGATACAACACAAGATGCCAGGAGTCCAGAAGAAAATAAGATCCTGGATCATACACCTAATGATAAACAGCTCTGAGTGTTGGAGGAGTTGGGTGGGAGGGACTAATGAGACATTTGCCACTGAACTTTCTCCATCTCTACTGGGCTACCTCTGAAGCTTCAAGTAAATGTCAGCTTTTTGAGCCAGAGAGAGGTTCACTATTGATGTAAAGGACACTTAAGAAGTATGGTGTGAGATAAGGATCTAAATTAAATTTTCTTCAACATAGCTACCTCACTGTTCCAATATCAGTTACGAAGTCATTATTCCTTTGTAGACTGATTTGATATTTAAAATTTATCAAATGCTAAACTTCTGTAGGTATTTGGTTCTGTTTCTGGACCCTGAATGCTGTCTCTTACATGCGAGCACCACACTGCACCCACTCCATACACATTTATAACAAATAATGTATAAAATTCTTTTTTTTTTAAAAAGCAATTTATGGTTTCTCGCATTTTAATATTTTACTCATGGAGTTTAAAATCACGTAGCTCACATGTTCCCTAAATACATTTTTGATATCTTCGTTGTGATTGTATAAATTAGGAGTGTAACTCTGTGGCAATTCACGTTTTATTTGCAGAAACCTGGTCGGGGTTAGGTTCTTTTTCTCTCTTCCAATAGCATTTTAGTGTTTCTTCCTATAGGTATTGCCTATTATTTGGTGAGTGTATTTGAAGTGATTTATCCTTTGAGTTAGTCTGGTGGAAGGAGAATTTTATTCTATCTTTTAAGTGATCATTGTGGGCATAGAAATAACAGATGAATGAAATTAAATAAAAATTTAAAAATCTTGCCATCAAGGCAAAAACCCTCATTATTTAATAGCACAGATGCCTTCTTATTCATAGTTTTTTATGATGATGTAATGCACCTGTCCATGCTTCATTGACACAGGATTATATGAACTGCCAAATTTTCAGGAAGTCCAAGCTTAATCCGAGATAGCTTTCCTAGGCATTCTGCTGGCCTGGTTACTGATGCTGGAGCAGTCACAAAGGTCTGTGTTTTGGACTGAATGCTCAGTGTTTATTGTTCTACAGTTCTCACCTCTCCCAATGCCGCATTTCCTCATTTTCCTTTCATTCCTGCCCCCAACCTCTGTAATGGGCTTTGTGGTCCCCAAACCAGTTTGTTCCTAAAATATTTCTCTCCCTTCTCATTTGCCCCTGTGCTACCTCTACCAGCAGAAGTGAACAGGCCAAGTGCCACGTAAGCTTAAAGTCCTGTGATTTTGGCAACAGCTGTGAGAGCAGCTTTGATTGGCAGCTTTTAGTAAGTGACTAAGAAGGTATATGGTCCTTAACTGGAAGGAGGGGCTCTGGCAGTAAAAGGTCCTTAGGAGTGCCTTTCAGTCTCCTGCACTGTGCTGGCCTTCTTTATGTGACTCTGATCGCTGGTTCATCAGTAGGACAGGCATTAATGCTGTGTTCATGATCCTCTGGAGGTACCTGCATCCCACCAGTCTTATTCTCAGGGATCAGCTACTTCAATTCACCTTAATGTAGACATTTTCTTCAAGACTACAAGGCTCATCAGGAGGGACTCTGTCCTTTCCCGTAACTCCAGGCAAAAATGCACTCCTCTCTGAAGGGTTAGACCCTGAACTTGGTCCCTGTATCTTTCTATTGTATTTTTTATTGAAGTATAGTTGACCTACAGTGTTATGTTAGTTGTACGTCTCCTCTCTTATCTTTTAAGAGTCCTCCCATTCCGAACGGTACTCACTATAACCTGTTCTTGATTGTGGTCACTCCTCTTTCCTGCACTATGCTCATAGCTTTGGATTTCACACATCCACTCTCAGTCTCTCCCTGCCAAGCTAGCCATTCTGCTGTTATGTAAAGCCCTTGGTGATCTGGATACATTCTTCTACACTCCTGTACATTTGGAGAATTAAATGGACCCATTCCATTTTGTTTCACCTAGAGCAAACTTTAATCTACCTTAAATTCTATTTTTTATGCTAAAAGAAAAACAATGTGTTTATAACTTTTAATAATACTAGTTTTTCTGGTTTTGAGATATAACAGGTAGCTTTCACTGGTCACCCAGTATTACATACTGAGGAGGGAACTATTTTAGCATAAAAATCAAAGTGAAAAGAATTTGCAATCATTTTCAAAAGTTGTATGATTTATAAGAATAATGTTAGTGATTTAATATTGATTCACTTTTAACTTAAAATCCTTTTCATATTATCTATTCCCTTCTCTTTATTTGCTGTCTTCGTCATGTGTTCTCCACCCACTTCTTTTTGTTTCTTTAAAAAATTTTTTTAAATGTTTATTTATTTTTGAGAGAGACAAAGTGTGAGTGGGGAGGGTCAGAGAGAGGGGGAGACAGAGTGTGAACAGGGAGGGTTAGAATCTGAAGCCCGGAGACACAGAATCTGAAGCAGGCTCCAGGCTCTGAGCCATCAGCCCAGAGCCGACGTGGGGCTCAAACTCACAAACTGTGAGTTCATGGCCTGAACTGGTGGGATGCCTAACCGACTGAACCACCCAGGTGCCCCCTACACCCGTTTCTGAGCACCATTTTCTTCCTCACCTTCCCTTTTTTTCTAAGTACTTAAACTTCTCTTTGTATAGTCTATTTTTGAAAGCTAGAAGTAACTCAGGACACTTAGTAAAAATTAAATTGATTTTAACATTATGGAATATGCTAAATGGGCCCACATATTGAAAGTATATTTCAAAGAATCAATTTCCATTTAAAAAATTCTCTGCATATCCTTAAAAATAGACCCATGTTTATTAATTAAGTGAATTTCATTCTGCTTGGTGGAACATTTACTTTCTCCAAAATGCTGTTCAAAGCACCATGGAAATACAGAGTAAAAAAATGAAACCCAAAAAACTACGGTCCCTTAATAATGCCATTTAATATCTAGTCAGGATGAATTTGTATAAATGTATCCAGATGATCATACAATGTATTGTCTAGACTCTCAGTGTGTTTTGTATTTATGTATTCTGCAGTTTGTCCCAGAAAAAAAATAATAAACTGGGGTTTGCGTACATCATCATCATCATTCTATTATTATTATCACAGACTGTCCAAAATGAAAGACCATTTTTTGCTTATTTGCATAGGTCCTATAATCCTAGCTCATTGCCTGTAATTAATTATTTATTACTAAAGAGTCCTAGCTGACTATGTGATCCATCAAATGTGGATTGCACCATTCCAGCACAGAGTCTTTCAACAAAGTATTTTCACATTGTATAAATAAGTAAAGGACAAAATTTAGACTTCCTGTGGCCGGTTACAGGTATGATTTCTTACTACTTTGTAAATAACAAAAGAATATATTATATTGACCCATATACATACACACAAACATACACTCGATCTCACATGCTCACATATGAAAGTCCATATATATATACATATATATATGTGTATATATATATATACACATATATATATACACACACACATATTCACAAGACAAATATATATACATTCGTGCATAAACTGACTGTGAGCACTTTCCAATTGTTTTTCCGTTTTGATACTCAGAATTTGAGCTAAATCTCTGGACAAAAGGCAAGGAGTCCTCTTTAAATTTGTCTCTCGGGTACAGTTGCCAGGTCTGCTAATAAACAGCTCCATTCTCTCTACAGATGGAGACACTTTCAGTGTCAAACAGGTCACCTCCTTTGCAGACGAGCAGAAGTTAAGGCTGAGCCTGCAGATGGTGTTGCATCAAAGAGCTCACTATTTAATTAGACCAGCCTTCCAAACGACATCGCCCCAATTTTTCTGGGTATACCCTGGACATTGACGTGGCAATTTAAAATGTTCTATACATTTAAGATAAGGAAGCTTAAGTAAACTATCTCTGAGGTCCATTCCATTTTGAAACTTGTATCTTTTTATAAATATTTGAATAATTAAGTGCACGAAATGAATAACAAAAGTAATTGGCTGAGAAAGACTTACCTTGCATTCTTTTTGGCTACTGTGATACAATTAAAGTCACAACTGAGTATTTATTGCCCAAGTGGCTATTAGCAGCTACTTATTAGCCTGTGTGGTCGTGGCTGAAACGAATGGAGAGTGAAAGAAAATCTAACTCCTAATGCATTAATCCTTTAGATTTGTGCTTTAAGGAGTATACATTCACTGAAGCATCCTCATGTTGTCTGTGAAGAATGAACCAGATTTATTCTTGCATCAACTAATGCTACCAAAATGTGCAAATATTGTTTTTGTTTGTTTGTTTGTTTTGCTTTGTGTTTGCTTTTGTTCTTTTGTTTTGCTGTTGTTTCTATTCTTGAAAGGTAAAAATGCCTGGCTGGCCTTACAGTGAACTCATGATTAAGCTATCATTCTTCTCCTACTTCCATTTCTTACTACTTAACTCCATGGCTATGTTTCCAGTCATCCTTTCACAGGCTTTCATTTACCTCACTGCTGCCAACATTATTTCATGGTGTTCATCATTTCTTTTTTCTTTTTTCCTATTCACAGTTCCACCACCAACTTTGCCAGTTTTCCTCAGACCAGAGAGTTATTATTACTATTATTATTATTATTATTATTATTATTATTATTATGTACAGTAGTCTTCTTCCATTATTCCTTCCTATGAAAGGTTGTCATGTATTCTGGGAAATCAGCCATACTAAAGACACAAGCTAAGGATGGCAATGGGAAAAAAGGAAAAGTCATCTAGGTTACCTTAACAACCTTGTTTTCTTTTAGAAATTGGGAGACAAAGTACAGGGAAGTTTAGAAAAAGGGATTGTGGAATCCTAATGAAATGTGTGATTCGATTTGAGGAAATTACTTAACCCACTTGAAGGTTTGCCCTGCCATATAAAGTGAATAAGATAATGCTCAGTTTGCAGTTACTGAGATTAACTGAGATTAACTGAGATGCCACATATAAAGGGTCTATCTCGGTATATAAACATTCCCAAGTCAGCTAATTATATGTTGGCCTTTCTTTTACTCACCTTTAAGGGCTTGATCTAGTTCAAGTAATACCTTCTTAAAACCTGATCTACAGATTTTGTCATTTGTGCTCTACGATGTCTCTATAGATGTGAAAGCACTCAGGGTAGAAACAATCTATCAGTCTGTATACCGCACATTATGGCGGATGTGAAAAATGGTAAGTAAATATTTAGTAAATGGAGTTAGTTATTTGTGTTACTTATCTATTTAGGAAAACAAAAGTTATGTAGCATATATGTAGCAGAGAGCAGTGAGGCTTTCTCAGTACTCATCAAACAGAACTTATTCATTTCTATGCACTTACTATGAACTAAAGAAATACCTAACCAACACCATTATTTATTTTTAATAATACTGCCCGGTTACTTTGTAAAAAGGAATTGAGCAATTTAAGTGTACTTTATAGATGTAATCAATTAATGTAAGTGTAGGTATTCGTTGTCTGTCTCTTAAACTTTGATAAATATATTAATTAAAGGGATCTCCAAAAGCTTAAATAGCTTTTTTCACAGGCCTTGATTTTGTTATCATGTAATATTGGTAAATGCCCAGTTTTTTCCTACTGGTAAATTAAGTATTATATAAACTATCTTATTAAAAATAAACTTGCACATTTCCTTTTAATTTGAACAGTCCTTAAATCAGTGATTTTCCAAGTGGTAGGTTAAAAAGAATTTATTAAAAATATATTATTAATGCAATCATAATGAAAATCCTAACACATTGTTTTGTGGATACTAGCAAACTGATTCTAAAATTTATATGGAGAGGGAAAATACCCAGAATGGCCAGTTCAGTGGTGAAGAGGAACAAAGTCAGAGGGCTGACACGACCCAACTTCAGGACTTACTGTTAGAGTACAGAAATCACGACTGTGGGGGTGACTGTGGGCAAGAGGGTCACTGGGACAGAAAGATGAGCCTGGAAATCAGCCCACATTAATATTGTCATCGATGTTTGACAAAGAAAAAAAGAAAGTACAAAAGAGATGAGTTAGTCTTCTCAACAAATGGGCTGGAACAGTTGGACATCCAAATAAAAAAGAATGTTGGACATGGACTTTACACCCTCCACAAAAAATTAACTCAAAGTGGGTTATAGATCTAAAGGTAAAATGAAAAATTACAACACTCTTTGAAAACAACATGGAGAAGCCTAGATAACCTCAGGTATTCCAATTACTTTTAGATACAACGCTAAAAACGTGATCCATGAAAAACAAAGAATTGATATGCTTGACTTCATTAAAATTAAAAACTTGGGCCCTGCAAAGGACACTCTCAAGACAATAAGGAGAGAAACTATAGACTGAGGGAAAATATTTGCCAAAAAAAAAACCTAATAAAACACCGTTATCCAAAATCTACAACTAGCTCATAACACTCAGCAGTAAGAAAATGAACAGTCGAATTAAAAAATGGGCAAAAGGCCTAGACAGACACCACTAAATCAGGTACACAGCACATAAAAAGGTGCTCCACATCCTATATTCTTAGAGAAATGCAAATTAAAACATTGTGCTACTACACAGCGATGAGTGTGGTCAAAATCCCTGTCACCAACAGTTATCAGGTGGTGGCGAAGATACGGAGCATTAGGAACTGTAATGTATTGATGGTGGGAGTGCTAAATGGTACATCTACATTAGAGGACATTTGGCAGTTTCTTACAAAAGTAAACATACTCTTAGGATGTGATGCAGCAATAGTTCTTGTTAATATTTTCCCAAAGGAGGTAAAAATGTACATTCATTCCAAAACCTGCAAATGGATGTTTACAGCGACTTGATCCATAACTGCCAAAATTTAGAAAACCAGTATGTTCTTCACTAAATTAATAGATGAATTGTGATACATCTAGAACATGGAATATTTAGCAGTAAAAAGAAATAAGGTATGAAGCCATGAAAAGACATGAGGGGGAAACTTAAGTGATATAATCCAATCCGAAAAGGCTACATACTGTATGATTCCAATTATATGCTAAGCAAGAAAAGGCAAAACTATGGATGTGGAAACACACACACAGGTGTTAATGGGAAAAAAGAGATAAATAGAACCCAGTTAATTTTTAGGTCATTGAAATTATTCTCTACAATATTATAATGCTGGATACGTGTCATTTTACATTTGTTGAAACTTACAGAATATAGAATGCAAAGAGAATTCCAATGTAAATTGGGAACTTTGGGTGATAACGAAGTGTCATTGTAAGTTCATGGATGGTGACAGATGTAACCACTCTAGTGAAGGATTTTAGGAATGGAGGAGGGTGTGTGTGTGTGTGTGTGTGTGTGTGTGTGTGTGTGTGTGTGTATGGGGCAGGGATTATATGGAAACTTTGTACTTTCTGTTTTGCTGTCAACCTGAAATTGCTCTTTAAAAAAGTCTACTTAAAGGGCAAAGCAACCACGGGGTGCCTGGGTGGCTCACTAGGTTAAGCGTCCAACTTTGGCTCATGTAATGATCTTAAGGCTCATGAGTTTGAGCCCTGCATTGGGCCCTGTGGTGACAACTCAGAGCCTGGAGCCTGTTTTGGATTTTGTGTCTCCCTCTCTCTCTGCCCCTCCCCTCTTCATGCTCTGCCTCTCTCAAAAATAAATAAACATTACAAAATTTTATATAAAAAAAGGAAGAGCAACTACTTTGATTTGGAAAAATAAAAGGTTATTAACAGAAAAGGAAGAAATAATAAAATTAAGCTCATTCCTTTTTATATTTAAGAAAAAAATTATTTAGGTCAATAACAGTTGTGTTTTTAATGTTTATGAGAGAGAGAGAGAGAGAGAGAGAGAGAAAGAGAAAGAATGAGCAACGGAGGGACAGAGGAAGAAGGAAGACACAGAATCCAAAGCAGGCTCCAGACTCTGAGCTGTCAGCACAAAGCCTGACCCTGGGCTTGAACTCACAGACCATGAGAACATAACCTGAGCTGAAGTTGGATGCTTAATCAACTGAGACACCCAGGTGCCCCTCAAGTGACCTTGAGTATAGAAAATCTATGTGCTTATTGCTGAAATCATCTTAATTTAAATGCATTTATTCATTTACTTATTTTTAAGTTGATTCATTTATTTTGAGAGAGAGAGACTGTACACATGCATGCAGGAGAGAGTAGGGGAGGGGTAGACAGGGAGGAAGAGAGGGAATCCCAAGCAGGCAACACAAAACGTGAGATCATGACCTGAGCCAAAATCAAGAGTCAGAGGCTTACCTGACTGAGCCACCCAAGTGCCCAAATACATATGTTTTATCTTTTTAAAATATTTTTATGTTTATTTTTGAGAGAGAGCAAACAAGGGAGGAAGAGAAGAGAGAGAGGGAGACACAGATTCTGAAGCAGGCTCCAGTTTCTGAACTGTCAGCATAGAGCCCAACGCAGGGCTCTGCCAGACCATGACCTGAGCCAAAGCTGGATGCCTAACTGACTCATACACGTGTTTTAAATCTTCCAGTATCCAACTACTGAGCAAACAAGCACTATTAATATTTTGGTGACTTTTGTTCCCTGGTTGATCTTTGTCATCCGACTCCAATGCCCATTTCCCATGCTGAAGGAGGTGGAAGATGGTAACAGCAAATCTGCTGTCCGAGTATCTCACATTTTGTATACCGCACCCCCCTCCCCCGCCAACTGTATTAGTGGTTTTCGTCGAGGCCCATCACCCCTGCAATTTTGGGCACGTGTGGAAGAAATTCGTCAGCATGAACCTGCACCTCCATAAGTGGGAACCCTTTGACTTCTCCCTCCATTCCCTCACCGCCCTCCTTGGGGAATAGAGAAGAGCCTAAGTGGTGACGAGTGGTAGTGGGGACAGCTGTGAGTGGTCTGCCCCAAATTACTGGGCATTCAGTTTGGAACATTGGATTCTTTGCCTCTGATTGCTCTATGCTTTGAATCATAGTCAGAATTAAAAGGGACCAGGGAAAAGCCTCTTCAATACTCACTTTCAACATTACACGATGAAAGGTTGATTGCTTGATTTTGCTTTCTCATATGAAACATGATTGATTAGAATTTTTTTCTGTACCTCTTATTCACGTCCTCCATAGTTCCCAGACGTCAAGGTTAGTGTTAACAATATATTATTTTATCATTAGTTTTAATTTTAAGAATAGACTTAACATGAGCTTTTGTCAGTTGATCATATTTATATCAGTTTTTTTTTTTTTGCTTAATTCTATTTTTAAATATCTAAAAAAAAGACTTTTCTCATTACGGAACTTTTCATTCATGGAAATCTTTTATAGTTATGCCCTTCCTTCTTCCCTCCTTCCTTCCCTTCCTTTCTCTCTTAATATTTTAAATTTATTGACAGACAGCTAAGAGCTGCCTTTCTAATAAATCCTGCATCATAAAAGTAAGCGTTCCCAAATTCTTTGTATTCCTTTTCTCCAAAAACGGGAAGCAGAGTCATTACTCCATTCTGCTCTTCCATAGATAATCACTGAACACCAATTTCAACATCTGGTACACAGGAAAGAGAAGGTGTCTGCTAATCCTCATGGTTCTTCATTACTTAGTTAACAGACTCATTTATTCTTTTTAATTCATTCAAAATATTCTTTTTGAGTGTTGTCTGTTTGTTAAATTGGTGTCAGGGGCTCCTGGGTGGCTCCGTTGGTTAAGTTCCCGACTCTTGGTTTTGGCTCAGGTCATGATCTCACAGTTCATGAGTTCTAGCCCTACATCTGCCTCTTTGTTAACAATGTGGAGCCTGCTTGGGATTCTCTCTCTCTCTCTCTCTCTCTCTCTCTCTCTCTCTCTCTCTCTCTTTCTCTCTCTCTGCCCTTCCCCAGCTCAGGTGTGCTCTCTTTCTCTCTCTTTCAAAATAAATAAATAAACTTGAAAAAGGAAAAGAAGTAAAACAAGTCAAAACAGACAATCGTTGCTATTATTTTAGATTCTAAAACTCATTTGTCCTGACTGGTTTGCTATACAGTTACTTTATATGTGCAGCGGTTAAGATATTATAGTGTAATCCTCCTCCAGTAGAGGAATTTAATAATTTGTTATTTTCCATGTCCTCTCAAGAAACAAATTCAGGCAGAGGAAAAACTCCAATGTGGATAATTTTTCAAAGTTAATTCATCCTTTGAATTTCCTTATTTTATTTCTGCATATGTACAAATACTACCTCTGTAATTAGCAAATCTTCTGTGAGAAAATTTGAAAATAAATTGTGCAAAAAAAACCCCTCCACTATCCACACAGGTGCTGGGCTGGCTTGAACTCAATATCAATGCCATCTGGGAAAATGAAATCAGGGGCAACAAGAAAAAATAGAAGGCTTTCCTTTTTTGCTTTCTCAACAGAGAAAAGAGGATTTAGGTCAATATGTAAATGCTTGTGTACGTGAAGAAGATGCACTATGAGGTAGTTCAGAACACCAAACCACACTACAAACACTGAGGGAATTATTGCTATTATATGCTCTCAGACTGTGCTATGGAAAAGGGAAGACTTGATGATGTTAGATGTTATTTATTCCTTCTTCACAATTCAGGAGCATCCTAGCAGTTGTCTTGTCAAGACTATAGATTGCTTTTTTTAGAATTTTTTTTAGAATTTTTTTTCAAGGTATTTCCTTTTATTGAGTCACCACACGCCATATAGGACCATAAATTGATTCCCTGTCTCCTAATTCTCCTTTTATCTGCCGGTGTATTCAGTAATTGATCAGAGGTGACTAATTCTAAGCAACATAAGTTCAAAGTATCCACCTAGTATCAAAAACAGAAATCAATGCCTGACTGTCCATTCTCCCCACCCCTACCCAGTGTACTAAAGAATCATTTGTATAGCAGAAAATAAGGTTTGTTTTATTTGGCATACAGTGCTTAAAAAAACAAATGCTTGACTTTGTCCTTGGACACTGGCCCCAGGGTATCCTTAGCATAAATGGAAGTTTACGGTGCTCTGCCAGTCTGGGAATTCTTGTCTCCAGCAGTCTTGTGCCTAACACAATCTTGAAGCAAACTCTATACAAATAGAATAAAATTAATGACTACATGCACAGCCCTTTTGGAGAATTGTGCTTAGTGCTAAGGCGGGGGCGTGCAGAGAAGGAGTTATCCTTTTGGTCAGAGAAAGTAATTGCCTGATCCTCAAATAGTTTCTAGAGACTGCTGCTATGCCTATGAGTCCTCTTGCTCTGAGTAGGGCTTAAACGCGCACACTAACTGTACTTTACATGACTCTGAAAATAAAGACTTACTCAAAAGTCTCCACCCCCTGCCCTCTCTGATTCTTCCAGGCTGAAGTTCTCCTTATCCTATGTTGTTTTGTCCACGTATAAAAACATTGTTCCCACTTGATAAAAATCTCCACATTCCTCTTGTCTCTGGAGTATCATCTACTTGGGGAAAAGAAAGTGCAGAATATTTTAGTTTTTGGTGATGCCAGGTCTAGAACGTAGAAGGTGCTCAGTAAATATTTGGTAAGTAAAAGAATGATTAGGGATGCCTGGGTGGCTCAACTGGTTGAGCATCCAGCTTCGGCTCAGGTCATGATCTCGCAGTGAGTTTGAGCCCTGCGTTGGGCTCTGTGCTGACAGCTCAGAGCCAGGAGCCTGCTTCCCATTCTGTGTCTCCTCTCTCTCTGCCCCTCCCCCCGCTCACACTCCATCTGTCTCTCTCAAAAATAAGTAAACAAAAAATGTTTTTAAAAGAATGATTGATTAATAATTGAATAATTGATAACTACGTCCAAATTAAATCCATCTCTTTCATGTAATGCATGTGCTCATTGTCCAGAGAATCTGGGAGTTTGGAGCTAAAGGACTTTTGCCAGTGACCAAATTAGTGTCTGTGAAAGGAAAACTAGTCCACTGTTATGTTATGACAATACGGTCATAAATACTATTTTACCTTAAGAATCTAGCATGCCAGTAAAAGTTTTTGAAAGTAATGAAAATTATAAATAGAATATACAACATAGTTAGAAAACAGCTTGATTTATGTAATATAATTCATTCACAACTTTTAGTGCCTTCCTGTTTGCTTTGGCCCCAAGAATCAGAGGGAACAGCTACTTGAGATCATACATAGAAAACATCTGGTAATGGTTTATGAAATGAACTCTCTAAAGTATACTCTCTTCTGACCCTCAGCTACCCACACATTTTTCTTTTTTCCCCGTATTGACTCTTATAAATTATTTAGACTATCACTTCACATTTACTCCTTAGTCTATAAGTTTTTGGTCCCAAATATATTTCTCTCACAGTATAGGAATGTAGCAGAAGATTAGCCATATTGCTTCTAGAGTGGGGCCACCAACTCCTATTTTAACACTGGTTGAAAAGAGTGTTTTTATTTTATTCTAATAAGATATTTGATTGTTAGTCCCCAATAAGTAAAGTGCTATCCAAACAATGTATTTTATGTTCATCATCATATCAGATGTAAAATACTAGTGTGCATTTACGTCACCAACTGGACAGATTTTTCCATAGACTAAACACCTGTGACTTTATTATATCCTTCATATACAAGGTTTTATATCCAAGAGATAAGTTATGTAAACCAAACTCTATAGTAAATCAGGTGCATTGATGGAGTAAGGCCTAAGGGAATTATTCAGCTGAGAACTATAATGATCACATCAACAGTCTCTTACATTTTTGAAAAGATGACTTGTCAAATAAAAAAGTTCTTGGGTTTTGTGTTTCCATAACATATCCCAACAATATTTTTAAGCACTTTACTTTTATTAATCCAATCAGTTATCCCACCATTCCCGTGAGGGAGTTAATATTATTTACATGAAAAGAAATAAAGCATCAAGGTATTCATTTCATTGTCTAATTTCAAATACTGTACCTAGAAAGCATCATAGCAGGAATTTGGACCCATTGGCTCATGTCTAGAATCAAAAGTCTCAGGATCACACAGTGGCATTATGCTCAGAAGTTGAGCAGTACACAACCTGGACAGGTGCACATGAAAGTCACTTACAATTCTGCTATTTTGCCTCTCAGGTGGCACATATTTTTTCTAGTAGAAAATTAAGATATATCTCTATATTTGTAACTATACAAATATATGAATTAAATTATTTCAGTTTCTTTGAAGCATTTAAAAATCCTCAAAAAATTCTCAACTCTAACTACTAAAATAAAAAACAACTCAATAACTACTTTTTTTTTGTAACTGCCCTCAGGTTAATTTTTAGGAGGACAAGGGAATTTTTGTGACCTATGGGATAGCATATAATCTTTCAATGATTGTGACCTCAAAGCATGAAATGTGATACAGCTCTAGACAACAGAACTAAAATAGAATCATCTTTGAAACGATTCTCTCCAATCATTTAAAAATAGAACCATTCCTCTGGATAATGACTTTCAGGTTTTCATGGCCAGGTGCAAGGCCAGGTGCTAGTTTGGTCCTGGCTACAGACCGGTTGCATTAGTAACCATCATGAATGTGCTGAGTGACACATTTCAGTCCATCTCAGCAACATGGGACACTCCTGCTACTGCAGATGTCTGCAAAATTGGCCTCACAGGAGCACTGGATAAAGTATCCATACATACAGTAAAATGCTGTGATTTGGTGTAATTTAGGTTATGATTGATGATTAGTAAGAACAATCTTCATTTTAATAAAATACTTTAAAAATCTTTTTAATGAACCTATACTGCTTCGTATTTTCCACCTATACAAAATTATGGGAAAAGTAGTATATTTTTTATTCCTAGATTAATTCAAAGCCAATAAAAATAGGGATAAAATTAATTGTATATTTTAAAAGGTATTTAAACATTTATCCCTGAAGGCTTTTTATTGTTTAACATCATCAATAAAATGTCTTTTAAATTTATGACATAGACGTTTTTTCAAGTTTATCTATTATCCCCAAACATCCATGAGTAGTACAACTATGCAGAACAAGTAAGTTTTTTTTATTTTTGCTTTTGCACACATTTTATTGCAGGTTACCAAAACAAAATGGAAAAAAGCTAATTACCTCAACCATTCCAACACTTAGGTGTTTAACATTATTTGTTGTTGTATTTGGATTCATTATGGAAAATAGAAAGAAAAAATCAAGCATGAACACACTGATGATGTCAATAATATTTCAGAATATATTAATCCTCAAGTTAGCGTTTGTTTTTCTGTCTTACTGGATTCTTTGCCATTGCTTTCCCTTTGCTGGAAAACTCTTACCTTCGACAGCCTCATGCTTCAGTCCTGTCCTCTTCTCCTTCAAGTCTGTGCAAATGCTAACTTTTCAGTAAGACTTTATCTGACCATTATTGAAAATTGACACCATGCCCTCCCTCTGGCCAGCCATTTGGTATTTTTATTGGCAGACTCATTTTTATTCATAGAAATTATTACTACTTGACATACTAGGGGTGTGTGTGTGTGTGTGTGTGTGTGTGTGTGTGTGTGTGATTCCTGGTCTCCCCTGGATAGAATGTAATCTCCATAAAGACGGGAGTGTTTATGTGCTTTATTTATTTATTTTTTAATTTTTTTTATGTTTATTTATTTATTTGTTTGAGAGAGACAGAGACAGTGTGAGTGGGAGAGGAGTAGAGAGAGAGAGAGAAAGAGAGAGAGAGAGAATCCCAAGCAGACTTTGCACTGTCAGCTCAGAGCCTGCCATGGGACTGGAATCCACAAAAGAGTGAGATGATGATCTGAGTCAAAACCAACAGTCAAATGGTTAACTGCCTGAGCCACCCAGGCACCCCATATGTGGTGTATTATTATATTCTTAGCGTTTGGAAGAGTACTTAAACATCCTAAGTTCTCAAATAAATACCTGTTCTCATTAAATAACTGTTCATCACTTTATTTTTTTTAACTTAGTCTTATAACTTGAGAATTTCTCCATATCTCTAAATATGCATAGAGAAAATAATTTTAAATGTCTGAATATACATCTTTTGTTGGTCATATCATAATTCTTGACATAATCCCACATTTTTAGACTTTCAGTTTGTTTTGAATTTCCCCCAATATAAAAATTTTACAAAAATGAAATTCTTGTTTGCTGTGGTCTGAATGTGTCTCCCACAATTCATATGTTGAAGTCCTAATGCCCAAAGTGATAGTATTAGGAGCTGGGGTCTTTGGGAGATTCTTAGCTTATGAGGAAGAGCCTTTGTGAATGGGATTAGTGCCCTTGTAAAGGAGGCTTGAGAACCCACTTCCCTTTTCCCACTACAGTGATCTAACGGGAAAAGTCTGTGTCTTGGAAAGGACCCTCCCCTGACTGTGATGGCACCCTGATCTTGGAGTTCCAGCCTCACACCTGTGGGAAATAAAATTCTGTTGTTTATAAGCTCCTGAATCCATGGTGTTTTCTTGTAGCAGCCCCAATGAACTACGACGTTGTTTAATTACATGTTGCTTCCTAACGATGTCCTGAAAACAAATTGAAGTGACATTGCTGGTTCAAAATGTACGGACATTTTGAATGGATTGCCTATTACATCTAGAAATGTTTGACTAGTTTAAACAGCCCTCAGGGACATATGACTGTTTGCATTTTGGAACATCCTCATTAACACTTGGTATTAAGATTGTTTTAGAATTTGATAACTAAGAGTACACCTTATTGATGTCTGAGCATGTACTTCAACGTTAATGTCTCTGCCAGTAGGGGTTGCTGAAGAGAGCAGAGTTCATATTATTACCTCACCTCGAGGTCCCAGATTTTTATACGTGGTCCTTCTAACAGGCCTGACTGCAGTGAACATAAGGCCTAGATTATATAGAATTGGCCATCAGTGCCAGGGAGGGGGGTGAAAAAAACTCTTATGAGTCAAAAGACATAATTATTATCATTTCTATTTTCTTTTCCCAAGAGGGAGATTATTAGATATACTATTTTAGATGGTAGAGTTAATACAATTACCTTATATGCCCAGATGTTAATTTCCTCAAAAAAATTTTTTTTAAAAAGCAGTTAAATTGTAAGGCCTTGGGTACTAACATATTTTTGGCCCATGATTGTTGTTTTATAACAATATTTGAAAAATATTTCATCTGGTTTAGACTCCCATGTTTTAAAGCAAGCAAAATATGATAATATTATAAATTGTATTTTTGTAAGCATTGCAGTTTGGTTAATGGCCTTGTATTGCAAAATCCTTTTGTTTTTTGGGATGCCCCTCCCCAATATGAGAGTAATTCCTCTGTCTGAATCTTGGTGAGGGCCAGGGCTTAGCCTCCATATAGAAGCCCAGAAGTCTAGGTGCTCACTTGTCCCACCCACTTCATTGATGCCAGGGAGTAGGCATTTGGTAGAAATCCAGTCTTAACCTTCCATATTTGTCTGCTTGGACTACCATAACAAAATATCATGGACTAGGTGGCTGAAGCAACAGAAATTTATTTGCTCACAATTCTGGAAGCTAGAAGACCAAGAATAAGGTGCCATCAGGATTGGACTCTTGGCAGACCTTCTTCCTGGTTTCTGCACACACTTGTTTTACAGCAAGTTATCAAGTTGACCTCACTGTGTCCTCACATGGCTTCTTGTGTGTCATGCATAAAGACGGAGAAGGATCTCTCACACCTTTTCCCTTTTATTTATAAGGCCTATCAAATTGGAGTCCCACCCTTATGATCTCATTTAACCTTAATTATCTCCGTAAAATTCTTTTTCCAAATACAGTCACTGGGGGTATTAGGGCTTCAACATATAAACTTGAATTTGGCAGAAGGATGAAAGGGGGGCACAATTCAATCTGTAACATGGCCTACCCAGGACCTGAATTTAAGGTGGGTGATGAGTCATTGTAAAGGATGTCTCTTAGCTGCAGTGATGGTGGCCACAAGAGTATCTCACTGTCATTGGTGCTGGTGAGGATGACCTCACGTTACCGTTGCCATAATAGGAGTATAGCTTAGCTCTGACTGCCCAACTCCTCAGGTCACAGGCCAGAAAACCAAAGCTGTTTCTCCCAGATATTTCCAAGCTGTTCTAGAAGCCTCTTCATAGTCTTCCAATAATTTCCCTTTCAATTTTAATTAGCCTGATCGGTTCCGTTGAGGCTGCTAATAATCCTTACGGAAACAGAATTTTTAACCTAAAATTGAAATGATACATCACTGAAAATATAAGGAATGATTGAGGTATGTGTCTCTGATGAGCACTTTCATCTAATACAAGGTTAATTGCCTAAAGAGAACTCTGATCAGTAGAGTAGTGAAAATAGCGTATTATACTAAAAAGATTAATTAAAATGATAGTTGGAGGTCATAACTTAGATGACTAAAGATTAGGAGTTTGAATAATAGAAGTCATTTTGAAACCTTGACAAGCGTTTCACTCATTTATGTTTGTGTACACGACAGGCTAGAGATGGAAGTTCTCACATCACCCCATTTCTACAAAACATATTTTTACTTCTACATTTTACCAAAGTTTTCTGTTATATTCGTAGAGTCGAATCTCTTATACCAAGAGTACATTGATACAATACAACAGACTCTGTTATACTGATAATAGATCTCTATATGGTACATTAAAAAAACCTCTATTCTAGAGAGTTTAATGTTTCTTCTTTATCTAAAATACAAACTTCAGTAACTTACTCCACTTTTGCCTGTTTTATATACATATGTTTGGCTACAGTCCCAACAACCAAATTTTCTCCCTGACTTGGAGAAGTGATTTCTCTCCCAATCACCTATTTTGATGAGATGCATTGATCTCCAGATGTTTTTCCTCCCTGGTGAATAAATTAGCAGGACTTACCAATATAGATACCTACATCAGGGCTTCTGAGACTAGAGCTCTACAAAGGGACGGATTTTCCTGGATATTTGTTTGCATCCTATGAGAAAACTGGCATTGCCAGACAAATGCTATTTATAGCATCCCTTCAGAAGAAAAGAGATATTCCCTTGACTGATTACACCTTCAAATTGTCAAAACATTCATTTGCCACTGTAGGAGAACAGTTCTTACTAAGCCCAGTCCCATCAAAACAGATCTCATTATCTCTGTTACAAATATATTTTTTTTCTGCATTTGGTTTAAACCAGTTACCTTTGACCTAGAAAGTTCACAGCAGCTAATGTCCTACTAAACTATTTTTTTGGTTCCCTATTCGTAATGCCATATTAATAATTAATATTTCTTATTTCCTTATTTTCTATAAGGCATTGTTCTAAGTTTTGCATGCATAACTTATTCTTGAAAATCCATGTGATGTACACTGTTACGGCCATTTGGAGATAAAAACGTTGAAATTAAGGAAAGTGGCTCAGGTTTAAAACTGTTTCTTAAGCAATATATTCCTTTCTTCAAAGTAATCAATGAAATTAACCTGACAATCTTAGGAGATTATTGGAAAGTCATGGTTGTACATTGGCAAAAATCAGACATTACAATGGATTTATAGCATAAGGGACATGTGTTGTGAACGGACAGACAGAATTATGAGTAAGACTTGGCAACCATCCTATGAATCACTACCAAACACATCTTAAGAATCACTTTAATCATTTTCCAAAAATGTTCAAAAAGTTCCATTATCTGTTGAATGAAGTTCAGTCTCCTAAACCTTGCATCTAAAGCTATTCGAGTTTGATTTCATTCTGTGTTTTTCACCTGCCATTATCCCATGTACACTATATTCCAGCCAAAATAGACTACTTTTTCTTTCTCAAAATGGTCTTTGTAACTTGATTGAAATTGCCATCCTCCATTTTCCCTTTAATGATAACCTATTCTAAAAGGTACAATGAAACCTTTTGTTATCTTGCCAAATGGAATTAACCTCTTCCTCCCTGAAACTTTATATTTCTTTTTAGATTATATTCTTTTTGTGGTCAAGAATAAGCTGTTATTTCTGTATATTCTTTCCTCTCATATTAAGGTTTAAGCTTATCTCTTTAGGTCTTGCGTTTTCCTTGGACTATAGTCTGAGTAGTTTGTGAGGGTATTTTCAAACTAATGACCAAAGTCTGAACTTAGTATTTGAACAAAGAAGTATAACCTGCTTGAAGCCATGGCTACAAGAACTACTTTTCTAGGATTCTTACAGAAAAGAAATGTGATATAATAGTTGTGATATAGTATGTCAGTTTTCAAGACTTTTTACTTGGTTTCTCGTATATCAGGAAGGAAATTCATGATTAACAAAGATATATCTACAAAATAAAAGAGGGCAAAACAAAAAGCTTTTTTCCTCTTTGCTTTGATTGTATTTCTTATCCTACATAGTCTCTATGTCTTCCACGCTTCTTGAAAATTCTTCTTGAAGTCTTAGCCTATACATGACTATGTTTCCCCTCCCCTTTTCTTCCTGATTATGCATCCCATAGTCCAAAGAAACTATCTGGCAAAAACATAAACCTTATCAAGAGACAGCAAGGGAAAGAAATGAACTGGATCATGTGGGAATGTGCTTTAGGAGACTTAAGAAGAAGATACCCTGGGAACATTCTTTTGTCCAGTAAATATTAAGAGACTTTTAGAACATTTAGTTAACCCTCTAAAATCCTAACAGGGAAGAAAAAAAAATCTTTATGAACAAAAGGACACACTTGATTATTAAAGAGAGATAAATAAAATAAAATATGGTAACACTATGGAATGATAACAGCTCCTCATAGAACTATAGCTTTTATGTTCTTCTGAAACCAGTTTTTGAGTTTTCAATATGAGATCAGTGTTGACATATTCAAAATTGCTAGTTAGTTCTGTCAGAAGTTATTATGTCTGCCACTGAACTGTTAGAATTTGTATTCTTATGGAATCACAATCTCTTTCTAAAAACCACAAAGGCAGTGGGTGAGAGCTGTGAGTATTGACATTTGCAGGGCCCAAGCAGATATAAATCCAAGTTTCCACCTGAAGCCTACTCTCTTTCTCATCCTAAACACTGACCTCAGGGCTCCCAGACAGGTTTTTTGTGCATGCATTTGGACTGCTTAGCCTTCACATTTAAACTTTATCCATATCCTCCTCAATCAGTTGCAAATTTCTGGGCTACCCGTTGGATCTAGAAGTATGCACACTGGCAGCAAAGGGTGCTTTCTCGAGACCATACCAGAAAAAGAAGTTTGCACAGAACCTGGAACAGTCTAAAGCACATTTGGGAAGTGAATTAATAGACCCTGTGTACCTGGAGCAGGATCTAGAAGAGAAAAGGGGCCTCTAGGTGGCTGTGTGCTCTTGGACCTGCCTTCTTCACATTCTGTAGAAGAGGGTGCAGCTCATTAGTTCAAGAGTTGTCTAGAATATAACCAGTGAGTGCTTTCAGAGAAAAAAATAGGCTTTTAGGTAATTAAATTATTTTTTCTGTTAAAAGTACATTGGAATTAGCCCTTTCATACCAGTCATTTCCATTGTGCATCTGCATGGGTAAATTCTGTAAATTAGCTTATGTAAAATGTATCTTACAATGTTCTTAGACTCATCCTGCAGCGATTACATAAAGGCAAAACACAGCTTCATACTTCATAGTTGCATCTTTCAAACTGAAAACCAACTATCAGCTTTTATGACCTTTGCCAAGTTGATTAACATATCTGTGCCTCAGTTTCCTCACCTAAGTGCTAAACATTTCCTTCTAAATATAAATACCATTAGAAGAAAATGGGTGAGATAGTATCGCTATAAAATACACTCAGCATCAAGCAGAAATCCATTATTTGAAGAGAAGCCTTAAAAGTCACTCTCAAGTTAAAAAATAAGTATATAAAACTAATTTTAATATTGGACATGTTCTCACTGATGCTGAGGAGACTACTTTTGTTAAAATGCTGGCCATATTTACTTTGTGGAAAAAGCTGCCCTCAAAAACTGAACAAAAACCTTACAAAACCAACAAAATCACACCAGTAGTTAGTACAGAATTAGCCAGATTCCTAAACAGCTGGAGTCATTCTTTTACACAGATACACATTCTTCTCTGCTTAATTCATCTCTCAATAGAACACTTCACCTGTCAACACCTAGAATGGATTTGTAAAGGTGAAATTCATTTATCTCCTGTTGACAGCAAATATGTATCTAACACACAAAGTTTAACTCAGGAGAAATCAGTTACCTTCTTTTTGTTTCAGTTTCCATCTGTAAAGCAGGACAAATGATGGCCATTCTGGACACTTTATGGGGAAAAAGAATTTATTTATTTATTTATTTATTTATTTATTTATTTATTTATCTATCTATCTATCTATCTATCTATTTATTTATTTATTGTCTGTTTTTACTTCTGTCTCTTTTCTCTCTCTTCCTCTTTCCCTGACCTATTATAAAAATGACAAAATTTTATTTTAATTTTCTGTTCTCTTTTTCTGCTCTGCTCTTTTTAGTTTTCCTTTTTGAATGTTTAATACTTGCTTTCCTGTAGTTTGTAATATGCATCACTAACCTAAGGACAGTCCACTTCTTAGAGATAATAATAATGTTACTACATCAAGCCAAATACAGAAACCCTTAAGCCTTGGGGCTCCTGGGTGGCTCAGTCAGTTAAGCGTCCAACTTTAGCTCAAGTAATGATCTCACAGTTTCTGGGTTCCAACCCTGCATTGGGCTCTGTGCTGACAGCTCAGAGCCTGGAAACTCCTTTGGATTCTGTGTCTCCTTCTCTCTCTGCCCCTCCTCTGCTTGTGTTCTGTCTCCATCTCTCAAAAATAAATTAATGTTAAAAAAATAAAAAAAAAACCCTGAAGCCATAATAGACCTGTATCTCTCACCCCTGTCCTTTATGTTATGGTTGTTTTACACAATACATCAAAAAACACAAAACTCACCACAGAGTGATTTTAGTTTTAAACTTTTATATGATTTTCAAAGAAATTTAAGTGAAAAAAAAGACAAAAATGGTTTCCGAAAGCTTTCAAGATGGTTACCATTCTCCATTGTTCATTCTTTTCTCAGGATCTGAACTTCTGTCAGCTATCATTTCCTTTCAACAGGAAGGACTTCCTTTAACATTCTTACAGTACAGGGTCTCTGGCAGCAAAATCTCTTAGTTTTCTTTTATCTGAAAACATTATTTTGCCTTTATTCTTGAATGATATTTCTTCCTGCGTATAGAATTTTTGGTCCATGGATTTTCTTCTTTCAGCTATTAAAGATGTTCTTCTACTGAGACCTTCCATTTATCTGCTGAGATTTTCATACCTTCAAAAAATGTGGTTTTACTTCATTGAAGATAGCTTAAAATCCACTTAAGAGTATGTTGTCAGTTGGTTTCAACATCTGTTTCCTTTCAAGGTCAGAGTTGGTTGATATCTTCACCCTTAAAAAATATTTTCCATTTTCTTGGTAGTCTGTGTGTCAGATAACTTTGTAGTGTATCCTGTTAAGTTGTAGAAATTCTGGATTCAATTATTTTTCTGTGATGAATACATTTTTAAAAATTTTATCAGGCAGTTTTCTTTAGAACACTTGTGTTTTTGAGGCGGTAGCTGTTCAGAGCAGTGATCTCAAACAAGGGTTCTTAGAGTCTGTTTTGTGCATGTATAATTCAGAGTTCAGCAAGAGATGTGGATACACAGTTTAAGGATCTCTGACTTAATCCCTCGCATGATCCTTCCATTCTCTTCAGCATTCAGGTCTTTGCGCTTTTCCCCCTAACTCCTCGGGATATAAACACTGCAATGTTTTCACATGCACACCCTCTTCCTTCAAAGGTAGGCTTAGCCCTAGGCTAAAAGCAAAGACAGGAACTAAGTTCTCTGCTCTCTTCCAAATGAGTGTGTATTCTATCATGGTCTCTCTACGTATATACGTTATCCACGATCTTTTGTTAGGCATCTTCAATCTAAACTTACATATTTTGTCTTTGAGCTGCTTTGAGTCTGTTCCATGTATGCCTGGTTTGCCAATCAGTCAGAAATGTGGGTAGAAAGAGTTTGAACATACCTTCCCTAGCTTTTTCCCCATTTCAGATTTTACCTCCTTCTTTAACTTTCATGGTTTCCCTGCTTCACTTTTCTATTTCACCAGACCAGTAAGATTGTAGGGTAAATTTCCTGTCTGAATCTGTATCATTTGTTCACTGTTCACCACTTGCAAGTCAATTACTATGTGTATTATATCCTAGTGAGGTTACCTGTAAGGTCTTAGCCTGTCAAACCCAGAACCTTGATTTTTGCAGAACAGTTTGTTGAAATGTGATTGATATACGAAAATGTCACATACTTTAAGTACACTATTTTAAGCATGTGTGTGCACCTATGAAATAATCACTACAACAAGGGTAATGACATATTCATCAGTCTCCAAAACTTCATCCTGCCCCTTTGAAATTGCTCATGCCTTCCCATCCCTACACTGTCCCTTCTCCATCTGCCTCAGGCAACCACAGATACACCTATTTTTTTTCATCCGTGGTGTGATTTTGTTTTTATCACTAGGTCGTTTTCCATTGCATGCATATAATTCTGTTGGTTTATCCATTCACCTATTGATGAATATTTAGGTTGTTTCTAGTTTTTAACCATTACGAATAAAGCCCCAGTAAACATTCATGCATGTATTTTAATGGTCATAAGCTTTCATTTTCCTTGACCAAGAAAGCTAGAAGTGAAATGTCTAGATCATACAGTAGGTTATGTAAAAACAAAACAAAACTACTTTACAAGAAAGTGCCATCCTGTTTTTCAAAGCAGTTACACCCTTTTATATTATCATCAGTAGTGTATGAAAGTTCCAACTCCTCCATATTCTCACCAAATCTTAGTATGCTGTCTTTAAAATTTTAACTAATCCATTGGGTCTATAGTAGTATGCCGTTATGATTTTGATTTCTATTTCCTTAGTAATCAACAATGTTGAGAATATCTTCATGTAGCTTATCCATAATTCATGTAGCTTCTTCGATGAAATGTTTGTTAAAATATTTTACCCTTTCTTAAAAAATTTTTTTTAACATTTTTTAATTTTTGAGACAGAGAGAGACAGAGCATGAACGGGGGAGGGGCAGAGAGAGAGAGGGAGACACAGAATCTGAAACAGGCTTCAGGCTCTGAGCCATCAGCCCAGAGCCCGATGCGGGGCTCCAACTCATGGACCGTGAGATCGTGACCTGAGTTGAAGTCGGACGCTTAACCGACTGAGCCACCCAGGCGCCCCTATTTTACCCTTTTTTACTATATTTTTTAATTAGGTATTGAGGGTTCTTCATTTATTCTGGATAAAACTCTTGAGAGATAATAGAAATGTTTTCTCTTAGGCTGTGATTCGTCTTTTCATTTTCTAAACTATGTCTTTCCAAGAGTAGTTATATTTTATTGTGATAAATACAAAATATGAAATTTGTTTTAGGGATCATGCTTTAAATGTTATAGTTAGAAATTTTTGCCTAAACTAAGGTTACAGATTTTTCTCCTGTTTTTTCCTGTTTTTTTTTTTCCTAGAAGTTTTAGAGACGTGTATTTTATATTTAGGTATGATCCATTTTGAATTTTTTTTGTGTACATGTTGAAAGTATGTGTTAAAGTTCTTTTTTATTTTAACATATATTCAGTTTTTCCATAATTGTCTATTGAGAAGAGTTTTTTTCCCCCATAAAATTTCCTTTGCAACTTTGTTAAAAATAAGTTTCCCAAATATGTATGGGTGTATTTCTGTCCTCCATTCTGTTTCATTTACCTATTTGTCTATCTTTATGCCAATGCCACATTCTTTTTTTTTTAATTTTTTTTTTACATTTTTTTATTTTTGAGAAACAGAGTGAGACAAAGCATGAGCAGGGGAGGGGCAGAGAGAGAAGGAGACACAGAATCCGAAGCAGGCTCCAGGCTCTGAGCAAGTGGTCGGCACAGAGCCTGATGTGGGGCTCGAACCCACAAACTGTGAGATCATGACCTGAGCCGAAGTTGGATGTTCAACTGACTGAGCCACCCGGGTGCCCTTCCACATTCTTTTTATTACCAAAGCTTTATAATAATGTCTGTCATCACATCAGGTGGCATTATTCCTGAAGATTCATTTTTTCTTTGCAAAGATGATTGGCTATTCTAGGTAATTTCAAGGTTCCAAAGGAATTTTAGAATCATATTGTTAACTTTTACAATGAAACTCTGGGATTGCAGAATTAGAAAGATTTTGATTTGGATTGTTTTGAAGCTATATATCAATTTAGAGAGAATTGACATCTTAACACAGCTGAGTCCTCCAATCCATTAGCATGATCTATATTTTCTTTCACAGGGGTATTCTTAAATTTCTTTGGTATTATTTTGTAGTTTTTAGTGTATATTCCTTATATATATTTTTTCAGATTTATTTTTAAATATTTACTAGAAACCTGATGTCTGCAACTTTTTGAAATGTTCTTTGTCTAATGATTTGTAACTGTTTCTGTAAAAAAATATATGTACCCATATCCCAGATGTTTTTTTGTACTTTATGGCCATACTTGAATGAGTATTCTCATAGCTATCTCTGTCCTTGAGAGATTTTCAAGAACATAATCAAGAACCAAAATCAATCAGAATGAGATTAATGTTTTCTATTATAGTTATATGTTAAATGGAGACATCTAAATTATATTCTCTTTGTTAACTCCATGTATTTGTTATTTAAAAATTTTTAAATTCCTAAGCTTCTCTCTAGTCTATACTTAATAGCCATCTTATATCTTAGAACAATTAATTTTAATTTTGCTTTTTGAGGGGACAATTAAGGTGCTAGCAGAATATAATTCCCAGCATTTCTTTGGAGCCTTAGGAGGTCATTAAAGCACTACTTCCTGAATATATAACTGCACAGATATCCCCTCAAGTAGGCTGCATAGTTTATCCCCAGCTAATTTTACTTAAACCAGACTGTGTGAGTATGAGGAATGAAGTAAAAGTACGCTTTTTTGAAGAGAATGACTCAGTTTACCTGAAGCCTGCAGTAGTGAGTGGAGTCCTATAAGAACACCTGTATTCTCATGTGACACTTTCTTGGCTAACCTCTTACCCACCTGTATCTCCCTGCTTCATGAAATAACAGCAATATCTTTCATGTAGTACTTTTACATTATAAAGCATTATAGCATATGTGCCTCATTAAGGCCAAAAAATTGTGAGAGAAAGGTGTTTTTATTTTCATTGTTGATAGGATTAAACTGCAATGTGGAGAAGCCGTTGGACTTGAATGAGGTAATGTGGGTGACTAGAGAGTAGCCAAGCAGGGGCTGGAGGTACACGTTCATTGGATTCCCTGTAGGACTAGTCGGCCTTGATATAGCTATCGGCACATCCTTTTGGGGTAGATGCCTTCCTTTCTAAGTCCACACTTATTTGGCATTTTCCTTTTCGCAAAGCCACTTTCATGGATTAAAAAAAAGGCAATAATCAACTATATATTCGAATTACACTTGTACATGTTCATCAGTTTAAGAAAATAGGCCGCCAATTTATGCATAAGGAGAATGACACCTTTACAGGCAGCCATGATTGTAGACAATATAGAATATTTTTAAAATATTTGGAGATGGAAGAAGACTCTCATCACACACTCATAGCTTGCATTGTGTCATTTATCTTACTTTCTTCCTGTTAGCCTGTCAGATTGTCAGAAGCATATCAATGCCTTCAGCTTCAATATGCATAAAGTATCGTGTAATAATTTGTCAGCAGGGGCAAGGAAACAAAGCAAATAAGCAAAACGGTGCGTGAGCAATGGCCACTTTAATGTGTAAGTCCCCAGTACTTATTATTTCGTTTCAACAGTGTATTAAACCAAATGTTTGCTTGTCACTCGAGTGGTCACGGTCTAAACATTCAATATGTAGAAATAAGAAAATATTACTTGATACATAAATATTTAAAGACTTTGAATTTCCCGTAGACAATCCTTACTTTCTTATGCCATGTCGTGCCCAGAGTTTTTGAACCATCTGTATTGATTTCTGCTGTCAATGACCATCCGTGTACACATTTAGGCACTCATTATCAAATCGTGAAATCTACTCTTGAAAAAGCACAGCCCCTAAAAACAAAAGAGTCAAAGTAATTTCTCCACAAGGAAAAACAAAAAAGAAAAAAGAAAAAAGAAGAAGAAGAGCAAAGATAAGGTGAGGGAGTTTTGGCCCTAGGCAGAGATATGTATCTACAGCCCCATCATATCTTGTACCATATTCATGTAATGAATGCTATGCCAGTCTGTGCGGTTGAAAGGAAACGAGTGAAAGACAGACACGAGGAAGTTAGAAAGCAAGTGGTACTGTCACCCTTACAAGTTGGTTAGAATTGGCGGTCATGGCTGGGTAGCTCTTTTCGGCAGCAAATTAATAATACAGGTAAAAGCCCACACAGAAGAAAGATGATGCTAGAAAGCAGACAGTGGGTATTAGAATGATGAGAGATAGTGATGAGCTGTTTTTCACTATTGGCTACTTTTGTCCATGGTCCCCTAGTAATGTCTGTGTAGCGTGGTGGCTGGAGTGGACGCTGTTGGTGCCTGGCCCAGATCACGTTTTCCAGGTAACGTCTTAGATTCTCCCAACAGCTGTGTGCATTGTCTACTGTCTCATAATTTCCCTCTTCTCCTGGTGAATTCCCTCAGCTTACTAAGAAATTTCTATGGCATTATTTTTTTATTAAAAAATTTGTTTAATGTTTATTTATTTTTGAGACAGAGACAGAGCATGAATGGGGGAGGCTCAGAGAGAGAGGGAGACACAGAATCCGAAGCAGGCTCCAGGCTCCGAGCTGCCAGCACAGAGCCCAATGCGGGGCTTGAGCTCACAGACCGTGAGAACATGACCTGAGCTGAAGTCGGACACTTAAGCAACTGAGCCACCCAGGCGCCCCACCTTTTTTTTAAAAAAAAATTTAATGTTTATTTATTTTTCTATGGCATTATGTACATGCATCTGCTCAGGGTAGACTGCAGTCAGCAGTCACTGATTGGGGGTGGGGGTGGGGGGTGGGAACAAGCTTTTGGTGCATTTTGCCTTCACGATTCCCTGTAGGATCAGGCTGAAATTAGACATTGGTTATTTGCTTTTTCAACTACACTCTGCTTTGCTCACTTCTTTACAGGCTAATCCCAAGAGCAGTCCCTCTATCAAAAATTATTTGCACAAAAATCCTTGTCTTAGGCCTTGCTTCCAGGGAACTTGTCTTAGGACACAAGCCTACAGCAATGCATCTTACAAGCTATGGGACCAAACCGTTGTTCACAATGATGGGCATATATTAACTAAAAGTCTAAATAAAGAACCTACCCAAATTCCAGTTGTGCTTGAGGCAAATGTACCTATGACAAAAATGCCTGTATTGTTTGGTGCTGAAAGGTGTCTGACTGGCATTCAGATTGTCATTTTCATTTCTAAGCTACAGCTTTTCATTCACTGGGGATTTTTACACCAGTGTGGCAAAAATGCATACTGCTCATGAGGGAAGAAAGTTTTCAAAATAGAACCACAGTATGTGTGCTAACAATTACACTTTTCTTGCACTTGTTGCTTGAGCAGAACTTTTCAGAATAGTATGGCTGCAATTGGTTTTTATTCACATTTGATTTTTTTTGATGTTTATTTATTTTTGAGAGAGACTGAGTGCAAGTGGCGGAGGGGCAGAGACAGAGAGGGGGCAGGGGACACACAGATTTCAAAGCAGGGTCCAGGCTCTGAGCTGTCAGCACAGAGCCCGACGTGGGGCTCAAACTCATGAACTCTGAGATCATGACCTGAGCTGAAGTTGAGTCTTAACTGACTGAGCCACTGAGACGCCCCCACAACATTTGATTTTTAAATATGAGATGTGGGGGGCACCTGGGTGGCTCAGTCGGTTAAGCGGCCGACTTCGGCTCAGGTCATGATCTCACAGTCGGTGAGTTCGAGCCCCGCGTCGGGCTCTGTGCTGACAGCTCAAAGCCTGGAGCCTGTTTCAGACTCTGACTCCCTCTCTCTGACCCTCCCCTGTTCATGCTCTGTCTCTCCCTGTCTCAAAAATAAATAAAACGTTAAAAAAAAATTTAAAAAAATAAAAAATAAAAAATAAATAAATATGAGATGTGGGTGTAATGTTGAGCAGCACTGATGTTTAGAATATAGTAGTTGAACTCTTTTGAAAGAGTAGTTGAAAGCTTTTGGTCCTAAAAGCTTTCATTTTAGGGGGTAAAAATCCTGACAGTATCATCAGACATAGTTATCAGTGGTGAAAGTAGACTTACTCTTACCCTCAATTGAGAGTACCCTCAATTAGCCAGTCTGCTGCTTTTTAAAATGATGGGAGACCCTTCAGCTGCTAATATTCATTCTGTGTAAATTTTAATAAAAGATCCCGGGCAAAATATTGGCTTGTTTGTTTTTTTTTTTTATTTCATCTCAATAATAATAGCAAGTATTTCTCAAGTATTTACTCTGTTCTAGGCATCATACTGGACTCTTTATGGGTACTAATTTATTTAACAGTCATGGAACCTTTTTTGGGTTATTACAATTATTGCCACAATGTTATAGACTGAAGTAATAACACAAGGCAGATCCAAAGTGTAAAAATATTAAGCAACTTATTCAAAGTGGCATAGCTTACAAGTGTTGTCTGTACCTCGAGCCCAATACCTGTCACATTCCAGAGGAGGTACCTATGACTCAAATGTTGTATTATCTATGAAGATTCTTAGCTGGAGCCGTAGTCCAACGGTAATAGGGTATGACATATGCTAAAACTGTGTTATTCAGTATGTGATCTACAATGGCTGCTGTTCCGCAAACTCTTTATTACTACTCAGAGACGCAGTGTCTCAGTCTGTTGAGGCTGCTGTCACAGAATAACATAGACTTGTGGCTAAGGCAACAGAAGTTCACTTTTCACAGTTCCAGAGGCTGAGAAGTAAGTCCAAGGTGAAGGCTTTGGCAGATTCAGTGTCTGGTGAGAACCAGCTTCATGGTTCAGAGATGACTATGTCTGTCTGTCCTCATGTGGTGGAAAGGGTGAAGGAGCTACTGGGATGTCTTTTATATAAAAGCACTAATGTCTTCAAGAGGGCTCTACCCTCGTGACCTAGTCACCTCCCAAAAGCTCCATCTCCAGATACCATCACATTGGGGATTTGCTTCCAACATATGACTTTTTTTTTAATGTTTATTTATTTTTGAGACTGAGAGAGACAGAGCACAAGACAGAGCCTGAGCCACCCCAGGCACCCCTAAAAAGCCTTTAAAGGAAGATATTCTTTATGTACTTGTGCTCATTCAAAGTTCCTGGTCAGTGTCCCCATCATTGACACGAAAATTGAAGGTCAATTAAAATCTGTTTAGATCATCATAGGGCTGAGTGACAGTTGGACCAGGAGTAGGAGAATCAGTGTTAGTCCATTTCATGATGGCAAGTTTAAGTAAAGACAGATTTGATAACCTGTAACTCAGTGTAATGGGCCCCAGTAAATGCCTGTGTTTCATAACATGTTCAGGGTGAACAATGGAACCTGTGTAACATTGCCATATTACTCCATATTGTTCCATATTGTGGGCCTCCCGTGCTTCCCCCAGGAAATCCTTTTAATAAATTGAGGACCTATGTGTCACTGCATATGACAAGTGCACATAAGGCTTAACCTTGTTCTTTTTTTTTTTTCACATAAAATTATACAGAGAAGTTTGAGAACATTAGAGAATTGTTTGGGGCTTTGTATTTTGCTTTATTATAATCTAAGAGAGTCCCTGCCCCCTCCTTTAAGGTTTTTTATAATGTTTATATTTTACTTATTTTGAGAGAGAGAGAGAGGGAGACAGAGAGAGACAGCATGAGCAGGGGAGGGGCAGAGAGAGAGAAGGAGAAAGAGAATCCTAAGCAAGCAGGCTCTGCACCATCAACAAGGAGCCCAATGCGGGGCTTGATCCCATGAACCATGAACAAGATCATGACCTGACCTGAAATCAAGAGTCTGATGCTTAACCAACTGAGCCACCCAGGTGCCCCTCCTTTAAGGTTTTTCATTATGTTATTATAGCAAAATAAATTATTTAGCATGGAATGGGAAAGATGAGTGCAAAGTCAAATATACATCTACAGTATGAAAAATTTAATGTTAAATAGTATTATAAATAATTTACTAATTACTAATGTTAATTTTTACAAACATAATTAATATATTAAATAATATTAAATTACCAAAATCGAGATCATTTTTTTTAGATTAAATTGCCACCTAATACTAAATAGCAACACCATCACCACACACATACACTGGTGAGGGAAGCTGGGAAAGAGGCAGAATGTGTCTTGAGAAAATGTTCTACAATATAAAACAAGGGTACCCAGCACTTAGCAGTTCAGGCTATTGATAAGGGGCAAAACTATTTCTGAATCAATGTTTGTGAAAAATAAAACGCAGTTGTACTTATTTAATCTGTATCTTAAGGTACACGTTCAGGTAAGTGGATATAACTTAAAAAAAATCTAATTTCTCTGGAGAAATTCAGAATCTGGAACAAAAAAGAAATAATGGAAATCAAACTAGCAGTCTATGGTTTAGGAGCCTTTCAAGGAAGGCTGCGTTTCTCCCCTTTTCTTTACCCAAGTTTGGGTGATATTGGCCTCTTTTCTTTTCCTTTTCTTTCCTTTTCTTTTCTTTTCTTTTCTTTTCTTTTCTTTTCTTTTCTTTTCTTTTCTTTCCTTTCCTTTCCTTTCCTTTCCTTTCCTTTCCTTTCCTTTTCTTTTCTTTCTTTTTCTTTTCTTTTCTTTTCTTTTCTTTTCTTTTCTTTCCTTTCCTTTTCTTTTCTTTTCTTTTCTTTTCTTTCCTTTTTCTTTTCTTTCTTTTTTTTTTTAGAATTGAGGTTAAAGAGCACTGTCTGGCATGTGAATTGTTCCCCTGGAAGGAAATCAACTTCCTAGAGCCAGAAAAACTCTTCACCTAAGTTGGGAGTGTGTCCCCCTTGCCTACCCTCTAGGAAGGGGACACAGTTATCTTCCCTGTTCCTTTACATTGGTTCCTGACTTCCAGCAATGACTTGCTAGACTCTTGTAATCTTTTCAAGCTATTGAATACAGTGTGGCAGGAAGTGTAGGTAAAACATAAGAGGCTGTTCCCTAGGGTTTCCTCTTCGCATAAGGTTTTAGCAGGACCAAAAGGCTGGCTAGGAGCCCTAGTGAACGCTGCTAGCTGGCTTGGTCTTCTCAGAATCCCTGCCCCACAACCTCCCTCAGGCAACATTCATCCTCAAACTGCAGACCTTGAGGGAAGCTTCTTAACGACAGAATCTGGATTTAGATTTAATTATCCAGGGAGATATTCTGGACACTGCAGCGTTTGTAAGGGATGAGAAATGACAGACCCTGAATTAGTTTCCTTAATTGTAAGGCCACACGGAAATAGCTCCAAGAAGGGGAGGACAGAATACATGCTATCTTTCAGAGATGAGATTCAGAGAAACTAAATGATTACTCTGGAAACTAGCGCCAGAGAAGGCCTTTCTCTTCAGAATCCTAATTATGTCTCCTTGCAACAGTTGTTTCATTGCAAAGAGGTAGTAAATAGTGAGACAATGTTCTGCCACCCTTTCTTAGGTATAATGAGATATAGCCAAGGGAGAAGGGGTTATAAATTCTATGGCCTTTACAACAAGGCAAGATTTTGAGATGCTCACTAGTAGTCCATAACTGAATTGCAATTGCTGTGTGCCACTACATTTTCACTTCAAATAATGACCAGCACAGGGCTGTTATGAATTCCTTCTCAATTCCTACCCCTTGGATAGGACCGAATGGAGTAGAGCAGTTTTCCACAGTTACTAAAAAATAAAGATTCCTTGAACAATTTATATCTTCTTACTCCTGATAATTCCTGGGCATCTGTGAGGACCCTGTGAGTAGCTGAAAAAGAGCGGTACCGTAGAGGAAAATGGAAGATTTTTTTTTTTTTTTTTTATTCATTCAGTCCGTTACTTCTGGTTTCTAGTAACAGGTGCCCTAACAGAATTCAAGCGAGTGACATGAGGAGGTGAGTCCTGTAGAGCTACACTGCCACCTGGTGGAGAGATGAAAACACAAACAAAAATAGTTTTTAGGGAAGCTTGCCTAATAAAAATTTAGTTGATTTGATGTTACTTTATGCTTTGAAACAACACACAGTTTTGTCTCAGTAAAAAGTAGACCAGATAAACACAAACTTGCAAGTACACAGTAAGCTCACTTTCTTACAATTATTTGCTGCCTCTACCTTTTAGTTTTCAATTGTAGGCTAAATCTTGGTCTTCTGATCATAAAATGAATGTCTCAAACTATGTATGGTTATGTGAATTTTAGCGACAGTGTCTGTCATCTGTAAAGTTTCAGCCAAAAACCACCTCCGCTGTCCACCTACCAACTTGAAACGTCCTTGATTCTTTCTCTGTTCCTGTCATGCACACTGGGGACCCATCAAAGGATAATTCCTGCTCTTGGCTTCGTCCTTGGTCCAATTCTCCTCCTCTCTCTCATGAATCACGTCCTTCTTCTGCTTTCTGGCTTCTCCCTTTCAGAATTTAAACATGCCCAACTCCGCTTCTCTGAAAACATTTTAAGAAATGAAATAAGTAACCACTATCAAAGCAACAAAAGCAGCAAAGAAACCGCTTTCTTTAACTGCCAGTTGGTACTGCTTCACTTCTCCCTTCCCATTACTTTTTTCTCTGTAACTAAGCTTTTTAAAAGGAAGACCTAAACTTACATTCTCCAGTTTCCCTATTCACAGGGACTTACCCACTTCACTCTACGTTTCTACCACAGCCTGCCTGGAAACTGCTTTTTACTCCCAAAGGTCACCATTGGCTTCCTCAACATATGATGATTGAACACATTTTAATACTGATCCAGCTTAATCACTGGAGATTATTTGAAATTCTTGGTCATTCTCTAGTTATCCAGACACACTCTCTTAGGATTCCTAGAAGCCACACTTTCTGATTTTACTCCTGCTTCCCTTCATACTCTTCCTGTCTTGTATTCCTTAGCCCAACTCTTAGGTGTTTTTCCCCACTCTGTGTTGTCATTCTGTCTATATTCCCTTGCTGAGCTCATCACATCTGATGACTCCCAACTAGTATCAATATGTGCTCATGACATTAATTTTTCATTTTCTGTCTAGATTTCTATTTTTATACCTTGAGATTCGTTCTTTCGTTAATTCAGTTCCTCAATGACAATATCACTTGTTTTATAAATAGCTTTTCTCTAGACTTGAGTTTCTCTCTTTCTTCACCTCTAAAAGCTAGATTAATGTATCTCTTGTTTGGTCTCCACTAGCACCATTTTAAATCCATTGTCATAGAGACATCTGAAGCCATATTTTTCTCTGTTTGATATATATTTTTTTCCTTTTAAAAATTACCTATTGTATATTATTATAATATCTTGTATAGGATTCAAAAATTACAGAGGAATGTGAAATTCCTTCTTCTGTCTCCTAATTACACACACACACACACACACACACACACACACACACCAGGTCTTTCTCAGACCTAAAGAGTGTGCAGTACACTTTGTTTACTTATGTTCATTTTCTGTACATTTCTGTCATACATATTGTTATATTTTAACATAGTTTGTTTCCACTATGGGCATTTGTAACTTTCTGTATATTTTTTAAAAAATGATAGATGACTTTCCAAACAGAAGGAGAGGGGAACATGGGGAAGAAAACAGTACTTACTGCTATTGATTGCTAACTTAGATTCCAGCCTTATTTTTCTCGGCAGTTAGCATCCTTACACGAAAGTCGTTGGAATCCTCATGAGTACTTTCCTAGAGTTCACCAAGGGTACACGATTTTATGTTTAATTATTTATTTATTTATTTTGTTTGTTTGAGAGAGGGAGAGAGAAAGCCGGGGGGGGGGGGCGGTGTAGAGAGAGAGGGAGAGTGAAAATCCAAGCAGGCTCCTCGCTTTCAGCCCAGAGCTCAATGCGGGGCTTGAACTCGCAAACTGTGATATCATGACCTGAGCCAAAACCAAGAGTTGGACACTTAACCAACTGAGCCACCCAGGCAGCCCACAATTTTTTTTAAGTGAACCCTAGGCCCAACATGGGCCTTGAACTCACAACCTCCAGTTTAAGAGTCACACGTTGTATGGATTGGGCTACCCAGAGGCCCCAAGAGTATATGAATTTTGAATGTTGATTGATACTGCCAAAGTACTTCCCCAAAGCCTGTATTAGCTAATATTATTATCACCAATATTATTAATATATTATAATATTCTAAGTATTACATTAAATATTATAAACCTAATTTGTATTTTCTTATTTCTTATGAAGCTGAGAATATTTTTATATGCTTAAACATTATTTATATTTAAAAATGTGATTGCTTTCATTTTCATCACTAAGATATTTCTCCTTTCTCTTTTTTACAAAAATTATAGGTGATCTTTATGTATTATTTCTTACTTATTAATTTAGTCACTAATTTCCTAATTGTAAACTTACTACTGACCAGAAACCATATAGTTACTTGAGAGTTGGTAGTAAACAGTACAAATGAGCCTTTTCTTTTATTCATGATTACCAAGATTACATTCTGAAGAGAAGAGGAAGAATAATTTCACATAAGTTCGATAGTGATAACTGAAATAAGAAAATCAAAACAATACAGTTTGAGAGATATTGGGCAGTTAGGGAAGGACTTCATGAAGGAGTGACATTTTAGTTGGGGATTAAATTATAAGAAGTCAACAGCCAGGTGAAATCTGAGAAAAAAGCTTTCCAGGAGAGGGAACAATATAGAGAGAAAAAAAAAAAGAGGTTAAAACTAAGCTCTGGATATTGAAACATTTAGAAGTGGATCACAAGAAGAAGCCCAGAGAAGAGATAAGACATAATCAGGATATTTAATAAAAACCAGTAAAGTGTCACAGAAGTCAGGGTGAGGAGAAAAGAAATTTTAATTCTTTTGAGAACTGAAAAAAAAAATTTCTATAGTGGACTGGAATAGAGGCTTCCTAGAAAGGGGAGGCAGAAAGAATGCGAAGGGAGAAAAGGACTCAGTGAGTACAGAAAACAGATACTATAGCGGGAATCAAGAGCTAAGGCAGTAGTTACAGAGTATTGGGAGACATTAGAACATGGTCAAGTGGAACGATCCAGAAGTCAGTCAAAAATTAACATTGCAGAAGAGATAAGGAATAATGGCAGAATTAATTATTGAGGTAACAAGAGGAATAGAGATATGAGGCATAAGGAAAGTTCAGCCTTTGAAATAGTGGAAATATTGTATTTAAGAGAAAAGATGGTAGGTTGAGGATCAGAAAATAAGAATATTCATTCCACTGCTTCTCCTTTCTCAAATCCATGAAGCAAGCCACCAGAATTGAGGGTGAGAAGGTGGGGTGAACAGGGGGATGGGTACAAAGTTTGAGATGAAAAGAAGTGTGAAGCTGTCATTTTGTGAGGAGAGAAATAGAAAACACCAGAAAAACACTCTGGGCAGTGTGTGGGAACCATTTAAGAGTTACCATTATTATCAGATGCCCTTTTCTCCTTCACATTTAAATTTCAGTTTGATTGAGTACAGAATTAAGTCAAAATATCTCATACATCTTTAAATACAGTTTCTCCATTTTCTAGGTTTCTCTAGTGAGAAATTTGGTGTAAATCCAATTTTTATTCTTCCGTAAGTAACTTTTCTGTCACCACGTCACTCCTCCACAGCTTTTAACGTTTTCTCAATGCTTCACAGTGATGTCTAGCTATGGATTTATGGCTAAAATTCATCTTGTTAGGCATTCAGTTTGATTAAAGACATATATCTGTCTTTACTTTAGGAAACTGTTTCTTCAAGATTTCTAACTTTCTCCTTTCTTTCTTTGCTCCTTTACAGCCCTTGACTAGGTGGATATTAGAAACTGAGTCTATCCTCCAAGTGCCCTAATGCATTTCTAGCATTTTCCTCTTTTGCATAGAGTTTTGGGAGAATTCCTTGACTCACACTTTCAGACCACTACTGAATTGACCTTAATTACATTTTTTTAAGGCACTTGAAGTAGTCACCATCCATCACCATACAGTGGTATTACAGTATTTGTGACTATATTCCCTATATTCCCTGTACAATCTGTCTCTCTTTCAAAAATAAACATTAAAAAAATTCCATAATAACTTTGAAACTGTCTGGTTAATTTCTGTAAAGACTGTGTCCCTTTTTGCTATTATGCCTGAGTTAGATATAGCAATACTGTAATAATATATTAGCTATTGTCATTAATATAAACATTAGTAGAAATCATCAAAATGTTATCACTATTAGTAATATAAATCTTAAGGTTTTATTTATTTATTTTTTATTTACTTTTTAATGTTTGTTTATTTTTGAGAGACAGAGCACAAGTGGGGGAAGGCCAGACAGAGAAGGAGGCACAGAATCCCAAACAGGCTCCAGGTTCTGAGCTATCAGCACAGGGCCTGACGCGGGGCTAGAACTAAAGAACAATGAGATCATGACCAGAGCTGAAGTTGGATGCTTAACCGACTGAGCCACCCAGGCACCCCAAATCTTAAGGTTTTAAAAGTGTTTGCAGAATTTAACTGCATTCAGATATCCTAATGAGTTTATGACAGTTGTAGTCACTTTGTCTAGTTATGTTTTTATGGTAATTATAATCATCACAATAAGTCCTATTATATATAATTAGTTTCTATTATGTTACTATTATCAATGTAAGATTCTACTTGGCACAGCCTTTGAGATGTTGTTTTTTATCTCTTCATTACTTGATATAGAATTATATATTCCTTGGGAAGAGCCCGCCCTGGATAAATCTAGGCATTTGCCGGTCCTGTCTTTGAACAATGGCACCATTGAACTATTTGATCTGCTTCCATTATGGCACTGCCTGAGGTACATTTCAGTTAGCTAAGATTGTCACCAAATTTTGCCCTATTCAGATTTTTATGGGGAAAATCCTTTTATATAGTAAATGTAGCTTGGCCATATGTAGGTACTACAGTGGCTATCCAGGGCAGTGAGTTCCCCCCAAATTGTGGACATTGGTGGAATTATATTGCCCTTTATTTAAAATGAATCTAGGATGGCTTGCAATATATAAATGTGTAAATAGTACATAAGATATAAATAGTTGAAGAAAGAACAAAAACCAGAACTATACGTTCTGGGACATAAAACAGAACGAGGAATTAGGATAATACAAAAAGTCCTCTTTTAGTATCATACTTACTAGAAGTGGGCCATAGATTTGGCAAAACAGCAAATATTTCAAATAGTAAAGACATCCCATTCCCTCATGCAATTTAAAATTTCCATAAATATATAATCAACCAAAATAATTCACAACAATCACAGACAGAGTCTAAATACCAAAATGTAACTTGTCTCAGAAGAGTCAGAAGTTAGAAGGAAACTTATTCCCCCCTTTTCTTGGTGTTGATGTATCATGTATATAGTCTTGTAGCCTCATCCCAAAGTCTCTTCAAAATGCTCCCTGGTGATGTCTGGGGATTCTCAAGTTGTGCTTAAGTATTTCCATATTTTTTTTGACTGTTGGCTCGTTGTCTTTGAAAGGTGCCTCTCTAAACTGTCATTACCACTGAGCTCCCAGTTAACTTTCCTTGATGGTTCTGTCTTGTACCCCTAATTTACCACAGGCCCTAGATCTTAGCGAGGCCAAAACTCATTCCAGTGGCTTTTCTAAATCAGTAAATAGCTTAGGCATCCCATCACAAGGAAACCTGAGCCATTTGCCACTCTTCAGAAGATCCCCCTTGTTTAAATGAAAAGAATTTTTACCCCCCAGTGCAAAAGGTGATTTTATTAAAGCATGGGGACAGGACTGCACGGGCAGGAAGAGCTGCCCAGTTTTGTGAGAGACTGATTGTATATTTGGGAGTTGGGGGAGGTAAATGCAACAGGAAGTTTCCAAAGGATTTTCATAAATGAAAAGATTTTTATGTTTTCATTAGTAATCAGTGTGCTAATATGTAAATATCTTTTTAATATGTCAATAGCTTATAATAATTTAGCTAATAACATCCTAAACAATGATGGCTTGTTATATTTAAAATGTACTTCCAAGGAATCTTTGGGTAAAACTTGAAAAAAAAATAATTCTCTGAGCCTAAATTTCTTCTCATTCTCTTGAAAATACATTTATGTTCATGGTAACAAAGAAACAACAGTAACACCAAACCCCTTCACTCAAATATTCAAAACATAAAGCTTTCCAGGTTGACTCTTGCCTGGCTTCGTTTCATGTAGTAGTCAAGCTGGAAAATGCATTAGGAAATATGTAGCCCTTTCTGACCTTAACAGATGTGAAAAGTGAGGCTCAGAGTGGTTAAGTGACTTGCCCAATGTCATACATCTTTTTTTTTTTTTTAGGTTAATTAGACCCTCAATCTTAACTTTCAGTCAAGAGTTCTTCGCATATTTATCTCTACTTCTTTTATCCATAAATAAATGAAGAAGCCATACTACATATTACTAAAATCTTATCATTCTCTAAAAAGGTTATTCAATGAGAATATTCATTATATATAATTACATATCATGCATAATATTATATTTGTAATTTATTATTATTTATTTATATTCATTCTTGCTTCTGCACTTCTTCCAATGTAATCTTATTCTGGTAATCTATCACTTGAGTAAGAAAACATGAGTACAATATTTCTACTGTGGGAAGAAAAATAATTCAAAGTGAAGAAAAATGCATTGTATTCCTCATATTAGAAAGAATAGTTGTCATTTTGACTGTTTTTTGAAAAGGTGAAATCCAGCCAATTTCTATATTTGCTAGCTATTAGTCACAGATAAAAGAAAGAGAGGAAAATTTTATGCCAGTGGAATTCTGTAACTGTGATTTATTTGAGAAATGATTTACATAAACATTCTAGAAAATGTCTTGGTTCTTATTGCAGTCTGGGTGTTGACAGTTCTTTACATGCTTCTTAATTTATCAAATACACTTTCCTTCTCTGTTTCGGCTCCATTTCTCATGTGCAAGGGAAAAAAAACTATGACACATGGGGAGTACACATTCAATCTCTTACTCATAAATAACATTTACTCAGTAAGATCATTTTCGACTTCGAAGTTGAAGCAATTAAAATTAATAAATGCATGCGTAAGTGAATACGTTTAGATTATTTGAATTGCTTGAAAATATATATGTTAGTTGCATGTTTAGGTTTATAAGACATTGCCATTATGGCTCTACCTTTTTACATGGTCACTAGTGAAACATGATTAATCCAGTCTCTCCACATTCTCTCCAATATTTGTGCTGTCACTCCTTTTTTGGTATTGTAACCATTCTAATAAATGGATATGATATATCATTGTGATTTTAATTTGCCTTTCCCTAATGGCGAATGTTGTTGTATATCTTTCCCTGTGCTTTTTTGACACCTTGATATCCTCATCAGTAAAATGTTTGTTCATGTCTTTTGCTCATTTTCTCCTGAGTTGTTTGCTTTTTTTGCTATTGGGTTTTAAGAACTTTCTGTATATTCTAAAGGATAATCCTTTCTCAGATATGTAGTTTGAAACTACTTTCTTTCAATCTGTAAGCTTGTCTTTTCATCCTGTTAACAGTATAAAATACCTCTTTCACAAAACAAAGATCTTTAACTGTGACAAGGTCCAGTTTTTCAGTTTTTTTCTTTTTATAGATTGTGCTTTGGGAATCAAGTCTAAGAACTCTTTATCTAGTCGTAAACCCTAAATATTAACTGTTATGAATTGTTTTCTAAAAGTTTTATATTTTATGTTTTACGTTTAAGTTGGTGATCTTTTTTGAGTCTGTTTTGGTTTAAGTAACACAAGAGGTTTGGGTCAGTGTTGATTTTTTTTTTCCATTGAATGTACAATTGCCCCAATCCCTTTCTCAATAAGATGATCTTTCCTTCAGTGAATTGTTTTTGCAACTTCCTTAAAAATGTGCACAAATATGTTTAGATTATTTGAATTGTGATAAAATGACAACTACGCTTTTAACCTTTTAAATCAAGTTTCTCATCTATAACCACTAGATGGCAATATTGGCTTTTTAAACGTGTTAGCAACAGGTCATTAATTTTTTTTTTATCTGTTTCATGAAATTTATTTTATACCCACACTCTAATTTATTGTAATTATATGTTAAAGAAAACTTAGAAAAGAGTTCTAAGTATTTATCTAGGAATAAACACAGTATCAGTGTATTTTGGAATGTTAGAAATCCCATCCTGTTTCAGTGGTGAACTTCAAAATGAGATCAAAATGAGACAAATGTTAAATATTCATGTAAGGTACAGAGAGTCCTGATAAATCAGTTTTCAAAAACTGCATTCTTTTAAATTCACTAGAAAAGAGGGAATAATTTCTTGGATCTTTTTCTAGAATAAACTATAAAGTATTTCTTGCAAATACATATTCACATTTACATATAGTAGTCCTGATTTCCAGAGAATACCCTTTAATTAGAGAAGGGTTTATTGTCTTTGAATGCAAAGAAATGAATGAAAAAGTTTTCTCGAGTAAATAAAGTACAAATAAATCTATCCAAAGCATATGTATTTTGAAATTGCTCTGTTATATGTCTACAATTTTAAAAAATTAAAACATTTTTAAAAATTTAAATCCATGTTAGTTAACATGTAGTGTAATAATGATTTCAGGAATAGAATTTGGTGACTCAAAACTTACATATAACACCTAGTGCTCATTCCAACAAGTGCCCTTGTTTAATTCCCATTGCTCATTGAGCTCACCCCCTCACCCAACACCCCGTCAGCAACCCTCAGTTTTTTCTCTGTATTTATGAGTCTTTTATGGTTTGCCTCACTCTCTGCTTTTATCTTAGTTTTGCTTCCCTTCCCCTATGTTCATCTGTTTGTTTCTTAAATTTTACATATGTGTGAAATCATAGATTATTTGTCTTTCTCTGACTTATTTTGCTTAGCCTAATACACTTTAGTTCCATCCACGTTGTTGCAAATGGCAAGATTTCATTCTTTTGATCGCTGAGTAATATTCCATTGTGTGTGTGTGTGTGTGTGTGTGTGTGTGTGTGTGTGTACATATATATACATACATACCACATCTTTATCCTTTCATCCATCGATGGACATCTGGGCTCTTTCCATACTTTGGTTATTGTTGATAGTGCTGCTATAAACATTGGGGTGCACGTGCCCTTCAAATCAGCATCTTTGTATCCTTTGGATAAATACCTAGTAGTGCAGTTGCTGGGTCATAGGGTAGCTGTATTTTTAATTTTTTGAGGAACCTCCATTCTGTTTTCCAAAGTGGCTGCACCAGTTTGCATTTTCACCAGCAGTGCAAAAGGGTTCCTCTTCTTCTGCATTCTCACCAACATCTGTTGTTGCCTTAATTGTTAATTTTAGCCATTCTGACAGGTGTGAGGTGGTATCTCATTCTGGTTTTGATTTGTATTTCCCGGATGATGAGTGATGTGTCTGTTAGCCATCTGGACGTCTTCTTTGGAAATATGTCTATTCATGTCTTTTGCCCATTTCTTCACTGGACTTTTTTGGGGGGGTGGGGAGTGTTGAGTTTGATAAGTTCTTTATAGATTTTGGATACTAACCCTTTATCTGATATGTCATTTGCAAATATCATCCCCCATCCCATCGGTTGCCTTTTAGTTTTGCTAACAGTTTCCTTCACTGTGCAGAATTTATCTTGATGAGGTCCCACTAATTCATTTTTGGTTTTGTTTCTCTTGCCTCTGGAGACATGTCAAGTAAGAAGTTGCTGCGGCTGAGGTCAAAAAGGTTGTTGCCTGTTTTCTTCTCTAGGATTTTGATGGTTTCCTGTCTTACATTTAGGTCTTTGATCCATTTTGAATTTATTTTTGTGTATGGTGTAAGAAAGTGGTGCACGTTCATTCTTCTGCATATAACTGTACAGTTTCCCCAACACCATTTGCTGAAGAGACTGTCTTTTTTTCCATTGGCTATTCTTTACTGCTTTGTCAAATATTAGTTGGCCATACATTTGTGGGACCACTTCTGGGTTCTCTATTCTTTAGCATTGATCTATGTGTCTGTTTTTGTCCCAGTAGCATACTGTCTTGATGATTACTTTTTAATAAAATATTTTAATTTATTTCACTCCTGTCAAATATTGTTAGTTATAAATATTCCAGTATAATGAAGATATGTATTAAATGTTCTTCCAGTTTATTATTTTACAAAAAAGAACTGTAAGACTGGTAATTACCTGACTTTAGATAGCATACAAGACAAATCTGCTTGACTTAAAGAAAAAAAAATTCCGTGCATTTTATTAATAGCTCATCATGCTGTTCTATACATGTGCTAATTAACTACCATTATTGCTTTTTGTCATAAAGATACTGTTTATTTAACATAGGCAATTATTTAGAGTGGTATTAAAACAGAAGAATAGTCTTCTGACACATTTGCAGATATTCCAGAGAAATATGAGATACACAACAGAAATACGTGATATATAATTGGTTTTATAGTTTTATATATAATAATTATATTTTTAAATATTGGTATATAATTGGCATTATACTTTAAAAAAAATTTTTTAAGCTTAATTTTTGAGAGAGAGACAGAGTGTGAGCAGGGGAGGAGCAGAGAGAGAGGGAGACACAGAATCGGAAGCAGGCTCCAGGCACTGAGCTGTCAGCACAAAGCCCGTCGCGGGGCTCGAACTCACGAACCGTGAGATCATGACCTGAGCCAAAGTCAGACGCTCAACTGACTGAGCCACCCCGGCGCCCCTGGCATTATACTTTTTTAAAATTTAGGTTTTAGTCCAATGGGGGAAGAATACTCAATCACTAAAGCTATAATTAATTTGTTTCCTCATAGTTTAACTTTTAGAGACATCAAGTTATCAAGTCAGCAATTGTTAGATGCACTTTCTTTGCTTAGCTTCATGATTCTACCATTTTATCATGAAATATTTAGATAAAAATTACAGTCATGTTGATGTAGGGAACAAAGGCAAAAGAGAAAAATTAAATTTCCTTACAACTTACAACTCATTGACAGGTCCCTGAGACAAGCAGAGTGACCCTCCAGGAAGTCAGCTGCCTCGATGATGACACTTTTCTAAGGGCAAAAGGCAATCTCAGCTTAACATTATCCTGACCTCCAGCATCTAGCAAGTCTCCTTTATTCCTTTGAATACTTACTTTATCTCTACCCCCTAAGATACATGTCAGCAATCATCCTTCAAGCATACGGCCCACTGATATACATCTGAAGGGTCTTATGACTAAGGTTTTATTAAACAGTAATGAATTACCTCTTCCTAACCATAGCTAGCCCTCTCAAGGTCCTGGAATCTTTGTTTCCAAATTCCTTAGAGACTTAGGTTATCCTTAATCCCCTACCAACCTAAAGGTATATACTCAGTCACCTGTCCCCACCCCAACGCAGCTCTTTGTGCCCATAGGTTCTGTCCCCATGCTTTAATAAAAAACACCCATTTGCACTGAAGATATCTCAAGAATTCCTTTTGACCATTCGCTCCAAACCCAACATTTCCACATCAGTGTGGTACAATGGAAAATCTGGGATGCAGACTTAGGTTTAAGACCTAGGTCTTTTGTTTTAAGTTACTATGTCATTGACCAATTGGCTTGTTTGACATTGTTGTATGTCTCAGACACTGTTAAAAGCACTTTATATGCATATGTTGCGTCATCTTCCTAATAAGCATACTTGTGATAATATTACACACATTTTGTAGAACAGGAAACCATGGCTTAGTAGACTTAAGTCACCTGCCTGGGATAAAAATATTTGTAAGTAGCAGAAGAGAGTATTTGAATCTCATTCTCCTGAAGCCACTTCTTAAATCGATCCTTTAAGTGTTCTAAGCTATCTCTGTTTCTCTTGTATGAAACAGGCAGATTCAAGAATATGAATTTTAACATTCCTCTGTTTCTAAAACCTCCCCGTCTGTTGTTATAAAGGGATATTTTTTAAGTTTATTTATTTGTCTATTTTTAATGTTTGTTTATTTTTGAGAGAGAGACAGAGACAGCACGAGTGGGGGAGGAGCAGAGAGGGAGGTACAAAATCTGAAGCAGACTCCAGGCCCTGAGCCATCAGCACAGAGCCTGATGCGGGACTCAAACTCATGAATCCTGAGATCATGACCTGAACCAAAGTCAGACGCTGAACTGACTGAGCCACCCAGGTGCTCCTATTTATTTATGTTTAAGAGAGACAGAGATAGTACGAGTGGAAGAGGGGCAGAGAGAGACGGAGACAGAATCTCAAGCAGAGCCTGATTCGGTCTTGAACTCACAAAACCATGAAATCATGACCTGAGCCTAAACTAAGTCCAACACTTGACCAACTGAGCCACCCAGGCACCCCACAAAGGGAGATTTTTGGCTCTTGCAGTTTGCTCTAGTTTACGGAAGCATTTGTAATTTACCAAAGGAACACTTGCTAGACGAGCAAAGAAAACCCTTCAGAAATTGCCAGTTACAAATAATAGGCATTCATATTTGTGTGAAAATAGCAATAGTCTCTTATGATCTGTGGTGGTGTTTAATATTCCTGTCGATAAACATACAGCTTTAAAAACAAATTCTTTTGGGATGAGAACTACTTTAAAAATGAGTCATTGGATAGAAACAACTGAATTAATAGAACGAAAGGAATAGGAACATTTAATTGGCGATGATTTTGAGAAAAGAAGAATGAGGTGCTCTTAGTCATTATATGCAGGTAGAAACTGTCATACCCAGTAAACACATAAATAATTGATCAGAACCATAACCAAGAGCCCCGATTGCAAGAGGTATCTAATTCATGAGAAAATCTTGCTACTTGGTCCAGTTTCACAAGAAAAAAGAAATATTTACTAACAGTTAAACATGATGTTTTCATGATATGCTGCTTTATACTTTGCAGAAACCCCTTTATATATAATATTCTCATTCATTCTTATCTCACCAAGTGAGTAGAGAACAGCTTCTCTTATCAACAAGTTGAGGGACCCAAATTTACATACCCTTAAGAGGACAGAAGCCTGGTCCCCTCCTGTAGAAGACAGGGAGAAGAAAAAAAAAAAAAAACAACGACCATATATATGTGATTAATTTATTTTTAAAAGTTAAATTTATCATGAATCAATAATAATGAGATAGGATTATACTGTCAGCTTTCTAACCACTAGATGGAGAACTTGCTTTGCAAAATAGTCTATAAGGATGAGGAAGTCAAGCCAACTTAACTTTGCTGTCTGGGCAAAATTTGCTAATTTGGATCATATATTAGACTTTTCTGTTTTAGTGGTCAACGTGGTTCAATTTCAAGCTAGAGCATAATTTTCACAATAACTAAAGTTGAAATTAATACTCAGAAACAAACCACACTGTATTTAGAATTGAAATCCATTAAGTTGTCTCCATTAGAGGAAGAAGCTGACCAATGGAGATAAAGCCAATTTGTTATACTGGAATAGCTGAACTGGTGAAAAAAAAAATTAATATAGTATACAGCAATCGAAGGACAGGATTAAACTTCAATGAGGTCACTTTGTTTTACTTTAACTCTTAAGAAGAGCATAATTTAACCTGTTTCAAATGGCACCTGGGTTAATGCTATTGTGAACTTTTGGTGTTTTTTCTTTCCCACCAAACTTGAAAGAATGGTTTTAAATTGCTTACTTCTAGCTTTCAAACAAATTCTTCTGAACCTTTAAAATTAATGATCTCTATGTATGGTAAGAGTGCCTCTTTTACATATGCTTGCTTACCTCTCAGCTTGTCAAAATCGAGCAGCACTATAATGACAGATATATTAGAAATTACATGAAATAATGTCAACAAATGTCAATAACTTGTAACATAAAAATAGAGAGAACCTTTCCAAGATCTGATGTTGGCCCTCTTGTTGGCCCTCTTATTCAAGTGTTTATCTTGAAGTCTCTACTGGCGATCATGCACACAGAAAAAAATTAAAAATAAAAAGAATCTCTATGAATAGATGTGCATAGTTATTGAGTTTGTATGCCCATGGAGATGCTATATGTTTTGGGCTGCTTTTCCAGTATTATTATCCAAGAATGGACAAGTACCTCTTGCCAACATAATTCAATGCTCTATTAGAATAACACCATATGTATATATCAGAGCCAAGCTGGGTTAAGCATCTCAAATGTATCACATAGTTTTGTGTTGATTGCTATCATTACCTATTTAGTAAAAGGCATCAATGACCTCTACATCAAAAAGCAATTGAGATGTTGAACATACTTCAAAAAAAGAAGCCTTAAAATATTTATATTCCATGAAAATGAAATTTTATTATATTATATTATATATATAAATCTCTGTGTGTGCTTGTATATATACATATATATACACAAATATATGTACATATATACACAAATATATACATATACATATATATATTTTTTTACATTATCTCTTAGAAAATTGATCACTCTGCAGCATTTACAAAGTGTGATCAAGTAAAGGAGACAAAAACCTGAGTTGAGAATCACAGTAAATATTGCCTAAATGCCAAAGTCTAATAGGAGGATAACATTTAATATTTTCTTTTGTTGTTGGAGAGGAGAAAGAATTTTTGATCAGAAAATTATCAGAATCACCTGGAACATTCTTTTTTCCTTTTCCTTTCCTTTCCGTTTCTCTTTTCTTTTCTTTTTTCATAACTTGGATATAACGTAAAGGTTGTGACTAACTATATCTGGGAGGTTTCTCAGAATGTCCAGTCTTGGAAACCCTACATTAGACCACACACTCTCTTCAAATCAGGAATTGGACCTGGTCTCTATGGTAGAGCCTGTGCCTAATTCAGGACATAATTTGAGGTAAGAACTTACTAAGAGTCGAATGAATGGGAGTACTCTCCACTCTCAAAGCAAGTGACATTGCACTAATTGTGTGAATATTTTCTGTCCTTAATCTTTACTTTCTTACCTATTATATCCCCTTACAATAAAGAAAAAGCTAATGATTATTTGTTTAATGAATAGAATGCCTTAAAATGCTAATGCTCCTGTGTGGGAACAAAGACACAGAACCTGTAAAATCCATAATAAAACTCTATGTATTTAAGATATCATGTTTGTCCACTCGTAGGGATGGTTTTTAGCAACCTGAGTCCTTTCTCCTAACAGATTTATCCTCACCCTGATTTTCCATAACAGTATAATGTTCCTTAATGCAGGAGCTGGACAGACTTTGGAATCTAGTAACCCACATCCAAAATATTGTTAGCAGTTAGAGAAACACAATTATAAAATTGGATTTCAGTCTTCTAGGTTTTATTTTTATACACTCCTATTTCATGTTATGAGGTGCTAAAATAAAACAATACAGTACCTTATTATATTTGCTTGTGGCAGAAAGGGATGAGTCCTGTCAGATTTTTTTTTCACCCATGCAATGTTATCTGTAATTTGGTCAGGTGTTTAATATCTCAGATACAGAGAAGCTGGATGTAAATATGGATCATTTTGTGACTGTGAGCCCAATACTTAATGGTTCCAAATGTCTTTATTTGACACATTATGTAATTGTATACCTTCTTATTCAAAATTAAACTCAGGATCACCTCCATAATCAATAAATGAATCTTTGTCCCATTTGAATTGGTATCAGCTGACAGTGTTCATGAATGTTTGTTTATTTATATAGTGCTCTCTAAATGTAGTTTCATTTCCTTTAAAAAGCGGTCAAGAAGTTCCAAAGTTTCACTTTGGAAACATAGACCAAGTTCTTAAAGGCTGGATATGAAAGTTTTTGAAACATAGGGAACTTCAGAGTAAGAGATATGCCATTCATATACAAGGGCATACAACTTTTCAGGGAAGGGATGGTTACTGAGGAAGAGATTATATTGGAAAGGAGTCTGATCCTGAAGCTGACTGGTGAGTATTATAGCCTAGATATCAAAAGCAAAGTGACTGGCCAGAAACCATGAGACATGATGTTGACAAGGGTATAAGAAAACATCAGGAGAACTGGAACATCTCCTCCTTGTTTTTTAGTGACTATGTTGTAGAGGTCCAAGGAAGGAGGATTCTAATTCAGGCATTGTCCGTCCTTCTGCCTCTTACCCTAAAAACCTGTGTTATTTTTTAGGACTTATATTCCTCAATGTTCTTTCTCATGCATTATTGTCCAGTATGACTGACTGACTTATAATTATCCTTAAAGCACCACCTACCAGTGAGAAGCTGCTCAAGCTATACCTCTTGCGGTTTTCTTTGCACTTACTTTACATCGTTTTGGCTTTTTTTGTTTAGTTATTTTATTGACATATGTATGACCCACAATGTTACATTAGTTTCAGGTGTACAGCATAGTGATTGGATGAGTCTATGTGTTATGCTACGCTCACCACAATTGTAGCTACCATCTGTCCCCATACACTATTACAAGGCCATTGACTATATTCCCTATGCTGTACCTTTTATTCCTGTGACTTAGTCATCCTGTAACTGTAAGCCTGCCCCTCTGGATCCCATTTGGTCCATCTTCCCACCCTCCTCCATGTCAAGCCGTACATTTCATCCCAAAGGCCTTTTGGCCCAAATCTTTAATCCACAACTCAGTTTTGAGATACTTGTGGAAGCACGACCTCTTCTGGGGTTTCCCTAACATCCTGGTGGAGTTACAATCTTCTGCCCTGTGTTTCACAGCTACTTATGTATACTTATAATAATCATATACTATAACTCATATAATATATAACATAATATATATACTATAATAACCATATAATAATATGTAATATATACTTATAATAATCGTTCTCAACTCTCCCCCCAAACTGGAATCATGTAAGGAGTCTGGGCCCACACGCAAAGCTTCTGTATTAGTTAGGCTGAGTTGCTGCTGCCTGGGCGTTGGGATATTTACAAGCTTCCAAAGTGATGCTGATGGATAGCCAAGGTTGGAAACCACCTTTATCTGGGTTTATATTATTTTATTGAAACATTCTGCTTATATGTCTGAAATTTTCCTGTAGTCAGGAATTAGGCCAGGTTGAAAGAAAATTTTCCTCAGACTCTAGCACAGAATTACTGTCTGGTAGCTTTTACATGCTCAAAAACAGTTGGTTACATAAGCCTAATTAATTAAAGAGAGCCTAGAAAGATCCTGATTTGAGGAAGACCTGAGGATTTGTCTAAGAGGTTGAATATGAGTAGAAAGAGAAGATTGGCAGTTGAAGGCTACTTGGTAAAGACAAGTGTTCCTTGCACTATATTTCTGTGGAACGCAGTGAGAGAGAAAACAGTGGGAATTGAAAGTCTCCTGGAAGAGTATGGTTATTTTAGCAAGTAGGAAGAAGAGAAAAATCTGGAATAAGAAGCATTTGAACTGTACAGGAAGTTGAAACATGGTCCATAAATTCAAAAGACTAATCACACTGGCCCAATGCGGAGCATTGTCTTTTAGGAGAGGAAGCTTTGTCACCGTTGGCTTTATCCAGTACAAGCAAATCCAGTCAAGTGTAAGAATTCCTAACGATACTAATAACACTGAAATGCAAACAAGTGTAAACTGAAAATTTAGGGAATGAAATCCCTGAAAAAGCAATATAGGAATGTCCTCTTTGGAAAGGACTTTATTCTCCATTACCTCATTTTATATTGTGTTTGTTTGTTTGTTTGTTTCCCCTCCACTCTGATTCTGCCCCCCACTTCTTTCGTTCTTTCTAAAGAGTCCTCTGAGATATTTAATTTGCAGAGCACTGGAGAAAACATTTAACTGAAAATTGAGGAAGTAAACTGAAATTTAAGCAGTGACCTTCCCTTTCATCAGACATACACACATGTAACAGATTTATATGCCTTATTGTAAACATTCTGCTACATCTTTCCTCCACCTGCTACAAGGAGTTAGAGAATCTGCTTTTAACAAGAAAGATAAATTCACCAAATGTCACTGAGCCTCAGGGGGATCAGAGATGGTAAAACAAGTGGTTTAATGTTCTGATTTCCTTTTTCTAATGCATGTACTGTGTTATATTTTCAACCCAATCTCTGAAACCACACAGCTGAGTCTGGCCTCTGCGTGGGCTAAGGAACATTTGCACCGATGAATCGAGCAGATAAATAATCATCCTCTTACTTGTAGGTATGTGAATGGCTTGAGAGGAATAATCTCAGTAGATGAGGATAATATTTGATTATACTGGTAAGGACTATTTGTGCATAGTAGAACAATGATATTTAAAAGTACTTTTATTACTTCTAAGCTGGTCTCTTTTAAGCCCTAGTTATCTTTGTTGGTGTTTTACAAAACTGACCATCAGTACAATCGAGCAGGCTATTAATGAGCACAAATAAGCTTCGAAACACTGTAGTTACTGTGCCTTCATGGATCTCTTAGCTCACTGCTATCGATGGCTATGAACTGTATTTGAAACCCAGGCACATTTAAAACAGCAATGAATGTCACTGAGCCTGACGAGAAGAAGGAAGAAAGCAAGGAATTCCAAAAGAAATTATTTCCAAAAGCCTGAAATTCCAGTTAGTTCTAAAAGCCTGAAACTGAAAAAGTAAGCTAGAAAAACAGGAACTAAAGCTGGGGAGGAGGAGAGTAAGGGAGAGAAGGAAGGAGAGAAAGAGAGAGGATGAAAAAAGGGGGAAGGGACAGAAGGAGGGAGGTAGCAGCGTCACATGGAAGACTCACTGTTATCTAAGGGGGGATGGTGGGCATGAAGTGAAATGTAAAGGACACTTTCAAAGATTGTGGCAGCATTTTGACAGGGGAGAGAAAGTAGTGGCCAGTGGCACAAAGGTGAGAAGTTTAGGAAACCTCCAAATTTCAGTTGTAGGTAGTGTGTGCCATGCATTTTTGTATGTGTTTGGTCAGTGTCCAGATAGGCTAGGAGCATTGTTGCTTTGGGGGTTAATGGGAAAGAGGATGCCATTGGACATATGCTTGACACATGGGGATAGGAACATGCTTTAAAAAATTCAAGTCTGGGAGCTCCTGGGTGGCTCAGGCTGTCAGGAGGCTAGGCGTCTGACTTCCACTCAGGTCATCATCTCCTGGTTCGTGGGTTCGAGCCCCTCATCTGGTTCTCTGCTGACAGAGCAGCGCCTGGAGCATACTTCAGATTCCGTGTCTCCTCTCTCTGTCCCTCCCTCACTAGTGTTCAATCTCTCTCTCTCTCTCTCTCTCTCTCTCTCTCCCCCTCCCTTCCTCCCTCTCTCACCCTCTCCCTCTCCCTCTCTCAAATAAATAAACATTAGAAAACTTTTAAAAAATCAAGTCTGAAGTGGTCTCTTCCAGATTGTTGTGTCTAAATACATCTTGGTTCGGATGACACCACCCCTTTCAATTTTATTACTTCTATAATAAGAGGCTTTCAAACTGTATATAAAGAAGAATCCTCACAGGTATTTCTGAATGGCTTAACGAAGTAGATAGAGGGATATTGGGAGAATAGTATAATAAATGAGGAAAATGTTTCAGAGCAGAATACTTATTTTTTCTGTATCCACCATTTAAACTTTCTCAAAAAGGCATGTTCTAAAGTAATTATAGCTAAGTTCCATAAGTAGGTTTCTTTGATATTATAGTAAAGTAAACATATTTAAAATATGTTTAAAAAATTTAAAAAAATATTTTTAATATGCTATAAGATAATGAATTATACTCATTTGGGATGGTGTATTTATAAATATATATATGTATGTATATGTATATATATGTGTATATATATATATATATATATATATATATATATATGATTTGTGAATATATAATGTTTTAAGGGCTAGATATGTAAACTCTCAGGCAGGGCAACTTAATAATAATTTGAAATCAAACTCACCCCTGCTAGTGCTTTAACATTGAAATGTTTATTCTCCATAAATTAAAAATTTTCAGCATATCCTGATTGCTACTTTGATTCATTTACCCAAAAGATGCTGTCATTACTTTGTTCAACTATCTTCAGTAACTCCTCATTTATTTTCCAATTAATCCATATTACATAGCTAAAAATTCTAGGGTCTTTTTAACTTTATATTAACCTATATGACTCGATTTCTACAATTTTCCAATACAAACCTTCTTGTAAATGCAGAGTAGAATATTCAGTCTTCAGAGAACTTAACTTTTGCTTTCTTGTTTACACTGTGCCCATGTTCGTATGATTTTTTTTCAGAAGCTGTTTCCCCAGACTCGTCTTTTCCTTTTGGAATTTTATTCATTGCCCATCCACGAATAGAGTGGCTCTTATTTCTCCTTCTTCTTTCTCCTCCTCCTCCTCCTCCTTCCTATTCCTCTCCTCCTCCTCTTCCTTCTTCTTTTTTAAATACGGTTGACACTCAATGTTACATTAGTTGCAGGTGCACAACATAGTTATTCAATTCCCCTATATGTGATGCTGTGCTCAGCATGAGTGTAGCTACCATCTGTTACCTTACAGTAAGATTACAATATCATTGACTATATTCCTGATGCTGTGCCTTTTACCATGTGACTTATTCATTCCATAACTGGAAGACTGTATCTCCCCTTCAGCCATTTGTCCATCCCCCCACCCCCTCCCCTCTGGCAGCCATCAGTTTGTTCTCTGTATTTATGTGTTTCTGCTTTTTGTTTGTGCATTCATTTGTTTTTATTTGTTTGTTCATTTGGTTTTGAGATTCCACATATAAGTGCAACCATATAGTGTTTGTTTTTATTCGACTTATTTCACTTAGTTCTGTCCATGTTGTGGCAAATGACAAGATCTCATTTTTTATGGCTGAATAATATTCCATTATATATATTATATATATATATATATATATATATATATATATACACACACATATGTATATATCATATATATATCACATATATATCACATCTCTTTTTTTCATTCATCTATTTATGGACATTTGGGAAGCTTCCATTTCTTGGCTGTTAGTAATGCTGCAATAAAAGGGGTGCATATATCTTCTCATATTAGTATTTTTTTTGTTTTCTTTGGAATTTAATTAATAGTGGAATTTAATTAGTCTGGCTTTGATAATAGACAAGAGGGTATCTGTGAATAGAATGCTAAAAATGTAGTGTTCTATTGAATCAGTGGCATTCTCATTTTTCTTCATGAATTAGAAACCTCTAATAATTAAAAATAGCAATTTTAATTCCTCCTCAATATTCTCTTCCTAACAAGAGATATAATTCTCCCTCTTTCATAATACAGATACTAATTGAGTAGCTACTTTGAACTTGCTGTGTTTAGCGCTAGAGATATTAGAAACATAATTTTTTTTTGGCATAATCCTTGATTTTCAGCCACTTCATTTCAGTTATGTCTGTGAATTTATATAGTTTCTACTAAATTATTGGATATCTAGGGACAAGATTTTTATCCTAATCATATTTTTTTGGCACTCAACATCTTTTATAGTACTTGGCACTTAGAGATCTCTTGTTGTAGGTTTCTTGAATTGAATTGAATTGAATTGAATTGACTGGATTCAATGTCATTTAAAAGGGGCTTAAAATGTTCACAGTAAAGGATTACACTGGTATCCACTGAAATATGTTCCAATACTTTAGGTAAATTTCCTATATTTCTTAATGTATCCTTAGATAGCATAGTAGTGTGTATGGCAGAATTTATTTCAATTTTATGATTAAAACTTTGTATGGATGAATGTTTTTCTTTGGTACTGAATTGTATATTTACTCTTCTTTGGATATCAGCCCTTAATATTTGACCAATCCTTTAATTCTGGTTCATTAAAAGTTACTGTATATATATATACAGTATATATGTACATGTGTATTTATATACTTATGTATATATGTATATATGTACAGTCTATATGTACTTTTACAAAGCAATTGCCACTATGATGCCTCTCCTACTTACCTACTTTAGAGATGCTTAGGGCGACATGTACACTAAGTTAAAGTGTTTCTTAGAACACAAAATTTATATTTCAAATCCGTTTCCAGCTGTTCTATTGTAAGGGAAAGTGAATGATACTGAACCAATTATGAAATCATGTGTCACTCTGCTGGTGATGAAAAATGGGCTAGACACAAAATGTCATCAACTCTACTAAGTACAGACATTCCATCAACCTTAGGAGCTGAGAGAGTGTTTCTAGGCAGCCAGACTTGCTTAATGGCTGTCAGGTGTGCTCTGAAAACTTGGTACTCCCTGAGGGGGTTGGTAATAATCTATCAAGATTTAAACTGGTGTACCTTTCAACGTGCATAGATCATTTGGCAACATCCTCAGCCTGGTATAGTGTCGACTGGGTATTCACTGGATTATAGTTGTTGAGCAAGGATTTGCCTCTAGACCACAGGGCATAGAGGAACTTGTAAGGTGAGAGGAACCCTCACCAAATCTCTTCATGGAGGAACAACTAAAAGAGTAAACAAATGACCGTAGGGGTGCCAAAATAATATCACACTCTTACGGGAAAAAGCCTACAGATATTTAAAATACATGTAACACCAAGAAGCTTCCTGCCTTAGCGTGAAGGAGCAGAAGACGTCTTGGGAAATATCTGTCTGTGCTATCTAAGCTTCAAGCTCTCCTTTACTATTCATAGGCCTCTCTGAAAGCCAGAATGCCTCTATTGTTCTGTTTATAATTGGGGGAAGAAGGAACGGAGGATTTAAGGTTAACGTGAGCAGTAGCAACAGGAAAGGAATTTGAAATTCTGTAAAACATATAGTTGTGTTTATTTTGTTAAGATAGAAAAAGGAACAATGTTTATACAAAGGCCTGTTCTTATGTGCGTGTATAAAATAAATATTTGTTGAATATCTTAAGATAAAATTTGAATTCTGTGTTTGTTTTATCTAATCAGTTTTACATTTCTTTCTTGCATATCACTCTTGCACCTTGTTAGGGTGTGATCCAAAGTGTAAACCTGAGTAGAAAAAATCCTCATAGTGACATATCTTTGAAAATATATGTTATTATGATCAAATGAATAATAATAATAATATAATAATAATAATATAAAACTCTTTAATACATAGTAATATGTATTAAAGAGTTTTATATTATTATTAACTCCTGGCTGCTTAATTCTGTGGACGCTTCATCCCTTAGTTTCTCTAATGTCTTTAGTGTGGATTGTGCTCGACCACACCCTCATCACCTACTCTCTGGTTGCTCCTTCTCACTCTTTTGTAGTGTTCCTACAACCACACATTAAACATTAGTATTCCTCATAATTACCACTTACACCCCTTTCCCCTCTCAATTTTTTTTTTTTTCCTCTCAGTGAGTTCATGCGTTCCTATAGTTCCATTTACCAGGCTTGTTTTGGTGATACCCATATCTGGTCCAAGATCTCTATCTTAAGTCATGTCATTAATCAGTGGCTTAAACTAGACATCTGAACATCATCCTTGAGTTGATTTATCTCTTAATTTATTTCTCCCCCTCACTTACATCCAATCAGTCACCAAGTCTTAAATATTAGTACTTTATATATAGATAAATATCACTCCTTTTACTCCCACCTGACATTACCTAGCATCTTTTGCCCATACCACCACCCAGCATCAAACTATTCTCTGTGGATTTGAGTCTTTTGTCAACTAATCATTACTTTTTCACAGAATCCACAAATCTTTTAATGTTACAATGTGCCCAAAACTCCTCAGAGGCTTTTGATGGATTAACACATTTGAAAAACTATCATGGCTGTAGTAATTAGAAATGTTGCAGTTATAAGTTACAGAAACCGAATCAAACCAATTTCAGCAAGGATGGGGGATTTGTTGGCTATCATAGCTGAAAAGTTCCAGGGTGATTTTCAGTCATCACTAAATTTAGAAAATCAATCAATCAATCAATCAATTAATTAATTAATTAGGGTTTAGCCAACAGCTCTTTATTCTGTCTTGGTTTTATTCTCCAGTAGGTCCTTCCCCAAAGAGGTTAAAGATGAGCTTGAAAAGCTGGAAGCTTTTAGTCAAACTAGTTTAAAATGCATAGCATAAATCAGTACTCTCTTTCCAAATTGTTCCAGTAAAAGTCTTGCTTAATTCATGCATACCACACCAAAAATTTGGGAATGAAAATGAACTTGCTTAAAAGCCATGGGCTGAGATTAGGAAAAGATTGTCCACTAAAAATAAAGAGACTCTTTCTAATACACAGGTAGTAATACTCAAAATTGCCAGATAGCCACTACAAAGGCCTGCAGAATTCTTCCTGACACTGTGTGCTAACTTGTCCAGCCCGTGTCTTACACTTGTCTTCATTTATCTCCTGTTCTGTTCATAATGAGCTATATGCTGATCCTCAAACATGGCTGTTATATGCAGACATTCCCAAACGCATTTATATTTTTCAGAAGCAATTGTTCTTATTCCTTCAAACTTCTAAACTTCCTCTCAGAAGCCTCTATGGCCCTCTATCTATGGGTTAAGTGTTCCTCTATTGCTTAATTACCAGTCTCCTTTCCCTTCCTAAATATTGAGGTCAGGCCTCGTTTCTTCTCCATTGCCGCAACCCCTGGACTCAGCGTCATTCTTGGACTCAAAAACTATGAATAAATAACTTTGGAAAAAATTAATAAACATTGCAGAGTTTCTTTATATACAATATTACTGTAATAGCATATTACTAACAAGGTTGTTTTGTGCTTTTTAAAAGACAATATTCATAAAGTATTTAATGTAACACTTCATGTAGCTAGAAGGTATATAACAATTTCCTTTTTCCTTCCTTTAACACTGAAATAATTCTGTCATTCCCCATCATGAAGCTAAACCCTATCTAATTCTTTTATTTTATTTTTTTTTAATGTTTATTTATTTTTGAGACAGAGAGAGACAGAGCATGAACAGGGGAGGGGCAGAGATAGAGCAAGTTACAGAATCCGAAGCAGGCTCCAGTCTCTGAGCTGTCAGCACAGAGCCTGACGTGGGGCTTGAACCCACAGACCGCGAGATCATGACCTGAGCCGAAGTCGGATGCTTAACCGACCGAGCCACCCAGGTGCCCCTAAACCCTATCTAATTCTAAAGGTATAATTGTTCTTATAGAGCAGGCTTCTACATACTCTACGTAGAGATGCAGACCACATTTAACACACTGCCTATTTTTTATTTATACATTTTTAAATGGTTGCATTTAAAATAATGTATACTTATTCCCAAAATATCCTTGATGTTGTCTCTTGTTTCTCAAAGCCTAAAAATAGTAGCTATATGGTCCTTTAAGGAAAAGTTTGCTGACTATTTCCCCAGGTATTCCATAATTAGTTTGTATGTGACTGAGAAGTCAGATTCTGCGACCCTTTATTGAGTTGGCCATGATGACTACTAAGGATACTTATCTTTCAGTTAATAATTTTTTACTTCACCTTAACTGATTTTGAAAGTCTTGCAACTCATAATATTGAAAGGATAAGGAATTAATCACTGCGCTTGGAAGCAGTAGTTCTCAACTTTTCTATAGCTTAGATGTTTTTGCAAATCGGGAATTTCTCTTCATATAAATGCATGCATGCAAGAACATTGACATTTTTATAGATTGCCATCAGAATCTAGCCTCTCTGCTTCCTATCTATGAATTGTATAAAAATTCAAGGGCCATGAATTAGAATTTGAACTCCTCTGCTGCTGCCAAAAATTTAGTTGTTTATCAAGAATGGTAATGAATGAAAAATTCATAGAGACAGAATTTTTCTATTTGCATTATTTGTCTCTTTTCCTTTTAGAGAGCGGCAGCGAGCTGGCCTCAATAAAAAATGGGTTGACAAACGTTACCCAGTCTGAAGTTGATTTTAGTTTTTTTTTCTTCCTTCAAATGTAAAAAGTAAATTGTAAATGTGGGGTATATAGGAAGCTCTATTATGACTCTCTAGTTGGATTGCCGTCCCTTATCTTTCATTTGAATATTGGGGAAGCAAAATACTCATGTCAAAGTGGAACTCTTGATAAAGCTTTCAGGATTTTACTTAATGCACTCCAACCTCATGGGCTTGGCTCCATTCTCTGAAGCTGATGGCTTTCAAGCACTGTCTGACTTGTTGGCATGTATGATATAGAGAGATGACATCATATCTATTAAATCTTTCTCTTATTAAGAAACTTATTTTCAGTTTTTCTTAGAGATACTTTTATTTCTTTTTCTAAAAAAATTTTTTTAACTTTTATTTATTTTTGAGACAGAGAGCGACACAGCATGAACGGGGGAGGGTCAGAGAGAGGGAGATGCAGAATCTGAAACAGGCTCCAGGCTCTGAGCTGTCGACACAGAGCCCGACATGGGGCTCAAACTCATAGACCGTGAAATCATGACCTGAGCTGAAGTTGGGTGCTCAACAGACTGAGCCACCCAGGCACCCCAGAGATACTTTTATTTCATCTCATTTTCCATTTGGATGTTGTAGGATAAGAATATAATTTAAAAATTCCTTCAAAAATGCAAGCAGGAAAAGGCATGATAGCGAGAATAAATGTTGGAGGTCTAATACACAAACACATATTGCTGCACAGGAACGTGTCTAGGCACATCTATTCCCAGCCTGGTAGATACACATGTATGTTTCCCCATATTAAAATTAGTTTAACATCTACTTAACGGAACTATGGGAATGCCAGAGGAATGTTCCAAATGAAAACTTAAATTGAATTTTTCCTGTCCTGTGGGACAACAAAGGAAGATGGATTCTAGATAACCTAAAATTTCTAGATTTAAGACAGGATATTCATTTTGCACTCCTTTGGATGAGTAGACATTTGGGAAATCTCAGAATTTCTTTGAGCCACAGGAAAGGTAATGAATATCTCACCTGATGCAGGTGAGAACAGAAGGCTCCAGGAGAGCACAGCACTGTGCCTCCATGGGATTGCTTGCTCCTTTCTTTCCCTGACACCATTTCGAAGTTAGGATTAAGCCTTACAATTCAACACACACTTGTTTGAACTTTCATTGAAGTATCGTGGAAGGCCCATGGGATATATAAAGATAAAGAAATAATCCATTGTCTTCAAGGTGCTAATGACGTCAAGAGTGAGGGGAAGGATATACATCAATAATTCTAGCACAATGCGTGGTAGTATTTGTAAAATTAAAAGGAGAAATTTGCCTCAAATGTGCCTCAAGTAGCAAATGTGTCCCAGATTTTTTAGAAGATTTTTATTGAACTCTGACCTTTAATCTTGACTCCTTAGGAACTATTATATATAATTTGGCTGTTTTATTTAGAATTGCTTAATTTTTACCCCAGAAAATCCCCAGTTTGTGATAAAATCAGTTTTTCAGCAATTTAAATCTTCAGTGTATAAAGCCAATTTAGAATCCCTTACCTAAAACTGGGCTTCTTGCTACTTAGGTTTTCAGAGACAAGTTGAATGTTACTTATGGTAACTTAATTCTGGTTCTCCCACTTTGCAATAGATACAATGCAAGAAAAGTCACATCTATCTGCTGTTTGGCCCCACTGCAAACACATTGTCAAATAGTATCCTGAAAGGATGAAGAAAAAGACAGAAACTGAAACTGACTTCATGTTACTAACTTCTGCCACAAAAGAATACATTTTCATTAAAAAATAGCCTTCAGTTTTTAAGGGTAGATAAAATAATTTTTATTATCCTAAGTATAATCAGGTGGGAAAATAGCTGATACATTACTGAAAGATATGAATCAAAATTTAATTTAAACACTTTTAGAACTGAAAAAGGACAATTTTCGTTATCAGGAAAATTAATTTGTCTGTAACACTTTATAATCCATGTGTCTCTAAGGGTGATGTCAGTATGCTGTCAGTATAGTATCTGTATTATATACTAGTGTGTGTAGAGAAGGATTAAAAAGAGTCATTACACTGTGATGTGTAATTTGATGTAATCCAGCAGATAGATAGATCTAGTGGATTTCCTGATGTAATTGGTCTGGAAACTGAAAAGAAATGTTTTTGTTTTTATCAGGCCCTGTCCACTACCATTTTAAGAAAAACAGAGAAAAGAGAACTATTAAATCTGTCTCTAAACTTCTTTGCCTTTAAAATAAACAGTAAGTGGGTTATGTTCCTAACGTATCTTATTTTCAAGGTGAAAAGCTGTTTTTGATACTTATTTGTGAAACTCATGTTGAAAAGTAAAGTGGCCTTTTGAACATTTAAGTGGGTGAAGAGACACATTCTAAACTTTAAGTTGCTGTAGCATATTCTCTTTATAAGAGGAGCTTTACGACTTTTGACATTTGCAAAGTTATACCTGGGAAATTGACTTCAGGCTGGAGTAAGTTCAATTTTTTCTCACTGTCATTTAAATACAGTTGCCATTTTTAGTAATTCATCAGTGTGATTAATAAGTATATAAAATGCTCAGTTTGTAATGTTCAGGAATTTAAAAATAGATACCAAACAAATGTAAATGCAGATAAACTCCAGTCACTTTTTATTCTTCATAATGGCTACAGTCTTAGTGAAATTTAGTGAAGATATCTACCAATGAAATTTACATATCATTTTATTATTTTTTTAAACATTGATTTATATGTGAGAGACAGAGACAGAGTGCAAGTGGGGGAGGGGCAGAGAACGAGGGAGACACAGAATCGGAAGCAGGCTCCAGGCTCTGAGCTGTCAGCACAGAGCTTGACGCCGTGCTTGAACTCACGAACTGTGAGATCATGACCTGAGCTGAAGTCAGACGCTTAACCGGCTGAGCCACCCAGGTGCCCCTACATATCATTTTAAAAAGTATTTTACAGTCACTTACATCTCTTAAAGCAGAGTCTCTCCCCTGGATCCTGTGATGAGCAGTATATAGTAGGACACATGATAAACTCTAGGTGGACATGTGACAGGCTCCTTCATATGTAATAGTATTTAAATATATTCACTGTGTGTAGATGCTTTTGATGGGAGAATACTTGAAAAATCTCAGTAATAACTCATTTAAATATTACCTTTATATGAAAGCTAGCATGTGTTTCAAAATTTGATTACATTCCTCAAATATTTACAATCTACCACCCTATTCCTTCATCCCTCTCATTCTCTGCGGATTATCTTTCCTACAAAACAGTTTGGCAGTTTCTATAGAGACAAATGCACGTTTGTTGTATAACCCAGGAATCCTACTCCTGGAATTTTATCACAGAGGAATGAAAACCTATGTCCACACAAAGTTTTCATGAATGTTCATTGTAGATTTGTAATAGCCAAAACCTGAAAACTGTCCCTATGTTCTTCAGCGGGTGAATGACTAAACAAATTATGGTTCACTCATACACTGGACTACTGCTCAGCAATAAAAAGGAACAACTTATTGATAAACACAACAAATTGGACGGATCTGAAGGGCATTTTGTTAAAGGAAAAAAAATCTCAAAAGGTTGCATATTGTATGATTCCATTTATATAATTTTCTGGATAAGACAAATTTATGGTAATGTAGATGAGATCAGTGGTTGCCCGGGGTTAGGGTAAAGAGAGGCATTTGTGATTTTGAAAAGTACGGGGCGCCTGGGTGGCTCAGTCAGTTAAGCAACCAACTGTGGCTCAGGTCATGATCTTGCAGTCGGTGAGTTTGAGCCCCATATCAGGCTCTGTGCTGACAGCTCAGAGCCTGAAGCCTCCTTCAGATTCTGTGTCTCCCTCTCCCTCTGCCCTTTCCCCGCTTGTACTCTCTCTCTCTCTCTCAAAAATAAGTAAACATTAAAAAAATTTTTAAAAAGAGTAGCCTGAGGTAGTTTCTTTGGGGTCAATGGCTCAGTCTTGCTTCCTGGTTTGTGGTGGTATTTACTTTAATCTTTTCATGCGATAAAATCTGAAAGAACTGTACAACCACTGTTGAAATCTAAATAAGCTGGTAGTTTGGTTTTAATAATTGTACTTTCATTGTATAGATGTTATCTTTAGGAGAAACTGGGTAGACGATACACAGGGACTCTACTATTTTCTTGCAACTGCTATGTGAACCTACAATTATTTAAAAAAAATACACATATATTTTTAAGTCAGCAGCTTTTGCATAGTACTCTCTCATTGTCTTACCACCAAGCATAATACAAGTCTTGTGACGTCTGCATACGTACTGTTCTCTTTGTGTCCTGTTAAGCTTGAGGAACACCCCTCTTCCTGTCTTAGATCAGACTCTCCATGTGGGCTTTGCATTTCATCCCTTTACAGCGTTAGCAGTCTTATTCCATCAATTATATATAAGTTTTGCTCTCAGCTGGACCCTTCCAGTAAGTTTGTCAATTTTCTCAGAATTATCTGCCAGTAAAAAAAAATAGCATTTCCTTCATTTGACCTCACATCCCTTGGCACCTATATGCTATGTCAATTGTCTTCCCATTTTCAAAGCCAAACTTCCCAAATACATGTAACTGCATGTACATTCACAGAGCCTACCTCCTTACGTACGTACAACCTACACCAATGCTCAAGGCGACAGGGGGATTCACGAATCAAGGGAGGAAGGACTTGTAGTGGGTATTAGTTACGTTCACATCACTAAATCCAGGAGACTTCCTCCCACTGCTTACCAATAGGTCACATTTTATACTTCTTTGTGCGATTATTTGATTAATATCTACATTGTTACTGCTGACATTAGAGATTATCTTGTTTTGTTACTGTACTCAAACGTAGTAGATGTCCAATTATCTAAGCCTAAAATTAGCATCTATGCATAATCATATAAAATATAATTCTCTAGCTTGGAGAAATTTGTTACTGCAGTGTGGTATATATACATGCATACAGACACACATATACACTGTATTTTTGAAATATCCCTAGGCAATCTTGAGTGCATCTCAAGAATATCATGTTCAAAACTGAACTCAACATCTTCTCCTTAAAATGTATTTCTGCCATTCCTCTTAATCTTAAGGAATAGCAGCAGGTCCACACATCCAGTTACACAAACCTGAAATGTAGAGTTATTCCTACACTGGCAAACTGTAACATCTAAAATATCCTCCAGTTTTACAGAGTTTATCTCCTAAACAGTAATTCAATTCAGCTTTTCTTTGTTCTGAAATACTACTATGTTATTTCACATTCCATTTCTCTTTCAAAGGACAAGTTCCTCCTAGTCTTTCCACTTCTACATAATATATACATTATAGGTTTATCAATATCATGTATGATCTAATATATTATAAAGTAATATATATATACACATAGGTATAATACCTCAATATATTATATATTAATATATTTTCTTATATATAATATGTTGATAAACCAATGCTTTTGTTAATAGGTATAATTGGAAAGACCAATTAGTATTCATAAATATATACATATATAGATGCCTACCTGAATCAATCCTGAGTTCACTTTCATTCTATCTACCCAACAATGAATGAGAGCCTACTGCCTACTGTGTGTAAGGTGCTAAGATTCTGGAGCTTTCAAACTCTCCAAGAGAAGTTTCCTGCCCTGAAGGCTCTTAGTTCTAAACTATGCTATAGATTATCTGACTGACCCTTCAGGGAATCTGTAGCCAGTCCACCTGCCACATTATCTCTGACAATCCTGACATCCTCAGTTATGGTCTGAATGTGTCCACCCTCTCATTCATAAGTTGAAGTCCTAAGGCCAGTACCTTCTAACGTGATTGTATTTGGAGGTAAAGTATTTAAAGGGACAATGAAGTTAAAATGAGGTCGTGAGGGTAGGCCCTAATCCAGTTATGAGTAGTGTCCTCCTATGAAAGGATTAGGACATTAAGAAAGATACACAAAAAAGAAAGACCGTGTATATACACAGGGACAAGACACACACAGAAAAGCCAAAAAGAGAGGTCTGTGAAGAAACCAACCCTGCCAATATCTGGATCTTGGACTTCTAGACATCAGAACTGTGAGGAAATAATTTTTTCTGTGTTTAAACCACCCAATCTGTGGTACTTTGTGATGGTGGCTCTAGTCAGTGAATACATTCTCTCTGTCTCCATAGGTTCTTGTTACTGATATCTCTGCATACTTTGCGACAAAGATGCCTGAAGGCTTTTAATAACATTAATTCAACTCTGAAATTTAAATAGTTGTGTATATAATACCATATTTAATGTGTACATAAACCTGAGGATGTCACTGCCTTATCCTCTTTTTCACAAGTTAACTTTCTGTGATGTGTCTCAGTAAGTGACGTAGCCTGGATTAAAGCCCGGGTATCTGATTCTCACATTTACGGATGTTTGAACAATTGCCTGAATATTCCACAAACTGTACAATGAGCAACACAGAATTAGCTGTAGTTGACTTTCTTCACAAAGAGTGGGTAATACGATAGGCTTCTTTTATTTGTTCTCATCAAGGAGTTCAGATGTGAGTGTGTGGCGCTGTGTGTGAGTCCGTAGCCTCTGGTGACTAGCGGAAACATTTACAATCAATTGGAATCAAACACCTCACAACAGTATTCTCCAAATGATGTTCATTAAGTGAAGCTTGTCTTCTCTCACAACCTAAAATAATCTTGTTTTGTGGAAATAAATAAGAACAGTGGCCTGGGGATATTCAGAGAAGATTCCATCACAGAACACAGAATGTGGAAGTTGTTAGCCTTTTCTGCTTCTATGAGCTGTTAGATACTTTGTGTTTGACATCACAGTCTGGCAAAATCAGCTTACCAGTAGCCTGGATACTGAACTTAACGTCCTGATACCCTCCCCCTAAGCTGCTAGAATTTATGCAGCATTGTCTTGAAATGTGCAAATATCCTATTTGTCTTTAATGCATTTTTCTCTGTTCAAAGCAGGGTTTATGTTTGTGATCTACTAAGGCAAAAATGAAACTTCTAAGGTATTTTTATAAGACGGGATAGTTTCTTGTTCACTAATAAAAGCCATTCTTTCCAAAGGGATACTTTTCATTTGTTTATCTTTGCATATCAATCTGTTGATTAAAAAATACTTAATATTTTGAAGATGTCTCAACTCTCAGAAATAAAAATCATCATAAAGACCAGTAAAGCTAGTAAGGGTTTTACCATACAGATCAAATATCCAGTGCTTGTTTTTTTTTTTTTTTTTCATATTTAGGAATACTATAAGTGCCAGTAAATAACCTTATTTTGTTATTCCTCCATATTTGTTCAATAAGCCCTTTGAACCTTACCATATCTGTGGGTTTGTCACAAAGTAGCAGAATGAGGCAGTTTAGCAAGGCTTCAAGGGGCTAGAGACAGTTTGTTGAAAGAGATTCAGTTATGACCACATGACTATATTTATGTGTGTCAAATTAGATACAACAGTATAATGTTTTCAAAATTAAGGTTAAAAATTGAGCCTCAGAAATTGATAAAGTGGTAGTTAACACTTGTCTGACTTATAAATAAATTACTTAAAGGAAATCTCTTAACCTATTACAGTTATTTGGCCATTTTAATGATAAACATAAGTTCTTTTGCAGTTCTGTGGAATCTTTTATTTTTATTTTTTGCAATGCAATGAACTATGTTGTTTATTAGTCAGCCAAAAAAATTCTTAGTATGTGGCCTTAGTATATGGAAGTCCTAAGTTATTTTATATCAGTGATTATCCCCATAGACTCCTCAAGCAATGGTTCCAATTTCTCACACAACATATTTAATGAAGAAAAACAAAAAAATTATACTTACAAGTTTTCATTCCCATCCATACTCCATTTTTTTTCTTATATAAATCATTAGTACATATGGGTGAGTAAATAGAAATATGGTAGAATGGGTGGATAGGTGGATGGGTGGTTGGATACATATAGATAAATAGACAGCTGACAGATAAATAGATCAATTTACTCATCATGGAAATGTGATCACTTAGAGAAGTTTGGAGTTTGGACATTGCCTGGTCTCACTCAGACTGAGGAAACCCATATCTCCCATAATACATTTTATTCTTACCATCAGTGTGATTTAGATCTCCACCCAGTGAACTCTGGCAGGAGAATGATATTTTACCTAATACTTATCTTAAGAAGAGGGAGAAAACATTTTCTTTGTTTTTTTTTAAAAAATTGCCCCTCGTGTTGTTCCTGAAGGTTATATTGTTATTCATCTGTGTAGTCACAAAACTACACATGAGAGTTTGCTCTTCAGCTGCTATCAGTTCTTACTTGATCCAATTATCTTTACATATTAAAAACTAAAGTACTAAGTTTTCATTTATCTGATGGATTTAATTATGAACGCCTAATACCGAGTTTACGAGTTGACTTTTTAACGTCATTGTCCACTAATAAAACCAATGAACTTTTCTATTAAGGACAGTGGATCACAACAGTCACATATATGAGTTTTTACATAGGAGCAAATTGTTGGGACCAATTACATTTTATGTTGAGGCATACATTAGTACACATACACATGTCTGTCAGTGACTATTACACATTAGTATGTAGAGACATATGCCAGAATTCCTTATGACTGTTGTGGAAATTATCTTGAATTTTTAAGTGAAACATGTTGCAGACAAAATAGTCACGCTTCGCTATTTTTTTTCAACTTTCACCTGCATATAATTTAGGTTGTTGGTGACAGGAGGCTGTGTTATTAGAATTCTCATTACTAATATTTGTTCTCAGTTCTCCTTTAAAAATATGGGATTTCTAAAGGTAACTTGAACTTTCCTGTTTTACACGTAAGCTTTACCTTGTGAATATTAAAAGAATGGCTCTGGATGACACATGATTGATAGTTGCCTTATGATTATGGTTTACCACTGGTATCGCTCTTGAAGAGTCCTTGTGCTGATAAGACTAAAGTGAATTCAGCCTAAGTCTGGTCATGAAACCAAAACCAAACAACCCATTTGTTCCCACAATATCTCATTTGTGTCCCCAACTTTTCTCTAGGAAGCAGATTAATATATGTCTTTCTTGACTTTTCAGAAAAAAAAATTAGAGAGAATACTATCAAGCAATTTACAGTACTGGAACCTCTCACATTGATCTAGGTTTCTTCACTTACAGAGATAATAGAAAAAAACAAACAAACTTGTGTTTCTGTGTCTGATGATATTTTGTGTCAAAATCCTAATTGAATTACTATATAACTCATGCTTTTTGTTCTGGTTTAAAGTTTTGCATTGCACAATATTCATTACAGAAAATAAGAGAGAAGAAAATTACTTATATTATACTTTTATTTAGATACATATAATTTACTCTTTTGTAATGAAGTAAAGATATTTCTTGGTGAATTTCATGTGGCTTTTGAGCTGGTTTCTCCACTAAATGGAAATCAACTCTCAGTAATGATATACAGCATTGTCTTTCTAATCGAATGAAATTTGGTGTGGGTAGCTAAACTAAGAATTCAAACAAGAAACCTATCAGGTGAGAGTTGCATCAGAAAAACGGTTTGAAAATTTGAGTTCAGATGTTTAATATGTACTAAAATCTATAAGATAGAAAATAAGCAAAATTGCTCTGGGCATTTCAAGAGTTTAGAGTAAGACACAGAAACTTTCTCTCTCTCTCTCTCTCTCTCTCTCTCTCTCTCTCTCTCTCACACACACACACACACACACACGCACACACACACACACACGGATTTTCATACATTTTTCTTTTTTGTGTGTTTTTTATTGAAATTCTAGTTAGTTAGCATACAGTGTAAAATTAGTTTCAGGTGTACAATATAGTGATTCAACACTTCCGTACATCACTCTGCATTCATCACAAGTGTCCTCTTTAATCCCCATCACTTATTTAACCTATGACCCCACCTACCTACCCTCTGGTAACCATCAATTTTTTCTCTATAGTTGAAAGTCTCCTTCTCGATTTGCCTAACCTTTGTTCATGTGTTTCTTAAATTTCACATGTGAATGAAATCACAGGGTATTTGTCTTTGTGTGACTCACTTATTTCACTTAGCGTAATAGTCCCTAGCTCCATCCTTGCTGCAAACGGCAAGATTTCATTCTCTTTTATTTCTGAGTGATATTCCGTTGCACATCTATGCTAAATCTTCTTTTCTTTTTTTCTCATATTTAGGGTTAGGGTTGGGGCCAGCATGAGGGTTTGTGTCTAGTTAGCTGCAGTTCAGAGACCTCTCCAGAGAATAAAATCCCAGACTTCTGTTGGGGTGAGAATAAACATGGCAGCCATTCTACACAGCTGGGGCAGGGAGGGAATTTAGGACTCTAAATAATCTTTAAATAGATGTTCAATTGTTCCTTCTGCTTTTATTTCTACCTTCACAACCATTTCTAGGAATATTACCAATTCTTCAATGTTTGGGAAACTTCTTCAGAATAACTAGGCTGCTCCTCAGCTTTTTTTTTTTTTTTTTTTTTTTTTTTTTTTTTTTTTGTCGTGTTCAGGAACCACATTCTCAGATCTAGGATTAGGGTGAGGGTTAGGGTTGGATTGATGGTTAGTATGAGGGTATGTGCCTGGTATCCTGCATTTCAGACACAGCTCCAGAGAGTTTAGGTTAGGGTAATGGTTGCTGTTAGAGTGAGGGTATATACCTGTTATTAGGCAGTTCAGAGTCTTCTCCTGAGAATAAATTCCCATACTTCCACTGGTGTGAAAATAAATATGACAATCATCTACCCAGCCAAGGCAAGGAGGGGATTTGGGCCTCTAAATACTCTTTTTACAATTCTTTTTAATATTTATTCATTTTTGACAAAGAGGCAGAGTGCAAGTGGGGGAAGGGTAGAGAGAGAGAGGGAGGCACAGAATCCGAAGCAGGCTCCAGGCTCTGAGCTGTCAGTACAGAGCCCCATGTGGGGCTCATACCTACAATTATGAGATCATGACTTGAGCTGAAGTCAGAAACTCAACCAACTGAGCCACCCAGGCGCCCCTAAATACTCTAAATATATTCTATTGGTCTTTTATTTTCACGTTTTTATTTAAATTTCAGTTAGTGTTAGTTTCAAGTGTAGAATTTAGTGATCCATTACTCACATACAACATATAGTGCTCATCAAAACCAGTGTCCTCTTTAATACCCATCACCGATTTAACCCATCTCTCCACCCGCCTCCTATCCAGACCCTCTTAGTTTATTCTCTATAGTTAGGAGTCTGTTTTATGGTTTGCCTCTCTCTTTTTATCCCCTATGCTCATCTGTTGTTTCTTAAATTTCACATGTGAGTGAAAGTATATGGTATTTATCTTTGACTGACTTATTTTGCTGATCATAATACTCTCTAGTTCCATCTACATCATTGAAAATAGTAAGATTTCATTCTTATTTTTTATGACTGATTAATATTCAATTGTGTGTGTATATATACATATCTTCTTTATTCATCCATCAGTTGATGGACATTTGGGCTTTATCCATAATTTGGGTATTACTTATAAATCTGCTGTAATTTTTGGCACATGTATCCCATCAGTTCAATATTTTTTGTATCCTGTTGGGTAAATATCTCATAGTGAATTTGCTGAATCATAGGATAGTTCTATTTTTAATTTTTTGGGGAACCTCCATACTGCTTTCCAGAGTGTCTGCACTGGTTTGCATTCCCACTAACTGTGTAAGAGGGTTCCCCTTTTTCTGCATCCTCACCAACATCTGTTGTTTCTAGTGTTGTTTATTTTAGCGATTCTGAAAGATATGAAGTGGTATCCCATTGTAATTTTGATTTACATTTCCCTGATGATGAGTGATGGCAAGCATCTTGTCATGTATCTATTAGCCACCTGGATGTGTTCTATGGAAAAATGTCTATTCATGTCTTCTGCCCATTTCTTCACTGGATTTCTTTTGGGGAGGGGTGGGGTGTTGCATTTGATAAGTTCTTTATAGGTTTTGGATATTAACCCTTTATCAAATGTGTCTTTGCAAATATCTTCTCCCATTCCAAAGGTTGCCTTTTAGTTTTTGACTGTTTTCTTTGTTGTACAGAATCTTCTTTTTTTTTTTTCTTGATGAAGTCTCAATAGTTTATTTTTGCTTTTGTTTCCCTTGCTTCAGGAGAAATATCAAACTAGGGATTCATACCTACTCTAGGGATTGACACATACTTCCACATCATAAAGGCCATATAGGAAAGACCCACAGCTAGTGTCATTATTAATGAGGAAAAACAGAGCTTTCCTTCTATGGTTAGGAACAAGACAGGGAGGTATAGTCTCACCGCTATTATTTAACATGGTATGGGAAGTCCTAGACTCAGCAGTCATATAAAAAAAATAAAAGGTATACAAATTACCAAGGAAGAAGTCAGACTTTCACTATTTGCAGATCACATGATACTGTATGTAAAAAAAAAAAAAAACTGAAAATACTCCACCCCAAAATTGCTAGAACTGATGACTATATTCAGTAAAGTCACAGGATACAAAGTCATTCAGAAGTCTGTTTCATTTCTATACACATATAGTGAAGTAGCAGAAAGAGAAATCAAGGAATTGGTCCCATTTACAATTGCACCAAAACCCATACGATACCTAGGAATAAACCTAACTAAAGAGGTTCTTTGAAAACTATAAAACAGTGATGAAAGAAATTGAAGATGATACAAAGAAATTAAAAAAAAAATCCATGCCCATGGATTGGAAAGACAAATATTGTTAAAATGTCTGTCCTACCCAAAACAATCTACACATTCATTGCAATCCCTATCAAAATACCATCAGGGGTGCCTGGGTGGCTCCATCATCTAAATGTCTGACCTAGACTCAGGTCATAATCTCACAGCTCATCAGTTTGAGCCCCACATCGGGCTCTGTGCTGACAGCTCAGGACCTGGAGCATGCTTCAGATTCTGTGTCTCTCTGCCCTTTGCACTCTGTCTCTTTCTCTCTCTCTCTCAAATACATAAACATTTAAAAATTTTTAAAATATCACTAATATTTTTCATAGAGCTACCAGAAACAATCCTAAAATTTTGTGTATGGAACCAAAAAATATTCCAAATAGCCAAAGCAATCTTGAAAAAGAAAAGCAAAGCTAGAAGCATCAAAATCCCAGACTTCTAGTTATGTTACAGAGCTGTAGTGATCAAGACATTATTGAACTGGCACAAAAACAGACACATGGATCAATGAAACAGAATAAAAACTCCAGTAATGGACCCACAACTATATGGTCAACTCATCTTCAACAAACGGGAAATAATATCCAATGGAAAAAACACAGTCTCTTTCTTCAATAAATGGTGCTGGGAAAACTGGGCTGCAGCCTGTAAAAGAATGAACCCAGACCACTTTTTTACACCATACACAAAAATACATTCTAAATGGGTGAAATACCTAAATGTGAGACAGAAAACCATCAAAATTCTAGAGGACAACATAGGCAGTAACTTCTTTGACATCAGCTGTAGCAACTTCCATGCAAACTTTTAACAAAATCATTGCAACTTTCAATAAATGGCTGGAAATGGCTGGGCAAAAGAAAACAAAGGATAGGAATAAATATTAGAAAACTTCAAAAAAATCTCTTTTGGGGGCTCCTGGGTGGCTCACTCAGTTAAACATTCAACTCTTTATTTTGGCTTATGTCATGATCTCACAGTTTGTGAGATCGAGCCACACATTGGGCTCTGTGCTGACATCAAAAAGCCAGCTTGGGATTCTCTCTATATCCTTATTCCTCTCTGCCCCTCCCCTGCTCAGACACGCACACATGTGTGCACTCTCTCTCTCTCTCTCAAAATTAATAATAAATATTTTTTAAAACAAAAATTATATTTTTGCTTTTGCCAGATTTTTGACATATTACTCTTATCTGGAATTTCTCTTCCTGTAAATGCCAATAGAGGTACACCAAAATTTCTCTACTCAAATATTTTTCTAATAAACCTTCAATTTTTTTTTCCTAATGTGTTAATTACTACCCTTCTTGGAGGAGTTACCTGAACTCTATAAATCTAACCACTGTGTTCCAGATCTAGGTTAGTCTTGTGCGTCAGGAAGAAAATGACAGAATGTAAAGAACACAAAACCAGAAGGCAGGGAACTCTTAGTTCTAAATCTTCACCACACATTAGACCTATCTGGTGAGCTGTTAAAGATCTCAAACCACAGGTCATACCTAACAATTAAATTAGAAGATCCAGAGAGTGGAAATCCAATAACTGTTTTTTAAAAGACATCTCTAGGGAATTCTCATTACAGTGAAATTTAAGAAGCACTGCGCTAGTTTTAATTCTACCTTTATTATCTTGGTGAACTTGAAAAAATAAAATAATATCATTAAGTCCCATGTTCTTTATCTGCAAAGTGAGGATGAGTATGTTAATAGGGGTGCCAACAGGAACTAATTCACTTCCCTTGCTACATACAACCTACTATATTAATAGAACATGGATCACAAACCTAGAAAGACCATATTCCTAATCTTTTCTCTAGATGAGAGATGAGAACTGAACTACCAACTCTGAGCTTATTTAAATGGATCTTGACTCTTCATGTAAAAACTCTTCTAGTTACTCAGTCCCCAGATTATTTCCAACCCACTGCCATTTTTATTCTTATTGTTATTTATCATTTTTTAATAATTTGACTCATTTGTTGGTATTATCTATAAATTTATTCATTTAATGGATCTATTATTTATCTTCAGTGTAAGCTTCATGAAATTAAGGACTTCATTATTTTGTCCACTGTTTGAACCCATTGTCTAGAGTCGTGCTTGATACATAAAAAAACAATTATTATTTGTTGGGTGAACAAACCAAAATTAACACTTATATTTAATGCTACAAAATTAATACATCATTTAGGAGTACATATTTTACTAAAAAGGTAGCTATGAAAGAAAAAAAAGAGTGTTTATATTAAAACAAATATATTGTGGAATAATGGGAAACTTTGAATGAAAATGAAATAAAACTTCAAACTAATGTCCTAAATGTGTCATTTTATTTCAGGTTAGTCCCTCACAACTTGAGAGATGTATATGCAATTATACCTGCATTGGAAACACTAAGGTGGAAAGTTGGCAAACAATCCAATAAAAGGCATTTCTCCACGTGGCACATGCAGTATTGTCACTTTGCATTTTTGCAAGTGATATAAGGTCATATGTTTTGTATTTTCGTCGTGTTTATTTTAGTGTGCATTAGAACAAGCATGATTCAAAATGATAGGTTTATGGCTATTACTGTTTAGAACAAAATAAGGTTAAGCAATAAACTTATTTAAGTTTATTGAAGATAGTATACAGATTTGGCAGAGTCGTGGAGGTACTTTTCAAAGGTCTGAAGTTTGGAGACCCGGACTAAAACAAATTCTAGGAGCAATGTGTTGTCTTTAAGGACATAAAGGGTCATGTAAGCTGATCTAAAGACTTTCTTAATAAAATTTACTTCTACTCAGATTGATTTAGGAGAAGCAATATAACTCTTGTGCCCGAATGGACAAAATGATAAGTTAACTCTTGCTTTGGAAATCTTTCATCATCTGAGCTACCAAAGAGGTATCAGTTTTGAACGTCTTGGAACACAGCACTTTGGGCAGCAGTAGATTCAGGGATCACCATGGAAGACTTTGGATTTCATACAGAGGTGATAATTTACAAGTGCCTGATGAAAGCTTCAAAGCCTCCTACTTTGCTTCACATATGAAAGTGATAAGAGGAAACTCTATGTGGGAAGTATCATGATGATGATGGTTGATGACGATGATTTGTCTGAAAAGACAAAATTGCTTTTATAGAAGACTACTAATCCTTAAAGGAAGAATTCTTCTAGTTTATCAGTTTAAGTGCAAAAGTTACCAGCACTTTGACAACTACAAACAGATTACCTGCATCATAAAGAAAATACATGCTCAGAGATCTCATTTTCCCATCATTTTCCCCATCCATGTAAATGGATGCTAAATTCATGAGCTATACATGATTTTTATAATAGTTTTTCATGAGGGTTGCCTGGGTGGCTCAGTCAGCACCTGCAGAGGCAAGAATATGGAGGGAGGGAGAAAATACTCCATTTTGAGTAGGAACCCAGTTTCAAGGGGGAAAGACCCTTGCAAGAAAATAAAGATGGAAGCAGAAGAGTTTTATTTGGCATATATTTCTTTTGAAAGAATTTTTTGGTTTTGCTTTCACATTCTTTTCTTGAGGTAATAAAAACTCAAATGCTGGACAGGAAATTGTGCCATTTTATGGTGGTATACTCAGAATAGGCAGAGTAACAGATACGCCTCAACACTATAAAATGTTAAATGATATTTTTGATGTGAAAAGAAATTGACTGTATTAATGATACCACATGATAAAAAAAAGTAGGAAATATCAGCATAAAATAAAAGAGAGTATTTTGTTAGCAAATAATCTGAAGTTCAAATGTGCAAAAACTCTTCCGACTTGACATAGCCTTCCTTCAAAATCTTTACCTCTTTAAGAGAAGAAATGTTAAAAACTTAGAGTAAATCTAACATTTGAGGTAAAATGATTCTGTTTAATATCTATTCTTGCTCTTTCCATTTTCCATCAACTACTATATAACTTGAACTTTGTGAATCTTTGCAGATTTTTACAGGGGAAGTGCTTGCTGCTTCGAGACTGATTATTTTGTAATCTGATTATTCACAGCTTGCTAATTTGTAATTGGGCTTTTACAACTAGAAAACCTCCAGATTTCAGAAAAACTAATTTATTTTTTTCTTTGGTTAATTGTGCTGTTCACACCAAACAGTAGAGTGAGATGACTTCTAGTGGGTTTTGTGCAGTGTTCTGGAACCAATAAAATATATTATTGATTGCCTAATGAAAAGCACCGTGTTCATACAAACTTACTGTGTCTGAGCAGGGATACAGCTGCTACTTTTATTCTGTTTAGAGAATCACCTGCTATTTGACCAGGGTCTATTGCTACATATCAAGCATACCTTAAATTAGGTTGGGGTTGCCTACTGGGTACTTGGTAAGGTGTCCTGATCCTTTTCCTTTCCTGCAGAGCTACCTATTGCTTCTAATTTAGCCTAAGATAATCAAAATTAATTATGATTGAGTGTTAGTAAAATTGAAACAGAGTACAAGTCAAACACCTTTGGCTTTCTTGAAATTATGCAATAGAGTCTAAGCAAACGGCCTAGGCAGATTGAATTTACTGATTTAAAATCAGAATTTAAAGAAAATTCTTAGAAGAGCAATGGTGCAAAGACAGCTAGTCTTGTCAAGAGCAAGTGGAAATTATTATAAAATTACATAAAAAATTTTATTTGTAATTTATTTTTACAATTTAAAATTAATTAAAACACTGTGCAATATTGGTTTCAGGGTGGAATTCAGTGATTCATCACTTACATACAACACCCAGTGTTCATCACAAGTGTCCTCCTTAGTACCCATTGCCCAGCTAGCACATCCCCCACCCACCTCTTCTTTTCCCTGCTATGTTCATCATTTTTATTTCTTATTCCACATATGAGTGAAATTATATGGTATTTGTCTTTCTCTGATTGACTTATTTTGCTTAGCATAATACATTCTAGCTACATTGACATCATGGCAAATGGCAAGATTTCATTTTTTGACGGCTGAGTAATATTCCATTGTGTATATATGCCATATCTTTTTTGTTGATTCATCAGTTGATGGACATTTGGGCTCTCTCCATAGTTTGGCTATTGTTGATAAATGCTGCAATAAACATTGGAGTGTATGTACCCATTCGAATCTGAATTTTTTATATCCTTTGGGTAAACACCTAATACTGCAATTGCTGGATCGCAGGGTAGTTGTATTTTTAGTTTCTTGAGGAACCTCCATATGGTTCTACAGAGTGGCTGCACCAGTTTGTATTCCCACTAACAGTGCAGAAGGGTTCCTCTTTCTCTTCATCCTTGCCAACACCTGTTGTTTCTTGTGTTGTTAATTTTAGCCATTCTGACAGGTGTGGGGTGGTATCTCAATGTGGTTTTGATTTGTATTTCCCTGATGATGAGGGATGTTGAGCATCTTTTCATGTGTCTGTTGGCCATTGGGGTGTCTTCTTTGGAAAAGTGTCTATTCAAATCTTTTTTGCTCATCTCTTTACTGGATTCTTGGATTTTCAGGTGTTGCATTTATTAAATTATTTATAGGTTGTGGATACTACCCTTTATCTAATATGTTGTTTGCAAATAAATTCTCCCACTCAGTAGGCTGCCTTATAGTTTTGTTGATTGTTTCCTTCACTGTGCTGAAGCTTTTTTTCTTGATGAAGTCCCAATAGTTTGTGTTTACTTTTGTTTCTCTTGCCTTTGGCGATGTGTTTCGTAAAAAGGTCCTTTCACCAAGGTCAAATAGGTTGTTGCCTGTGTTTTCCTCTAGGACTTTGATGGTTCCTGGCTTATATTTATATCTTTCATCCAGTTTGAATTTATTTTTGTGTATGGTTTAAGAAAGTGGTCCATTTGCATACTTCTGCATGTTGCCATCCAGTTTTCCCAGCACCATTTGTCGAAGAGACTTTTTCCACTGGCTATTCTTTCCTGCTTTGTTGAAGATTAGTTGACTGTAGAGTTGTGGGTCAAGTTCTGGGTTTTCTATTCTGTTCCATTCATATATGTGTCTGTTTTTGTGCCAGTAGCCCACTGTCTTGATCACTAGAGCTTTGTAATATAGCTTGAAATCCAGAATCGTGATGTCTCTGTACAAATTTTATGATTGCTTGTTCTAATTTTACTAAAATTTTGGACCAATGATCTCTAAGTCAACATACAGTTCTCAAAGCTAGGAGAATAAAAGCAAAGTGTGAGATTTTGTCATTGACTCCCACAAATACATAATTTAGTTGCCTTTATGTAACACTTGATATGTCAAGTGATAATATAAAGTGGCATCAGTGAGAGAAGTGTATTCTACAGTAACAAATACCAGCCAAATTTCTGTGCTATTAAACAACAAAGATTTATTGCTCACTTATGCCACTTATCTAATTCAGGTTGACAGGAGATTCTGCTCATTAAAGTTAACTCAGAACCCAGGCTATGGAAGAGTGAAAGAGAACTCTGAAAGGTATTATACTTGGAATTAAAGGTTTCTATCCAAAACTGACATATCTCTTCTGCTTAGAACTCATCAGCAAGACCTTTCCAATCACAGGGACCAGCAATTTCAGTCCTTCCACGGTGCTTGAAGTAGAGAGAGCAATTAATAGCTACTGAAGAAAATTACTGCCTACCAGAGTGCTTAAGGATTAAATTATGTAAGAAATAATAACTACTATTTGAGAAAAGACACGATTAAAACATTAACCTCTCTTGTCATCCCTCAACCAAAAAACTGGTGGGCATCCATGTTGCTGTCCCAAATATTGTCTTCAGATAAGTTAAATGAACAAGACAATGTGTTGCCAATATTATGATAACTGAAAATGTTCAGTGTATTACCTAAACCAGTTCACAATTATGTCTGAAAGTAAAATTATCTTGAGTTATAAAACTGTAATAATGCTTTCATAGACAATGTCATTCACTGGCTTAGCTTGTGGTGAAAACAGAATATCTCCCCATTCTTTAAATTTTGGAGGAAATAGAATTTTAGACAACTCTGTTAGTAATGAGAGACTTTTACAGGTGGATATGAGAGGGAGAAAGTCAAGAATAGGGTTCCAGAGACGAGTTAAATTTGTTAACCTTTCCAGTCATTACAGTGAAAATTAATACCTGTTACAGCGGCCAGTGAAAACCCCATATGATCTGAGATCACATCATAAACTACTACAATTGTTTAACACGTGGTAGTGGCTTATATGAATTCATATATATGTTTGTGTATTTGTTTGCTAGCTTTTAAGTGAATAAATGTGACTTACATTCTAAGATATATCTCCTTTTCTTTTACCTGCCTTTTCTTTTATCTGGTATCTCAATCAGGGTTCCTCCCTACATGTAATCAGTACAGAAAATGGGTCTTTGAGTACATAAAATAGTTACTGAAGAATGATTTGGTTCATTCTTAAACAAGTACCTTGACCTACTGTTGTGTATTCTGAACAGTTTTACAAATTCACTTATGTTGAGGAACAGGAAGAGTTCTCCAGAGTTTTTGAGATCTGGGGAAAGATGAATTTGTGAAAAATAAAGAAGTAAAAATTTAAAATGAAGTGTGTTGGGACAACAATAAAGTTGTGGTACTAGAAACACTTAGTCTCTTTCCCTCCTTCTCTATTCCCCTTTCCAATGTGTGACTGCTTAGTACCTCTGACATCCTAGATCGAGTAAGATTACCAAGAACTCTGTAATGTGAGAGGGTTCTAACAAATCTTGAGATAAGGAGAAGAAAGAGGTCCTATATTATGGTATTGTGGAGGGAAGGGAGGGTTCTAGTGTGGTTTCTGGCAAGGGTTGTATACTAGGATGAATAGTACCCCCCTAAATTCATGTCTGCCCCAAATTTCAGAATGTGACCCTATTTGAAAATAGGTCTTGGCAGATGATAACATAGTTAGGTTAGGATGCAGTCATACTGGATTAGAGTAGGCTACAAATCCAATATGATCGATCTCATAATAAAAAGAGAGGATCCAGACATGCAGAGGCACACCGAGAAGAAGGGCATATAATGATGGAGGCAAATACTGGAGTTATGCTACCAGAAGCCGAGTAACTCCGGAAGTCACTGGAAGCTAGGATTGAGCAAAAAATGACTCTTCCCTAGAGTCTTCAGAGAAAGCAGCGCACTGCCAACATCTTGATTTTGGACTTCTAGCCTTTAGAACTGTGAGAGAATAAATGCTATTGTTTTAAACCAACCATTTTGTGAAACTTTGTTATGGCAGTCCTAGGAAAGTAATACAGGTAGATATTTCTGGTTTCATGATGTGTGCAATTAGTGGCTAATTCTTTTTTTTTCCATAATCTACTTATCGGATTGTCTTTAACTTCTAAGTTGTAATGATGGTAATGATGGTTAGGCCCATTTATTGATTGATTTATATAGTAAATGGACTACTACTATATTTGTGTATTGCCTGTGCAATGTTGAAAGACATTGTGTTAACAATGTATTAACAATAAAAACATGATGACCTAACAGAGTCCAAGAATAAGAGTCAAAAGCAACTCTGGGTCCCAGAGTTGCTAATACCATTATTATGTGTATGACTCTAGGCAAACTATTACATTTTTCCACATCTGTAATCACATAATAAAAATGTGAAGACTCGGGGCACTTGGGTGGCTCAGTCAGTTAAGCGTTTGATTTCGGCTCAGGTCATGATCTCCCGGTTTGTGAGGTTGAGCCCCGCGTCCGGCTCTGAGCTGACAGCTCGGAGCCTGGAGCATGTTTTGGATTCTGTGTCTCCTTCTCTCTCTGCCCCTCCCCCACTTGTGCTCTGTCTCTATCAAAAATAAATAAATGTCTAAAAAAAATTTTTTTTAATGTGAAGACTTCTGTCTCATAGGATTTTTTGAGGGATAAATGAACTGCTTTATTAAAGCGGTATAATAACATAAAGTACTATATATCATACTTATTACAAAACTGTTTAAGAAGATACTCGAAGAGAATGTACATAAATCACATCGGCAAACAATATTTTCTAGAATAATAGCAAATCACTGTTTAATCAGTGCCCATCATCCTGGCTTAGAGAGTAGCTTATTTAGGGACAAAATTTGTTTTAATAATTCAGGGTGTCATTTTCACAAAGTTATTTAGAGCCTTTTGCGGACTGAGAGTGAGAGGGTAGGCAGCATCTGGCCTGTAATTTGTAAGTGATTGGCTTCACAGTCCACAAACAGGGAACCAATGATTCACAAAATTTGCAAGTCTTCTGCACACTTCATAGAAATATCTCTCAAAAGTTCTATACCAATAATGAGAGCTCCTCTTTCCAATCTGCTTTTTAGGAGGAAAGAAGATGGTAATGGTGCTATAAAGGCTTTTCCTAGGAGAGCTGACGAGATGACAGCCTGGTCATCTGGTTGCTCCGTTGATTGCAGAGAGAGCAATTTTCATTGTTCATTTTTAGACTTTTATAAAACTACACATACGACATGATAAAGGGGAAAAAGGCAAACGATGTCGGCATGCATGCAGAATTAACAAAATTTGGGAATATTGGTACTTTTCAAAAGATAATTTGCCTCCATTTCTATCATTTTGTGTGCACTACTGGCACTTTGACACCTGCAGATTTTGGCTGGGCCTGTATTGAGCAGATGCGCACTCCATCATACATGGGTGTGGCTTCCAGGCACTGCACTTCCTTCACAAGCATTTCCCCCTGGGAAAGAGCTGAATATTGCCATTTATCAAGTGTATGCCTTTCAAATCATACTCTGTATGTCATTTTTGTTCATTAAGATGATGATTAGAAAATTTATCCTCTCTCCTCCACCCTTTGTAAATCCAGAATCTGCTATTATTTCCATCTCCCTTTCCCCCAACTCTTTCTTTTTAGTTTTCATTGATAGGAAGTTATAAAATGGAACAAGAATGCGCGAGAAATAGATGAAATACCTCATTGGTTAAAATATCCATTATGGCTTTTTATACATTTAGTCACATGGAGATAATGAGGTGCCACTTAAAGTCAACAGACTGTATTTGGAGGAGGGCACTTGGGATGAGCACTGAGTGTTGTATGTAAGCCAATTTGACAATAAATTATGTTGAAAAATAAATAAAATGTAATTATTTTTGCTTTTCATAACTTGGTCTCAACTTTTTTTATACTATTTGCTCCATGCTTTCAGAATTGTAAACATACGCTTAAAACTAACAATAATGATATGTTATTAAAATTTAGAAATATTAATACTCGTAGCTAAACCCTAGTATCCACTAGGAGGAGCTGAGTGCTTTATCAAGAATATACAAGATTAATGTCTTATAATATTTAATAAAATGTAATCAGTATGTTGGTATTAATATGATAAAAGTAAAATTAAGGAGAGATAAATTGGATGTCATTATGACTATATAATACATTGGGAGATAGAGATACAGAAGGAATGCCATTGTATGTTTTCAGCTAATTTAACTGAGAGCTTTGAAATAACAAAAACAAATACAGCATATGTGTGATTTTTCACATGAAAGATCCATGTGACTTGGGGGTGCCTGGGTGGCTCAGTCCGACTTTGGCCCAGGTCATGATCTCACGGTTCGTGAGTTCGAGCCCCGTGTCAGGCTCTCAGCTGACAGCTCGGAGCCCGGAGCCTGCTTCAGATTCTGTGTCTCCTTCTCTCTCTGCCCCTCCCTAGCTCATGCTCGCACTCTCTCTCTCTCTTTCAAAAATAAACTAAAAAAAAAAGATCCATGTGACTTTGTCTTCTTTTTTTTAAAACTTTAGCTCCTTTATAGCAGTGTGGTAAAAAGTATACCTGAAAGTAGGATATAGATAAATACAAAGCCCACTTCTGGAATACAAAATATAGGATTTACCGAAAAATCCACATAGGTGTTAGGGGTGAAGACATGACCAAGAACTGATTTTATCTGGGGTGATGGGAGTAAGTGGAAACACCTTACATTGTGTTATTTCCTATTTCATTTGCAAAAATGTGGCATGAGAAGTGGTCGGCCATGATAACTACAAAAGAATAATACTTGAAATGAAAATATAGCTTGCACTGACTGGATTGTATTCAAGGGCAGCCTTGGAGATGGTAAGGTTATCTGCCCACTTCAGAATTTCACAAGGATTCTGGTCAAAGGTTTAATTCAAGATTCACTTGGCATCATTGGCGGAGTCTCCTTTGGATTGTCCTGGATTCTGAATCCTCTGGTGGCATAGAGATGGCATGGAAGGTTCAGAAGGCACATGACTTGACTGCATACTCTGATTTAGGAATTTGTCTGTGACTACGACAAACTGAGGCAATAACGCCGAATGATTGAAAGGGCCAGCTCTGGACTCAGATAGGGTTAAGATCACATGCCTATTCTTCTACTTACTACCTACGTGACATTGGACAGTTTATTAATCCACCCACATGGTATCATAAAGTTATTGCAAGAATTAAATGCTTAGCTTAGTATTCAGCCTAGGGAAAAATCTCACCAGATATTGGCCTTTACTGTTATTGTTTTTGTGGTTACCTGACATCAATCTATATATGAATACTTATTTACCAATCAGCTCATTCATTGAGGATAACCAGATATTAATGACCAACTCTTTGTTAAGCAGTATGCTAGGTATTATGCTAGTTTTTAACTAGGCAGTAAGCTAGCTATTCTTAACTTTGCCTACACTCTTTTCGTTCCTTACAAGTTCACATTCCATGGGTACTTATTGTTAAGTATTCTGTTTATAAGCCCTGACTTAAAGCAACAAAGGAATTGACCTTCTCAGAGTGAAGCTACCTTGTGCTCTAGGGAAATAGAGGCAAAGAAAAAAATGAGTTGAGATGTGTTGTAGACGTTGAGTATTTTAAGAGTTTGGGAATAATTTGTATTTCTTTTATAGTTATTTTATATAATTTATCTATAAATGATCTGTGCTGGAATTTTTCTTTGTCAAGAATATTCTAAGTATCATTTGAAGTCCTTTACTTGCTATAGGTTTATTCAGTTTATTTCACTTCTTATTTTATCAAATTAGATAATCTAGTTCTTTCTAGGACTTGGTCTACTTAAATTGGGATAATTACCATCTTAACATGTTGAATCTTCTAGTCCATGGGCATGGAATATTTTTTTCTTTAGATAATTTTTATTTTTTCTCAACATAATTTTGAAGTTGACAGTGTTTAATTAATATTTTTCCCAAATATTTAAATTTTTTTGATGCTGTGTGAATGGAACTCTTTTCCGAATTTCACTGCTAGTATAAAGGATCGCTGATTTTTATATATTGGACTTGTATTCCATGAACTTGTTATACACGCTTATCAATTCTATCAGTTTTTTTTTAATTTTATTTTTTATTTTTGAAAATTTACATCCAAATTAGTTAGTATATAGTGAAACAATGATTTCAGTAGATTCCTTAATGCTCCTTACCCATTTAGCCCATCCCCCCTCCCACAACCCCTCCAGCAACCCTCTGTTAGTTCTCCATATTTATGAGTCTCTTCTGTTTTGTCACCCTCCCTGTTTTTATATTATTTTTGTTTCCCTTCCCTTATGTTCTCTGTTTTATCTCTTAAAATCCTCATATGAGTGAAGTAATATGATTTTTGTCTTTCTCTGACAGACTAATTTCACTTAGCATAATATCCTCCAGTTCCATCCATGTAGTCGCAAATGGCAAGATTTCATTCATTTTGATTGCCAAATAATACTCCATTGTGCCATTTTGTGTGTGTGTGTGTGTGTGTGTGTGTGTGTGTGTGTGTGTGTGTATACACCACATCTTCTTTATCCATTCATCGATCGATGGACATTTGGGCTCTTTCCATACTTTGACTATTGTTAATACTGTTGCTATAAACATTGGTGTGCATGTGTCCCTTTGAAACAGCACACCTGTATCTCTTGGATAAATACCTACTTTTAATTCTTTGAGGAACCTCCATACTGTTTTCCAGAGTGGCTGCACCAGCTTGCATTGCCACCAACAATGCAAAAGAGATCCTTTTTCTCCGCAACCTCGCCAACATCTGTTGTTGCCTGAGTTGTTCATGTTAGCCATTCTGACAGGTGTGAGGTGGTATCTCCTTATGGTTTCGATTTGCATTGCCCTGATCATGAGTGATGTTAGATATCTTTTCACGTGTCCTTTAGCCACCTGGATGTCTTCTTTGGAAAAGTGTCTATTCATGTCTTTTGCCCATTTCTTCACTGGATTATTTGTTTTTTGGGTGTTGAGTTTGGTAAGTTCATCATAGATTTTGGATACTAACCGTTTATCTGATATGTCATTTGCAAATATCTTCTCCCATTCTGTCAGTTGCCTTTTAGTTTTGCTGATTGTTTCCTTCGCTGTGCAGAAGCTTTTTGTTTTGATGAGGTCCCAGTAGTTCATTTTTACTTTTGTTTCCCTTGCCTCCAGAGACGTGTTGAGTAAGAAATTGCTGCGGGCAAGATCAAAGAGGTTTTTGCCTGCTTTCTCCTCGAGGATTTTGATGCCTTCCTGTCTTACATTGAGGTCGTTCATCCACTGTGAGTTTATTTTTGCGTATGGTGTAAGAAAGTGGTCCAGGTTCATTCTTCTGCATGTCGCTGTCCAGTTTTCCCAGCACCACTTGCTGCTGAAGAGACTGCCTTTATTCCATTGGATATTCTTTCCTGCTTTGCCAAAGATTAGTTGGCCATACGTTTGTGGGTCCATTTCTGGGTTCTCTATTCTGTTCCACTGATCCGAGTGTCTGTTCTTGTGCCAGTACCAAACTGTCTTGATGATTACAGCTTTGTAGTATAGCTTGAAGTCTGGGATTGTGATGCCTCCAGCTTTGGTTTTCTTTTTCAAGATTGCTTTGGCTATTCAGGGTCTTTTCTGGTTCCATACAAATTTTAGGATTGTATGTTCTAGCTCTGTGAAAAATGCTGGTGTTACTTTGATAGGGATCCCATTGAATATGTAGATTGCTTTCGATAGTATCGACATTTTCACAATATTTGTTCTTCCTATCCAGGGGCATGGAATCTGTTTCCATTTCTTTGTGTCTTCTTCAATTTCTTTCATAAGCTTTCTATAGTTTTCAGTGTATAGATTTTTTCACCTCTTTGGTTAGATTTATTCCTAGGTATTTTACAATTTTTGGTGCAACAGTAAATCGGATCGATTCCTTGATTTCTCTTTCTGTTGTTTCATTCTTGGTGAACAGGAATGCAACCGATTTCTGTGCATTGATTTTATATCCTGCAACTTTGCTGAATTCATGGATCAGTTCTAGCAGTTTTTTGGTGGAATCTTTTGGGTTTTCCATATAGAGTATCATGTCATCTGCGAAGAGTGAAACTTTGACCTCCTCCTGGCCTATTTGGATGCCTTTTATTTCTTTGCGATGTCTGATTGCAGGGGCTAATACTTCCAATACTATGTTGAATAATAGTGGTGACAGTGGACATCGTTGTCTTGTTCCTGACCTTAGGGGAATGGAATCCTTGTCTTGTTCCTGACCTTAGGGGGAAAGCTCTTGGTTTTTCCCCATTGAGGATGATATTAGCATTGGGTCGCTCATATATGGCTTTTACCATCTCGAGGTACGATCCTTCTATCCCTACTTTCTTGAGGGTTTTTTTTATCAAGAAAGGATGCTGTATTTTGTCCAACATTTTCTCTGCATCTACTGAGAAGATCATGAGGTTCTTGTCCTTTCGTTTATTGACGTGATGAATCACATTAATTTTTTTTGTGGATATTGAACCAGCCCTGCATCCCAGGTATAAATCCCACTTGGTCGTGGTGAATAATTTTTTTTAATGTATTGTTGGATCCGGTTGGCTAATATTTTGTTGAGGATTTTTGCATCCATGTTCATCAGGGAAATTTGTCTAAAGTTCTCCTTTTTCATGGGGTCTCTGTCTGGTTTTGGATTTACGGTAATGCTGGCCTCATAGAAACAGTCTGGAAGTTTTCCTTCCATTTCTATTTTTTGGAACAGTTTCAAGAGAATAGGTGTCAATGCTTCCTTCAACGTTTGGTAGAATTCCCCTGGAAAGCCATCTGGCCCTGGACTCTTGTTTTTTGTCATATTTTTTATTACTAATTTGATTTCCTTACTGGTTATGGGTCGGTTCAAATTTTCTGTTTCTTCCTGGTTCAGTTTTGGTAGTGTATATGTTTGTAGGAATTTGTCCATTTCTTCCAGATTTCCCATTTTATTGGCATGTAATTGCTCATAATAGTCCCTTATTATTGTTTTTATTTCTGTTGTGTTGGTTTTGATTTCTCCTCTTTCATTCTTGATTTTACTTATTTGGGTCCTTTCCTTTTTCTTCTTGATCAAACTGGCTAGTGGTTTATCAATTTTGTTCATTCTTTCAAAGAGCTAAATGTATTTTTTAAAGACAAGATTCATGAAGTGATTTGATTTTAATACTAGATCTCATGATTTATGTATTGTTGATAATAATTATTTGGCTTCATCAAACTCTTATACATCTTGGCCATTAATTATGGAGCAGAATTTCATGATGGGGCTGTTAATTTAATTGAAGACTTATGATTTCTACTATGTTTAGTTTTCAATACCATTGGTTGTAGAACACTTGCAAAGTGCTAGAGTCTTTATGGAAAATTATGGATCTGAAAATACCTTCTAAATACTTTCTTTGACATTCTCTTGAAGATACATTGTGAAAGATCTGGGACTAAGAACATGTTCTTGACATCTGTAAACATCTAAACAAATTAACCTGCCCAGTGGAACTGATGGATATCTGTGCTCAAAGCATCCACTTGCCTCAGGACTAAGTATTTTGGGGAAGATTTTCAACACATATCTGGACAATTTTTCTATGGAATGTTTGAAGCTATCCTTTATTCCTTTTTAGTCAAGTAGAATGTCATTTAGCTCAAATTGTATACCTGAAGCTGTCTCTCTTCCTCTGTTTATTTCATTAAGATGTACGTTGATTTATGATCAGCACTATTTTCTTAAGACAGACATTAATCATAAAATTTTGGTAAATTTATTGCATCAGGGATGAGTCCAATTTCATCATTCTGAAAATCTAGAGTGGACAGTACAATAATCATCAACATCAGTAAGACTTTTTATTTAATTTTTTAAATTAACACGTATACAACTTAAAGAGTAATGTTTTATATTCCTACCATGCCTAATTATTTAAAATGTTAATAATTATGCATGTATTCATATTAATAAAACTACCATTTACTGCAAAAAAAAGTGTATGAGGGATATTATATTGACAACTGGAACAGTTAGTACTAATTTCAAACCAATATTTTGTCTATTTTTGAAACACTGATATTTTATAATGTTATGTTGATTCAAGACCACATATCAGCCATGGAGTAATCATAGTCATGGAATTATTATTTTAACTTTCGAAAGTATGGGAAGATGTTAAATGGGGCATAATGATTTTGTAAAATTTGACTTAAAGTTGAAGGTTATGTGTGAAAGTGATTCCATTTTAAAAGTGGATTTGTAGGTTTTTTAACCAATATCTTCCTTTTGACAGATTTTCTTTTCTCTGAAAAAAAATTATATAGGACTGTGTGGTATTTGAGGGAGAGAATGGGAAGGTTTGTTATCTCTGTTCTATGGTAAAAAACAAAAAAACAAAACAAAACAAAAAAACAAAAAACAAAAAACAAAACCCCCTCATTCCTCAAATAGCCAATTATCAAATCACATTTCAGGATAACAAAATCAAGAAGAATGTTGTGATAAGTGAAATTTAAATTAAGAATATGGTTATCTGAATTGATTATACATAACTACCACTAATGTGTGTAAAAATGATTTCTCCCTTATTGTGAATAGACTCTGCAAACATTTAATTTTTCTCCTAGTCAGGACTTCATGTATCTGTATGTTATCAACACTGGAAGCTCCTTTTAAATAAAATTTTAATTTATATAGATGTATAATGATATACAAGTGAATGTTCAGATTATGATATATTCTAATCTACAATAGGAAAAGTAAATAGAAATCTTCAAGTAGTGTTTGGATTACACATCCATCATTAGAGCTAATATTTTAAATAAAATATCCTATAACCATTAAGCTTATTATAAGCCTGAATAAACATATTTAATAAGTTTGACAATCACAAAATGTCCTAAATTGAATGGATATTTTAAATGTAAGCATTCTAATGTCATTCCTATTAAAAGTCTGCCTCATTAAAGATTTCTTCTTTTGATCTTATGCACTTTTATTCAGTGTGTTCCTCTTGTTGAATTTTATTTGTAATATAGATTCCAGTTACTTGTTTTCCTAAATACATCATTAGATTTCTCATAGTAAGGTTAACACACTTCATTAATAAGTATTTTCAAGCACCCAATATATTATATTTTGACTTAATGCATATTTTAACCACCATCTAAATAAAACTTGCTCTGATTTTCTCTGGCAGAATTACTTGAAGAAATAATAGCTAAAAACATGCCAAATTTGATAAACAAACATTCATCCATATACCCACTAAGATCCTCAAACTCCACAAAAATACAAAGAGATTTACATGTAGACACATCACAAGAGTTAAATGTTGAAAGCCAAAACCAAAAGGAGAATCTTCAAAACAATGAAACTAAAAGCTACCCAGAAAGTGAAGGAAGAATGTAACAAAATTAATAGCTGAGTTCTCATTAGAATTGGAGGCCAGAAAGCAATGAGATGACATATCAATACAGATAAAGAAAGTTAAGATATCAACCAATAATTTTATAACTAGCAAAATTATGCTTCAAAAACAAGGAAAAAAATGATCTCCAGCTCTCCCCACAACAAGGTCTAAATCTGACTGAAATTTATAGGAAAATGTATCCAGTAACAGGATATACGTTCCTTTTGAGAGTAAATGTAAAATCCTCTATGATAAATCATATGCTAGGTCATTCCATAGAAATCAGTAACTTCAAAAGGATGAAAATGAATATGTTCTTAAACACAAAGAAGTTAAATTAGAAACCAATAAGAAACACAAAAAAAAAAAAAAGAGAGAGAGAGAAATTCCAAACTTTGGAAAATAAATTATACACTTCTCAGTAACCTATGGCTAAAAGAAGAATTCATAACAAGAAAAATAAGACAATATTTTGAACTCAGTGAAAATGAAATTTCACATATATAAAAAAATCAGTAATGTAGCTAATGGTGTATTTAGGGGAAATTTTTAGATTTAAATGCCTATATTAGAAAAGATAACTTTAAATCAATAACTTTCTACCTTTAAGAAGATAGTAAAGGAAAAAAAACTCAAAGGAAGTGGAATGAAAGAAATAATAAATATTAGCACAGAAATTAGTGAAATAGAGAAAAAAATCGTTACAGGAAATCAATGAAACTGAAAGCTGGTCCTTGGGAAAATTTTAAAAGAATGATAAAACTTTGTTGAGATGGGCCAAAAAAAAGAGAGAGAGAGAGACACAAATTATTAAAATCAGAAATGGAAAAGGGCATATATAACTATGAATCTTACAAAAATGAAAAGGATTATAAAGAAATATGAACAGGGGCACCTGGGTGGTGCAGTCGGTTAAGCGTCCGACTTCAGCCAGGTCACGATCTCGCGGTCCATGAGTTCGAGCCCCGCGTCGGGCTCTGGGCTGATGGCTCAGAGCCTGGAGCCTGCTTCCGATTCTGTGTCTCCCTCTCTCTCTGCCCCTCCCCCGTTCATGCTCTGTCTCTCTCTGTCCCAAAAATAAATAAAAAAACGTTGAAAAAAAAAGAAATATGAACAACTTAATGCTCAAAAAGGAGACAACTTAAATGAAATATACAAAGTCCTAGAAGGAAATAAATTATTTCAATAAATAAAAGAATAAATGAAAAATCTGAATGAACCTATAGCAAGTAAAGAAGTTAAACTGGTACTTAAAATATACCCAACAAAGAAAAATTCAGGCACAATTAATTTTACAGATAAATTCTATCATACACCTGAAATAACAGAAATAAATTATCCCCAAACTCGTACAAAATTCACACTCCAAAATGCTTCTCAACTCCTTCTGTGAGACCAACATTAGCCCAGTACTAAAGCCAGATAAATATATGACAACAGAAGAAAAATAGTATCAATGTTTCTCACTAATATTGACAAAAAATCAAAATATTTGCAATACACAAGTAGTGTATAAAAATATACATCATGACCAAGTCTAATTTATCTCAGGAATACAAGATTAGTGCAATGTTTAAAAATCAATCAAAAGAGGGGTGGCTCAGTTGGTTAAGCATTTGACTTCAGGTCATGACCTTGCAGTTCATGAGTTCGAGCACTTCATCAGGCTGTGTTGATAGCTTGGAGACTGGAGCCGCTTCAGATTTTGTGCCTCCCTTTCTCTCTGTCCCTCCCCTGCTCACACTTCGTCTTTCTTTCCCAAAAATAAAATGAACACGTTAAAAATTTTTTAAATAAAAAATAAAAATCAATTAATAGAATATAATATTCATATATTAAGAGACAAACCCCCTAGGGTTATCTCAATAAATAGACAAAATGTTTTAACATATCTAACACCCACTTGTGATATTAAAAATCTCTCAAAAAATCGAGGAATCGAAGAAAATTTCCTAATCTGATAAAGAATAAGTATGAAAAACCTACAACCAACATTATATTTAATGCTTAATGAGTAAATGTTTTTTCATTAAGCTTAGGAATAAGACAGCAATTTCTATTATTGTCACTCTTATTTAATAACATACTAGTGCAAAAAGGCAAGAATCAGAAATAAGCATCTAGCACAGAATGGAAGAAATAAAACTGTCTTGATTTGTAAACAACATGATCCTACAGGTAGAAAATTTTAGAGAATTCTTTAAAAAAAACTAATGGGGGGAGGGAGCCAAGATGGTGGAACAACATGGAAGCTTTTTGTGTGTCTCACATCCATGAAATATAGCCAGACCAACACTAAACCATCCTACACACCTAGAAAACCGATTGGAAGATTAACACAACAATCTGCACAACCCGAACCACAGAATTCTGCAGGTACACGACACAAAGAGCTGAACTTGGGGAGCAAGAAGCCCCGAAACAGAGACTGGGGGCAGCGGGCGGGAGAATACGGGAAAAGTACCCCTCCCCAAAAGCAGCTGGAGAGAAAGTGGAAAATTGGAAATAGCCTCAGGGACTAAACTAAAAAGGGAGAAAAGAGAGGGTTTAAATTCCATTAAGACTGTAAACAAGGGGAGCTCAAAGGCTGCAACCCCACAGCTCAATACCTGGCGGTGCTCTGGTGGGAAAGGTGAATCCCCAGGAACAGAGTGGGGTCCTGGAGGTTCTCTGGCCACACGGGGAAAAGCGGTTCAACTGCTGGAAGGACATTTGGTAGAGACTATTGAAGACACCTGGTCCCAGCAGACCCTGGAAGGCAGCCACATTTGCTGGTGCTGGGGCCAGGTTGTTGAGGGTGAAGCCTGGTGCCAGATGTGTGTTGCAATTTTCCATGTACCCTGAAACGTTGAGGCTACACTGTCTCACAATTTTTTGAGGGGGCGGGCTGGCAGCAGTCTAGGGGCACCTGCAACAGCAGGGTCCAGCGGGTGTTCCTGGGTGCAGCCGACATTCAGCTATTGCTCATTCAGCCACTGCTGGATGAGACCCTCCTGCAGAGGGGTGGAGTGGGTCAAAGCCGCAGTCCTTTGGAATTAAGGGGCCGGGGAAAACAGCCGCATCTGAGACAAAACTTGGGAAAGAGGTACTGCCTGGGGCCTGGTCAAGGACAGTGGAAAAGCCGGGAATGGACGAGACCTGAAGACGAAGGACCGGTACAGGACTGGGGATCCAGGAGAACAGACTGGGTGGCTGGGTGGTGCCATTTTTTCACCACTCCCGCGCATGGGCACCAACGACCACTGCAACAATCCACCCCAGTAGGCTAGCAGCGCCATCTAGGGGAGAGCGGAGCTGTTACACCGAGCCCTGCCCAACTGGGCCAACTATGCTCTTCAAGAACACAAACCTCACTGCCAGCTAAATTTATGGACTATAAAGACCTACATGGACTGACCTCTAGGGGAAAACGAAGCAATTCCAGTCCTACTTCAATTTGTTAGCAGGTTCATCTATTCACTTTTTTTTCTCTCCCTTTTTACTTTTTATCTTTTATAATTCTTTTTCTTGAATACAGAAAGAGAAAAAAACTCATTTTTATTTTCAATTTTTATTAAAAATATGTCTTTAATTTTTATTACTATATTTTTTACTTTTGCGTAAATTTTTTCAAATTCTACTTTATTCCATCGTTTTATTTTAGAGTACTTCAGTGTACTCACCTTTTCAAGTTTTCAAACAATTTCCTTTTTTCTTTTCTGTTTTTCTTTATTTTCTTTTTCTTGCATGCAGAAAAACTTCATATTTACTTTCAATTTCTATCAAAAATATTTTATTTAATTTTTATTACTACATTTCTTTGCTTTTATGTAATTTTTTTCAAATTCTATCTTACTCCCATCATTTTATTTCAGTCTTCTACAGTGTATTCACTTTTTCAAATTTTCAAATTATTTCTTTCTTTTGTCTTTCTTTTTTTCTTTTTTCTCTTTTTCATTTATTTTCTTTTTTCTTAAAAACAGAAAATGAAGAAATTCATATTTCTTATTAATTTTTATTTAAAATATTTTTCTATAATTTTTTTCTACTATATTCTCTACTTCTGTGTATTTTAGTCTACTTTAGTGTATTTATTTTTCAAATTCTCAAACGATTTTCTTTTTTTCTCTCCCCCCCTTTTTTTTTGTTTCTCTTATCTTTCAAACCACTTTCTACACCCAGACAGAAACACACCTAGGATCTAGCATTATCTATCCGATTTTCGTGTGTGTGTGTGTGTTTTTAATTTTTATATTTTTTATTTTTTTAATTTCAATTTTTCTACCTCATTAATTCCTTTTCTCCCTTCAAAATGACAAAACGAAGGAATTCACCCAAAAAGAAAGAGCACAAAGAAACGACAGCCAGGGATTTAACCAACACAGACACAAGCAAGATGTCTGAACCAGAATTTAGAATCACGATGATAAGAATACTAGCTGGAGACAAAAATAGATTAGAAACCCTTTCTGCAGAGATAAAAGAAGTAAAAAATAGCCAGAATGAAATTAAAAATGCTATAACTGAGCTGCAATCACGGATGGATGCAGTGGCGGCCAGCTTGGACGAGACAGAGCAGAGAATCAGCAATATACAGGACAAACTTACAGAGAATAATGAAGCAGAAAGAAAGAGGGAGATGAAGGCAAAAGAGCATGATTTAAGAATTAGAGAAATCAGTGACTCATTAAAAAGGAACAACATCAGAATCATAGGGGTCCCAGAGGAGGAAGAGAGAGAAATAGGGGTAGAAGGGTTATGTGAGCAAATCATAGTGGAAAATTTTCAAACTTGGGGAAAGACACAGACATCAACATCCAGGAAGCATAGAGGACTCCCATTAGATTCAACAAAAACCAACCATCAACAAGGCATATCAGAGTCAAATTCACAAAATAGGCAAGGAGAGAATCATGAAAGCAACAAGGGAAAAAAAGTCCCTAACCTACAAGGGAAGACAGGTCAGGTTTGCAGCAGACCTATCCACAGAAACTTGGCAGGCCAGAATGGAGTGGCAGGATATAGTCCATGTGCTGAATCAGAAAAATCTGCAGCCAATAATCCTTTATCCAGCAAGGCTGTCATTCAAAATAGAAGGAGAGATAAAATGTTTCCCAGACAAACAAAAATTAAAGGAGTTTGTGACCACTAAACCAGCCCTGCAAGAAATTTTAAGGGGGGACTCTCTTAGGGGAGAAAAGATTAAATAAATAAATAAATAAATAAATAAACAAACAAATAAACCAAAAGTAACAAAGATTAGAAAGGACCAGAGAACACCACCAGAAACTCCAACTCTACAAGCATCATAATGGCAACAAATTCATATCTTTCAGTACTCACTCTAAATGTCAATGGACTCAATGATCCAATCAAAAGACATAGGGTAACAAAATGTATAAGAAAACAAGACCCATCTATATGCTGTTTACAAGAGACCCACTTTAGACCTAAAGACACCTACAGATTGAAAATAAGGGGATGGAGAACCATCTATCATGCTAATGGTCAACAAAAGAAAGCCAGAGTAGCCATACTTATATCAGACAATCTAGACTTTAAAATAAAGACTGTGTCAAGAGATGCAGAAGGGCATTATATCATAATCAAGGTAGTCATATCTGTAGTCATATCTATAGTCCAAGAAGACCTAACAATTGTAAACATTTATGTGTCAAATGTGCAAGCACCCAAGATATAACTCAATTAATCACAAACATAAAGAAACTTGTTGATAGTAATACCATAATAGTATGAGACTGCAACACCCACTTAAAGCAATGGAAAGATCATCTAATCAAAAAATCAACAAGGAAACAATGGCTTTGAATGACACATTGGACCCGATGGACTTAACAGATATATTCAGAACATTTCATCCTAAAGCAGCAGAATGTACATTCTTCTCCAGTGCACATGGAACGTTCTCCAGAATAGACCATATACAGGAACACAAATCAGCCCTAAGTAAGTACAAAAAGATCAAGATCATACCATGGATATTTTCAGACCACAATGCTATGAAACTCGAAATCAACCACAAGAAAAAATTTGGAAAGGTAACAAATACTTGGAGACTGAAGAACATCCTACTAAAGAATGAATGGGCTAACCAAGCAGTTAAAGAAGAAATTAAAAAATATATGGAAGTCAATGAAAATGATAACACCACAACCCAAAACCTCTGGAACACAGCAAAGGTGGTCATAAGAAGAAAGTATATAGCAATCCAGGCCTTCCTAAAGAAGGAAGATCTCAGATGCACAACCTAACCTTATGCCTTAAGAAACTGAAAAAAGAACAGCAAAAACAAAAAAAAAAACAAAAAAAAAACAAAAAAAACAAAAAAAAAAACACCCAAACCAACAGACACAGGAAATGATAAAGATTAGAGCAGAAATTAATGTTATCCAAACCAAAAAAAAAAAAAAAAACAAAAAACAAAAACAAAAACAGTAGAACAGATCAATTAAGCCAGAAGCTGGTTCATTGAAAAAATTAACAAAATTGATAAACCACTAGCCAGTTTGATCAAGAAGAAAAAGGAAAGGACCCAAATAAGTAAAATCAAGAATGAAAGAGGAGAAATCACAACCAACACAACAGAAATAAAAACAATAATAAGGGACTATTATGAGCAATTACATGCCAATAAAATGGGAAATCTGGAAGAAATGGACAAATTCCTACAAACATATACACTACCAAAACTGAACCAGGAAGAAACAGAAAATTTGAACCGACCCATAACCAGTAAGGAAATCAAATTAGTAATAAAAAATATGACAAAAAACAAGAGTCCAGGGCCAGATGGCTTTCCAGGGGAATTCTACCAAACGTTGAAGGAAGCATTGACACCTATTCTCTTGAAACTGTTCCAAAAAATAGAAATGGAAGGAAAACTTCCAGACTGTTTCTATGAGGCCAGCATTACCGTAAATCCAAAACCAGACAGAGACCCCATGAAAAAGGAGAACTTTAGACAAATTTCCCTGATGAACATGGATGCAAAAATCCTCAACAAAATATTAGCCAACCGGATCCAACAATACATTAAAAAAAATTATTCACCACGACCAAGTGGGATTTATACCTGGGATGCAGGGCTGGTTCAATATCCACAAAAAAAATTAATGTGATTCATCACGTCAATAAACGAAAGGACAAGAACCTCATGATCTTCTCAGTAGATGCAGAGAAAATGTTGGACAAAATACAGCATCCTTTCTTGATAAAAAAAACCCTCAAGAAAGTAGGGATAGAAGGATCGTACCTCGAGATGGTAAAAGCCATATATGAGCGACCCAATGCTAATATCATCCTCAATGGGGAAAAACCAAGAGCTTTCCCCCTAAGGTCATGAACAAGACAAGGATTCCATTCCCCTAAGGTCAGGAACAAGACAACGATGTCCACTGTCACCACTATTATTCAACATAGTATTGGAAGTATTAGCCCCTGCAATCAGACATCGCAAAGAAATAAAAGGCATCCAAATAGGCCAGGAGGAGGTCAAAGTTTCACTCTTCGCAGATGACATGATACTCTATATGGAAAACCCAAAAGATTCCACCAAAAAACTGCTAGAACTGATCCATGAATTCAGCAAAGTTGCAGGATATAAAATCAATGCACAGAAATCGGTTGCATTCCTGTTCACCAAGAATGAAACAACAGAAAGAGAAATCAAGGAATCGATCCGATTTACTGTTGCACCAAAAATTGTAAAATACCTAGGAATAAATCTAACCAAAGAGGTGAAAAAATCTATACACTGAAAACTATAGAAAGCTTATGAAAGAAATTGAAGAAGACACAAAGAAATGGAAACAGATTCCATGCCCCTGGATAGGAAGAACAAATATTGTGAAAATGTCGATACTATCGAAAGCAATCTACATATTCAATGGGATCCCTATCAAAGTAACACCAGCATTTTTCACAGAGCTAGAACATACAATCCTAAAATTTGTATGGAACCAGAAAAGACCCTGAATAGCCAAAGCAATCTTGAAAAAGAAAACCAAAGCTGGAGGCATCACAATCCCAGACTTCAAGCTATACTACAAAGCTGTAATCATCAAGACAGTTTGGTACTGGCACAAGAACAGACACTCGGATCAGTGGAACAGAATAGAGAACCCAGAAATGGACCCACAAACGTATGGCCAACTAATCTTTGGCAAAGCAGGAAAGAATATCCAATGGAATAAAGGCAGTCTCTTCAGCAAGTGGTGCTGGGAAAACTGGACAGCGACATGCAGAAGAATGAACCTGGACCACTTTCTTACACCATACGCAAAAATAAACTCACAGTGGATGAACGACCTCAATGTAAGACAGGAAGGCATCAAAATCCTCGAGGAGAAAGCAGGCAAAAACCTCTTTGATCTTGCCCGCAGCAATTTCTTACTCAACACGTCTCTGGAGGCAAGGGAAACAAAAGTAAAAATGAACTACTGGGACCTCATCAAAACAAAAAGCTTCTGCACAGCGAAGGAAACAATCAGCAAAACTAAAAGGCAACTGACAGAATGGGAGAAGATATTTGCAAATGACATATCAGATAAACGGTTAGTATCCAAAATCTATGATGAACTTACCAAACTCAACACCCAAAAAACAAATAATCCAGTGAAGAAATGGGCAAAAGACATGAATAGACACTTTTCCAAAGAAGACATCCAGGTGGCTAAAGGACACGTGAAAAGATATCTAACATCACTCATGATCAGGGCAATGCAAATCGAAACCATAAGGAGATACCACCTCACACCTGTCAGAATGGCTAACATGAACAACTCAGGCAACAACAGATGTTGGCGAGGTTGCGGAGAAAAAGGATCTCTTTTGCATTGTTGGTGGCAATGCAAGCTGGTGCAGCCACTCTGGAAAACAGTATGGAGGTTCCTCAAAGAATTAAAAGTAGGTATTTATCCAAGAGATACAGGTGTGCTGTTTCAAAGGGACACATGCACACCAATGTTTATAGCAACAGTATTAACAATAGTCAAAGTATGGAAAGAGCCCAAATGTCCATCGATCGATGAATGGATAAAGAAGATGTGGTGTATACACACACACACACACACACACACACACACACACAAAATAGCACAATGGAGTATTATTTGGCAATCAAAATGAATGAAATCTTGCCCTTTGCAACTACGTGGATGGAACTGGAGGATATTATGCTAAGTGAAATTAGTCAGTCAGAGAAAGACAAAAATCATATTACTTCAGTCATATGAGGGCTTTAAGAGACAAAACAGATGAACATAAGGGGAGGGAAACAAAAATAATATAAGAACAGGGAGTGGGACATAGCATAAGAGACTCCTAAATATGGAGAAGAAACAGAGGGTTACTGGAGGGGTTGTGGGAGGGGGTATGGGCTAAATGGGTAAGGGGCGTTAAGGAATCTACTCTTGAAATCATTTTTGCACTATATGCTAATTTGGATGTAAATTAAAAAATAATTTAAGAAAATTTTAAAAAATTGAAACAATGGGGGAAAAATTAAAAATGCCCTTAGCTCAGTGATGGGAGCATATACTACCACTGTTAAACAATTTCTGATGGCAGATATCCATACTTATCAATTTCCCTATCACTACATTAACACATACACTAACATTTGATGGTTTGTAAGTATTTAGATAATTTATGAGTAAGTATATTAATTAAGACATTTAACTTTTTTTGGTCAATTTTAAATTAGAAATTCTTCAACAATAATAGGAAGGCAAAGCTACTACTTGAGATCCACAGGAATTTAATTAGTAGTATGTCTTGCATTTAGTCCTTTACTCACTCATTCAATAACAATTTAATATCTGCCATGGGCCAAATTTTGTGCCATACTTATGGATACATTATATTCACCTCCTGAAGGCCTTTGATTAGTTTATTCATGATTACATTTAGGTCAAACCTACGAGTTTTTTTTTTTTTTTTTATTTCATGAGGACAAAGTGATTTGCAAGGCCAGTTTTTAAAATTTCTTCTGATTGTAGTCAACAATTTTACTAAAGGCATCCTCTATTGTGTGTACTAATGATGACCCACCATGAAAGGTATAAGCATGTCAAACAAATTATAGTATCTCAAAGACACAGAGCCATGTACATGTTACATATGGCCATAGAGGAATTTCTTTCCATCAACAAGAGATGGATGCATAATAAATTGGGCAGGATTTCTATCACATACTTTCCTTAGTTACAAGTTAACATTTAATCCAGAAAAGTTCAACCAAATCAAAGGAAAGAAACGTTTTGTATATTCACTCTATACAGCATATTCTTCTATGTACTGTGATAGATATGCGTGTCATAGCCTGCACAGTCTTTACTGCCTGTTAATATCAGCATTTGATAAAAGCTATATGTAATTTTTGAGAATAAAACTATATGTCAGGGATTGTTCTAGTGCTTGACATTTGTTATCTTTGAAACCCCACAACAATACTGAAAAACCGGATGTTTTCATCCCTGATTCACAATGAATTAGCAGTGTGAATTAGCATTCACTCACTAAGACTCAAATTCAGACTGACTCCAATGTCTACCCTCCTAAGCATTATAGAGATATGGGCACTAAGGTCCTATATATAACATAGCATTTAAAATGCAAGTAATAGCAACAGAAAAAAAGCCCACAAGAGAGCATAGGAAGAAGTAACAAAATGAGTAGTAATAATAGCTGTGGAAGGAATCAGTAAGGATGAGAATGGTCATAAGGCTTCAAGGAAATGTTAATGGACAAATGGTTAGATTATAGATAAATGGTTGGAAAGTCAGTAAAATGTAAGCAGACATGATGATAAGCATGGATTGTTTGGGACATAATAGAGGCCAACTTTTTGAAAATTCTAAAGATGATGTAAATATATTTTGTTAACAACTTTGCATGAGTGTAGAAGTCAGACTTATTCTTGTAGCTAAATGGAGTCAATGAAAGCTATTAAACAGACAACAGCATGAGGGGACTAATGAGATGTTGTTCTTTGAGTTTATGAAAACACGAGAGAGGCAGACCTGTTAGAAGACAATTGTAACACTCTAGGAATGTGGTCATGAGATCAGGCTGAGCACAAATGTGTAGAAGGCAGAGAAATATATCTGTGGAAGGATCATTGGTAGTTAGCGCCATGAGGTGGGGTGGGAGGAGTGTGATTCAGAATCCTTTCATCCAATGTGGCCATGAGTCCCAAATCTTCCAAAAGGATACAAAATGTTTTTTTCCCCCTTAAATGGTTATAACATCCTGCCAGCTACTTCCTTGCTAGGCAATCTGTCCAAATTCTCATCTCCTGAGGGAATAGCCATCAATTTATCCCCACTGTTTGGGGAATGTGGTAGTGGTAGAATAGGGGTTCAGAGAATGTAATGCAGGATACTCATACTTTATGGAATGGTCTTCTGTGTGTGTGTGTGTGTGTGTGTGTTTTAAATTTTTATTTATTTTCAAGAGACACAGTGTGATTGGGGGAAGAGCAGAGAGAGAGGGGAACACAGAACTCGAGGCTGGCCCAGGCTCTGTCAGCACAAAGCCCAATTTGGGGCTCGAACTCATGAACCATGAGATCATGACCTGAACTGAAGTCAGCCACTTAACCACCTGAGCTGCCCAGGCGCCCCTCCTGTGGTTTTGATATGATAGGAAGGTTTCTTCTGACTGAAGATGGAGTAAAATAAGGGGAGATGGGCTTCACGTTACATAGCTAAATGTAGGTGAAATGAAAGTGTATTAAAGTTTTTAAAATATTACCTAGAATCCATGTCCCTTTATAGATTCTGTTGTTCAGGGAATTGGGAGTAAAAATAAATGAGACTAGATTTCCTTTTCCTTTGCTATGATGATTATACAGATGTTCAGCGTGATTGATGTCTGAGTGAGAAAGACAAGCTAATGGGAACTGGATGCACTGCCTCTTTGGGTCGTACCTCAGAAAGCAATATATGTTCCTCTTTTTTTTCCCCCCTAATCATGACATAATCTTGTATTCATCTGAGTCTGGCTTCAAATTCTCTCTCTCACTCTGTCTCCAAAAGTGTATGCACATGCTCACACACACTCCATGGAAGGTCTTAGTATTATTATTGACTCTAATAAGGAGAAGGTGCATGTCCTACATAGTCCCATTCATTGTGCACACATTCCACTGGAATCAGGAAGTTGATAGTAATTATTACTCATGAGATGGGCTGAACCTGTGTTTGCCGAGTCCTGACTACAAGTTAGCCAGTTACCTTGAAATTGAGATTGGTTGTGAATATTGCAGAAAATTGAAAAAATAACATTAAAAAGTATGCCCCGCCCAAGTCATCTTCAATCTTACCTCTAGACGTGTCGTCCACTGACCAGCTGCTTTGAAAAAGTATCATAAGGGATCTTGCAGAAGTGCAGAATCTCTGACCCCTTTGTGAAACTATTGAATCAGAATCTGAATATGACAAGATCCCTGGTGATCTGTGGGCATATTAAAAACTGAGAAGCATGGCATTCCTTAAATTAGTTTGATCATCACTTTTCAGCTTACATTTTCAACATATATATGAGTGCTATCCCTAATTTAGCTAAATTCTTAGTCACCCAAGACATTTCTTGAGGCATTGTAGACTCTTATGACAGATTTAACACTATTACTTGTGGTAACTCTATACTATCAAGAAGAATGCATTAATTGATTTTCTTCACACCCTGAAAGAAAGCTCAAATCACTACGAAGAGAAGGAGAGGGAGAACTAGGTACTTTTTTATTACATAAGATTTTCCAAAAGATTTTATTTACAAATTCAGATCTTTAGCACAGCACAGTCTCATGCTGATAATGGTAGAAATTTATTTGACATAACTGCTCGTTTCAGTGAAGTTGGCCCGAGATATTTCTTCAGAAATGTGTCTCAAAAGTAAGGTATTTCATTTAAAAATATTCATGGAAATTCTATATTCTTGTGTTGCTAGATGGATATTGCTTGTGACTAAATTAAGTCTCTGTTAACTACTGGAGGAAAAATACTTAAACATTGCTTGTGACATCACATTAACAATGAATAATTCAGCTGGATTCAATGTAAGAAAGATGTTTAATTTGAAGCTTTTGTTACATGAAATAAAAATGTGTGTCAAGGAAGTCACTGTCAAGTAGCAAACATCAAAAACTATTTGTATCCCTCTATAAAAAAACTAGCAGAATTAAGAGGCAAAGAGATAAAACATTGAAATATATCGAATATTTAAGTATACATATCAATTACACATATTCTTTTTACATATATGTTAAGATATCAGGTTGCCTATAGAATCATTGTTTAAAGAAATATGTAGGTCACAGAGTGGCCAAATGCAGAGCAAGATTCCAAATCATAATACCCCACATTTTAAAACCGGCTGCTGGTAATTTGACCAGTTTATATTTCTTTGGCATCAGCAGCAGTTCTGCTAAGGCAAAGTAAATGTCATAAAATGTTTTGTTTTCCAGCAGCCAATGGCAAATAATTGGCATCTGTTTTCTGTTGTCTAGCTGCAATTGTGTTTTCTGCAACAGAAGCTTCCATTCCTCATCTAATAACTTGTTGATTTAGGACCCTCTAGGGACCAAAAAAACCAAACCAAACCAAAACAAAACCACAAAACACAAAAAATCCAAACTTACTTGAGGGAAAAAAAAGTCCTGAAAACATGTGGGCTTCATAAACATGGATTGGTTCATAGTGCATTCCATCATAAGATTGTTTGGACTCATCTCTGTCTCCAAAAATAAACAAGAACAGGAAATAAGTAACTCTTCCTTTGTTAAACCTAAAACAATGGAGTTTCTATATTGCAAAGTTGAAATGATACAAAAATTCCTTTTAAAAATAATTTTGTTTTCATTCACCTTCAACTTTTTAGACAAGAGCCAAATGTGCTAGTTATAAAGAAAAGGAAGGGGGCAAAACCTCCAGAGTGGAGAAGTTGGTTTTGCCTTGAATTTAAACATATTTAAAAGCTCAGTTAAGTGGGGGATGTGATTATTTGTAGAGCAGGAAAGGCACTTACAAATGCAACTGGAGGAGGCTCTCTGTTTTTAATATTTAAGAGCAGATAAAATGCCACTTTCACTGACTTCAGGCATTCTTCTGGCTGAGGACTAGGCCATTAATAGTCATTAACACTCTTTCAAATGTATTGCCAAAGTGGTAATGAAATCAACACCTTCTAATTTTTATACTGAAGCTCTGCCAAAGCGCATTTGGTCTTGTCACTACATAGGGAAGTGTGATGTGCTTGCTACTTAAGATATCAACATAAACACTGAATAAAAATATAAATCTTTTATGATGTTGGGACATGTTGCTATTTTATTGTAAATCAATATAGATCAATTATTCAAACTTAGGCCATCATTTACCGAATGAAGGGAAGACAAACCGGTGGTGATATAAACTGGGGTCTCTTTTTTTTATTTTGGGTTGACCATTAATTTAGGTTTTTCAAACAAATCATTAGCTGAAAAGCTATCCTTAGAAATTTGATTCCATGCCATGTTCCCATCATTTGTCATTTAGGGAAATGTTTCAAATAATTGGTTAAAACACACTGACCATCTTTTTTCCTATATAACAATACTGAACCTAATTCTTTTTTTAAATATAATTTATTGTCAAGTTGGCTAACATATAGTATGTACAGTATGCTTTTGGTTTTGGGGGTAGATTCCCATGATTCATCGTTTACATAAAACACCCAGTGCTCATCCCAACATGTGCCCTCCTCTGTGCCCATCACCCATTTTCCCCTCTCCCCCACCCCCCATCCACCCTCAGTTTATTTTCTGTATTCGAGAGTCTCTTACGGTTTGCCTCCCTCCGTCTCTGTAACTATTTTTTTTTATACCTAACTTGATCTTAAGTGTTGATGGTATGAAGTTTATTTTAAAGTAAATGGACAGATTTAGCAGTTGACGTTCCACTGCACCTTTGTTTATAGTTATGTAATGTGAGTAACTTACATTGCATTTTTAAATATAGAACATTCTTTATGATAGAAGAAAAAGATACGTTGACAGATGGATAGAAAGGAGGAAGAAAAGAAGGAAAGGAGGAAAAAAGGAAGTCTTCCTTTTTAACCAATTTCATTTAAATTTCATACTCTTTCCTTTTCTTCCTGAGTCTTCTTCATTATTGAAACATATTTGTAGGATGAAAGCACACCTTCCTTTCCCCAAGTCCTACCCTCAAGCTGTGACGAGTGGAGACAAGAAACAAGTTAGCAAGGCAAATAGAGACACCTGTGTCCCCCTCTCCCCAGCACAGATCACAGCTGCTTATGCAATAACCATCCTGTAGTATCCCTTGTCTAATTCTAGTTCTGTATCTTTCTGAACTCTTCTTCCCCCTAGCTTCACTAATGACACTGGTCCTTCTCCCAGCACCACATGCCTGGGAGACCCAATGTATTTGTGTAGCCCTCAGAAGAGAAGATGTATCTTATTTCTAATTTCTGTGTCTTCAAAGGCAAATAATGACCCAAATGGCATTATGCTTTTTCACAGAGGGCCTAACTGTAAAATAGAAAACAGTGAAGGGCTTCACATAACCATTCTACCCTCATCTGTTGCCCTTTGTAGCTATCAGCAATGGACTGAAGAGAAATGTTTGCTCATTTTATAAGCCAGTAAGACTGGGAAGCTGTATGTATGCATTCTGTCTTCCTTGCGCTAAAGAAGTATGTATTTATTCATGTATCCCTTCAACAGAACATGTAATTATTCAGGTGTTTCTGAGTTCTAAGTTGCATGATATCAGTGTTAAAAGGATATGGTCTCTGTCCTGAGAATACCACATTCTAGAGAAAAAGGAAGGTATGTCCATAAGCAATAGACTAGAATATTTTAAAATTAAGTAATATGATACACGGAATGAATAAAGTGCTTCAGGAGCAATAAGAGGTAAAGGCTTTGCTTGACCAAAAGGTATTTAACTATTCCTCTCCTATTGCCACTCCTGTAGAGTGCTTATGTTGGCAGAGAGATGCAGACAGATATCAGTCACCATTAGAATGGAAAGGAAACTGGTGAATTGAAGAGTCAGAGCCAATATTTTGAGTTAAGTCATTGAATAAAGTAAAGTCATGTATGCAGAGAACTTGGTAAAGATTCTGGATCACTTGCTATACTTTAATGTTTACAGAGACTTTGCTCCATGAAGTCAGCAGTTAAGCCAAGGAGGGGCTAGAACCCAGAATCCACAAAATACAACTTTACAAATTGCCACTTATTCTTCACTTCACTACAGACACACTCGATATGCATATTGAAACTCACTCCATACCCTTACTTCATGGAAAGCCTGCAGTCAGTACTACCTAATGAATGTCTTTAGGATTTATCAACATGGAAATAAAGACTGATTACATTTTAAAAGTGTTTTAGAGCCTATAATAAAATGAACTAATTCCTTTTCAGACTATTACATAAAAAAAAAAAAAACTTACATACAATTAATTGCTGCTATGTGGCTTGTCAACAATGTTGGAATATCTCCAAGAAAGGATTTTCCATTTGATAGTTTTCAAAGTCTTTGTTCTCCTTCCATAGGTAGTATTTTCAACCTCTTTTATAGCAGTCATTTTTATATGAACAGTTCCTATGTTGAGAAACTTTTAGCTTCGATACTAAAATATCTTCCCCCTTTACTCTAAATCTTTTCAAATGAAGAGTCTCCCCACCCCCATTTTTACTTGTTCTATACTGAAGTCATACACCAAGTTTGTCTCAATTGTTAGAGAAGAAAGGGGTAATACTAAGAAAATGCCTAATAAAGGCACTTCAAGGCCTGCCTGGTCAGACATGAAGATCATAGAGGATATGCAGGTAATATTAATATATTTTATAATGTTATGGAATTTTATTGTCTCTATTAAATAAATAGATTTGACCTGATGAGCCCGCAGTGCAAACATTTCTCTTGATTCCTCTCACCTTTGATTTCAAGTATGTGCACTCCGCCTTTGAGTTCTTCCTTCCTTGAGCTTCCTAAGTGAACAAATTTCAAAGAAGAGAAGAGTCCTTCACGGTAATCCTAGAGGATATCTACTTAAGTATGAAAAAAGATAATACAGCAACTCTCATATATTTCCCGTAATTATAACAAATGACTGAAAACTCGAAGATTGGCATAAATATTCTTTCCCCAGTCAAAATATTCTTGCATGAATATTGGGTATAGTATATTGAAATGTATCTTAGGCAGCTGTCTCTGGCAAGGGAGCATGTATGTAATCACCATAAGTTGTGCATATGTCTACTTTTCTAAAACATTGCTTTATGGTTATATTTTTTACTTTGTTTTCATCAAAAGGTATATTTTAATGTCATAAGCCTATTTGTCTTGGAGTGTAATCATGATCCAGGGGTGAGTTTCATTTATAATATTCATTTTCCAACTCTTACTATTCAAGGGAGTGGTCCATTTAGAAAACACGTTTGGATTTTTAATAATTCTCTGCAAGATATTAAGTGTTAAGAATTATCTAAACATGTACATTATATATCAGAAATTAATGATACATCCAGATATAAAAAATATCTATTTTTTATATCTAAATAGCTATTTTTATAGCTAATATACTATTGGCTATAGCTAATAGTAGAATATAAAAAATAGCTATTTTTCTATAAAATGTGACTGCCAAGACTATCCTCATATGTGTCTCCGGAGGATCTCTGCCTTCATTTTGTAGTTAACAATAGTAAGAACCAAGGAAGGCTATAGGACTCCCATGACCATATAGCTGGTTAATGGAGTGCCAGAATAAAACATGGCTTAACTGTATTCTTTGTCTCATTACTCTCCTTAAAGATGATGAAGTCTATCTAAAATTAGTCACTTCAAAATTTATTTGGTACATTAACATACTTAGGTTGTTTAGCTTTTATGTGAAATTTTTTGATGGTCATTAGTATTATACGCAAAATGTAAAATACAGGTTTAGGATAAACTACATTTATAATCTTTATCAAGATTATTATTTTTAACTTCTAAATAATTCTTTATTCTGTTATTTAATCAAATTGACATTTGTTAGCATATGTATTTCATTATAGTTGACCCTCAAATAATGCAGGTTTAAACTACATGGTTCCACTTACATGTGAAATTTTTACATCATAGTGCTGTAAATGTATTTTCTCTTCCTTGTGATTTTTTTAAAATTTGAGTATAGTTGAAACACAGTGTTATAGTAATCTCAGATATTTATCAAGAAAATATATAAAGAAAGTGAAGCAGATCTATTATAATTTTAATACAAATTTGAACTTTATAGGTCATCTAACTTCGAAAATCCCAAATCTTAATTGATTACTGGAAGTTGGTTTTAGTTTTTTCTACAATTCTGTTATTTTTTGTCATAAAATTCAAGGTGATTTGTTACTATATTAAGCCTAACTAAAATTGAGAGTATAATGATAATAATGAATGGCATACAAGAGTTGAAGATCTATGTCATATTTTGGTCCAAAAAACAATATAAAATTTGTTTTGTAATCAGTCTCACTATTGGCTTAGAATATCTGATAATTCTACTTATAAAATATAGTCAGGTATTTTATGTTAAAAAATTTACTCTTCAATGGTCATATTTAAGAAAATTAAAAGGTAAGTTTATATTTAAGACTACTAATATTTGATACATATATTTGATAAATGACTCGTCTAGAACATATAAATAACCACGGTGCTGTTAATAATAATAACAAAAATAATAAACCACTCAATAAAAGATGGGCAGAGGACTGGAAGAAATGATATAAAAATGGCTGATAAGCATATCAAAAATGCTCAACAATATCAGTCAACAATACCAGGGAAAAATGAATTAAAACCACCATCTGATAACACTTCATTATGGAAAGAGCTAAGAAACAAACAAACGAAAAATGACATTATAAAGTGTTGATGAGGAAATAGAGAAACTAGAACTCTCATATATTTCTGCTGAGAGAGTAACATGGTATAATCCCTTTGCAACAAAGGGTTGGCACTTTCTTATGTAGTGAAATATACATTCTTATGTAGTAAAATATACACATACCATAAGACTCAACAATTCAACTCTGGTTTTTACCCAAGAGGAAGAGTGAGTATAGGTTCACACAAACATTTGTACACCAATTTTCACAGTAGTTTTATTCATAATAGTTACAACCGGGAACAACTGGTATGTCCATAAATAGGTGTATGGATAAACAATGGAATGACAGCTAGCAATAGTAAGAAGTGAAGTTTTGACATATGCAATAGCATGAAAGGATGTCAAAATTATTGTGTGGCATTAAGAACATGTGCAAAGAGTGGTACAGAACATACATATTCTATAATTTAATTTATATGAACTTCTAGAACAAATTAAAATTTTTTTTAACATTTATTTATTTTTGAGACAGAGAGAGACAGAGCATGAGCAGGGGAGGGTCAGAGAGAGAGGGAGACACAGAATCCGAAACAGGCTCCAGGCTCTGAGCTGTCAGCCCAGAGCCCTATGCGGGGCTCGAATTCACGGACCACGAGATCATGACCTGAGCCGAAGTCGGATGCCCAACCGACTGAGCCACCCAGGCGCCCCTAGAACAGACAAATTAAACTGTATTATAGAAACCACAACTTTCTTTGCCACAGGCTTCTATATTTTAATAATAAGGATATATCCATTTTTCTTCCTTTCTTTTCTTTCTTTCTTTCTTTCTTCTTTCTTTCTTTCTTTCTTTCTTTCTTTCTTTCTTTCTTTCTTTCTTTCTTTCTTTCTTTCTTTCTAATTTATGAAATTTATTGTCAAATTGGTTTCCATACAACACCCAGTGCTCATCCCAACAGATGCCCTCCTCAATACCTATCACCCCCCCTCCCCTCCCTCCCACCCCCTCATCAACCCTCAGTTTGTTCTCAGTTTTTAAGAGTCTCTTATGTTTTGGCTCTCTCCCACTCTAACCTCTTTTTTTTTTCCTTCCCCTTCCCCATGGGTTCCTGTTAAGTTTCTCAGGATCCACATAAGAGTGAACACTTATGGTATCTGTCTTTCTCTGTATGGCTTATCTCACTTAGCATAACACTCTCCATTTCCATCCACGTTGCTACAAAGGGCCATATTTCATTCTTTCTCATTGCCACGTAGTACTCCATTGTGTATATAAACCACAATTTCTTTATCCATTCATCAGTTGATGGACATTTGGGCTCTTTCCATAATTTGGCTATTGTTGAGAGTGCTGCTATAAACATTGGGGTACAAGTGCCCCTATGCATCAGTACAAGGATATAACCATTTTTCAAAACTCACTGATTTATACACTTAAAATCTCCATATTTTATTGCACGTAAATTCAACCTCAATTAAAAAAATACAATGTAATAAAAAGATAGACCCAGGGTATAATTTTGGATATTTTTTTTCATTTTGTGTTTATTAGGTTTTCACAGTGGCCAATGTACACCCTCAAAATTACAACTTCTCTATCTCATTTATTGATACTCAAATGTAAAGGAAATAATATTCTTGACACCTGAAAAAGTCATTCCAATCTTAATCAGAATTTTATAAATGTGCTAGAATTGATATGGACCTGAGATAGTTTTTATCTTCCACATTTATTTTTGTGCATCTTCTCATTCTGTTGAAGTTATTATAGGGAAGGAAAAATTTACCCTTCTTTCCTTCTAGGTTCTTTGTCTGAACTCTTTAAATTGACATCAGACAGATTAACAGAAGACAAATTTAATTTCTTAAACTACAGAAGCCTCGTGAAAATATGAGACTCAAAGGCAGACAGGCAATTGAAACATACACCTTCCTTAGCTAATGAAAGTGGTAGGGGTGTGAGACTTCAAAGAGGAAGACAATTCACAGGCAGATGAGAACAGCAAATGTTTGCTGAACAAATGTTTGTCCTGTCCTGCAGATAGGTCTCTGGTAATAGCTGTCTTCCTGGGATAGGTTCTCTTTCTAAGTTCTTTCAGGCAGTTAAGGGAGAACTGAAAAATTTCTCCTTAGTCTGCTGAGTCTTGATCGTTTTCAAGTCAAAATAATTCACATGTCAAAGTGGCACATTTTGTGGTAGAATATTTTGCTCCCCTTCATCATGTAAAATAAAAACACTGAGGAAAAAAAATTGCAAATTTTCTTTCAAATCAGTTAATACCATGTAAGTTTATTATACCATAATAAGCACTAAGTATTTAATCATATTCTAGAATAAGATACGTGCATTCTCTTCAACAGGGCTATGTAGCTAATGAGGCAAACAAGCAACCAGAAAATTATAATGGAGAAAGTGATTTGATTATACTAAATAAAAGATAGTCTAATGAGTGAAGGCTTTCAAGATGATGCTACATATTCTAGAATCACCTACGATGCCATGCTGACTACTATGAAATGTCTTCTGAGGCTTTTGGCAAACTATTGATGGGTTCCAGCTAAAGACCAAGATGATTGGGTGTGTGTTTAGAAAGATTTCCACTGTCAAAATGTGGAAATGAAAAGGAATTCACTGACTGACAACCACAAGCTGACAGAGTGGGTATAAGTCCATGCAGGTCTCCAGGCATAGATAACAGTCCCTTGCAACTATGACAGCAAATAGAGTGGGGAGAAAAGCCAGGAGATTTGATAAGTATTTTTGATGTGACTTGTATATATCTTAAACACTTCATTTGAAAGAGAGGATACAGATACTATCAGAGTTTTTTGAGGTTGGGATGACCAAATATTACTTTATAGACTGAGTTTCTCAGAAGGTATGCAGAAATCTCAATTATGTTATATATATTTTTTTTACATTTAAGTATTAATGTTAATTTACATACCAAAATGAAAGGATTAGGAATTTTGTATAGGAGCAATCCAGATCTTGAAAGGCAAACAAGATTTTTTAGATACAACATTTCAATTTCATTTTAATTTCATATTTTTATTTAATACTAAATTCAAAGCCTTGCTGAACCCTTTATAAATCTTGGGGGGGAAATTGTGAATTGTTCAAAATACTGCCTTTGAGGAAGAATAAATTAATACTGCTTGTCTATACAAGAAACTTTTTAATATGATCTTAATATTTCAGGAATATATCTCTTTAAATGCAGTCTTAAGTCTACCTAGTTTTATGACCTATAAGATTTTTTCAGAAAGGTCCTATTACATTTTACATTTTTTAAGATTTAAATGTGGTGTTTTAGTTTTTATTTTACTTCAATATTGTCTTTTCTACATATTTTCAGAATTTATGAGCCTTTGGATTCATGATTTATTCTTGAATTGTAACTGATCAGGCTTTATACTTTTTCTAACATTAGAAATATTGTGAGCTAGATATAATGCCTTAATTTTTTCCCCTCAGGTAGGAAATTCAATGTTTTGTTATAGTAATTTATTTACTACACTTAAAGAAAAAATGTTGAATATCAAGGGACACACTGATGATCTGTTTCTCAGTATGTACATTTTAGCCTGGACAATTTCTCTGTATCAGTACTTTAAAATTCAGATCAAATACTTACTGTTTTATAACATATTTCCCAAACCTATATCCTGAATAATTTATTTTCTCTTTGATTACACATAATTCATATGTGTCTCTGCTAAAATATATATCCACCTATCTATTATTCTATTTGTTAATTCAGCAAACTGCTTGAGCATCCACTATTTGTCAGGCACTAAAGTAGGCATGAGGTATATAATGCCCAGTAAGACACTGCCCCTGCTTTCAGGCAGCTTACCCTCTTATCTATCACATTATTGAAATCTTGTATTGTTTTGAGGAATATTTAGCCAGTGCCTTCTATGCACCACGTTGTTGTAGGCACTTTGCATACATCAGCAAAGAGAACAGTTAAAGGTATTTGTCCTGATTGAGATTACATTCTAGAAGAGATAGTAAATGATAGTAAACATAATAAGTATATAAATTATAATTTAGATGATCATAAGTGCTATAGAATAAAGAAAATATAAAACAGGTTTAGAGGATTTGAATATACCTGGGATGTGGGCAGGAAGTGAGGGCAGGATACAGAATTAAATAGGTGGGGGGGGGCGGGGGCAGGGGGGTGGTTGGCGCCTGGGTGGCTCAGTCGGTAAAGCGTCAGATTTCAGCTCAGGTCATGATCTCATGGTTCATGAGTTCTAGCCCTACGTCCGGCTCTGTGCTGACAGCTCAGAGCCTGGAGCCTGCTTCAGATTCTGTCTCCCTCTCTCTGCCCCTCCTCCACTCGTGTTCTGTCTCTCTCTGTCAAAAATTAAGAAAAATCATTATTATTATTGTTTTTTAAATAGGGGGGTTGGGGGCAGCCCTGCTGTGACAAAATTTGAACAAATACTTGAAAGACATATGAGAGTTGGAAAATGGATATCTGAGAGAAGAACGTTTTAGGCAGAAGAATAGGTAGTATAAAGTCCCTACTACAGGAATATGTTGCATGTTAGAGGTATAGCTAGGAAAACCATTTGCCTAGAGGAGAGTAAACAAGGGAACAGTAGAAAAAGAGCCTACCAGCAATGTTTAAAGTTATAGTTCAATATGTATCTGTTGTTCTTCTAGAATCTTTCAAGATGTCTTGATATCTGTGATTTCTGTGTTTCATGCTGTGGTCAGCAAAGAGTCCATGACTTGTGTGTCTTCCTTTTTTTTTTTTTTTTTTCCCCTTATCCTCAATACAATGTGCCTAACTTTCCTCTCTAAAAATAGCATTCTTGAACTAATTTCCAAACTTTTCTCTGGTATTTAATGGACCCCAAGGACAAAGAGTCACGTTCAAATACCTTCTGGGTAAATCAGAGAAAACTAGTGGCAAGGAGATTAAATCCACCTGATCCATTTTTAGGGGCACTCTAAAGATGAAATAGGTATTGGGCCTTAAGCTGAGCCTGCTATTTTTGTTGTGTGTGTGTGTGTATGTATATGTATATATAATATATATATTGGAAACCTATATATCTGGAAACCTAAATAACTTTTGTTGTTGTTGTTGGACTTGAAAGGACTTTTTTAACTGATTATTTGTGAGAATAGAGTAATCATTGGAGGATTTGTATCCTATCAGAGAGCATCACTTTCCACATATCTACCAGAAGACCTACTAGCACTTATGCTCATGAGCCAAACCTCTCCACTTATAACCTATCCCCTCTTATATTTAGCAAAGCAGAAAACACATTGGAGGAAATGAAACTGACCTTAATTCAGGCTCCAAGTCTGGTTCTGATTGCCATCAGTTTATGCCTAAGGGTTGACCCAGGTTTGTTTTTAACCCTGACTTCATGAGATCTACAACTCCCTAACTGCTCCTTCTTCCTTCATGGTATATACTGCTCTTCCTTCCCAAGTTCCTGGTATTTCCACTGAGGGTCACTGTATTTATTCAGTGCCAATAACTGAGGAATAAATTCTTACATGTTGGGTAGGATCTTCACTATTGTTTTGCAAATTAGCCAACTGAAACAAAATAGTGATAATGTGTTATTATAGTTAAGGTTAATATGCTGCTGATTACCTCTAGAGGATACAATTGCAGACGCATTATGTAAAAGGCCTATTTTGTTGAGCTAACTGATAAATGAGCAAAATATTTATGTGTCTGGTTGTGTTAACATGAGTGTGGAGTTTCCAGCCACATAGAACTGCCTCAGTTTCTTTCTCACTCTCCTATCTGCTCCCTCCCAATGTCAGCTTCATCCTGAGTTCTGGTCCTTGTGTTGTTGCACACCATCCACCATTTATAGTCCACAGGGTAGCCAGCAAGTTGCTTTACCTCTTTTAACCTCACTTAATTTACTTATGTGGTTTGATAGTGTCCACCTGTTCATTGTTACTAGGAGAGATTGCTATATGAGGATTTCTTCTCTATCTGGGATCATGGGTGATTATTTTCCCACATTATTGTATGCCATTTATAAAAGATAAATTTAATTCATTTTCCATAGAAACGGGGTTTATTAGTATTAACCAAAATGTTACTTTTATCATAACAGTACTATTAGGTATAGCTAAGACATTACTTGTGACCTGTCCTGTACTTCTTGGAATTTCTACTTTGTTGTATTGCACGGTTTCACTGATTTATTCTTTGCAAATGAAACACTATAATGGAAAGATACCTGACTGCCCATTGAAGAATACACTCTTCAATCCCCCCCCCCCAATAATAACTGGATATTTTGTAAATCTCATGTTATAGCTACTGAAAAACTGGTTGGACATTTCCCCATTCAAAATTGCCAATGACTCTCACTAAGTGGGTGTTTTGAATATGTGATGCCATTGCTGATCCAATAATTAACAAGCAAAGAATTTACAATCTATGAATTTAAAGTGTTAAAAGTGAGCATACCTGGCAATGACCACCAGGCATGACAGACAAAAATGAATATATATATATATATATATATATATATATATATATATACATACACACACATACATACATACATATTTTCCCCCAATGAGTTAGCATTAGATGTAACTGTCACTTTGGTCTTCCTGTTGTGTGGGAAAATTAGGTATCCTAGGGAAATGCTGGAAGAAAATTTCATGATGAACTCTTTGAGTATCCCTTTCTTTGATCCTTAGGGAAGACCATTTCTCTGGTATAATGCATGTTATGGATGCCTCCCTTTCTAGAATCTATTCTACACTTTCCCTTTTCCCAACAGCACTCCGGTTTCCCTCCAAGTTTTCAACTTCAGCAAGCAGCCACTACATATCTGGAGGTGGGCTTGATGCTTGAACCCAATCAGTACATCCACATTTCCCAAAACAGCTATTGTGTGACCTGATCCAATTGGGGGAATTCTAGAGACTCTTGATTGTTATTGTGAGGGAGAAAAACTACCTTTTTATCAGCAACAAAAGGAAAGAATATAAAGCACCTATCACCCCTGGAAGAAAGCTTAAAGCAATATAGGGAACGAACTTTAGTAATAAAAAAATATGGGGAAGGGCAGAGAAGAGATTGAAACAGGAACCAAGTTCCTTATGCTTTCTTGAGCCTCTGGACCAGCCTATCTTGAAGTATAATAGAGCTCTGGAATTGCAGCTCAAAACCCCTTTACATTGCCTTGATATGTTTGAGCACATTGACTGGTACAAAAGACAAAGTCTTATGTATATATGGGCTTATGCATGTGTGTAGGAGATGTTGAGGAACTGGGCAGCTGTACAATTTGTATACCAAACAAGATCTTTTATGCCTGTACCCCCATGATTTGGTAGGAATTGACTGGAAAAATTAAAGTGATTCATCAGGAACTTAAATACTTCCCATATTGAGAATCAACATAGCATGTTTCTCCTATAAGTTTCCACATAAAGAATAAAAATGAGCCCTCAGAATATCTTACAGAATTTTCCACATATTATTCTATTCACTCAATCATCATATAATTCTGATGAGCATATACAACATCAGTAATTATAGTCTTTATTGAAATTCTTCTTATAAAAATAAGCAATGGCTTTGTGGTCCACACTTTCAAGCTGATCTTTGCTCCGGATACAGCTGACATGTATTCATTCATATGGTTTTAGTGTTTTATAACAACAGTGGCAACATCTGGTTTAAGGCTTGACCTGGCTCTGATACACTTTCTGTGGAAAGATATAGGAATAATAAGATCTAGACAGTAATTTTAGCATAATAATCACCAATTTTGGAAAGTCTCTGGTGACTTCTCAATAGGTCAATTTCCTCTAACATTTGTTATTATAGCACTATGTACCGCTGTTTCTGAGCATCTGTTTTATATAATTGTGGGAATAATTGACTAATGCCTACTTTATTGGCCAATTTCTTATCCTCAAGAAGTAGAGATCATTGTCTAGAAATACTCACTATTGTCTTCCCAAATCCTAGCACAGTGTATGTCATTTAGTAGTAGACATATATAGAATGGAGAGAGGGAAAACTTATTATAAAGTGGAAGATAGTCAGATGATCATTAATGCCAAAAAGCAAAAGTCAAGTGATATCCCCTTACAGAAAACCCTGAGTTCCTTTTGTTTAATGATCATTGTAACAACTAAGAATGTAAGGGAATGCATTTTAATTAGCAATCTAGGTACAATTTGGAGGCAGTGTATGGATTCTGTTAATCCATGAAATATTTTTAAGGCATAATTTCATGCGCATTCTCTTTTTCTGTTTCATGTGTAAATCACTTCAAATATTAGCTCCAGATGGTGCAGTCTCAAAGGTTCCATATTTACACACAGTTCGATATTCTCTTCCAAATAGAATGTGAAAGTAGCATTTCAAGCAAAAACCAGTCCTGAAACTGATCAAAGGTGTGACAGTCCTTAATCTTAAAGACTACCAGGCCCTTGCAGTGTTTTTATCAGGATGAAAAAGGCGCCCAATCCTATGTATGATTCATCCATCTTATGGAGGTGTTCTGGTATTCTCCCTTTCCCATTTTACCCATTTCTCTCTGTCTCCTTTTCTCCTTCCCTCCTAGTAAGAGTCAAAATGAGATAATGGGTTGTTTGAAAAAGTTTTCCCAGGCTTACCCTTTATGTATTGCACTCCACTGTCAGCCATACACACGTGGAGAGAAATGGGGGAGAGAGGAAAGAAGAATGTGAAGTTAGTTTTGGAATCTTACCATTATTTCTTCTCTCTGTCCTGCCATTTGCAGCAAAGTGGATGCAACTGGAGGGTACTATGTAAAGCGGAATAAGTTAATCAGAGAAAGGCAGATATATGTTTTCACTCATATGTGGAACTTGAGAAACTTACCAGGAGACCATGGGGGAAGGGAAGGGGGAAAATGGTTACAAACAGAGAGCGAGGGGGGCAAACCATAAGAGACTCTTAAATACAGAGAACAAACTGAGGGTTGATCGGGGGGTGGGAGGGAGGGGAAAATGGTGATGGGCATTGAGGAGGGCACTTGTTGGGGTGAGCACTGGGTGTTGTATATAAGTGATGAATCACAGGAATCTGCCCCAAAACCAAGAGCACACTGTATACGCTGTATATTAGCCAACTTGACAATAAATTATATTAAAGATAAATAAATAAATATAAATAAATAAAAATAAAAATATTCTCATGATGAAGACTATCTGTAAGTGTGAGCGGTGCTCAAGAAAATTTTATTGCCACTCGGTGTACTGAACTATATTGGACACAAGAAGTCTGCTTTTAGATTTGGGGCAGTAGACACTGTTTTCTAGAAACTTCTCAAGTGCAGTGCTGCTTCTTAGGCACTTAGGAAGTCCACAGAGTTTACTTTAAGAAAAAAACAATGTGTTGCCTGGTCGTTACACCCTCATGCCAGATTCTCTTGCTGCTACTATCTATCTCTCAATGCAGATTATGGCTGCACTGCATTATTGGAAGCTGAATTCTAAAATGGGCTCTTGGTCCACATTTCACCTTACCTAATAACATGACTCTTATGTGAAGGTTCTCAGCTAGGATTTTTTATTTTTGTTTGAAATGTTGCTTTTACATTTGATTCAAGTGGTTAACACATTTTTATTTATTGGTGTATTTCATAGGCTTTCTCTTTACTATGTTACATATTTTAATTTTGAATTTTATTCTTTGTTGCATCTTCTTTTTTTCGTTTTAATTTAAACTGGAATAAAGATAGACTTCTTTTCTTCAAATAATGGAGGAAACTTATTAACATGAGATAAGACAATCTGATGTACCAAAGCATGAGAACTATAAGAGAGAGGGGTCCTTCAGATGGTCATTTGCTTTCAAAGCAATTCTCAGTTTCAGAATTTTGTGACTCTTCACTTCAGGGTTCCAACAACTATGGAATTAAGTGAAAAGGAATTTCCCCCTTACCTGTCGTGTCTCTATAATAATCTCTTTATGTGCCATTGTTCCTATTTCTGCTTCTCTTCTCCTTATCTAAATAATACTTTCCTTACTCCTGAAATAGGCATTCTTGTTTTTCATTTTTTTTTTTTTAGAGACAGAGAGAGATGGGGTGGGGGGGTGCCTCTCTCTTCCTTGTTTACTGTCTCTGTGTCTCTCTGTCTCTGTCTCATTCTCTCTCGAAAATGAATAATCATTATGATTTTTTTTTAATTAGCAGAAGTCAAATCCATAGTAATCACCTATTATTGGTAGGGGTAATATGATAGTTATACTTCCATATGTGCTATTTGAAATTTTATATAGAAATTCAAATATCTATATCTTATTTCTAATTCTAGTAGGGTTTATAGTTTAAAAAATCATATTCCACTGTATATTTGTCAATATTATGAATGATTCCATATTTATTGATTCCCTCTTACATAAAAGGAGATAGTGGTCTTTTATTTCCTCCCACCTTTCTTCCCTCTTTCCACCTTTTCTCGATATGGTACTCTGAATTAATATTATTATAATTTTTAAAAATTATATGTCTTCTCTTTTAAGATTTATTAAAAAGAGAATTAAGACTCTGGAAATAAGGCGGCCTGTCCTGGATGTATCTTCCATACTCCCATATTCGATTGTTCACCATTCTTGAACTAGAGGAATCTTGTCAACTTGACATATTGATCACTGTAGAAACCTCTGGTGTGGGTATGGAGTTTATAGAGCTTTTGCCCTTTATGCAAAAGTCTAAAGATACAGAGGTCTATGAGAAGCTCCAATACTGGCTCCAAATATAGTACTAGAAGAGCTAGGTTCTCAAATACTTGAGGACCACCAAATCCAAATAGCCCTCTGCATTTCTCATACACATGACCCACGCCTTGGATGTATATTGGCCCTGAATGGAAATGTGTAGGCTTCCGGTAACTTAAGAGATGGAGTTGGAACTAAATTTGTGTGCAGCAACTCCCTATTCTTGAGATGAGGATGGTAGAAGAAACATAGGGATTGGGCAGGTTTTCTCCAGATAGGATAGGAGAGGAGTCAAGGAAGACAGGCAGTTGCTGAAGGGCCAAGGATCCATCTCCTTCTATTATTTGAGAGATAACTGCATGAAAGATATTTCAGATCAGCAGAACATGACCTCAGAAGCTAACAATGACATTAAAAGCAACAACATTTAACAATGTAACTAAGAAGCTAAGTAGCCTGAGAGGAAGATCAGCCAACATAGAGAGCTTACTGGAGGAGAGACAGAAGAAAACTTGGACAGACAGTAAGTGATCTTAACCATTAAGGAAAGAAAAAAAAAAAAAGAATAATCATCCTGGGTCTAAATACTATAATCATTGAAATAAAAAATAGTAAGCAATGAAATGAACAAAAAAGGTCACTAAAGAGAGTAGAGTGAAATTAGTGGTGTGGAAAGGTATGAATAAAAGAAATATCTCAGAGCCTATAAAGTATTGAGACCTTGGTCTCAATGGAAATAATTAATAAGAAAGTATTATACTAAAAGAGAAATCCAAAATAATGTGGTTCCTCTGTTTCTTTACCAATAAGATGAGGATCATAATACTATCTCACAGGAATTCTAAGCATAGAGGAAATGCTATGTGTTTTCCAAGTAAATAAATAAAACAGAAATCATGATCAAATCCAAACACTGGTTATTTGAAAGGACCAATAAAATAGAAAAACACCCTTTTTTAAATATTTTTTAAAATGTGTTATTTATTTTTGAGAGAGAGAGAGAGAGGGAAAGGGAAAAGGAGAAAGAGAGACAGAGTATAAGCAGGGGAAGGGCAGAGAGAGAGGAAGACAGAATCTGAAGTAGGCTTCAGACTCTGAACTGTCAGCACAGAGCCCAAGGCAAGGCTCAAACTCATGAACCACTATATCATAACCTGAGCCAAGGTGGGCCACTTAACTGACTGAGCCACCCAGGCATCCTGAAAAACGCTTCACGATGATGGTTTTAAAGGAGAGAGAAGGAAGGCAAAAATTTTGGAATGTAAAAGTAAGCATCTCTAATACAGAGTAACTCAAAGCAGTTATGCTTGAACATTGTGTGCAAGTCCGTGGCAATTCAAAAATCATGATAAATATATGATTTTCCATTTAAACGCAAATTGTCAATATTGATGTTAACAAGAAGTTAAAAACCTGAATGGATCTATTACCACAGTACAAATTGGTGACGGGCCCCAGGATCAGATGGATTTCCAGTTAAATTCTATTTAACTTTAAAAGACAGGTAATTTCAAAATTATTGTAGTTATTTCAAAACAAAACTGGACAGCTTTCCAATTTTTTTATAAAGGCCATATAATTTAAAGATCAGGACCTGATTGTAAATAGAATAAAACAGAAAATAAAGACAATCTCACCTTTTTGTTTTTGGTTTTTATAACATTTTTATTGAGCCCCCAAAATCAAAATTTTATTTCAAAATGTAATCCACATCAGAAGATTGGATAAGATGTGTTATATCTTTTCATTCTCTATGAGACTTGAAATACAGTGTCTTCTGCAGTTACAGGGCATCTCAATTCATAACTTCAATTTGATCGGATATATTTGATTTCTATCAAGGTATCATAAGATTGATATTTGTGAGAGAAGAATAGCATAGCCAAATTGACAAAACACACCTGAAAATACTCCAATAACCAAGTCAAGGATCAGACAACAAAATTTAATCTATACTAGTTTGAAATGAATCACATTTAAAAAGAAAATCCCATCCTGTTTAATGTTGAACAGTATCCCATTATACAGTTGCGTTACCATTTGTACATGCATTCATCCTTTGAAGGACATTGGTATCCAATCCAGCTTCTGATGATTATGTTTGTGAATACAGGTTCTGTAAGCAAATACATTTGCCATTCTTGTGAATATCACGTTTTATTTCTCTAGACTAAATTATCTCGGAGGACAATATTCAAAATAATGGGTCACTGAGTTCTCTTCCATGATAGTCAGGCATAGTTCAAAATCAAGATACTAGAGTTATATAATATTAAGTAACTTGCCTAAGGTGCCTCAGCTAGTGAGGGGTGCAACAATTTGCACCCTTACTTTTTGACTCCTAGCGATAATGGTAATAATAGTAACTATGAAAATGAAATCACTAAAGAGCTAAGTTTTATGCAAACTGTTATAATTGCTGTATGTTTTACTTCTTAGAAAAAGTTAAAAGATTCTTATATATCATGTAACTTTACCTTTATATATTATAAGGTGAGAAGAAATAGGAATTACAGTGTGAGGGGTGAAGCCATTTTTGAGATTAGATAAGAAAGGAAATGTTTGCTTTTGTTAGAGATGAGTAAGTGAGAAGCAGAAGAACAAAGAGAGACAGACTTCTTAGATTTGGGCTTGAACAAAACTAGGTAGGATACTCACGATCTACTCTCAGTGAAAGTGATAGAGGAAGAAAATACACAAGAAAAGGTTTCCCAAAAAGTCAAGGGCTAGACTAAAGAGAAGCAGAAGTGGCAGTATTATCACTGTGAAAGATGAATGTAGTGGCACTTCTAATTTATTTAGTATTCAGGATTTCAACCTTAATTAGGATTCCTTTGTCACATCATTCATCAGATATACTTGAAGAAATGGAAATTAACCTCAAAGTTTCTGTCGCCTCAGGCATGCTTTTAATACTTTTACTCATTTCAGTGTATTGTGAAGTACAGTGAGTTGACTTGGAAATGTTTTAGTCGAAATAAGTAACATCCAAATGAAGAAATCGCACGTTATAAGCAATTCTGGCAAAGATATAAATAAAGCAGCTATTAAATGGTTACTAACTTGCGTTTCTTTCATCCAGGGCTAAGAACAGCAAGTTTTGTTCCAAAAATTCTGTTCTTGCCACCCTTATGATTTGATTTGCAAAGGTCCTTTGAAAAAATTACTTTAAAAAGGATTTTTTGCTTATGATATTCCACAACATTTGTTTGGCTAACAATGTGACTATATTTTTAAAGGAATTTGTACATCTATGATTGTACTTTACCAAGATGGGTATAGAAGTGGGATTATTAATTCTGCAGGCATATTTAGTATGTACTGAACTATTTCAGTTACTAAAATAATCCTTTTTCAAATTTTTGCTCTAGCAAAGTTTCACCTATCCCTCAAATGTGATGCCTTATTTATTCTTACCTACCTGCGTTGCCTTCTTTGATAACACCAACCAAATAGAATGGATTACTCTCTCCACTGAATACCTGTTGCCTTTGGCACACACATCTTGTATGAATCATCCATGGGTATAAATGTATGATACATACATACCATGTACGTCTCCGTACAGAATATAAACATTAAAAAGGCAGAAACAGTGTTATATATATTTGAATCTCTCAAAACAAAACTTTACAGGCACTTAATGTGTTAGTCATCAATTGATTCCACAAATAAATGAGTGAATAAATGAATATTATTAAATTCTCAGTCACAGTCTAATTGATATTTGATACAGTAACACTGTACTTGTTTTCTTGGGTGATTGTAAGATCAAGTGATTTTTGAAAGACTTTTTTCAAGTGATGTAGAATGGGGCATTTGTTATTGGTCTCAGTGTGGTTCCACTTAAATTTATATTCTATTAGTAAATAATGCAATGGCCATATTGCCATTAAGCACCAGGCTTAGAAACTAGTTTGAGCCCCTCTGATTATTCATCAGCTATAGCGTGACCCTGGTCACTTTCTTAAACTTGTCTAATTTTGTTTTCCTCATCAAAGAAGAGTGAATAATAATGTGATGTATTTCATTGGGCTATTTGTTTACATTAAATGAAGTAAATAAGTAACATGCTTAAATGAATGTCAGACACAAAGCAAGTCTTCAGCAATTATTAGTTGTTACTATTATTGACATTATTTGACATATTTATAAAGACAGCCAATTCTGCTGGGAAGATTGCTTCCTTTTCACCTATATCTTAAAATAGGAGACTGGATTCCTAATGCTTGAATTATAAAGGTTTTTTTTAGGAACAATTATGGACTGGCTTTCCCTAGTGAATTCTTGCATTTTATCCCAAATTATGCATGTAATTGCAAAGGTAAAGAATTACATTATTTTTTTAAGGAGCTCTATGAGTCTATCTGGTAGTTCCCAAAATAAAGTAAAAGCTCCCTGTATATGAATATTTGGTTGGAAAAGCTTGGCGGTGCTCTTAAACCAACGTTAAGTGTTGGCTTAAGAAACCCTGAGAATATTCTCACTCCTTGGAGAATATTCTCTGCGTCTTATACTTCAGAGCTGTCAGTCAGTATTTTTGATCATTAGCCATCTGTGATTATTTTAATTTTTGTCAGCAGGAGAAGAAACTCTTTTCCACCCAGGAGCTCTGTTATTACAATATAATTTATATGTAAAGAGCTCATTTCATCAGTGAGAAAAACTTTTACACAGCTCTTTTTTTTTTTTTAGGTTTAAAAGAAACTCATGGATATCTTGTTTTTCTTTTCTTTCCTCAACTGTTTGCCACTGTTTCTCTGTCATATTCTTGTGTTGTGTCTCCATACAGAAGGTCTCTAAGTACCTAGTTAACAATTTTAAGAAGAGGAAAAAGTTGAACTGATTTCCATATGTTTTAAATATAGAACATCATATTTATTGTAACTGATACTTTAAAACTTAATACTCATACAGAAAAATATTTTACTTTGCAATGATGTTTAATATTGAAGAGGAAGCTCCTAGCTGAGATTTCCTTATTATCAGTTTATTAAAAAGGCATGATGACATTTTAGCTATAATTGTATAATAAGTGCAAGTTTTGAGGGAGGCAAAAAAAATTAAAGTAAAAAAAGTTGGCCTTTTCTATGTATGACCGTGAGTTAGGATTTGGAGTCATGGAATCACATTCATACCTCATCCCACTTCTGCTTCTGATATCAGTTTGACCTTCAACAAGTCAAAAACTCCCCTCAATCACTTTACCTATAATGTGGGATAATAATGTTTAACTGAATATGGTTATTGCAGAGATTAATGAGTTATTGCTCATAAAATGTGATCCATGTATTAAAAATCTCTGCATGAAGAGTAGACTGAATCCCCGGGTCATTATTTCAGAGTGGTATTGTGAAGCGAAGTGAATTATTGATCAACTACACAAAATTTTAGGTCTTGAACTTTATGAAGCAAGTTTCAAATCTCGGGATAGATGCCACTAGAAATGAGTGCCTTCAAGGTCCCATGCCATTTTTTGCAGAACCAAAAAATATCTTGTTTTGTGTCCTGGCAAAAGGGTACATTATATGTTGAGCAGGGTTGACTCCTGAGGAAATTACTGATGATCTGAGAACACTCCTATATACACACACACACACACACACACACACACACACACACATATATACACATATTTTTTTTTTACTTTTCCATTTAATTTCTCCTTTCCCCTTTCATAACCCTCACTATATTTCTTGAGTTGTCTGTCTCTGCTTTCTTTAAAAACAAGAACTTGGAGGGCTTACTCATGTAACTTAAGTGGAGGACGCAAACGATGTGTGATGTGTGTTTGCCAGGATGAAAACTGCAGCCACAGCAAGACAACTCTGTATTTCCTCTGTCTGGGCACTTGGATGCCTAGTTTGAAAAAAATAACTGAAATGTGACATCATGTGTTCATTCATACAATTTTTTAGGAAGAGGTTTTGAAACAGCGTCAGAAATAAAAATAAAGATTTCCTTGACACTCATTTGTTTTTATCTAGGAGTGTGAACACACACACACACACACACACACACACACACACACACACACTGGAGGTATAGGGAAGGTTACTTTCTGAAATAACTATTCACCTTGGTGAGGAAATAGCAACTCCTTCTGAGAAATAGCAGGGATGGTAGCTAAGTGCCCAAATAACCCGGTGTCACTAGGTCTGGTCCCATTGAAAACTAACCTAATCTGTATCCAATTGAACATCTGAACTTAATTCCTTTGGCTCTAATCAACCCAGAGCATCTTTGCCATAGAAGCCTTGACATTAGTCATGTTCTCTAGAAATGTCAAGAGTAATGACAAATAATTACCCCATATACCTCCATGAACCTTGCCTTTTAGATGTAGTTTCTTAATCTAAAAAAGCTTCAAAGCATAGAGCTTTCTGGTGCTGACAGAGTGTTTCTGTATACCAGTCAACTTTTGAAAAAAAGGTGGCATGGGTTCAGTATTCTTGTAGAGATAATTTCCCCATTAGCAAAACTAAGAGAATTACCATTTAGATTCTCTTTCTTCTGTTTTTTTCTTTCTTTTTCTTCTTCTTTTTTTTTTTTTCCAAAAACAAATAAGCTGTTGTTTCCACACTGTAGCTTTTGAAAGATTGAGAGTTTTGCTTACTCTAACATGAGGTTTCATGGCCCTGTCTAGGGCTGCTAAAATTATGTGACTCTCATACATTGTCTAGCCATAGGGACCAGGAAACACTGGGATTCATCATTGTCCCATTGCAACCTGGGCTCATGGCCTCAAAAACATTTCCACCCACAAGTAGTCAGAATCATAACAACTCAGTTAAATCTGCCCTCCTAGTGGAGGTAAGAGACAATCAGGTCAAATATCAAATAAACTATAATTAAGCTTTGGGAAATTTAAAACACAAATGAGTTAATGATTTTATTTCTATGCAAATAACAAATCTTTGCAACAGATCACATGCATTTCTTACTTCCATATTGCCAAACTTTGATTTGATTGGTTCTATATTTATCCCCATGTGGCAGCTGGAGCACTCACTTTAGAGGGAAACTTTCCTAATTCCAGTCTATCAAGGAAAATCTGCAAGTTAAAAACTCACTTTTATCAGCAGGCATTCAGAGAATGGCAGGTGGCAAATAAAGCTCTTAGTGGATTATTCTAATTGCATTTTCTTTTACCTTCATAACTGAAAAAGTTGTAAGAAAATAGGACAATTTTCTATGGTTTCGACAGTTGTGTTTACTCCATTCTCTAGCAAATACTGTTCGAAGTTTTCACAGACTCTAAGAAGGAACCTAGTCTGAAGCCCCAGTGTCAACTTGCACAATGAGTATAGAACAAAGAACTAGGAATGATTGCATGCATCAGATATATAAAAGTATTGACTAATGTTATTATAAATTATTTTTATGCCTTTCCCTAGTTTTATTTGTTTTCCCAATTTTCTTCACTGATTCATTACTTCATATTGAAGACAGAAGAGTCAAACACAAAATAATAAAGCATAAAATTTAAATAAAAGAATGAAAAATTAAGATGAGGCAAGCTTAGGTCTAATGCAATCAGTAATTGGATTAGCTTGCATCTTCTTTTTAAAACAAAATCTATTCCATTATAAATCAAACCCCACTAAATCTCAATTTTAAACTTTATTCTGGGTTCTGTATTATATGTCTGAAAGGAATTAATTATCACATATTAATTGGTTAAAAGACTATCTGAGTATTTCTGAGAAATAAATTTTAATGTAAGACAGTGGACAGTTGTCTAACAATTTCTTACTTGTTAAACAATTGGAGAGAAGAAACTTGAAGTCTTATCTTGGTGACAAACTTTATAAATGACTACCTATCCAGTAAGTACACTTCCTATTAACTTTTTTAAAGCAAATAAGTGTATATTGTGTAGTCAGAAATACATAAACCTATATTTTTTCCATTAGCTGGAAGAATCAGAAAAATAAGATTATATGATTTGGGTCAAGGCAAGAAGTAGAAACCCAACGAGAACATATGTTTCTCATTTGATTGGTCCACCTACCTCTCATTATATTATGGATTTATGTTTTTAACCTAGTCTCACAACAGAATATTTTAAATTTATTTATAGTTAAGGCATTCATTTTTTAATTTTATTTTAAATTTCTATTTTTTTTTAAATTTTTTAATTTAAAACATTTTATTTTAATTTAATTTTTAATTTTTTTTTAAATTTACATGCAAATTAGTTAGCATATAGTGCAACAATGATTTCAGGAGTAGATTCCTTAGTGCCCCTTACCCATTTAGCCCATCCCCCCCCCCCCACAATCCCTCCAGTAACCCTCATCGGTAATCAAATGCCTATGTTTGCAGATTTCCAAAATGCATCCCATCCTAGTTCTCATAGAAATTACTCCAAAATAATATCACTTTTCTCAACCAGTTTTAAAGCAAAATTGTCTCAGTGATGATAAATGTGGAATGTATCGAGATATAAGAAAAAAGCTTCCACATCTAGCTGAATGAGTTTAAGTTAAGCTTCAAGGAGGTTACATTTTTACTGACTTGGCAGTATATTTGAAAGTTGACAGAATCATGAGGAAGATGTATAGAAATATAAGTGAAAATGATGTGTTCTGAGAACTATAACAAGTTCTTTAATTTTAGATTTAGTTTAAGTTATTCTTTTTGTATTTATTAAGTATCTTGAAACCTTCCAAAAATGTGTAAGAAAGTTGGTGGGCAGGGGTAAATCTAAACAGGTCAGGTAACAGGAACTAAATTTTAAAAAGGTCTTGTGTAAATTGTGAAGGAATTTAGGTTAACCTATTGTCCTTTCAAACTCTTCCCTCCATCAGGCCCTTCATGTTTAAAAACCAGCAATGATTTTGTATCAGTCAGGTCTCATTCAAGTGATTTAAAATCAGTCTCTTTCAACAAAAGTAACCTTGTTAAATAAATATGCAAATGATTGTCCTACTGTATCTGGTTTATTTAACTTAGCATAATGTCTTCCAGGTTCATCCATGTTGTGGCAAATGGCAGGGGATCCTTTTTTAAAAAGAATAATATCCCATTGTATAGATATACAACACAATTTCTTTATCCATTTGTCTGTTTATGGACATTTAGGTTTCTTCCATATTTGGCTATAGTGAATAATGCTGCAATGAACATGGGACTGCAGATATTTCTTTAAGACCTAGACATCAATTCCTTTGCATATATACCCAAAGTGGGATTGCTAGGTTGAATAGTAGTTCTGGTTTTAATTTTTTTGCAGAAACTTCTACTGTTTTCCATCATGGCTGTACCAGTTTATATTCCTATAACAATATACAAAGTTTCCTTCATCAAATCCTTACCAAAGTTTGTTATCTTTTTTTTAATTGTTATTTTCTTTTATAGTAGCTATCCTAACAGATATGCTGTGGTATTGCATTGTGGTTTTGATTTGCATTGCCCTCATGATTAGTGATACTGAACACCCTTTTCATATACCTGTTGGCCATATATATATTGTATTTGGAAAAATACCTATGCAAGTCTTCTGTCCAGTTTTTAATCAGGTTATTTTTATTTTTATTTTTATTTTTTGATGTTGAGTTGAAGGAGTTCCTTATATTTTTTGGATTTTAACCCCCTCTCAGATATATGGTTTATAAATATTTTCTTCCTTCCAGAGGTTTTCCTTTCATTCTGTTGTTTCCTGGGTTCTGCAGAAGCTTGTGAGTTTGATGCACTCCCACTTGTTTATGTTTGCTTTTGTTGCCTATGATATTGGTGTCAAGGAGTTTTCTCCCATTTTCTTCTATGAGTTTTATGGTTTCTGGCTTTAAATTTAGGTCTTTAATACATTTTGAGTTAATTTTGTCTATGGTGAAATATAAGTGTTCATCTTCATACTTTTACATGTCTTCATACTTTTACATGTGGATGTCAAGTTCTCCTACAATATCATTTATTAAAGAGTCTCTCCTTTTCCCATTGTGTATTCTTGGTACCCTTGTCAATGGTTACTTGACCATGTATGTGTAGGTTTGTTTCTGGGCTTTGTTTTCTGTTTCATTGCTCTTTGTTTCTGTTTTTATGCCAGTACCATACTGTTTTGTTTAATATAGCTTCATAATGCTATTTGAAATCAGGAGGTATGACGTCTGCAGCTTTATTTTTCCCTCAGAATTGCTTTGGCTATTTGGGGTAATTTATGTTTATAAGTTTTAGCACTATTTTTTTTTTATATTCCTGTGACAATGCCATTGGAAGTTTAATAGAGACTGCATTGAATCCGTAGATTGCTTTGAGTACAGAGATAATTTTACTTTACGTTTACAATACCTTTTTATTTGCTTTTCTCGCTAATTTCTCTGGCTAGGACTTACAATACTATATGAAATAGCAGTAGGAAGAGTGGCATCCTCATCTTATTTCAAATGTTAGAAAGAAAACTTGTCAGTTTTTAACCGTTGAATGTGATGTTAGCTGTGAGCTTGTCATATATGACCTTTATTGTGTTGAGGTACTTTCCTTCTGTACCCAATTTGTTAACAGGTTTTATTATGAAAGCGTGTTGTATTTTGTTAAATAATTAATTTTGTTAACTAAAACTACTCTGCAGTTATTGGGATAACCAGGTGATTTTTATCCATAATTCTGTTACTGTGGTATTTAACATTGATTTGCATATATTGAACCATTCTTGAATCCCTAAGATAAATCCCCCTTGGTCATGATGTATGATCCTTTTCATATGCTGTTGAATTAGGTTTGCTAATATTTTGTTTATATAATTATAGATTTAACATATTGTTTAATAATGTAACTAATGACTAATCATACATAAACCTCATGTAAAATATACCTGAATTCCCAAAAGTTTGCGAGATCAGAAGGGGGAAAGAGTAGAGCATACAAAACGTCGTTGATCATGCAGTGACTCAAAAGACACAGTAATGACAGACAAAATACACAGAGAAAAAATCAGAACAACATTTCTAGGATCAGCATGTTCCAGTAACGGAGAAACCATGAGCAAAACCAAGGACACTGATGAAAGATTTCTAAGGTTGTGAGCAGTTGTCAGTTCCCATGTGTGGAAAATGGGACTTAATATACTGCTCTGGAGGAGAGAGGTCAGAGCCAGCCTCAGTTTTTGAGCCAAAGCAGAGAGGTGGGTAACTTCTTCATGAAGTTAGGACTAATAAAGATAAGGCTAATGTTCTCTTAGAGTTATAGCCCAGAATAGTAAAACGATGCAATCTCACTCCTTGTAGAAGGCTTTACTGTGTAGCATGGAAATCTCATGCTGTGGAAGGCTATATTCTTAGGGGTAGGGAAAAACTGAAAATGGACCACTCTTGACTGGGTCATGAAATTTATTCACAATTATTTCCGTGAGAAAAGAACATTAAATCTCTGTGGAGTAATATAACATCATTCAATGCCTCTGTATGTATTTTGACAAATAGTACCCAGCAATAAATAAATTATTAGGCATGCCAGGATCCAGGCCAAAATGTCAAAATATCATGAGGAAAAAAAAGATAATAGAAACAGATCCAAGAACATTTTATATGTTGGAGTCGTCAATCACCAACTTCAAATGAACTATGATATCAGTATTCAAAAATAGATGAAATTATGATAAAACACAGTACAATTTAATCAAATTCACCAGAGTTACATCAAAGAAGAGGAATGTATTAAAATGTTCAAATAGAAACTTTGAAAAATTACAACAGTAACCAAGTAAAATAACAGGCAATACAGAAAAGAGAATTAGTGATCTGGATGATACAGCAGTATAAAATAATTATTGAAACAAGAAAAAAAAAGGTAGAAAAGATATGAGAACATGACAGAAATGCAAGTGACACATATGGCAGGCATTGAAACCAGTAACACACCTAAACACAATTGGAATAACAATTTAAAGAAAGGGAGATAGAGAAAGAGAGAGGAGAGAGAGAGAAATGGAAAAAGAGAGGAAGAAGTATGATTTGAAGAGATAATATCTGAGAAAGTTTTTACTCATAAAGGACATTGAGGAAAATATTCAAAATCTCTATAAACCTCAAGCCCATACACACACAAAAATCAAAGAAAACTCCATAAAAACACATCATAGATAAGCTAATAAAATTGTAGACAAATAGAAAACTAAGAATAACGAGATTTAAAACAAACAAACATCATCTTCGAATGAACAATTATAACACTGATTTACCAAAAGAAATGAAAGTCTGTAGACAATGGAATGATACAATTAAAATGCTTAATGAAAATAAGAGTCAAATTACTTTTCCATACCCAGTGAAAGTATCCTGCAAACATGAAGATAAAATAAAGATGTTTTAGGCAAACAGAAATGAGAACATTCGTCACCAATGGACTCACTTCAAAAAAGTTCTAGAGGAAACTTTATAGACAGAAGAAACATGTCTCAAGATGAAAGTGAAGTAATGCATTACACCCAAGAAAAATCCATAATTATGTGTTTAAATGTAAACAAATATTGACTGGTAAATAAAATAATAACATTGTCTGTGTCCATCAAGAGACATGTAAAATAATGCTTATGGCTACGTTATTATAACTCATACTATAGAGTTTAGTACTGCAAAACAAAAAGAAAACTGGCATATCTTTTATAATTTCAGACAGAGTACAATTTTTGGATAAAAATATCAGGATGATAACTGACTGCAAATAACAATAGAATGATTTTCTACCTATGATGTTTAAAAATTACAAGCATTCTGAAATTACCACATCTAAAGTTATACATTTATACTTATTTATGAAACATTTAAAAGAAAATAAATAGAAAATTAATAGATAATGAAATATAACTCAAATTCAGTATATCAACTAAATAAGCAATTTGCACATAAAAATCTGATTAATACAAATATGAAGCTTTATATAATAGATGCACACTAAAACTTGCATTCCAATAAAATAACACATATTTTAATTAATACATGGACAATATACAAAAATTGATCACCTAAAAAGTTACAAAAGAAGTATCGAAATAATTAAAATATTTTACACAAAATAAAATTAATATTAATAAGAAATTCAACACAATTAAATTCAAGCATAACATTCAAAAGCTAGTAAAATACAATAAAACAAAATAAAAGTAAAATTTTTTGAAAACTTGAAAATGAAGTCACAAGTTATTCATTTGTGAATAAGTTAATCCCAAGGGTTGTTACAGATTTTAGAGACACAGAGAAGTACCACATATAAGCCTTATAGAATGACCACAAATTGGTCCTCAGAAGCAAATACATAACCTTGGAGACATGGAAAAAGTACAAAGCTGGATAGCATTTTTCAGCTCAAAAATTAAGGGAGTTGGAAGTTTACAAGATAAAGAATAACTTGAACAATTTTAAAGAATGGAATTAAGATGGAGAAACTTACACTGTAAGATAAATACATTGTAAGGCAGAATGATTAAGACATTATGGTAGGGACATAAGAGAATTAGAGCAGAAACTATTTATTCAGTATACACTAAGAGAATGAATGAGTAAAGAAAAATCATCCAAATAAATTCCAAAATCAATCATCCATTCAACAAAAATCGGTAGACATTTATGAATAAAAAATGACAAAAGAAACATGAGAAAAACTATGGAAACAAAATGGAAGGGAATTTCCTTCACGTAATAACAAACATGCATATAAAGTACTGATGAAAAGTTATATACACTAGCTCCAATGGGAAGTAGATTAGAAACTGTTTGTGTGGCTTGTCGGCCTGGATCCATCTAAGGGACAGAAGTCACGTACAGAAATGCCTAAGGGATCACCATTATGTTGTTAAAGTAACAAGAGGAGAAAGCACCTGGCTTTGTTAGGATCATAGAAAGAATGGAATACAATTTTTTTGTTTTAATGTGGAAATTTGAGGAACAGTAGAGCAGGGCTGGGTTTCAAACTTCTGAGAAAAGGGTGCTGCTCAGCCCCTACCTTTTTGTATTTTTTTTTTTCAGAACTCAGAGAAGGGACTCTGTGTGAGTTGGACAGAGTCTTCTGAAAAGGCATTTGGAATTGTTGGAAAACGAAATTGGGATCAACCGCTGCCATTGGTAAGGATAAGCCGCTGCCCGGTGATGAAGCTCTGATCCAGAAATAAACAAAAATTAAAATTAAAAAAAGCAAAATAAGAATGGCAAACAAACACAAAGGAGCATTTCTTTTTCCAGTGCTAGTTTCCAGTCTCTTCCAGGTTTGGCCAAGTGGAGAGTCAGGTGCCAAAGGCCTTAGCATCCCAGCGGAGTGTAGATGGGTAGATTGGAAGCTGGCATTTAATAGTGTTATAACTGGAGTGTTTGCCAAATATATAACTGTCTACATACAAAGTCCAAGAATAGTAACATTTTTTTAAAACTACTGTAGTCAGAATGATGTAAGTATAATGTACAAAAATCAAAAGCACTTCATGATAAGAGATATCTAACTAGGATATCTAAAATAATGAATCAGATTGTTTAATAAATGAGTCTGAACCTAATTTTAAGAGCAATATACATAATATATAATAATTGCATATAGTAGGTAACAATAATATTGTATAACAACTATATATACATCAATAGAGATAATATCTTTGTATTAAATGCTCTAATAGTTAAGAACTATATATAATTCATCATAAAACACCATTAAAGGATATTAAGAAGGTCTAATAAAAAGTATTAACATGGTTGAGAAGTCTCAAAATTATAAAATTGTCAATTTTCTGTAAATTAATCTAAAATTGTCATGTTATTACAGCTAAATTCTCAATAGATTGTTTTACAAGAAGCTTTAAAAAGCAGGCTAAAAATTTTATGAGACAAAGAAAAAATTACGATTTAAAAAAATGAAAACAAGATGGGAAAACTTGCTTTACCAAATATCAAAACACGTTTTAAAGCAGAGTGATTTAGGTGCACCTGGGTGGTTCAGACGGTTAAGCGTCTGACTTCAGCTCAGGTCATGATCTCATGGTTCGTGGGGTCGAGACCCGCATCAGGTTCTGTGCTGACAGCTCTGAGCCTGGAGCCTGCCTCGGATTCTGTGTCTCCCTCCCTCCCTCTCTGCTCCCCTACTTGCATTCTCTCTCTCTCAAATAAGTAAAGACTAAAATAAAAAAATAAAAAAAAATAAACAAAGCAGAGTGATTTAGATATTATGTTGGCATATGTGTAGACAAATAGCAAATAGAACAGAATGGAAAATCTAAAATCACATCTACGTGGGGTGCCTGGGTGGCTCAGTCGGTTGAGTGTCCGGCTTCAGCTCAGGTCAAGATCTCACAGCTCATGAATTCGAGCCCTCTGTCAGGCTCTGTGCTGGTGGCTTGGTTCCTTGAGCCTGCTTCAGATTCTCCCTCTCTCGCTGTCCCTAACCGACTCACATTCTTTCTCTGTCTCTCTCAAAAATAAACATAAAGAATGAACAAAAATGAAATCATATCCATGCATATTTAGGAACTTGATATATGTCAGAGGCGATATTACAAATGAGGAAGGAAGAGACTTATTTTTTTTTTAATTTTTTTTTAACATTTATTTATTTTTGAGACAGAGAGAGACAGAGCATGAACGGGAGAAGGTCAGAGAGAGAGGGAGACACAGAATCCAAAACACGCTCCAGGTTCTGAGCTGTCAGCACAGAGCCCGACGCAGGGCTCGAACTCACAAACCGTGAGATCATGACCTGAGCTGAAGTCGGACGCTTAACCGACTGAGCCACCCAGGCGCCCTGGGAGAGATTTATTTTAAATACTGTTAGGGTAACGGGCTGTTCATATAGGGAAAACTGAAATTGGATCACTATTTTAGAGCATACACAATACCTAATTGTGGGAAGAAATAACAAATTTGTAAACTTTTAGAAGAAAATATCAAATAATATTTTTTTTAATGTTTATTTTTGACAGAGAGCGCGCATAAGCGGGGGGGGGGGGGGGGGAGGCAGATGGAGAGGGAGACACAGGATTGGAGGCAGGCTCCAGGCTGTGAGCTGTCAGCACAGAGCCCAACACGGGGCTCAAACTCACAACTCACAGACCTCAAGATCATGACCTAAGCTGAAGTTGGACACTCAACTGACTGAGCCACCCAGGAGCCCCTCAAATAATATTTTCAATGGTATCAGATCAAATAAAAACACAATGACACATTTGATTACATTAAAATGGCAATTTATTACCACAAATTATCATTTAAAAGAAGGTTAAAAGACAATCCACTGAAGTTTAGAGAATATGGACACAAATAAAAAATGGCCAAACGACTAGTGTCTTGAACATAAAAGAACCACAAGTGAAAAAAATAATAATCTAAGAGATACATAAATTAAATAGATTAATAATAAATACACACAGTAGGAAATACAAATGTCTAATACATGTAAAAAGATATGCATTAATTCCATGCCCATGAAATCTACTTTTCTTTGAAAAAATTACAATATTATATTTTGTTGAGAATGCAGAGTAATGAAGACTCTTATAGCCTTCTGGTGAAACAGTAAATTGCTACATCAGTCTTTGAAATTAATTTGCCAATATCAAATAAAATTCAAGATACACATACGCCCAGAATTTCCATTTTTAGGTATATAAACTAGATAAAATCTTGCAAATGTGAACAAGGTAACATGTAAAAAAACACTCCTTACCATACTGTTTCTTAGCAAAAATATATAAATAACCTAAATAAACGCGTCAATAGGACGATGGATAAATATAGTATAGCTGTAAAATGAAAAAAAGTGAGTCTAGATATATCAGAATTGTTAAAATATATTTTCATATATGTTTTCCTTATCAGTCATCTATTAAATATTTTAGGGACCACTAATTGTGTCCTTTGACCAGAGAGAGGTGAGAAACATGAAAAACTAAGTATGTGTTGATTTAGACTCCTAGGAGATGTGCTTAATTGGTTAGCAAGTCTGATATTAAAGCAGTTACAATGAACAAAATTTTTCTTTCTGTCACTAATTTGCTGCAGAATGTTGTACAATTCACTTTTTCCCATTTTCAAGAAATTTGGTTCATATACAAAATTCCTAATTTTCCTTTCTATCCGAAAGGATCTAATATTTGTCTATATTCGTCATTCTTAAACATGATGCTTGTGTTAAAAGGGGCAGGTAGGAATGCAAATTTCTATTAAAAATAACTGTATTTCGCTTTAAACAAGTATCTCATCAAAGAGAATTTATTGACCATGGCTCTATACTCAGTGTGGCTTCTGTTGCCTCTACAAAGCACAAAATTTGATTTAATATTTTTCAGTTACCTACAGTAATACAGTAGGAGACCTCCTATATTCTGGGTTTCCATATGATCAAGACTGCTTTTCTGCCAATTCAGGGAGGAAAGTGATGTGAATATTGAAATCTGATAAAAAAAAATAAGAGCATTATCAGAAGACTTTCAGAAGTAAAACAGAAAGAAAAAAATATGCTATTTTCCATGTGATTCACTTGTTTTCAACTCTACACTGTTTTGTAAAATACAGATTTCCAAGGGGCTCTAGGTTCACTGTTTTTAAGCAACCCTTACAAAACCATGAATGTTTTTTGGAAGCTGGCAAAGTAAAGAATGGCACTCAACTGGAAGTATCAACTAAGCCAGTGGGAGAGCAGATGAACACTAAATGTTAATGAATGACTGATACATGTGTCCAGGCTCTTCTGTTTATATTAATTGATAAAGTTAATTCAAAGTAGATATAATATGATAATGAATTTCAAAAAGAACACTGCGCAGATTTCTATCTTGGAAATACTACTTTTATTTATTGCTTTAAAATAAATACTATTTTCAATAGACAGTTAAGCATCTTTGAGAAAAGAGAGAGACAGTTGCTTCATACAAACCTAAAGGGAGTTTGGAATAATTTTCTTGCTCTGTAGGAAGATGTTCCTCAGGGAAAGCACATTTAATAGAGGAAATGTGTTGATTTCAGTAATCACAGATGTTTATTCCAGTCTATTTATATTTGACTCTACATTTTTTACAACGTATAAATAAATTTCATAAAAATTTGGTGCTAATGAGAGTATGTGATGCTGATAATCCTGACTACAGTTAGGGAAATTGCATGTGGCTCTCCTCCAGGTTTGTTCACACATCTCTACCCACATGTACTCCATATCAAATCTATAACACCCCTGCTATTCAATTACTTGGCATCTATTGTGCAAGGACTGCCAACCTTACTAAATTATATAGTACTTTGGGAAGGAAGACAAATTTCTATCAAGGAATAGCTTGAGATCCCTGTGCTTATAACCTATTACTGAGTTGTTTTGTTTCTTTTAAAGGTAAAATGTGTCAGTGGCCAGCCATGGTTACAGTCTAAAGTCGATTTTGCATCAGATTTCATTTCCTGGAACCTAAAAGAAATTAGTTAGAATTGTATACATCCATTTGAAACCTAAAAATTTCATAAGTAGCCAGCCAACATTAAAAATTTTTTTTAAATGAAAACTCTGATGTAAATGTGTGTGTATATAGTCATATGTAATCATGGCAAACACACGCAAACACATACAGTCTCTTAAAGGCTTCCTGGAATAGAAGAACATAAAGAAAAATTATTATTTACTGAGGACACATTTAGCAAGACTCTAGGGTATCATTATTCTAAGCTCTCTGTAACGATAAGAATTACCTAAGACCTAAGTTTAAGCCCAAAATTGTGATCCTTACCTAAGACCTATTGAATCAGACTCTAGGAGTCTGATACTTAGAGATCTGTAATTTAGCATTTGGTAGCTTGTTATAGTTGTTTAGAAGAGGTGGAACCTGGGAGGTGATATAAATCTGTGTCATTTATAATTGGAAATTGAAAAGCCAACATTTTCCTACTCTCACAGAATTTGTTTAAAAAAAGTTCCATCGATATACAACTTACATACCATAAAATTTGTGCTTTTAAAATCTGCAGTTGGTTTTATTATACTCAGAGTTGTTCAACCATCACTACTATTTGACTTTGTGTGTGTGTGTGTGTGTGTAGTAAGAACACTTAACATAAAATATTTTTTAACATAATTTAAAATTTGAAGTTTCTTTTATATATACATTTTTTTCTTAAGGTTTATTTCTTTGAGAGACAAAGAGACAGAATTAAAAAGAAGCAAAGAGAGAGAGGGAAAGAAAATCCCAAGTAGGGTCCACACTGCCAGTACAGAGCCCAATGCAGGCCTTGAACTCACGAAACCCTGAGATGATGACCTGACCCAAAACCAAGAGTCATACATTTAACTGACTGAGCCACCCAGGAGCCCCTAGATTTGCAATTTCTTAATGAATGATGGTGCTCAGAATTACTTGTGCTTACTGGCTATTTATATATCTATTTTAGAGATTTAAATCCTTTGCCTATTTTTTCTTCTGCCATTTTTTTTTTAATTTTATTTTTTTATTTTTTAAAATTTACATCCAAATTAGTTAGCTTATAGTGCAACAATGATTTCAGGAGTAGATTCCTTAGTGCCCCTTACCCATTTAGCCCATCCTCCCTCCCACAACCCCTCACTTAACCCTCAGTTTGTTTGTTCTCCATATTTATGAGTCTCTTCTGTTTTGTCCCCTCTGTTTTTAAATTGAGTTATTTATATTCTTATCATTAAGTGGTAAGCGTTCTATATATATTCTGTCTATAAGTCTTCTATCAGATATACAACTGGCAAATATTTTCTTTAGTTCTATAGAATGTCTTTTCTAATTTTTTTAATCTTTATTTATTTTTGAGAGAGTGAGAGAGAGACAGTGAGAGCAGGGGAGGAAGACACAGAATCCAAAGCAGGCTCCAGGCTCTGAGCTGTCAGCACAGAGCCCGACGCGGGTCTTGAACCCATGAACTGTGCGATTGTGACCTGAGCTGAAGTCAGACACTCAACCAACTGAGCCACCCAGGCGTCCCAGAATGTCTTTTCACTTTATGGATGATATCCTTTCAAGTGCAATAATTTTTTATTTTGATAACGATCAAATTACTACTCTTCTGACTCTACTTTTATGGTCTTTTCTAAGAAAACATTGCCTAATCTAAGTTGATAATGATTTACTCCAATATTTTCTTCTAAGAGTTTTGTAGTTTTAAATACTCTAATGTTACATCCCTGATTTATGTTGAGTTAATTTTTTTTTTATGGTGTGCAGTAGGGTCCAACTATATTCTGATGTATGAGATTACCCAGTTGTTCGAGTACTATTTGTTCAAAAGACTATTCTTTCCTCCATTGAATTATCTTAGAATCACTGTCAAAAATCATTTAACCATAAATGGAAGTGTTTATTTCTAGGCTTTCACCTCTTCTCCACTGATCTCTCTGTCTATTCTTATGCTTATGCCACCATTCTGATTACAAGGCTATAGTCAGTTTTGAAATAGGAAAGTAGGAGTCCTCCAATTTTGTTCTTCTTGTTCAGTATTGTTTGGTTATCCCAGGTGCCTTGCATTGTTATACGAATTTTATAATCAGTTTGTTTATTTTATAATATAAGCATCTAGAATTTTGATAGGGATTACATTGCATGTATACATTAATTTGAATAGTATTGCCACTGTAGCAATATTCAGTGACTCAGTCAGTGAATCTGACTGATTCTCTAGCCCCCATTTCATTTACCTCTTTTGACCATTAAGTGATATTTCTGTCTTTCCATCTCACCCAATTATCTTTTTTTTTTTTTTAAGCATTTCTTTACAGGCTCTTCATGAAAGATATGAAACACCATTTGGACAAAGTGTCTTAGTGTACAATATACATAATCCGTATAAGGGAGAGCAAAACTAATTGTTTTTGTGCCATTCTTTAGCTACTGACTAGTAAATCATTTTATATCTTTTATTTTCAATTTTTATAGATGTGATATGAGACAGTACTTCACAAACTAATGAGATTTGATAAGTATTTATCAAAACCAATTTTCTACATACAAAACCTCTTATTAAAGGTGGACTATATGAGAACTTTGATTTAAAAAGAGGATTTTTAAAGGCCATATGATTAATATAATTGACGGTGAATAATTAAATTCTTTCCTTTGAGACCAAGCAAAAGGCAACAATGTCTGCTATTATCACTTACATGTAGAATTATACTGGGGATGCTACCCCTGTGAAGTAAGGCAGGAAAACAGTATAAATGGTAAAATAGTTGGAAAAATAAATATAATTTGCATCTTTGCATATGACATATTTACATAAAGTCTAAAAATGTCAACAGGCAAAGTGTTTATATTGGGCGTATTTATCTTAATTGCTGGCTACAAATTTAGTTTAAAAAAGATCAGTTGTATGTCTATCTACTAGCCACAAAGTGTTACATTTAAAAAATAACATTTGAAATAATATTTGAGAATATAATACATATGGAAAATTAATAAATTGCGCATAAAATGTATGGATAAACATAAAGACTGAGTAAATTTAAAAAGACCCACATAAGTGACATAATATACTGTTTTTATAGATTTAAAAATGCAATATTCAAACATTTTTGAACTTGAATGAATTTAAAATCCGTGTGAAATTAAAGTTACCAAGAACACCAAGCTGCTTTTGAAGAAAACCAAAGGTTAAGGTACTGTTCTAGTTGATACCTTGACTTTCATCAGTATAAAATTACATTAAGTGTTAGGGCTGATATTGTCATTTTAAGGAAACATGCATCTTCTTGGATAAACTGATGATATGTAGTCACCTAAAATAAAATGAATATTGATGATTTCTTCTCACTTGAATTGTAGTAATGATTCTACAAATCACAGAGAAAAATTCGACAAAGTGGACTTTTAAAAATTACAATCTGTTTTTAACAGTGATGAATGAATCAACTCTTCTAATTATATTTTTTGGGGTAAAAGACTTTGTGGACTTTTTATCATGATGGAACGAATATCTGGAAACACATGAATATTTTTTCCAGAGTTCTGTCAGCTACTGTTCAGTATATCAAGCTAAGAATACCCTACCTTGTTATTCATAAATGCTCAGGAATAGGTCAGCAGCCTTTGGTGTCAGATCAGCCTCAGAATCTAATTTTGATATTTTTACTTTAATGAGACGTAGAGTTAAATCTCTACTCACCATTTAAAAAAATATACTCTTTTCCAATTTTTTTTGAGTATTTTTTTTCTTAGCCCACTGTGTGTTCTCTAATTACTCAAGAAAATGTAATTTGGTGAGTCCCCAAGGGAAAGTAAAATCAAATTTATTTTAGAAGAGGAAAAAAAAATTGCCTTAAAGGACATTTCTTAAGGACCTGTCTTCAAATCATTTTTCATCATGTGCCATAACAGAAATTGTTCATTTTATAGTATAAACTATTCACTCCCAAATTTCCCTTTATCTTGTATTCTCAGCAAGACAATAAGTTAACAATATTTGTATTTTTTCTGTATTTGTTTGTTTTGTTTCTCTTAATAGAGTCCTCCCTTAGCCGACTGGACAAAGGGCATCTCCAGTGGCCTTTTCCAATATACCATATACTAATTTCCATCTACATCTTGCTGATTGCTTCCTATTGGCTGATCAGGATAATGTGTTCAGTGTTAAGTGTAGATTTCAGCAGTTACAGAAGGAAAAAATTATAAAAAGATGCTGTTATACCATATTTACATAAGGGAGATTATACAAAAACAGTCCTGATAGAAATGTATATCTAAAGTGTACATGAGATCTTTACAGTTTCAGAGCCCTCATAAATAATTGCTACAATCTAGAAAATCAACTGTATCTGACAAATTAAAATTCACTGAATTTGCCTGATTTAGTGATATTGCATTTTGCACTTTCTTTACCAAGGAACCTAGAATGCTGTTTATTATGGTGAAAACACTGTTGAAACTTCACTTGCTTTGAAATATAATCCCTAAAACTGACCTGACTTAAATGATAAAGGTAATCACTGAGTTGATAAGCTTTTGAAAATACCTGAGAAAGAAACACAGTGATTCTAGGCTTTAAAGCAGTAAACAGCATAACATTATTTAGTTGGATTTCATGCAATTACTTGTGTATCATCAGAATCTCAGTATGGAAGACAAACTCTGTCTTCCTCTTTCCTCCTTCTTTCTCTTTCTCTTCTTTCTTTCTCTAACTTTCCCTCCATCCCTTCTTTTCTTTCCCTAATCCTCACTCCAAAGAAGTAAAGAATATAATTGTTGTGATGTGACAAGAATAGACATGAAGGCTTGATTCCAGCTTAGAAAATGTTTTCCATTTGCAGCCCATGAAAGACTACCTAAACAACACTGTCTAAAGAGAACATTGGTGATTTCATGTGATTCCAGTTTGGCTTTAATTTTAATAATCAATTTTATTTGTAACCAACATGTTTTAAGAAATCATTTTTCAAAAGTCATTGTCATCAGAATGTCCCCAAACAGGTATTTGTTTATTAGTAAGTTAGTAAATAATTTAAAGAGAATTTCTAGTTCCTATATAGAGTAATTGATATTTGGGATGGAATAGGAAGGCTAAAATATCATTCATTTGAATCCACTGACAGTCATTGTGAGCTTCAAGATAGTGAGGGTTCCCTTTTATATACATACTAAATTTCCTGCTTAACTTTCAGTGTATTTTACTCTATGTGAGGACGTACATATAACACTTTTTACTAGTGGGGTTCTTACACTGAAAAATTCATTTCTTACACTGAAAAATTTATTTTGCGGTAAAATTAAATTTTGTCTATGCAGTGTTCAACAGTAACACAATTGTGTTGTTTTGTAATGGTCTTTATTTGGCGATAGTTTAAGTCAAATATCAAGTAACCTCATTCCCTTCCATTCTTCTGTACAGTAACTTTCCTAATTATTTAGAAAAAACAGCACAAGCCCATGATAATTAATATATTTTTAAGAAACAAACTCTTATTTTCTAGCACTATTTATATATGTCTAATAATTTGATAAAAACATAGTTCATCCATTTTTAAAACTAAAAAAACGTTGCCTAGTCTTTCTCTAGTTTGAAGGTAGCAAACTTTATGTATATTCACATAATGTTTTTACAGATCAGTTTGGGTCTGTATATTCTTTCCATTTGATGCTTGCTTACTATTGATTTTATTGTGATTTGCTTACAGATATTCACATACAATACACTTCACTATTCTCAATTATCTGTACACCTCTAGTGACCTAATCTTACCACTTTATTCTGAAATTAAAGAAACTAAAAGCAGAAAGGTTAAATGAACTGTCCACGGCTGCACATATATTGACAACGGCAGAAAACTACTAGTGTCTTCCTTCCCCACCAATGTATACAATGTATATCGGAGGAGTGGAGAGAGGTGCACAGGTGAGGAGATGAGGGGAGGGGACAGGAGGACCTTCTCCGAATGTTGCTGTATCACCATAGTCTTCCCATTGCCCTTGGCTAATTTACTTCCATTGGTTCCATCTCTTTTTACTCTCCTCCAAAAGAATAAACCAAGCCAAAATTTATGCTAGGACAATATTAGTTACACTATTTATACTTTGGGAAAAAGAGGAACCCAAACTTGAAGTGGCATTTATAAGAACTCTTGACTAATAGAATAATGTTTTTAAGATTCTTGCCACTGTTTAAGTAACCTATTTGAGGAAAAGAAAATGAAAAGAGGGTTTGTAGTTAGTATAAAAGGAAAAGCAGATAATTAAATATAGAGTTGTTTTATCCAACAGCAAGAGCCCATCAGAGAGTCTTCATTGTGTCATTCACGTGTTAGCCACTAGCCTAGAAGATACCACACTGGACAGAGGTGAAATGGTGGAACAGTCTAAGGCAGAATGCAAACCTAAGAAAGGAAGAGCATATTTGTTTCTGTTTAGCTCTGTTCATCCAGGCTCTGAAAAGCTTTTTGATTCCTTTGTCTTCACTATGAGAGACAGGAAAAAAGCTACTGTTGGAAAAGCCTTGTTCAATTAGCCATACTCTTCTTTTGTGTTTTGTGATACATACAGCTTCTCCTATGTATTTTAATAGCCAGTGTTCACTTTTGATAATAAGTAACATGTAAACACAGTGTTCTTTTTCATTTTTATCTTCTTAATAATCAGTTGAGAATTTGTAATTTAAAAATATTGACATTTGTTGGGGCCCCAGGGTGGCTCAGTTGGTTGTGTCCAGTTCTTGATTTTTGGCTCAGGTCATGATCTCCCCGTTTGTGAGCCCCACATCAAACTCTGAGCTGTAAGCGCGGAGCCTGCTTGGGATTTTCTCTCTACTGCCTCTCTCTGCCACTGCCCTTTTTGCACATGCGCTCGCCCTCTCTCTCTCTCTCTCTCTCAAAATAAGTAAATAAACTCATAAAAATTTTGTTTTAAATTTAAAATATTGACACTTGTTTTACTGAGATGTGCCTTTGTTTTGGTTGAATTTTTGTCTTTTGGCTTGGCCAACATGAATTAATTACAACATTCTCTCTTTGGTGTGTTCATTTCTCAATTTCAAAATATCTGAAATACAAGCTTTATTTTATAAAGCGTCTTTAAATCATTCGGGATTGAGAAAATTCACCGTCCTTCTAATCTCTCATATCCTTCTTCCATTTAATTGATGACATTGTACCTTGTTTTGAAAATGTGAGAGGAAATCCATTCCATGAAGGAAAAAAATGCAATCTTATTTATTCTCACAATAGTGTAAAATGGTGGGCAGAACTGGACTAAATTATTAGAATGTTTTCTGTCTCAAAGCATATCTATTCTTATTCTTCCTTTAGTATTAAAAATGTTGTAAAGTAACCAGTGTCAGCCTTCCTGTAGAAATAAAGTACACTGAAACACATCTTCATTAACAAATTTCATGGGGTGCCTGCGTGGCTCAGTTGGTTGAGCGTCTGACTTCAGCTCAGGTCAGGATCTCACAGTTTGTGAGTTCGAGCCCTGCATTGGGCTCTGTGCTGACAGCTCAGAGCCTGGAGCCTGTTTCAGATTCTGTGTCTCCCTCTCTCTGCCCCTTCCCCTCTCATGCTCTGTCTCCTTCTGTCTCTCAAAAATGAATAAATGTTAAAAAAAATTTAAAAAAACACAAAAATTTCATTACAGCTATAACATAATATAAATTATATATAAACATGTTTATATATAAACTTGTAAACATATATATATATATACATATATACATATACATATATGTATATATATATATTTGTTAAGTATATAAAGTTGCAGTTCCAAAAGCTCTTGACCTATAATACCTGGCAGCTAACAGCACCATATTCTAGCTAAATTCTTCTGACATTCATATTCTCAACTTCAATATATTCCTTTCATATTTTAATGAAAATTATAGTTACATTATCTATAACACAAGACCCTAAGCCATTTTAAATTTTAGCGATTATTCTTCAATTGTTCTTTCTCATCTATTTCAGATTATTTAGAAGAAAAACAATGGAGTCATTTTGGAACACAGTTAGTGAAAAAGAGTAAGAGACAATGTATACCCCTTTCTCAGGTAGCTTTAAAATGTCTGCAAAGTGAATAGATATATGTCTTTACTACCTTACAAGGGTTTTGTAAGAATCAACTGGAATGATTCCAGTAAAATAACCGTGAGGACTATACAGATATAAAATATTGGAAATATTGACAGAATTTTTTTATGAAGCAAACCGCTCCTTCTATGTTGGGTTAAACATAATATTAAGGGAGTACCAAAAATATAAAACATATGATCTTCACCCTTAAATTTAAGAACAACAATTGAATGTGACTTGATCTGCATCAAGTCTCTAAGTCTGTTAAGAGCTGTGATATGGCCCTGAAATCGTAAACCTATGTTTCCTTTTATATAAAATCAATTGGACTTGTAGTTTCAACCTAGAGATGACAGATACAAGTTCAATATCATTAGCTGTAATTGATTTTGTTTTTAGTTGACTGGCTTATAGAAAAAAAAAAAGGCATTCCTACTCCCTTATTGACTAAAGTGTATACATTAGTAAAGCCAAAAAACCTGCCAAATCCCAATTAAAAGTTGGCTTTTTTTCTGGGGATAAATATGAATCAAAGATGAAATTTCCAAGTTCTTGATGTTCCAAGTGGCCCTTGATACCTCTTTCACTGTACCTCATTTTCTGTTTTTCAAAAATACATGTAAATGAATCACACGATCTTTACCTCGAATTGTGAAAGAAATTTAAAAACTATAAATATATTACCCTATCTTTATGTTCTTGTATACTAAAATCAATTAGAATTGCTAACACACTTTTGGCCTAATAATTATTGACTTTTATATAATGAACAACTAAAAATTATTTTATTATAAATAAAAAGTACTCTTCAGATTTTAAAATAATGCTGTGTGGATTTCAAATAATTAAAACTTTTATGTGTGAGTCATGGTTACATAAAATCATTGTCCAACTTTGTACATAACTAGGAAAAAAAAAAAGGATCATGTATTTCTGGCTTGGAAAAGGACAGACCCTAAACTGTTTATTAATTCTAGCCCATAAGATCTGGACATCCAAAGGAGACATACAGAAAAGTTTAGGTCTCAGGTTAGGAAACCTGGATTCCTTGGACGCAAGATATCCCAAAGGTAGTTGGTTGGAAACAGATAAGAAACTTGCTCTAAGATCCTAACTGAAGATACTAGCAAGCAACAGAGTAGGGCAAAAAATATTTTGAAAGCCTACAGAGCCATTATTGCCCTTTCAAGGTAAGGCCATTTAAAGCTACTTAACTATTGGCTACAAGTGCTAATGTAACACTGCTGAACCCTCCCCTATTTCCAAACTGTCTTGAATCACTATGAAAGATTAGGATGGGAAAACCATTTTTTAATACAGCACCTAAAAATATAAACACACGGATGGTAATAAAAAGCCTCTCTGAGCTTTGATGCACCTCAGGAGGTGTGTGAAATCTGGGGATACAATGTTTAAGTTTGTTAACAAATTTTAAATTAGCTTTAGACATCAAGGTTGGCTACCTTTTTAGCCTGCCGTGATCCATTTAGCTGTACAGTTTGTCAGGCTTATGAGATGCGGCCACAGATATTTTTGTTTTTTGTAGTAGTATGAATCACACTTCTTCCTATACAATGCACATACACATCGCCACAAAATTACTAAATTGTTATAAAAAAAGAGAAGATTCTTATTTTAAAGCAGCAGTTTGCAAACTTTGTAAAGAGGCAGATGGTAAATGTTTTAACCTTTTTGGGCCTCATTTGGTGCTTTGGTCTCTATTCCTTCTCCTACTCATCCTCCTCCTCCTCCCCTTCTTCCTCTTCTTTTCTTTTCCCCTCCTCTTCTTTTTGTTTGTTTGTTTGTTTGTTTGTTTGTTTATTACTTGAAGGAGGTAAAAACCATTCACTGCCAACCTCTGCTTTAAAGCTTAGGTAAAATCTCAGACTTTCTGCCTGATTGTCTTCTGTTGACCGTTGTTTCTAACACCCTATATCCAATGGTAAAATGTACTCATTCGTATAGCCCCTAGGCAGACTCTCACTGTGAGCATTTCACTTGTATTTACATCATGCATACACAGCAAGGATAAATATTAGTCTACACATGCAGCTGTATCATAAATAAGGCATTTTAGCAATGTGCATAGTGAGTATTATCTGGGACATGAAAATTGTTTAGAACAACTTGTACAATGACACAGGACATGAGCAAAGGCTTTGGCTCTGTGAAAGAGAAGGAAAACTTGTAAGGTCAAGTTCAGAAACATAGAAGACCCATTAGAAGTGCAGTCTTTTATAGGGAGCCAGTGAGTCCTAGACTGAGCATGGATTCAGTTCCATGTGGAGCCCTGTACTGTTTATTCTTTGCTTTTATAATGTATGCATGAAAACAACCTTATCAATGCAAGGGTCATCAGGTTGTTTACTGCCAGGCCTCTGGTGCCAGCCATTTAGAGGAGTTATGTGATAAAGCTAATTACTTTGCATTTTGAGGAATTTGGGAACATTGGAGCTTATGGTATGGTTCCCCTTCCAATAGATGAAAGTCTTTTATTCCATGGGAAGTTAAGCTGGGGTGCTATCCCTCCACATGGGTGAAAGGGAACCCCATTCTCTAGAAGCCCTCTCAGTCTTTGTACAGAAGACATGGACTGAGTGTCTGGGAATTTCATTGCCCGAAAATTCTGCTCTTTTCATGATAAGAAATTTTGTTTTTAAGTTTTGAAATTGGACTTCAAGCATTCTTAGATACTGGCAAAAATATCATCCAGTTCTTGCTGAGGGTTTTTTTTTTTCTTGTTTTGTTTGTTTGTTTGTTTTTGTTTTTGTTTTTAGTGTTATCCTAAAAACACTGCACCTATTCTGCAGTGTTGAAAATCAGGCATGCTTGGGGCCCCTGGGTAGCTCAGTCAGTTAATAATCCAAGTCTTGATTTCGGCTCAGGTCATGATCTCATGGTACATGAGATCGAGCCCTGCATCAGGCTTGGTGCCATCAGCACAGAGCCTTCTTGCAATTCTTTATTCCCTTCTCTCTCTGCCCCTCTCCTGCTCTCTTGCTCTCTCGCTCTCTCTCTCAAAGGAAATTAAAAAGAAACATTAAAAAAAATCAATCATGCTTTCTGGTGGTCAGTTGTCACTATTTGGTGCTGGACTGTTTATTGCCACAGTCTACCATTTTGGCAGCAGTGTGGCCTGTCTGATTTGTGGTCTCCTAACCTAGGGTTCACCCTCTTTGGTTTGTCCCTCCATTTAAGGTCTTGCCAACTGCCTGCCATCTAAGACAAAGTGGGATGTGATCTCCTCCAACCATGGATTCCAGTCTCTGAAAACATTCTCTTGGCTCCTTCTCCAAACCATATTTCCTCATTACACTCCCTCTGGATCCCCATACTCATGCTAAGTATGATCTTTTCAGGCAGTTTATGCTTTTACAGAGTTATAATGTATCTCCTTGTGAAACAGGCTCTGCAAAAATTCCACAAGGCAAAGAAATATGAAGGACAGAGCTATCCAGAGAGAACTCATCAAAAATTTCAGTGAGATACCATTCATGGAGGCAAGTACCAGCAAAGTCTGACTTGAGAGCTTCATCCACCCACAAGCGACTTACCTTTCTTCTCTAAAGAAAATACAGCAATAAGGAAATATGTTATGTAATAAAGGTGTAAAGGTAGAGATAGGAATTAGGTAATAAACATGGTTATGGATAGCTATAGTCTGTTTTGTTCCCTGGGCATTTTTAGCTTGAATTAGTTTTATAGCTTGCCCTGGGAATGTAGATGTAGGGAAACAGGAAGTTTTAGTTTCTCAAAGTTGCCTTATAAGCAGATGACCAACATGTACCTAGTTTGTGACATCCATTAGAACTGCCATTCTACATATGGGTGGGTAAACAACACAGACACAAAAGCACACATAGTCTTTTATTTACTTTTTTTACTCACGAAGCTGTTTCAGCTAAGAAATGTATTGTTCAAAAAGACATAATTTTTGTGGAGAGTGATACCAAGTTAAGTACTAGATTATGAAGAAGTATGTATAAAACCTCAGAGCAAGGAAAGAGGGAGGAAATGAGAAAAAGGAAGGAAGGAGAAGGTAAGAAAATATCTGAGACACAAACAGCTATACTAATAGACTTAATTGTTTTTCTAAATATGAGGGATAATTTTACATAATTTCTTTAAAAAAGTAAAAACTTTAAATGGAGGGCAATACACCTAAGAAAAGAACTTGTGTTTCCAAAACGCAGATAATCAAGGAAGCTAAACATAAAAATGAATTACAATATTCATCTTTCCACTCAATTTAAAACAGATTAGATATTGTAATAAAAGAGATATACTATATGATTTCAGGATAGGGAGACCATTGAGCAGAAACATCACTAAAACAAAAAGGAACTGATCATAAGTTAAAATAAGAATCATTTGCATGTTTTTGCCATTTCTTCCTTTTCAGTGTCAATACTTTTTAATAGCTAAAAATAATAAAAATGAACCCACCCACAAATATAAAAAATCTAAAACTTCCTTGTTGTTTTATTTTTTATGAGCTCAATTCCATTCTTGGATGAGTTTTAGATATTCCCTCTAAAGTCAGTAGGGGTGATGAATGCCCAGCCAAAGACTTACTTGGCCTCCTGATTCTAGGGGGAAGCAGATGTCCATGTTAGTCTTCAAGAAAAATGATTACATTTATAGAAAATATTGCAAAACTTCCATAAATATTATGGCCAAACGTACTGGGGGACAAAGTAGGCATATAAATTATGTATAGTGTGTCCACTATAGAAGCAGACTATATCCATTTACCAAAAATGAGGAAAAATATAATAGCAGAAAAGAAAAAAAACCTGAGTCATAAGTTAGTGGCATATGTGTACAAGCCTTATTAGAAGCCAAGAAAATGAAATCAGTTAATATTAAAATAGTAACAGAAAATATTTTTTGTACAATTGAAAATTATTTTGGTTTATTTTAAAACTACTCTTTCTAAACATGCATTATTCTATACCACAGTTCCCACTAGAATAAAAATTCTACAGTTTAGTGGTTGGAGACAAAAAAAATGAGATATTTGAAAGAGCTATCATAATCTTTTTCATAAATTAATTTTTTTCCAAAATCTATTTACCATATAATGAAACATATCCTTCATCTGCCCATTTCTCCTTGTGCTGTCTGGTCAGAAATAGAGAAAACTGATGACTACATACTGATTCGCCTTTAATTAAGTAAGGTTTATGTACAAATGCCTAATTTTAAGTAAAAATACTTCAACTTAGTACTTAAGTTTTCATGTCTTTGTTTTTACATGCTAAAATATATTTTAATAGTAAAATGATTAATACACAATAGGGCAGATTCATTTAACTTTAAATTTTCTAGGTATAGAAATTTATAGAGCAGAAAATGTATTGAGGATTTGTCTGTTATGATGCCAAATTAAGAAAATTATTAAATTTACAAAAGATGTAAACGGAACAATAGCAAAAAAGAAAATAGAGAACAAATATACAGAAAGGTCTTCAGTCTTAGTACGGATCAAATGTAAAGGAAAAGGTTACCCTTTTATGCCTATCATATGTGTCATAATCCTTCCCTTTGTATCAGTCTCAACTGGTTTGTATGCAATGAGAAAAAACACTGTCATAATTTGTTAATAGAAAGTATAATCTCTTCTTTGAATTCAGTTTAATATTATTTATCAAGAGACAAAAAGTGCTTATTACTATTCATCCAGTAACTCTTTTTCTATTACTTACTCTAAAGGAACTACCCTAGGGTGCCTGGGTGGCTCAATTCGTGATCTCACAGTGTGTGTTTGAGCCCCGGGGCAGGCCCTGAAGCCGGCTTCGGGTTATGTGTCTCCCTCTCTATCTCTGCCCCTCCCTTGCTTGTGTGCTCGCGCGTGCGCGCTCTCTCTCTCTCTCTCTCAAAAATAAATAAATAAGCATTAAAAAAAAATAAAGGAACTACCATGAACAAACACACACTACGACACCAAAAAGCAAAATACTCTGCAAAATAACGAGTTTCTTCTCCTGGCACGTGACATCCAGCCAGCTACACACATGTCCTACAGTGCAATGGGTAATAGGGAACCTGTATCTGCTAATGTTCCTTTTTCCATGAATTCCCTTCAGCAAGTGCTATTTCAGAAAATCTGGTTAATGTGTTCTCAAGTCATTTGCATCTTGACAGTTGATACAGCAAGCAGAGCATCTAGATGATTGCTAAACAGGGTCTTTTTAAACTGAACAAAAGACACAATTTCTAGAATCGTGGAAAAAGGAGTTCAGCAAATCCTCTCTCCAAAAGGTAACAATAAAATAACATATCACAAACAACTATTTCAAGACTCTGGATATTTATCTAAAGTATAGAACAGATTGAGAAGCGCTTATTTAAGAACATCTACTGAACTTATAATAACAGTAGGATTCTGTGCATGTTAACCTGGGGCTCTTCCCATTCCCCTCCCCATTTGTCCTTGCTAGCTCTGTCAGGTACACCAGTGTGCCTCTTACCAGAGCAGGGCAACTCATGAAAACTAGAGAATCATTGCTAGAAGGAGTTGAAAAGAATTCGAGCATAACACAAAGAAACACTATATACCCAGATATTGTCAACAATAGTAGTGATCTCAGGGGCAAATGAACAGAGAAGTCCAATATCATAGCTAGATGACATTGAAAATCTGAGTGGAGCAAACAGTAAATTGGTAGGCTAGACAGAAATGCAGCAAGATTGTCTGGGAAATGAGAGCAACAAAGTGGGACTTGATAACCTCCAAAATATCTCTGATGATCTTAAAGGCTCTATGGTACACCCAACAGAGAAAGGAGAAGACTCTAGCTCCCCATACATCCCTAGCTGTATGTGAGGCCCTCTTTATATGAAACGGGAGAGCCCAGTGGAAAGTGAAAGTTGGGGAAGGTTTGTAAATTGCTTGAATTATGACTGTGTTCCTCAATTTACATACAGAACCATGAAGAAAAGAGTGGATGCCTTAATAGCTGCAGTATTTGAACATAATGGCTGGCCAAGTATCATTTATATATTCATCACTAAGCTGTGAAAACAGAGGGAAAACCCCTTGGAGTCCAGGATTCAAAATGAAAGTGAGAATAACACAATATATCAGAGACTTTAGATTCTGTCTACCATGACCTCAGATGCTGCACTCCACAAGAGATACTGACTCCACAGTGTTAGTCCAGGCAATTTGCTATAAAATAAACAAACAAACAAAAAAGCAATATGCAACCTCTATGAATAATCAGAATTCCAAGTTTTTACAAGATATTACATAAGTGTCTAATTTTCAACAGCATATTATAAAACCTATTACTCATACTAAGGGGAAAAAAGAAAATACAGAAACAAACTCTGAGTGGGCCCAGATGTTGGAATTGGCAGACAAAGGCTTCAACATCATTTTTATGAATAGTCCAAGTGCTAAAGGAAATAATTTTTAAAGAATGAAATCAAAGCATGACAATATATCATCAATTAGGAAATATCAATAAAGAAATAGAAATTATAAAATAGAGATAAATGGAAAATCTGGAGTTGAAAAGGTAACAGAAACATAATTCACTAGAGGGACTTAAATATATTTAAAATAGCAGGAATAATTGTCAATTTTGAAGATATTTCAGTAGAGGTTATCTAATGAAGAGAAAAAAAAAAACGGACCCACAGAAACCTGTGAGGCACCATTATCATACTACCATATTAAAAATCAGAGTCCCAGAAAGAAAGGAAAATAAAAGGGGGCATAAAAGTATTTGAAGGTATAATGGCTGAAAATTTGCCAAATTTTATGGAAAACATTAATCTGTACATTCAAGAAGCTCAGTAAATTTTAAGTAGGAGAAACAGGAAAATATCCACACCTAAATATATCAAAGTCAAATTATGGAAAGAAAAGACAGAAAAAAAACTTGGAAAGCAGTATAAAAAGCTGGTTGAACTTGCCTTCCGCCATGCAAGCCCCAACACAACGGTTGCATGAAAGTTCCCATTAGTTCACAACCATTTCTAATGAGTTGTGTGTAGTACAATTGCAGTGCTGGGACACAGACTCTTCCATTTCATGCCTCTTTTTTCTTTCCTCTATCCCAACCCTCTTTGGAAGTCTGGAAGTCCAGAATGCATTCTGTTAAATGTGGGGATACAAGCCTGGAGGCACTGCTCACTCTCCTGGCTACTATTGGGCTAGCCAGCCACTGAAGTGACTTTATTCAGCACCAGTGACAATGCACTTCTGGATTTAAATGAGATAATAGTTGGAATAATGTTGTTCATTCTAAATTTGGGAAGGATATCAAATACACTCCAAATGCCAGGCTCTGGGGTGGGGTGGAGGGTGCTGGGGGAGAGTGTAACAGGGATGGAACAACTCTAGGGTCTTTGCCAAGGAGATAGTTCAGAGTATAGGCCAGATGTTACGGATATTTAAAAAAAAAATAAAGGCTTCTTCCTTTATAGGAAGGGAAAACCTAACACTACTTGAGGTGGGATTGTTGTACGATACTGAATTGACATTAGAGTCCTTCAGAAAGAACATCATCCAGGATTCTGTAAATTCTTCAGTGGGTTTTCCACAGGTGTTCGGCTCTTTGGGTAATTTTCATGTTGCTGGTGCTGCCATTCATTGTTAACCAACCCAATGTGTCCTGTAATATCACCCTGCTCATGGGGCCTCTGGGTCTCCAGATGTACTCTATTGAGTAACCCTACCAGGTATCTATTAATGAAAATAACAGATTATGAGACTCTAGGACTTGTGGTTAAATAATCACACAGGACTTCCTCTTTCTAGGCTTTCTGAATCTCTAGAGTCTCTAGTCATTGGCAGAGATTTGAGAATAATGCTGTAGATCCTGATTAGTATTTTCTTGATACCTGCCCTCGAGTTGTGCTGCCAGCCATGATTGACCCTATACAGTCTTACGCTCTCCAGCGGCGAGAACAGCCACCAGACAAACATCTCTCCCAGGCTGCTTTTCCTACAAGGACAAACCACGTTCCCCTGTCTGCCTTGGACTAACAGAGGCACACCCTGGAGGTGGTCGCCTGACCACTTCTTACTTTCTGGTGTGTCCTGCTTCACTGTTAGGGATTAGCCTCATAACGCTTTTGGCCTGGGTTCCTTTCCTAAGACAGAGGCATAGGAGACATAGAAGTCAACCCTTGATCAGTATCATCAACTACTAGGTAACAATAAATTTGACTGAACCCCAGTAATCTGACCTCCCAGAGAAGAAGCTGGCCTCCTGTAAAACTCCAAAATAACCAGCTTCAGCCTGGTGTTTAAGGCAGTTGATTCTGGTAGAAGTCTGAGGTGACAGGCAATCTACAGGTCTCTCATGTCACATAAATTATAACTTCAAGGCTTGGATGCCTGTCCTCTGGTATTCCCACAGTGAAGAATGATGTGGTGGTAGAAAAGACTGGGGTCCAAACTTGTGCCATGTAATGTTGGCTTGGCATGGAGCCTGCTTAAATTTCTCTCTCTCCACCTGCGTCTCCACTCTCCTGCATGCGCGTGTTCTCTCTCTCTCTCAAAAAATGAACAAGCTCAAAAACACTAAATAGCAATTATTTTTAATACCACAGAGTAAGGGAATCAGGAAAGTTTTAAATTTTTCTGCAACCTCTGAATCCCTACTAAGAATAGTTAATATTTGAGCCCTGTATGATTGAAAGAATATAATTCAATAATAAAATGTCCCTTTGGATGGCCAGAATATAACTATGCAAAAATATTACAAGAAAAAACTGCATAGAAAATATTTAATGGATTTAATGTATAAAATTGTTAACAGTAATCACCTTTGGGTGGTCACAACATGGGATTTTTTCCTTGATTGCATTTTTCTAAATTTTGTCAAGTAAGCATACCATATTATTAATAAATGGTTTTGGACCTGAAAAATTATATTTTCCATTTTTTTTATTATGACCACATCCACATATACTATTCTCTGTAATCATAATCAGTATACAAAGTTTGACGAGTAATAAAAGCTATGGAGTCACCTCACAAATTTTTATCTATGTATATTATTTTAATGCCTTTGTAGCCATTTTAATGGGGTATATAGAGAATTTGTTGTTGTTTGGGCTATTTATTTACTTTGTGCTTGCTTTTGGCAGAAATATCACATCATAGTATGTTTGGATTACAGTTTCATTTAACAACCTGTATTTACCCTGTATTTAAGTCTCTTGTGTTTAGGGTTCTCTGGAAGGCATAGTTCTACTGTGAGGGGGAAAAACAAAAACAAAAAACCCAACAATTTTATACAGAGAGATAGGAGAAGAGAAAGAGAGAGGGAGGGAGAGAAGGAGGGAGGAAGGGAGGGAGGGAGAGAGAGAGAGACAGAGTGAAAATGTGTACAGTTATGAATCAAAACAAAAGCCCAAATATCTGCAGCTCTATTGGGCGGATTTGTGTTCTGATGGCTGGGGAATTCCCAGAGTTCATCAGAAGCAATGTTACGAACATGGCACTGGCACTCACTACTAGGTTAAGTGGTAGGATCATTTTGTCCTTAGTTTTCTGAATAGTTACGTTTTACTTTTAAGCCACGAGCAAATATTTAGTGTGTGCTTTGGATTTAGCATGTACATGGAACCCAGTATAGCCCCTTTCATAATAGGGTTCAGTGAGTACTTAGACAGTTGGTAAACACACCATTTTATAGTAAATACTCTGAAGAGATACATATCAGCCATGCTGTGATAAAGGTATATATGAAATACTACAGAAATATAATTAATACATTCAGATCATACTGGGATATATACTTCCCAGATAAGGTTCTACCCAAACCACACCTGAAGGATAAGGCAGAGTTTGCCTGGGAAGGAAGGGGAGGAAGAAGACCAACACAAGGAAATAGCATGCAAAAAGGACCGCTGCTTTAATGCCCAGAACTCCTATTCTCAAATCTGCTTCCAAGAGCCAACTTTCATGTTTACCAAATTCCATATCTTCAGGACCACTGACTGCTACCAGATGACTGTTAAGTTAGACATAAAAATGTCACCTATATTTCTTCACCATCCCCTTATCCAAATCCAGTGAGGTAAAAATATTTAACTGAATATTACATGATGAAACTAAAATTAGAACAGATAAGTCATAAGGTACTTATTTTATAAAAGCCACCTGTTGAAATTGTCTCAAGACCTTAAAGGTATATTCTTAAAATATTGATACTATTTACTGATACTCATTTTCAAAATTAATTAAAAAAATATATATAATCATTTGCAAAGTATATCTCTTATATTCCATTTGATGCGTTTAGAATCACATGAAGAAAATACTCTTGAATTAGAAAAATTACTAAATTTAAAGATTATAGCAAAGGGGAACATACAATAGTGAGAGAGAAATGAGAATTTCAAAATAAATATATGTATCCTCAAACAAATTTGGAAAAATAGTCAACATGCTATAAATACATAAGGTACTGTTGCACAAAAGTACATTATCTTGTTAATGACGTTGTGCTGAAACCAAATGCACATATGAGCTTCAGATATTTTAATATCTATGTATGTACATATACACACACATACATATATATGTGGTAATTTCCCTGCAAGTTTATAATTATATAAAAATAAAATATAAATTTATGTAGATCTATATAAAGATATATATATATATATATATATATATATATATATATAGTGTGTGTGTGTGTGTGGTGTGTGTGTGTATAGGAGAGAGAAAATTGTGACTTCTATGTGTTAATTCTGCTTCAAGAAAAAAAAATCTAGTTTTTGTTTTTCCAATTTATCATTGTCATATATTTAACACCAATATATAAAAATTGATTTTTGTAAAAATGTTCCTGTTTTCTTATGGTACCTGAAAGGAACTTTAATTATTTAATTTATTTATTATGATTTAAGCACATAACAAGAAAGTTAATTCAAATGACTTATTGCCCCTTTCCCTTTACAATTATGCAAAACCATTAGTGAACTTTTTAATATGAGGGCTGCGAAGTAGTATAGAAGAGTCACCCCTTGTCTCCTAGAAATTTTTAAACATATTCTAAACTTTGCTTGGAGAAACTTATATGGTGGAGGGGAGCCCAAGAGCAGCCCTAAAGTATTGGGGAAGTGGATTAATGTGCCACAGAGATGGTTTCCAAATGTGTTTGATATTATGTCCTCTATGTTAAACCTGATGTGGATTTTGGCATTTTCTGCAGCACACTTTGGGAAAAGATTCTGTGAGAAGGATCAGGCTATTCTATTTTAACATATATCATCTCGAAAAAACATTCTTAGAATCAATATATCAAATTAACTCATTTTAATTCCTCCTCCTCAAACTTCCCCTTGAGCAGTGATAAATGGGCCCAGTTTTCTCAGGACATTCGTATTGTCCCAACACAATTATTAATAGCACCCTTTTCACTCTTCAATCTGCCACAGTATGAATGGTCTCCCTCCTTATAGCCTACTGAGGAAGAAGAATCAGGGAAAGGCTCTAGAACTATAATGACAAAAAGTTTCCTGTTTCATCATCATCATAGTCATCTAAACACCAGGGGCTGGCCACTCCAAAGGGATAGGCAGAGATGTGCAGATATGTCTTCTAATGGTACCAGTGGAGGTCACACCAGTCTCAGATGCCAGCTTATGTCCAGTTTCTCCTGTCTTAGAGATGCTTATAGATTTAGATCATGTTCACCAATTTTCTAAGGAGAAAAATAAAACAAATTGCACAGAACCCAGTTTTATTCTGAATTTGCATAGGGCTGTCTCAGACATGAAGAGAACTTTGGTTTTACTACCTGTACATTATGCATAAGTTAAAAACAGTATGTGGATTTATTTACCTAGTACCCAATCACAGGGATAAGAATTTGACTTTTGATGGTAGTAATTCACTAATCCACTGCAGACATTATATCTGTGCTAATTATAATTTGAAATAGTATTTGAAAGCAATTAACAATTAACTTACCAATAAATTTAATTTTCTTTTTTATCTTTTTTAAATAAGTTTATGTATTTTGAGAGAGAGGGAGAAGGGCAGAAAGAGAGAGAAAGAAGAATCCCAAGCAGGATCCACACGGTCACTGCAGAGCACACTGCAGGGCTTGATCTCACAAACTGTGAGATCATGACCAGAGCCGAAATCAAGAGTTGGAGCCACCCAGGAGCCCCAATATTTTTTTTCTGATGCTATAAGGGTACATCCCACATTTGCACTTTGGATCTCTATATGCTTCATTACCATATTACATATCCCTGGGGATACATGTATTCCAGGTTTGCAAGACTTATTTTTTAAATGTCTAAACATTGATATATATGACTATAGTTATATTTTAATCCTGGTTCTCAGGTCAGGTTTTTCCTCTTAATCAAAATGCATCTTACTTAGTTTTCTCCTGGGAGGAAATAAGGCTTCTCTCCAGAAGCGTCACTGCTACTTTAGTAGAAGCCAAGACATTAACATGAAACTTTTTCCCCCCAGGATATGAAAATAGCTAGGAAATGAAGGTAAACAGATGCACATCTGGTCACCTTATGCTTTTTTAACAGTTGAACCAGTTTGTTCAAGATCTGTTCCATTTTCATGGTCCAATTGAAGGACATTTCCCATATGGTTTGACCCTTGATGCTTACTACCTGCATGTAAAAAATTGAGGGGCTCATAGCATGTTGATTCTTTTTTCTTTTCTTTCAACTGCCTTCTGTTGTACCTGCTCAGGCATAGGTGGGAGAACTTTGGGGCATTGTTTAAGGAAATTGCCAAGACCATTAGATAGTTTGTAAGGAATTCGGTGTCAGCCAAGTCTCTGATAACATAAATAAATTATAAAAGAGCCAATTTTTGTGTTTTCTCTTGGCATAATATAGCTTGCTTGGGTGGGAATCAGCAACAGAAATAAGACTAGGAGGAGGTGCTTCACTGAGTAAATGCGGACGGAATTAGCCCAGAAAAGATGTGGTAACACATGAAGCATTAAACAATATGTAAATTGCCTTTGTGAATTAATTTCCCTAACTTTAAAGCCTAGAACATGGGGAAGTTTTAGTTGGGTTGGTGGGAAGAAAAAGAGTTTTGGGCACATTTAGTCCAGGGCCTTTCTTTACTTCCTTTTTTGTTATTGTTGTTGTTGTTTGATTTTCATAACTGATGTTCTCAAAAGAGTCCTTGCTTGTTATAAGAAATAGGTTCCCTAATGCTGGTTATGCCTAACATGACTTTACATATTCTCCACGTCATAGACACTAACAACGAGAAAGGTATTTAACCTTTTTTCTCATTAAAAAAAAAAAAGTGAGCATGGTAAGAAAATCTTAAGCAAGAAATACATATCAAAATATTAAAAGCCTTGGAATCTATACAGTAAACTTCTAGGAATATGATTGGCTACATACAGAGAACTTTAAAGAAATATGAAATAAAGAGATCTACATTCGGTTGACATATACTCCGAATATTATTCTTAGTGCATACATTTTAGATAGTCCTATTTAAGGATTAAAAAAATAAGCATATATTTTACCTTAATATTAAAAACTATCAGTATATTTACTGAGTCATAATTAAATCCTGCACTTATAAATAATAATATTTTTAAACTTCTGTATTATGTTTCCTAATAGACACCAGAATATGTATTTTACAGAAATGCTCTATCAAAAAATAGGCAGGAAAAAGTTCATTGCTGAATTAAGGAAAGAGTTTTGCTCTCAAATGGTTAATAATTTGTTAATTATTTTATTAAGTAATTAAAAATAATTCCATTTTAAATTATGAGTAATTGTACTGTGAAGAATTAAAAATAAGTCATAATGTGTTTTAGGAAAAAGAAGAAACATAGCTGTTTAAATAAAGAGTTTCATTTTCTTTGGATTCTGTCATTCTTGAATAATACATCTGACAAATAGGAAAAGCCTTCATTTCTTTGAGGATACAAGTAGTAACCTAGACTATCTTAAGAAACTTAAACCCCATCAGGTTTTAGGATCAAATTCGTTCAAAGCAAAAAGAACTTCATCTTCCTTATTCTACCCATGAGTAGTTTTTGAACAAATGTTATATGACAGCTAGTGGTTTAAACACAGAAAGAAAAACAGAGAGACAGATAGACAAAAGAAAGAAAGAGAAAGAAAGAAAGAAAGAAAGAAAGAAAGAAAGAAAGAAAGAAAGAATAACAGAAAAAGGAAAGGAAGGAAAGGGTAATTGCTTTCTAAAGAGAAATAGAATGTAAAAACATTTTGAAAAATTGAAAGTTCCTATACACATATGAATTGTGCCTTTTAATAATAAATCCTCTAATTTGCGGAGTCTGTAAAATCTATTAGAGGAAGCAAATGTGCACAAATAAACACCTTACCAGCTAGTACATAAAAAGTGCTACTAGAGTTACAAAATGTTAGTAGAAATTGAAGAAGAGAAATGCAAAGGGAAAATACTGGTGAAGCGAAAGAAAATTGTAAGAACAGAAACATTTGAGAACATTTCCTATAAACTAGAAAAAAATAGAGTATATGCAAGAGACAAAAAAGTCTGAGATATAAGTGAGGAAACAAGATAATATAACAGATTATTTTGAGAGGAGTTTTCAATGAAAATAGGAAAGTAACCATGTCAGAGGAACTTGGGAGGAAATTGGCTCCAGCTTCGTCTGCTGTGGTGTTTGGGAATTAGAAGGGCACTGGGACTCTAAGGAGAGTAAATTCACTCGTTGGTTAGGATGTGAAAGTGGAAAGCATCAATAGAGGCGATAGAGAGTAACTAAGTAACCTCAGGATGGTAGCTGTGTTTTCAAAGAAATTTATAAATTAAAAAATAAAATAATTAGTTTTGATGGAAAGATACCCAGTTAATAGATGTGCAAATCAAATGTGTCAGTTCTGCATATTTTCACGTTAATTCGACAATCCTGAATATGTCTAATGAATTTCATATTACCAGCAGCAATGACATTGACTTCAACATATGTTAAAAATGGAAAAGACCACAAGTCATCCCATTCATATTACTGGAATCATTTTAAGATATGATTTTGAAAAAGATTTTTATTTTAACACGTGTATATTAAGTCATACTAGTTTGCATTAATTTGCATCATATTTGCAATTGGCAACTGATAATACTTCTTTCATTTCATAAATATTTGATAATAAAGGTATTATTTCTTAGAAAATTCTGCAGATTGTTAGGAAATGATGAAATATAGTACACTTCTATTGTATCTCAAACAGACATGTTAGATATTGTAAATTTAACCTTGCGTAATGTACCAGTTTTTCTTTCATGCAGCCTCAGAAACAACACCTCACAAGTCATGCCTAGCACTCATTTAAATACGACCTCAGAGTCCCGCTGCATGTTACAAATATCTGGGAGCTGTGTGATTAGTTAACATCTTGTGTATAACCCTTAAAATTATAGCACGTTCTCAGGAGATAATTAGCTTACTCTGTTTCCATAATAAAATGAACTATGTTTTAGCAATGACTCTCAGGAATAGTAGCAGGAGAATGCCTTTAAATCAGATAAACTCAAGAATCACAAAAGGTAAAAATGGAAAAACTTAATTTAATAGAGTATTTTCTTTCCTGATACACAATGGGCTCTAAGGCAATAGAGAAGCAAGTTATGGGATATAAAACCACTCACTGTCACCAATCTGTACTTGACTTCACTAAAATATCTTTTACTCCAGGATGAGAAAGCTAAGATGCACATGAGAGCTTAAATTCTTTCTGTAGAGCTCAGTAACTGTGAGGCTTCTGATTCAAATCAGAATGAAGTGTGATTTCCAGAGAAAACATGCTTCAGAATGCACTCCATTGCTACATCTTGAGAGCAAGATAGAGATAGTATTGTGGTAAGAATTGGAACAATACTTGAAAGGGTACAGAAGATCATTGACTGTTCACCTGCCATTCTTCTTGCCAACATCTTAGGTTGTTAGAAAAAAAAGACAAAAAAACAAACTCATGATCCAGAAGATGTGCACAAGAGTAATAATAACACAAAACAAAAGCAAAAAGTAGGGATCTCTAGGTCATATACAAGTAGATTAGAAGTGTATGAGGCTGAGATAAAATATTTGGGCATATCTGTTTGAGTCTTGTGAATCAAGAAAAATTTATGACTTTTTTCCTAATCCCAGGGTAAATCCTCTAAAGAAAGAGAGAGGTTGGTATAAAATTTATGGATTAAAGGCTCAGAACCTTAGTTCCTAGTTCATTTTCTCATTTTTAAGTAAGTAACAAGAATTCATCATAGTGTCTTTTAGCATTAGAAGAGTGAATAAAATTTACACTTAATGGCATAACACACTTAATAGTGTGAAATTTATCCACAACAAACAAGCCAGTAGTTAATCCCAACCTAAGAGCTCAAGTTACATCCAAATTCAAATTTCCACACAGTCTAGCTGCAAAAGCCTCACTCAGGGGACAAAATTCTCAGGATACTGAGCACTTAATTGCCAATGAAAAAAACCCTCTTTATTTATTGGCCTGCCTCATCCTTCCAAAATGTATTTTGATGTACTTTATTATTAAAGTATATCTAATATCTAGTTTTAAAAAGAAAATAACTATTAGTGGTAAACAACTTGAGGAGGAAGAAAATAGAACAGTGTCCCCAAACTCAGACCAAGGAAGGTTGTCAACTTGCAGTAGTACAAAATAATTTTAAGCTTTATAAAAATGAAAAGAAAAAAAATTTTAAAAAAAGAAAGGAAAAACTGATATTTTCCATCTAAGAAAAAAATATACTCCATTTAATTATTGTCTAACCCTGAGAGAAGTGTGTCATGGCAGAATTTTGAAAATGTTAAGTGCGATAGTAGAAAATGCACTTAATAGTGATTTTAAAATATACAAGATCCTCTACGAATTGATAAAAGACAAAAATAAATAATTAAAGATATGATAATTCTAAAACTAGCCAGACTAGTACATTTATAAGCATTGATCTCTGGTGATGAGGTTTCTTAGGAAAGAAAGTATTTGAGAATTTTAAGCAGTGACTATCATCTCTTTGGGCCAAAATTGGTGAAAAATTCTGGTTTTGTGATAATATTTTTAATCATCTATATCATCTGAGAAAAATAAGGACAGTTGAGTACTTTCTCGTTGATGCAGTTTATTTAAGATGATATTTTACTTTGGGACTATTACCTAAATTATGCACATTAAAATGTCTTTTTGTTGTTAAGCTATAGTGACGGTATATCGAACCTTTGATTTTGATTTGCTTATAAGTGTGCTTTCTCGGAAAAATTTTAAAGAATAATTGACTATCTCATGTTGGTTGGCATAGCTCAATTTTGTTTTTGGATTGTCATCATTGTAGAAATCCCATTTTTTGGGAAAAACTATGTTAGCATGTTCCTCTTGACCCTCAATGTATCACCCAGATTTAAGTAAACAGAAATGACTCAAATAACACATATTTTACCTGATTTATTGAAAGGCATTTTGTATACTCTGAATTTCAGAATCTGAGACAGAAATAATGTATATTTTTTTAAACTAAGCAATTTGATTTGTATTCTTTTTTTTTTTAATTAGCAGACTACCACTTTTCCAAAAAGCAGAAACTTGTATGACCTTTTTTCTCAAAAAGTCACTTTAATTCTGTTTAAGTTCTGTTGTAATTAGTTCTCTGCTAAAATTTCTGAATTCAGTTTTATATGGTATAAAAACGTCTCTTTTATGATAATAATGAGGGCTTAAAAGAATGACTGAAAATTGATATTAACATGGTTGCTATAAAAATCAATTTTGGACATAAGTAAATAATAATTCTCTTAGAGACAAAGTTCAATGTCATATAGCCAAATACGAGAACTGTAGAGGCCAATTATGGGCAATCAGCTTGAACAATGGAACCCTGAGTAAGGTAGGAGGGCCCACAATGAACCCCAATTCCCTGGATGAATAATAACAAACCCATTAGGTGACCCCCCTCAAAATATCCTAAACCTGAGCTGATCGATGGGTGACTTACACCCAGAAACAGGTCCCAAAGGAGGTAAATTCCATATGTTTCTAAACCTCCTCACCTTCCTCTTCAACTGCAGCCTCCCACCATTGCCTCCTGGCAGACAGTGTCTCCCTTATTGTCCTGCCCACCTCTCCCTTGCGGTGTGTTCAATAAACTTCTATCTCCTTTGTGTGCCTTGGATGAATTCTTTCACCACCTATGCTGCTAGCCTCCACCAGGTTGGATAGCCCAATTTAGCCCAATTTGATCAGGAGACCCCACAAGAAATTGTTGAATAAGTTTGTTGAGTATATTTAATCTGTACACTAGAATTTGTTTTCCCCTAAAAGTGATATTTGTAGCTTTAATTAAAGTGTTGTTTATCTTTTCTTTATATAAAAGTTCTCCAATATGTTCATTGACTTCCTAAGGCTCATTCTGGAATATGATTAGAGCCGGATGCAAAGATATTTGCTTCCTGGGTGCTATGGATATGCATGTAAATAATTTCATAAGTATTGTTTAACCAGTATAGAGAAGGGACTACGGTACTTGCTCTATCAGAAGATAATTCCTGACCATGATAATTCTTAGGACAGTAATGTATAGCAATTCTAAATGAATGTACAAAGATGCAGATTAATACTGAGGTTCTACAACTGGGCTCTCATGTATTTCCTAAGTCCATGTCAAGATCAGTTGAATAAATATGGCCTATTGTCAATTTCTTGAAAACCCATCTTATTGTGTGACACAGGCAACAATAGAGAATGATGGTTGAAAGTAAAATTGTATTCTTCATGTAGGAAACTTGATTGAAATTCTAAGAAATTTAGATCAAGTTGGCACTGAGTTTTGAAATATTAAAAATTGTTGTTTTTGTATGTTAAAATTACTGAGAACTACTGTTTTGACACATGGGCTAAGTCTTTGGTTTCCATGTTATGGACCTCTAAGGAACATGAAAGTAATAAAGTGATTTTGAGAACATTATATTTCAACTTAGTGAATGCTGAGATTACTGTCGCCCATAATGACTGATGTCAAAATTTCTTTTTCATCAAAATACTCTCCTTTCTGTTGATGATTAGCCTCACTTTTGAACAGTATAAAACTTGTTTCCTAGAATTTAGGAGAAATGGAAAATGTTAAATACTCCAGAATCATTATCAGTAACAAATTGTATATTCTGTTCAAGAGAAACTTTTAAACTTTTAAACTTAAGATCTATACAGGAAAGTAAGGCAGATACAATCTTATAACTAGGACACTAAATAATTTCTAGTTCAAAACAAACACTTTTTTTTTAGTATGAAAGGAGTCATACTAAATAATTTCACAGGATAACAGACAAAAAAACAGGACTTTGCCAGGCAAACCATAAAAATGGGCCATTATACTTGCACTCATTTTTAGATTAGTGAGATGTAGTCCAGCACAGAATGGCTAATTATAAAATAATTATCCATTATTAATTATTCAGAAAAATCCATTATCAGTAAATTAACATTAATTAAATGAAGTTGATGATTTTCTATGACTATGCATATTTTCCAGATTATTCTAAAAGGCTTCCTTGATAAACCTCTCTCTAAAGAAAATCCTATGTAGTGTTTTGACATGATCATGTCAAATCCTAGCATTTCTGACACCTGGACTATAAGTATCATTCAGAAGGTGTGCTGAATAATGTATAATAGTTTATAAACTGTGAAAACAAATAACGGCAATTTCTTTTGGTACAAAGCCTGAAATGGTCAATAGGATGGGGATGTCCAACTTGCTTGATTTTTTTTTCCTCAACGTGAAATAGGTAATAACTATGGATGAGGTACAGCAGAATTTCAAAACAATAATTTTTTTTTTTTACCATGTATTACTCCTTATGCTTTCTCCACTTAAGTTAGAGAATGAGACATGCATGGTGCCAAAGTGTTTCAGAATATCAGTAGTCTAAACCTCCAGAAGGTATTCGCAACAATGAGTAGTGACTTAGAGATCAGCCTAGATCAAAACTAGTCAAAGTGGATGGAGAAGATGAAGTCATATGGAAAAGGTAGGGAGGGAGGGAGGGAGGGAGGGAGGAAGGAAGGAAGGAAGGAAAGAAGGAAGGAAGGGAGGAAGGAAAGGAGGGAGGGAGGAAGGAAGGAATCTGTGAATGAATGTGGACTTGGATTTTATTCATGATGAGGTAGGGATATAATACATAAAAGTGCAACTAGAAATAGACATGATTTGCACTCCACTTTCCTATGGAAAAGCCCAGAAAATTACTAAGACACCAGAGCAGCAAAGTTGTCTGGTACGTACAGGCAGATAGCCCTGAACAGCCTCATGTAGTTTGCCCACACCCCAGACATTGGCATGAGAGCAGTCAAGTCATGTCTATGCCTTGGAGAATATCACACGAGCCTTCATGATGTAGGATCAAGAGTCTTGATGCAGCCTCACGCAAGAACTTGTTTTACTCAGAGGATAAGATGTAGGTGCAAACCCTGAGTTAGACCTAAAACAGTAAAACGGTTGATGTCATTAGGACCTATGTGTAAAGCCCTAACTGGAACTAAGAATTTGATCAGGGCCAGCAGTCATAGATTATAGACCCCAGCCAGATATTCCACCCTAGTAGTTTGACATTGTTACTTTCTACCTATTTCAGAATAATCCTTTGAGAGATGTGGAGGCCTTCTAAGTTTATTGAAGTTGAATTTTGGGTATATGGCAAAATGAAGAGTTGTACTGAAAATTAGCGTCAGCTATAGAAAAAACATTGTCATATTTTTATCATATAAGGTTCATCTCTACTAAGAAATGAAAACTAAAAGAGCCCATAAAAAGAGAATGATGGTGACATGCAGCTCAACTATCAGTCATATTTTACAATCAAGTTGGGTAGAAGAAAACAACCTACTGGTACAGAAAACCCAAACCTTACATACTGCCTTAAATATGGGCAACAGCAGGGGCGCCTGGGTGGCTTAGGTGGTTAAGCGTCTGACTTTGGCTCAGGTCATGATCTCACAGTTTGTGAGTTCAAGCCCCGCATTGGGCTCTGTGCTGACAGCTCAGAGCCTGGAGGCTACTTTGGATTCTGTGTCTCCTTGTCTCTCTACCCATCCCCACCTGTGATCTGTTTCTCTCTGTCTCTTAAAAATAAATAAACATTAAAAAATATTTAAAAAATTAAATATGTGCAACAGCAGTGCCCACTATCACCTGAGTATATAAAAATTAAAAATGTGGAATTTTTTATTTTTTGACCTTAATACTGAAAAAGACTAAAAATCAACTATTCAAAATCCCAAATTTACGGGTAAGGAACATGAAGCTGAGAAATAAGGAAAATGATGACTTTCATTAAAGTAAACGTCAACAGTATTTGTTACATAAAGTGACTGACTCACTTTCTAGGTTGTTTCTTATAGCTTCTAACAATCTCAGACACTAATGAAGCTGTATTCAGCAACATTTATACCCATTGTTTGAAGTGAAAAGAGATTGTCTCTAGTGAGTCTTTAATAAGTAAGAAATACCACTAATTACACCCATACTAGTTGACAGAGGACTCGGATTTAATCTGGCTCCTGCCATTTACTATCTGCCTGCCTCAGAATCTTAACTCTTGTTGTTAAAACGGTGTAGCTCAAGAATAGTTTGTGCATATCTAATTACTTTCGTTCTGAGAAGACTAGTAAAAGAATTCCCTAACTTTTTTATTATATGTGTATAGACATTCAACATATCTAATACAGGACTTTATAATATTGCTTTAAAACTTACTTGATACTCAACAGTTTTTATTGATCAGTTAAGTTTATTGATCATTACCTTCCTTCAAGCCTGATCCATGGTTTGATGTGTCAGGCCTATGTACTGCCATTCCATGTTAAGATATAAGTATGTTGAAATATGTATGGAATGCTCAAAAAAATAGAAACAGCAATACATGAAAGAAAAAAAAATGGAAGCAATCTTAATAGTTGGCCTCTTCCTTAGCTTTAGGAATTTTTAAGTTCAAGTTTGGTATATAGATCTATTAAAATGTTTCACTCATAAGGTTTACAGTGTACTTCTATATTGTTACCTCATAAATGATTTTATATAAATAAAAAATCATATTCATCAACAGACATATGCTCATGACAGTAATTTTTTGGCAGTATAATCCATGTGTTTGATCTGTACCTTTGCTAAAAAATGAATGCTTGCTAATTTTCTCCTTGTTATGGCTAATCAGATTGTTTTTTCTAAGCAAGATACAAAAAGTTCAGGTACTTGAGAACTCATTCTCAGAACTCATGCTTTTGAGAATATGGTCTTAATTTCCTATTTTTAAGATAATTTTAAATGACATGACCAATATTTATGTTTGTATTTTATTTATTTGCTTGAATTCCATTCCATAGAAAGCTATATAGGAAATACTAGTGAACTTCAAATAGATAAATATCCTTAGATAACAGGGAAAATTGCATGGACTTAGTTTACCCACAAAAACAGACAAAACATCTATAAAGAAATACTCTTGTTTTGATATTGTCCTCCTTTCATCAAAGAAACTTGAGTTCACAATTAATTAGAAAAAAGACGCAAGTCTATCATTTCAAGTGAAGGCCCAGTGTTTACTCAGTTTAGTGAAATTGAGGAGTCTTCCTTTCCCACCTCCATTAGCAAAATAAGTTTTGATTTCAGTCCTTCAGTCTAAGGCACTCCAATAGTTAACAATGGGTCAGTGCATGGGCTAGTTTATCATTTTCTCTGTAGACTTAGGAAAGATTTTTGGCAGAGTTTACTTGTCTGCAAAAGATTTCTGCTTAGTGTTTGGGTATTTTTTGTTTATTTTTTTAATAAATTAATTATAACTAAAATGTAATATGCAGGGAAAAACCAATATGGCTTCCATGTTTATTTTACTCTTGATTTCAAATTAATTCCCTCTACACAAAAACTCAGAAAAACTTTCAATTATGACATGTATAATAGTCCCTGATAAAAGAGGCAAGGGTTTTGCTAACTGCTAGAATAGGGACCATATCTGGAAAGGAGGGAGTAAGAGTTAAAAGGACAGGGGCCCTGGGCAGGAGAGGGAGAGTGGTGGCAAGATGGTGGCATTCTTCCCAGCTCCAAGTTTGACTGAAGAAGCCTCAATTCCTTGTATTGTTCATGGACTAACAAGCACTATGCTGCTACATGACACCCTTCTTTCCTGTCATCCATGCTGCATGATTTGTATTTTATCATAGGAATTTCAAGTATATCTTTCCCTGGAGTTGCAAGTTCTTACATAATTTCTATCCCACAGGGCAAAGAGAGCATCCCATTCTGGATATCTCTGCTTATTTCAAGAATCTGTGCTGAAATATTTTCATGTTTCATTTCATAGTGAAGGGATTACTAATGTGGTTCACCCATCAGAACATGAAACATAAGGAAGATTACTGTTTTCAAAAGGGGAATCACAGATCTTCCCTGAGGTCCAAGAAATGTGTCAGGTTTCCAGGCCATATAAATAAATTATTCACTTTTCTCCCCATAAACCTCCAACTTTCCCAATCAAAATTTTTTTTGCAAGTAAGTTATCAAACTTCAAAACAGTGTTTACTTCCTAAACCAGCTATTACACATTATTTGGAAGCATTTCCATATGCTTTGCATCATTAAGCCATTTTCACAACCCCCAAGATAAATGTATCATTTTTCCATCTCTAAGTGGCCATAAGAAGAAAAATAGATTGACAAAGTCTATTATAACCCGGAACAGTACCAGACAGAAGTAGAAAGAGAGACACTGCCTCTCCTCGTTAAAAAAATAAATCAAATTTATTAAGATAATATGGGAAAAGTACATACTCATAAGTAATATATTCATATGCAAACATAATGCAAATGATTTACCAGTAAACATTGTCTAGTTCTATCACTCATTGTTTCATATTTCTTTCCTGTGATTCTTGTCTGGGAAATGAATTTCAAGACATTATGTCTTTGAATGTATTATTCTACCTTTTAATCATCTTCAATGAGGAAAGGAGAAGGAGAATTTGCCCTTTAGTCAGTTTTTGTCTTGAATATGTGTCACATCTTTACTAAGAGTCTTCTGCTGGAGAAAGGACTAGGTGGCCCTTTGTGATCAGAGTCCCTTGGTACATGCCTGAATCAAAGCAGAGCTGATATGGAGGAAATCTCCATATATGACATTCTTAGGTAGGGATGAAAATGCATCAGCTTGTTTTCAATTACATCCTGATATATTTGTGGTTAAGCCCATTTGGAGAAGCACCACTGACCTTTATTTTCTAGATCTATAAAGTCCGTCTAATGGCTTTTCATCACTCAATCTTTAGCCTGCATTGAGGAAGTTGCTTAACTTTTGTCTTTTGTTTTTAACATGCATTAGAGAGTCATCTTCCACCTTTTTTACTCTTAGCACTTGGAAATAATGTTCTTGTCTTCCTGACTAGGTCTTTTTTTTTTTTTTAACTTTAGTTTGTTAAAAAAAAAAAAGTAGACTTTTGGAAGGAGTGGGACACTTAACAAAGTCTGTCCACATAATTCTAAACATTCAGATGCATATTAGAGTCATATCTTGGGGTCGACTATGTATAGCAAAGATATCTGGGAAATTAACTTTAAAATTTCCATTGGAGAATGGGTTGTTCAATTATTTAGATTAATATAAAAAATCACGTATGTCATTTTTTTGCCTTTCCCCATGTCCACATAATCAAATAAATTTACACAAATTATTTTTTGCTTTCCTCAAAGCATTGAACAAAACAGCTCCAAAGATTTTATTCAGCATGTAACAATAACAACAATAGTGAAAACTTGGCATTTACAGAGCATTTTCCATGTTCTGGACTGTGTTTTCCTAAACTAACCCTTTCATTTCATTTTATCAGTGGCTAAATGAATTAGTTTCTATTCTTTTCCCATTTATCCAAAGAGTAAACAGTTTACAGCTATAGAATAATTTGTTTGAGATCACATTGGTATAGTGACAGTAGTGATTTAAAGATTTTTAAAAAATGAACCGGAATACAATTTCTGATCAGTTAATTTTGTAGAATAAAGTGGAAACAATTTAATATATATTCCTATCAAAATATTACAGAGAAAGAAACCAAACATTATGCAAACAGAGACATCCATTGACAACAATAGAAGTGCGTGGGTATTTGGTACAAATACTTTAGGAAACATGTATCATTATTTTTTAAAGTTAAACATTCACTAAATATGATTCAGCAAATCCACTAATAAATGTACTTTAGAGAAATTCTTGCTTTTGTGCATGAGTATATGTAAAATGTTCATAGCAGTACTAGTCATAACCAAGAAATCGTAAAATCTCTCAAATTTCCACCCAAAAGAAGAAAAAAATAACCTGATGCGCATTCCCATAGAGACATGTTACAAAGCAGTAGAAATGAATAAACTATATCTGCATGCACTTACAAAGCTGAACCTTACATACATGATGTTGATGGAAAATAATAAGTCCAAGAAGACTAATGAATTATGCTATCATTTTAAATATCCCCCAGAGAGTTATGTGTCAGTTAAATAAATGACACGCTACATAAATGAAAAATATAAATACGAACCTCAAAATAATGCTTACCTCTTAACTGGAAGCAGGGTGATGTGATATGAAAAAACAGCATAGGGAGATGCATTCCTATTTCTAACTCTATAGCTCCTAAAACAAATTTTAAATTATATTTTTGATTCGTGATATTGTGTCTATTCTATCAGTCAAATATGATGTCAGTGGTGAGGTAAGTGTGGACCAGGATGCAAAAATTCTACAATTTATATGGGGAAAATGTCAAAAAACTTTGGGGGTGAAAAAGAGAAAGACTAAAGAATGAGGGACTTGTCCTTCTGTTTATTAAAATCTATCATAATGCTTCTGAAATAAAATTTTAAAATATGCGTAAAGAAATACCAAATGGATGAGAGAACAGGAACAGGATAGACTAGAAAGATGGATGTACACATGGGAATTTAATATATGACAAGGTTTACAGATAAATCTAGTAATTTATGCATGTAAATGATGATGAAAAATTGTCCATCCATAAAAAATGTTATGTAAAATGATGACACCTCTAATATTTTTGAAAAATTCTGAATTAAACCTATAAATATTAAAATGAAAACTGTATAGTATTAGACTAAAATAAAACAAAGTAATATTTTCATAACCTTCATGTGGGGAAGTTCTAAGAAAGCCAGACATTGAGTAGCTATTAAAGAAAATAAAAGTTTTAATTACATAAACATTTTAATTAATTAATTAATTGATTGATTAATTAATTAAGTGTGAATGGGACAGGAGCAGAGAGAGAGAGGGTGAGAGAGAGCCCAATGTGGGGCTTGAGATAATGACCTGAACCAAAATCAAGAGTCAGCGGTTCAACTAAGTTACCCAGGCACCCCTTACATAAACCTTTTAAAAAAATACTTCCCTTAAAAGAGAAGCAGACATGCAGTAGAGTTAAACAAATAATTTTGCTTTAGACATTAACAAAAGTGAATCTTCCCACTAAAACATTTAAAAATCATGGCTACTCAAACTTAGAAATTTTATTTCCGTTAAGTCAAGGATATTGATCTCATTAATTAAGAGGAATTTTAATCCATAAATTTGAGCATTTTTAATATTGAGAGGGAGCATTTCAGACTGTGAGAATGTGCCATTTTTATTGATTAGAATGAAGTTAGCTGAATTGCCATAGATTTAATTAAATGAAGTCTTCGAGTAGATTTAAAAAGTCATAATGTACAAAACGTCCCATTTTCCCATAATGTACAAAACTGGGCACCAACCAGTTGTTTTAAATCACACCCATTATGGAGAATGGCCGCTGAAGAATGGGTCAGTCATAAAAGTGGCTACCCCAAAAGTGTAGCAAATGATCATCAGCAAAATTAGGGCTGAGTATGAGAAAATAGGAAGGCCATCTCAGATCAGAGCTACAATAATGAGTTTTCTACTAAAACTTACTGCATGATTTTGGAGGGGCAGCATAAGAACAAATAAAGTCGGCAATGACACCATCAGTTCAAGCTGTGCTCTTACAAGGAATACCCAAATTTCTAACACCTTCATTTTCACAAGTCAGCTGTTTAAGAATTAGGATCGAAGACTTTTACTTGCAATGATTTTGCTGCTGTAAATTAATGATCAAAGTGATTTACTATTCAGTTGTTCAGCTGCTGCTTTATTTCTGTTGATCTTTGTTTTTCTGCTTAATTTCTATAAATTACTGTACAGTTTCCCATAAGGTATAATTAAGCAGAATTGCTTAAGTTTTAATTATTGTGTATTATAGATGTTGAAAGCAACATTAGCACTTGGCTTTTAAAAATGTGATCGTATATTTATAAGAGAGCATTTATAAACACATTTACATATAGTTAAGATGAAAAAGGTATTTGAATTGTAGTCATTAGCATTTCTTCAAACATATGGCAGAGCAGCGGAGGCCATGGGCCATGCCTTCATTAACTGAACACTGTTTCATCAGTGTCTCAGCTTCCTGCTGTGCCACCCTGTGGCGTCCCCTTCTGTCCCCGAGGTTTCAGTGACAAGGGACAATATGTCCCCAAGGTGAAAATCTGGAAAATATAGCAGATTAGCCCTTAGAGAAGTTCTTATGATTATTTAATCATACTTAGAGAAGAAACACACAGTACCATTAAACCAGTTTCAACATTTTCCTGTCAGTCTCCATTTCTCAGCTGCAGTGGTTGGGGTGATCACAATGAACAGCGAAAAAAGTAAGGTAAAATGCAACACATTTTTGCTGCCATTATAAGGCTGACCTGTTTCACATTTGCCAGTATAATGGTCAAAGCTGATACAGGTATTTATGGGTATCATGGGTTAATTATAATTTGTTGTATACGATGTTTTCAGATGATAGATCAAGACAAAGCCTTCCTTAATGATGTGACAAACAACAATTCCACATTGTTCCCTATAAAATACTAGCAAATTAATAAAACCCTTGTCTTACGAATGTCATGGCCACAGCCATGTTTTATTTGTACATTTCTCTGGTACATAAAAAGTACTAAATCTGACATACAAAGGCATCTGTCTAAAGGTATTAGCCCCCGTTGTGTTACAGCCGCTAAATAGTTCCCATTATACAACATTAGTACCAACAATATCTCTGATTATACGTTATATATACACACATATACATAACGTGCTTGTTAGTGTTTAATTTGTGGGTAATAATTTAATAAACTCCTAACACCTGAAAAAGATATATCTTAAACATAAATATCATCAGTCATATTTTTATATTATTAAGCAATCGTCACTAGTTTTCAATAGTTGAGAACATGAAATGTTGTAAAATTATCCTATTTCTCCTTTAATGGATGACTGTGGATATTCTACTTGGGAAATTCTTGGGGAAATTGAAATAATGACAATGCATGAAATAATTCAGAAGTATCTCAATGAGTGGAACAATGAAAAATGAAGAAAGAAAGAAAAGAAACATTGATCTTGTGATTAATAGGTCTTGAAGAAAGGAATTACCAGTCACAATTTAATCTTAAATTCAGGAAACTTTCCAAGATTATTTTAATTAACAGTCCCATCAAAAATACTGCTAATGTCATTAATCGATTCCAATTGAATGGAAGATATGTGCAGATCTTCAGGAGAGTAGCAGTTCCTTACAAGAAATGGTCACACTATAAAAGGAATTAATTGTCTTGCTATTTTCACCTTTCACTTTCTCCTAAGCTTGTCCATATATTACCAAATATGGCTTTTAAAATTTTCCTTCACATCTAGGGGCGCCTGGATGGCTCAGTCGGTTGAGCGTCCGATTTCAGCTCAGGTCATGATCTGGAGGTTGTGGGGTCTAGCCCTGCGTCGGACTCTGTGCTGACAGCTCAGAGCCTGGAGCCTGCTTTGCATTCTGTCTCTCTCCCTCCCTCTCTCTCTGTCTCTCTGCCTCTCCCCTCCTCACACTCTGTCTCTGTCTCTCTGTCTCTCCTCTAAAATAAATAAACGTTGAAAAAAATTTAAAACAATAAAATTTTCCTTCAGATCTGGAGAATGTCTTTCCCCTATAACCATTATGGTCACTGTATTCATTGTTTAAGGTAGCATACTATACTGCGGAGAAAAGACATATAAAGACGATAAAATACAATCCGTTTCTTCAAGATGATACTGTTCTATAAACACTAACCCAAATATGCAAGTCTGTCGATAGAATTCAGATCATAACTTTAGCGTCTAGTGCCATGGTTAAAGTACAGACGCTGAAGCCAAACTACCTCAACTTGAAACTCACCTCCACCACAAACCAGGTCTGAGACTTTGATCAAGTTATTTAAGGGTTCTGTAGCTCAGTGTCCTCACAGAAACATAATTAGTTCCTAGGTCACTGCTTTATTCAGAGCATTAAATGAATTAATTTACATAGAGTATCCATAAGAATACCCAGAACATAGAAATTACTTTCATATTATTTTACAGCACATTCTCCCATTAGTAACAACAGCAAAACGTCCCTATATCCTTCCTCCCTCTAGCCTCCTCTCTATGCACCCTGCCTTGTCCCAATGTCTTCCTTCTTTTTAAAACCAAAGGTGTGACAGAAGCCACTTAGTGGCTGCAGGCAGCATGAGGGAGAGGGGATGCAGACTAAAAAGTATAATACTGGATGCAGAACATAGAACAAATTCGAGAACATAGGGCCAGGTAAAATCAGTGTTGATTAATCAGATGAGAACTTTACACAAGTCAAGCTTTGAGTTCTCTTTTGTTGCCATAATAGGCGGTGCCCTGTGTGAGAGCACACGTCGCTAAGGTTGTTCCATCTGCATTTGCTGAACAAAGGTGAAGACGAAGGAAATATAAACAACCGATGGGCTTATGCTATTGTTAACTTCCTGTGTCCAAAGAATATGTCCAGTTGAACTCTTAATGTTTGCCAGAATATGTTTAACTAAAACATTAATTGAATGGGATATGTATCTCTTTATGATGAATCAGTAAGGTATGGTATTAAATCATGTAAATACATTTGCTTTGGGGAATTCCCTTTTGGACGCTTTTATTTTTCATCATCTCATAGCATATCACAAGTCCCCAGAAATATGCCATGCTAATATTGCCAACTGAGTTCTTCCAAGCAGAGATGACATCAGCCATCTGTCACACAGTACTAATGCTGGGAAGCAAAGCCAACTATAGAGAAAATAAATACCTTTCCTATTGATTAGCTAAATATTTATGTTGAGCACGAAATGATTAAAATCTCACTATTCAAGCTAATTGCATGAAGTGAATATTTGGCACCAAGGGAATGACATACCAACAATGTGCGTGCCTTATTACTTTCCTAAAACCAAATTTCATCTTGAACATGTGTAGTGCAAGAGGGGCTTGCGCTAGATGTTGCAAGGTGTTACAATACACTACTCGAGCGATCTTTCAGCCCGCAGGTGTGTCTCCTGCTGCCTGGGTAGATTCAATCTATACCCTGTGCTGCTCTAGTTTCCAGATGGCTGCTCTCTTGTTCTATTTTAAGTTACTCGGTCTCTTTAAGTCTGGTACTTTGGAGCTGGTCATTGCAGGGTCAAATAATTTGTGTTCGCTAACACTGACCTCATGCTGCAACATTTATTTTTCTAGAAGTGCTTATTTAAAGATGGGCTAAATAGCTACCTGGCTTGATTACAATAGATGATTCCATTATTTTCTAAATCGGGTATTTCTATTCAAAGACATAAGAAGTTTTTCCAAATTCAGCCCCTGCTATTGTGGTTGCACTGAGTCATTCAGTGTCAACAGAGCTTTTCTAGAATACATAAAAGAATTATATACAATGTTTTATATTCAGGGGACGGTATTTGTTCTATATTACATCTCAGTCTATGCAGAAATTAGCTATTTCATAACAGTGTTGCTGTATATTTTCCTTCTGTGAAAGGAGTGTAATTCCAAGTTTTATAATTTGATCAAGTAAAAGGTGCTTTGAGCCCTCATCCAGGTGACTTAAAGGTCACAGTATAGAATGCTTCTGTAAACTCAAGTGTTTCCATTTAGTTTGGCTTGAAATAGCATCCTTTTCTAAAATAAATGAAACATGATGATACAAAAATATTTTGGGAAAGTCTGAAGCTTTATATAGTAACCAAAGTCAAAGGGTTATGTGACTAATCTAAAAGATCAATTACACTTGAGTTGCTCTGGATTGCTATTTTGTGTGGTTTCCAGGGGAGTCCAAAATACAATTGAATTGAATAAACACTTATTTCATCTTCCGTTTCTTTCTAAATATTAAATTCTTCAGATGTATAAATAATGTGAGCAAATGGATCACCTTCTTAGGTATTTGTCCTGGCCACTAGAAATTTCAGAAAGAGAATTAATAAAGACCTACCTAGAGGTATTTGAAAAATCAATTTAACAAAACATGCCATTTTGCCTAGCAGGACACTACTAATTTTGATAATAAGGGCATTATCTTATCAGAGACCATATTTGCAGACTATTTGATTTTGATTTTATTATATTATTCTACAGTGTGTTATAATGAAATAATGTATATTTTTATATTTATTTATATTTCTTCATTTTTAAATTATATAACCTTATAATGTGAAATACCTATGCATTGTGAAAATTCCTACCAGCAAATTAATTCCCACATTCATCACCTTACATGTTTACCTTTTTTTTTTGTGTTAACGAGAGCAGCTAAGTTCTACTCTCTTAGCCCACTTCGGTTATACGGTACAGTATTATCAACAATAGTCACCTGTTATACATTATATCTTCAGACCTTATTCATCTTATAACTCAAAACTTGTATTCTCTTTTACCAACCTTACCCAATTTTCCTCACCCCTTAAGCCCCGGCAGCCACCATTCAAACACTCTGTCTCTATGAGTTTGACTTCTTTTTTCTTTTTCAATTCATTGGGAAATTCAACCCTTTTACCGCTTATGCAAATCTCTGGTCTTTTTTTTTTTTTTAAGTCTTTATTTTAATTCCAGTTAGCATATAGTGTTATACTAGTTTCAGGTGTACAATATAGTGATTTGACACTTCCATACATCCAACACGGTGCTCCTTAATCCCCATAACCTATTCCACGCATCGCCCCACCCATCTCCCCTTGGTTAACCATCAGTTCTCTAAAATTAAGAGTCTGTTTCTTGGTTTGTCTCTCTTTTTTCCCTTTGCTCCTTTGTTTTGTTCCTTAAATTGCACATATGAATGAAATCATACGATAGTTGTCTTTGACTGACTTACTTCCCTTAGCATAATATACTCCAGCTCCATCCATGCTGTTGCAAATGGCAGGATTTGCAACCACTTCTTTATCCATTCATCAGTTGATTGACATTTGAACTGCTTCTATAATTTGGTTTCTGTAAATAACGTTGCTATAAACATAAGATGCATATATCCCTTTGAATAGTGTTTTTGTATTCTTTGGTTAAATAGACAGTAGTCCGATTGCTGGATCATAGCGTAGTTCTATTTTTAACTTTAAAAATTTTTTTAAATATAGTTTTTAATTTTTGAAATACAGAGAGAAACAGAGCACAAACAGGGGTGGGGTGGTGAGAGAGGGGGACACAGAATCTGAAGCAGGCTCCAGGCTCTGAGCTGTCAGCACAGAGCCCGATTCGGGGCTCAAACTCACCAACCGTGAGATCATGACCTGAGCAGAAGCCAGACGCTCAACCGAATGAGCCACCCAGGGGCCCCTATTTTTAACTTTTTAAGGAACCCCCATACTGTCTTCCACTGTCACTCCACCAGTTTGCATTCCCACCAACAGTGCAAGATAGTTCCCCTTTTTCTGCATCCTCACCAACATTTGTTTTTTGTGTTGTTGTTTTGAACCATTCCAACAGGTGTGAGGTGATACCTCATTGTAGTTTTGATTTGCATTTCCCTGATGAAAAGATGCTCAACATCACTCATCATGTGTGTTTTGGCCCTCTGGATGTCTTCTCTAGAGAAATGTCTGTTCATATCTGCCCATTTCTAAATTGAATTATTCACTTTTTGGGTGTTGAGTTGTGTAAGTTTGTTATATATATTAAAGTTTATTTATTTATTTGAGAGAGAAAAAGCTAAGGGAAAGAGAGAATCTTAAGCGGGCTCCACCCTCAGCACAGAGCCTGATATGGGGTTTGATCCCACGACCCTGAGATCATGACCTGAGCCAAAATCAAGAGTCAGATGTACAACCTACTGAGCCACCCAGATGCTCCAAGTTCTTTATAGATTTTGGGTACTAGCCCTTTATCAGATATGTCATTTGCCAATACGTTCTCCATTCCGTAGTTTGCCTTTTAGTTTGGTTGATTGTTTCCTTCACTGTCTTTTTTATTTTGATGAAGTCCCAATAGTTTACTTTTGCTTTTGTTTCCCTTGCTTCAGGGCACGTATCTAGTAAAAAAAAAAAAAAACGCTACAGCTGATGTCAAAGAGATTACTGCCTGTGTTTTCTTCTACCATTTTTATGGTTTCAGGTCTCACACTTATGTCTTTAATCCATTTTTGTGTATGGTATAAGAAAGTGATCCAGTTTCTTTCTTTTACATGTTGCTGTCCAGTTTTCCCAAAACTATTTGTTGAAGAGAGTGTCCTTTTCCTATTAGATATTCTTTTCTGCTTTGCCAAAGATTAGTTGACCTTAGAGTTGTGGGTCCATTTTTCAGTTTTCTATTCTGTTCCATTGACTATCTGTATCTGTTTTTGTGCTAATACCATACTGCTATGATGACTACACCTTTGTAAAATAACTTGAAGTCTGGAATTGTGGTGCCTCCAGCTTTGCTTTTCTTTTTTGAGATTGCTTTGACTCGTTGGGGTCATTTGTGGTTGTATATAAATTTTAGAATTGTTTGTTCCAGTTATCAAAATGCTGTTGGTAATTTGATAGGGATTGTATTAAATGTGTAGATTGCTTTGAGTAGTATACACATTTTAACAATATTTGTTCTTCCAATCCATGAGCATAGAATGTCTTTCCATTTTTTCATGTTGTCTTGAATTTCTTTCATCAGTGTTTTATAGTTTTCAGAATTCAGGTATTTCACCTCTTTGGTTAGGTTTATTCCTAGGTATCTTATTGTTTTTGATGCAAATTTAAGTGGTATTGTTTTCTTAATTTATCCTTCTGCTGTTTCATTATTGGTATGCAGAAATGCAACAAATTTCTGTGAGTTGATTTTGTATCCTGCAACTTTACCGATTTCGCTTATCATTTCTAGCAGGTTTTTGGTGGAGTCTTCTACATTTTCTATATAAAGTATCATGTCATCTGAAAATAGTGAAAATTTTACTTCTTCCTTACTGATTTGGATTCCTTTTATTTCTTTTTGTTGTCTGATTACTGTGGCTGGGACTTCCAGTACTATATTGAATAAATGTAGTGAGAGTGGATACCTTGTCTTGTTTCTAATTTTAGGGGAAAATCTTTCAGTTTTGCCCATTGAGGATGAGGTTAGCAGTGGGTTTTTCATGTATGGCCTTTATAATGTTGAAGTATGTTCCCTCAAAACCTACTTTGTTGAGGGTTTTTATCATGAAAGGATGTTGCATTTTGCCAAATGCTTTTTCTGCATCTATTGAAATGATCATATGATTCTTATCATTTCTGTTTATTGATGTGAAGTATCATGTTGATTGATTTGTGAATATTGAACCACTCTTGCGTCCTGGGAATAAATATGACTTGACTGTGGTGAATAGGTCTTTTAATGTAGTGTTGAAGTCCATTTGCTAGTATTATGTTGAGGATTTTTGCATTTGTATTCATCAGAGATATTGGCCTGTACTTCTCTTTTTTAATGGTGTCTTTGTTTTAGTATCAAGATAATGCAGGCCTCATAGAATGAACGTGGAGTTTTCCTTCCATTTCTATTTTTGTGGAATAGTTTGAGAAGAATAGGTATTAACTCTTCTTTAAATGTTGATAGAATTCCCTTGTGAAGCCATCTGTTCCTGGACATTTCTTTTTGAGAGATATTTGATTACTGATTTAATGTCTTTGTTGGTTATTGGTCTGTTCAAATTTTCTTTTTCTTCCTGTTTCAGTTTTGGTAGTTTCCATGTTTCTGTGAATTTATCCATTTCATCTAGGTTGTCTAATTTGTTGGCCTATAATATTTTCATAATATTCTCTTAAAATTATTTGTTTTTCTGTGGTGTTGATTGTTACTGCTCCTCTCACACTTGTGATTTTATTTATTTGGGTCCTCTCTTTTTTTCTTGATAAGTCTGGCTAAAAGTTTATCAGTTTTATTGATTCTTTTCAAAGAACCAGCTCCTGGTTTCATTGATCTGTTTTATTGTTTTTGTTTGTTTGTTTCTTTCTTTCTATATCATTTATTTCTGCTCTCATTTGTACTTTATTTTATTTTATTTTAATTTTTTTAATTTTTTTAATTTACATCTAAGTTAGTTAGCAATATAGTGCAACAATGATTTCAGGGACAGATTCCTTAATGCTCCTTACCCATTTATCCCATCATCCCTGCCACAACCCCTCCAGTAACCGTCTGTTTGTTCCCCATATTTAAGAGTCTCTTATGTTTTCCCCCTCCCTGTTTTTATATTATTTTTGCTTCCCTTCCCTGTGTTAATCTGTTATGTGTTATAAATCCTCGTACGAGTGAAGTCATATGTTATTTGTCTTTCTCTGACTGACTAATTTCACTTAGCATAATACCCTCTAGTTTCATACACGTAGTTAAAAATAGCAAGATTTCATTTTTTTTGATTGCTGAGTAATACTTCATTGTATGTATATACCACATCTTCTTTATCCATTCATCCATCAGTAGACATTTGGTCTCTTTCCATACTTTGGCTATTGCTGATAGTGCTGCTATAAACATGGGGGTGCATGTGTCCCTTCGAAACAGCATACCTGTATCTTTTGAATAAATACCTAGTAGTGAAATTGCTGGGTCGTAGGGTAGTTCTATTTTTAATTGTTTGAGGAACCTCCATACTGTTTTCCAGAGTGGCTGCACCAGTTTGCATTCCCACCAACAGTGCAAAAGAGATCCTCTTTCTCTGCATCCTCGACAACTTCTGTTGTTGCCTGAGTTGTTAATGTTAGCCATTCTGACAGGTGTGAGGTGGTATCTCCTTGTGGTTTTGATTTGTATTTCCCTGATGATGAGTGATGTTGAGCATTTTTTCATGTGTCACTCGGCCATCTGGATGTCTTCTTTGGAGAAGTGTCTATTCATGTCTTTTGCCCATTTCTTCACTGGATTATTTGTTTTTCGGGTGTTAAGTTTGATAAGTTCTTTATACATTGTGGATACTAACTCTTTACCTGATATGTTGTTTGCAAATATCTTCTACCATTCCATCGGTTGCCTTTTAGTATTGCTGATTGTTTCCTTCATTGTGCAGAAGTTTTCTTTTGATGAGGTCCCAATAGGTCCATTTTTGCTTTTGTTTCCCTTGCCTCCAGAGACGTGTTGAGTAAGAAGTTGCTGCGGCCAAGGTCAAAGAGGTTTTGCCTACTTTCTCCTCGAGGATTTTGGGACTTCCTGTCTTACATTGAGGTCTTTCATCCATTTTGAGTTTATTTTTGGTTGTGGTGTAACACAGTGTCCAGGTTCATTTTTCTGCATGTCGCTGTCCAGTTTTCCCAGCACCACTTGCTGAAGAGACTGTCTTTATTCCATTGGATATTCTTTCCTGCTTTGTCAAAGATTAGTTGGCCATACATTTATGGGTCCATTTCTGGGTTCTCTATTCTGTCCCATTGATCTGAGTGTCTGTTTTTGTGCCAGTACCATACTGTCTTGATGATTATAGCTTTGTAATACAGCTTGAAGCCTGGTATTGTGATGCCTCCAGCTTTGGTTTTCTTTTTCAAGATTGCTTTGGCTATTCAGGGTCTTTTCTGGTTCATACAAATTTTAGGATTGTTTGTTCTAGCTCTGTGAAGAATGCTGGTGTTATTTTGATAGGGACTGCTTTAAATATGTAGATTGCTTTGGGTAGTATTGACATTTTAACAATATTTGTTCTTCCTATACAGGAGCATGGAATATTTTTCCTTTTTTGTGTGTGTCTTCTTCAATTTATTTCTACAGTTTTCGGTGTATGGATTTTTCATCTCTTTGCTGAGATTTATTCCTAGGTATTTTATGGTTTTTGGTGCAATTGCAAATGGGATAGATACCTTGATTTCTCTTTCTGTTGCTTCATTGTTCGTGTGTAGGAATGCCACCAATTTTTTTTTTTTGCATTGATTTTGTCCTGCAACACTGCTGAATTTATAAATCAGTTCTAGCAGATTTTTGATAGAATCTTTTGAGTTTTCTGTATAGAATATCATGTCATCTGCAAAGATTGAAAGTTTGACCTCCTCCTGGCCGATTTGGATGCCTTTTATTTCTTTGTGTTGTCTGATTCCTGAGGCTAAGACTTCTAATCGTATGTTGAATAACAGTGGTGAGAGTGGACATCCCTGTCTTGTTCCTGACCTTCAGGGGAAAGCTCTCAGGTTTTCCCCATTAAGTTGATATTAGCGTTGGGTCTTTCATATATGGCTTTTATGATCTCGAGGTATGATCCTTCTATCCCTACTTTCTTGAGGGTCTTTATCAAGAAAGGATGCTGTATTTTGTCAAATGCTTTCTCTGCATCTGTTGAGAGGATCATGTGGTTCTTGTCCTTTCTTTTATTGATGTGATGAATCACAATGATTGTTTTGCAGATATTGAGCCAGCCCTGCATCCCAGATATAAATCCCACTTGGTCATGGTGAATAATTTTTTTAATGTATTGTTGGATCCGGTTGGCTAATATCTTGTTGAGGATTTTTGCATCCATGTTCATCAAGGAAATAGGTCTCTAGTTCTCCTTTTTTGTGGGTCTTTGTCTGGTCTTGGAATAAAGGAAATGCTGGCTTCATAGAAAGAGCTTGGAAGTTTTCCTTCCATTTCTATTTTTTGGAACACCTTCAAGAGAATAGGTGTTAATTCTTCCTTAAATGTTTGGTAGAATTCCCCTGGAAAGCCATCTGGCCCTGGAATCTTGTTTTTGGGGAGATTTGTGATCACTAATTTAATTTCTTTACTGGTTATGGGTCTGATCAAATTTTCTATTTCTTCCTGTTTCAGTTTTGGTAGTGTACATGTTTCTAGGAATTTGTCCATTTCTTCTAGATTGCCCATTTTATTGGCATATAATTTCTCATAATATTCTCTTATTATTGTTTGTATTTCTGCTTTATTGGTTGTGCTCTCTCCTCTTTCGTTTTTTTTTTTTTTTTTTTTTTTCCCTTGGGTCCTTTCCTTTTTCTTTTTGATCAAACTGGCTACTGGCTTATCAATTTTGTTAATTCGTTCAAAGAACCAGCTTCTGGTTTTATCAATCTGTTCTACTGTGTTTTTTTCTTTTCTTTCTTTCTTTCTTTCTTTCTTTCTTTTGTTTCAATAGCATTGATTTCTGCTCTAATCTTTATTATTTCCTGTCTTCTGCTGGTTTGGGGTTTTATTTGTTATTCTTTTTCCAGCACTTTAAGGTGTAAGGTTAGGTTGTGTATCTGAGACATTCCTTCTTTAGGAAGTCCTGGATTGCTATATACTCTCCTCTTATGACCACCTTTGCTGCATCCCAGAGGATGGCTGTGGTGTTATCATTTCCATTGGCTTCCAGGTACTTTTTAATTTCCTCTTTAACTTCTTGGTTAGCCCATTCATTCTTTAGTAGGATGTTCTTTAGTCTCCAAGTAGTTGTTACCTTTCCAAACTTTTTCTTGTGGTTGATTTTGAGTTTCATTTTTTTGTGGTCTGAAAATATGCACGGTATGATCTCCATCTCTTTGTACTTGTTGAGGGCTGATTTGTGTCCCAGTATGTGGTCTATTCTGGAGAATGTTCCCTGTGCACTGGAGAAAGATGTATATTCTGCTGCTTTAGGATGAAATGTTCTGAACATATCTGTTAAGTCCATCTGGTCCAGTGTGTCAATTAAAGCCATTGTTTCCTTGTTGATTTTCTGGTTACATGATATGTCCATTGCTGTAAATGGGGTGTTGAAGTCCTCTACAATTATGGTCTTATTATCAATGAGTTTCTTTATGTTTGTTATTAATTGATTTATATATTTGGGTGCTTTCAAATTTAGAGTATATATGTGTACGATTTTTAGGTCTTCTTGGTGGATAGACCCCTTAATTATGATATAATGACGTTCTTCATCTCTTGTAACAGTCTTTATTTTAAAATCTAGGTTGTCTGATATAAGTATGGCTACTCTGGCTTTCTTTTATCGACAATTAGCATGATAGATGGTTCTCCAATCCCTTACTTTCAATTTGAAGGGTCTTTATGTCTAAAGTGGGTCTCTTGTAAACAGCATAAAGATGGATCTTATTTTCTTATCCATTCTTTTACTGTCTGTTGATTGGAGCATTTAGTCTATTGACATTTAGAGTGATGGTTCAGACATTTTGCTGGTATCTGTGTTGGTTAAGTCCCTGGCTGTTGTTTCTTCCTGCTCTTTCCTTTGGGGTGAAATCCTTCATTTTGTCATTTTGAAGGAAGACAATGATTTAATGAGATAAAAAAATTAAAAATAAAATAATTAAATATAAAAAAATTAAAATTAAAAATTAAAAAGAACACACACACACAGAGAAATCAACTAAATGATGCTAGATCCTAGGTGTGTTTTGCCCTGGGCATTGAAAGGGGCTTGATAGATTAGAGAAAAAAGGGGGGGGGGGAAACGTTTGACAATTAAAAAAAAATAAATACACTGAAATAGAATAAAATTAAATGATGAAAGTAAAATAGAAATTGAAAAATTTACCAAAAAATATAGTTGAAAAGAATTAAAGATATTTTTAATAAAAATTGAAAATAAAAATAGATTTTTTTTCTCTTTCTGCTGAGTTCTGTGGTTCAGGTTGTATAGATTGTTGTGTTAATCCTCAGATGAGTTTTCTAGGTGTGCAGGGTGGTTTAGTGTTGATATGGCTGTATTTCATGGATGTGAGATGCCAAAAAAAACTTCCATGCTCTTCTGCCATCTTGGCTCCTCCCTTTGCTCTCATCGTTATTATTTCCTTCCTTCTCCTGGTGTTAGGTATTGTTGGTTGTTTTTTTCCTAGCTCCTTTCGTGTGAACATAAGTTGTTTATATGAGATTTTCCTTGCTTCTTGAGGTACACCTGTATTGCTATAAACTTCTCTCTTAGTACTGCTTTTGTAGAATACCAAATCTTTTGGACCCTGTGTTTTCATTTTCATTTATTTCCATGTACTTTTTAATTTCTTCCTTTATTTCCTGGTTGACACATTCATTGTTTAGTGGCAAGTTCTTTAGCCTCCATGTGTTTGTGGTCTTTTTAGATTTTCTATTATGGTTGACTTTTAGTTTCATAGTGTAGTGGTCAGAAAAGATGCATGGTATCTTCAATATTCTTGAATTTGTTGAGGCTTGTTTTATGGGCTAATGGGTGATATAATCTGGAGAGTGTTCTGTGGGCTCTTGAAAAGAATGTGTATTCTGATGTTTTAGAATGTAATATTCTAAATATATCTGTGAAGTCCATCTGTTCCAGTATGTTATTCAAAGCCATTGTTTTCTTGTTGATTTTCTGTCTAACTGATCCGTCCATTGATGTTAGTGGGATGTTAAAGTCCCTTAATATTATCATATTATTATCTTTTGGTTCCTTTATGTTTGTTATTGTTTTATATATTTGAGTGCTCCCATTTGGGTACATAAATATTTACTATTGTTATATCTTCTTGTTAGATTGTCTCTTTATTATTATATAGTGTTCTTCTTTATATCCTGTTATGGTCTTTTTTTAAAGTCTATTTTGTTGAATATAAGTTTTGCTACTCCAGGTTTCTTTGATATCCATTTGCATGATAGATGTTTCTCTGTCCCCTCACTTTCAATCTATAGGTGTCTTTAAGTCTACAGTTAGTCTTTTGTAGGCAGTGTACAGATGGGCCTTTTTCTTTTAACTATTCTGTTACCCTATGTCTTTGGATGGGAGCCTTTACCCCATTTACATTCGAAGTTAATTATTGATAGATATATATTTATGACTATTTTATTATTTGTTTTATGATTGTTTCTGGAGATTTTCTCTAATAATTCCTAACTTTCTCTTTCATGTTTTGATAATTTTCTTTAGTAATATATTTGTATTTCTTTCTCTTTATTTTTTCATATTTATTAGTGGTTTTTGATATATGGTTGCCATGAGGTTTGTGTATAACCTCTTGGGTGTATGGCAGTCTATATTAAGTTGATGGTCACTTACATTTGAACCTTTTCTTTTGCCTTCTCCTCGTCATGTTTTAGGTATATGTAATCATATTTTATACCCTTTTTGTATGTGAATTCCTTGAGTGATTTTTAACAAATATATTCATTTTTACTGCATTTGTTTTCCCTACCTTTATACTGTCACTTTTGGTCTCTCCTTTCCAGTCAAAGAGACCCCTCTAATATTTCTTGCAGTACTGGTTTAGTGCTCATTAACTCCTTTAGTTTTTGTTTGTCTGGGAAACTCTATCTCTCCTTATGTTCTGAATGATAACCTTCCTTGATAGAATATTCTGGGTTGCAGATTCTTCCTGGTTGAAGAATGGAACCACTTTGAATATATCATGCCACTACCTTCTGGCTTTGAAAGTTTCTGTTGAAAAATCTCCTGCTAGCCTTATGGTTTTTCCATTCTACATTACTGACTTCTTTTGTCTTGCTGATTTTAAAATTTATTTTATTGCTCTATTTTGCCAATTTAAATACAATATGTATTGGTGTGGGTCTGCTTTTGGTTATTTTGATGGGGATTTTCTGTGCCTCCTGGATTTGGATATTTGCTTCCTTCCCTAGATTAGGGAAGTTTTCATCTATTATATTTTCAAATAAATTTTCTACCCCCTTTTCTCTCTTTTCTTCTTTTGGGACTCCTATAATATGAATGTTACTATGTTTGATGGAGTTATTCAGTTCCCTAAGTATACTTTCATGTTGCATAATCCTTTCTTTTTTTTTCCATCTTAATTACTTTCTATTACTCTGTGTTCTAGGTCACTAATTTTTTCCTCTGTTTCTTCTATCCTGCTGTTCATGCCACCAATCATGTTTCTCATTTTCTATATTGAGCCCTTTATCTCTGCTATGTTATTCCTTATCTCTGTGTTAAGGGTCGCACACGTCGTGCATTCTTCTCTCAAATCCAGTGAGTATCCATATTATCATTGCTTTAAATTCTCTATCAGGTATGTTATTTGTATCTGTTTCACCTAGGTCTCTGGCCACAGCCTTGTCCTGTTCTTTCATTTGGGATAAGTTTCTCTATCTCTTCATTTTGTCTGCCTCTCTGTGTCTGTTTCTGTGTGTTAAGAAAGTCATCTATGTCTTCTGCTCTTGAAAGCAGTGACTTTATGAAGAAGAGGTCCTGGAGCTGGAGTGCCCTGCAGTGTGGTGTTCTCTGTGCACCAGAACCTGGCACTTCAGGAGAGTATTCTATGTGTGTTGCTTATGCCATGATGTTGCATGTGAGTCAGTTTTCCTTTCAGTGCAGTTATCTCACTCACTCTTTGCCTGTCGTGGGCTGTGCTTGCTCTCTGTGGTGTTGGTGGGATCCAGGCAGGCCAGATATGAGGGGGTAGGCCTGCTGGGGAACTTTGGAGCAGGGCAGCAGTGTCAACAAAATTTGCAGCAAGCCACTAATCCTGTGCTAGATCCCCCAAAGTGCTGCAATGGGTAGGGGCAGTGTGCCGAGGTGGCTGGAGGTGTGAGGTTGGATTTGCCTGGCCCAGCATGCATCTGGGTGCATCATGGTGACTGGGCACAGTACGTGGTGGCAGTCATGCACCTGGCAGCTGGGTTATGTGCAAGTACAACAAAATTTGTCTCAGTCCAGGGCTGAGGCTGGCAGGCTTGGAGTGGGTGAATCCTCAAGAGAGCTCGTGGGTGTAGTGCACTGCTAGTAGGTTAGGTGGCAAGTGTCTATGCGACACTGCCTTCCCCAGGTGTTTGTGCTGGTGAGGAGGAAAATGATGCCTACCGGCTCCCTCATTGTTGCAGAAGTCCCCCAACATGCTCTGAAAACAGTATGAATGGTACAGACTCCTGCTTGCCCCGGATTTTGTGTAAAGTGTCATTTTTATGTTCCCCCTCTGCACAGGATGCTGTCTCTTTAAGGGCGGTGGCCTTTCTATCACTTGCCCTTCTGGCTGACTCAGTGCCAGGTCAGCTGATTTTTAAAGCTCCAGGCTCCAAGTCCCACTAGTTTTATAAACTCATGGAACTTAACCTCTCTGGGTTTTAAAGCTGCACTCTGGGAATTAGTTCCTGTGTATGATTCCTGGTACAGGGGCCCATTTGTGCATGCCCTCTGCCTCTGTGCATAAACAGCTTCCTCCCTCCTTTAGGCAACTACCTCTGTGTTTCTGTTGCAGCTTCTTCTCTATATTTAGTTTTGGAGTTTGTTCTGCCGACCTTCAGATTGATCTCTTGTTCATTGACTTGGATATGGATGATGCATAGTTGTAAACAAGGGACAGGGAAAGCTTGGGGTCCTCCTACTCTACATCTGCCCTCAGACTCCTCAAAAATAATATATATTTCAGAACTAATTGAGAAACAAAGAAATATTGCAACAGACACCAAATAATTATCACTTTTTATTATTGGAGAATGTGGCTTTTCTATAATGAATTCCTCTACTAGGCAAACTCACCTACACAGTCCTGGGATCCAAGCCAGATCAAGTCTCGCCACTTGCCACTCTGTTATTCACAGAAGCAGACTCTGCCCCTACTATGCAGGTTGGCATAGGAACTGCTGCTGAAAGTCAGCTAACTTCAGAGATGAAAAATGGATATTATCTAATAATCGTATCTATTTATTCTTCAGCTGAATCCCAGATACCTCCCCTGGCATAATGAGTAAATATGTGCTGAAAGCAAGGTCTCACTATTTGAGCAGTTACATAAATGGAAGAGTGAAAATAGCCAATAAGCATTCTCTCTGGACATACTACTTTTTAGAACATATTAATAATTTCCTCTTCCATATATAGATGGAAAATGTTCTGCACTTAATTAAGCATTATAAAATTTGATGTGCATATTTCCTTATCTTTCTCTAGGAAAATATAAATGCATATTGTATCAGTTATCTTTTGCTTCATAACAAACGGCATTAGTATTTAGAGGCTTAAATCAATAGCCATTTATATGTTCATTATTCTGTGGATAAGCAATTTGGATGGGAACCAGTCTGGGATATCTCTTCTGTGCATAATATGATTCTGGCTGGCTTTGGCTGTGCAACTTTGGTCACTTCTAAAGTCATTTTCACTTGGATTGTCCTGAAGAGTCCCATGTACCTGCCTGGTTGAACATGGGGATTTTTAGTTTGTCACCTTGATACTCCCCCATATGATTTCTAATCTTCCAGATTATAGCAAGCTTCTTTACATGATTGTGAAAATATATGAGGGAAGTGAAAATAGGGGAGATGGGGGGCGGGGGAGAGAGAGAGAGACATGCTGGTAAATTGCTTAATTGAGATGGCAGGTTCTGAAACAACATTGCCTAAGTTGGAGTTTTAGCTCTGGTGCTTACCTGATATATCTTAAACAAGTTATTTATCTTTTCTTATTTCAACATGAATTAAAATGAATTCACTAATGATTATATGTGTGAAAGAAATCTATGAAATAAACAATTTGTTATATTATTATAATTATATGTTATATGTTGTTGTAATTATACTATTGGTAAACTGATATACAAGTGGAATATATAATTATAACATAAATACTATAGCTATATAATTATAATAATAAATAACAATATAAATAAAAAGCACAGAAAAGAAATCTAAGTAATCAGAAAATGTGACACTATAAAAGTGTGGAAAGAAACCGAACACTAAATAAATTATAGAATATAAAATATAACAGGGGCGCCTGGGTGGCACAGTCGGTTAAGCGTCCGACTTCAGCCAGGTCACGATCTCGCGGTCTGTGAGTTCGAGCCCCGTGTCAGCTCTGGGCTGATGGCTCAGAGCCTGGAGCCTGTTTCCGATGCTGTGTCTCCCTCTCTCTCTGCCCCTCCCCCGTTCATGCTCTGTCTCTCTCTGTCCCCAAAAAAGTAAATAAACGTTGAAAAAAAATTTTAAATAAATATTAAATAAATAAATAATAAAAAAAATATATAATAAAAATAGAATAAGTGATAGCAAGAGGTATAGAGGATTAAATTGAAAAGAATCCGGAAACCCAAATCTAACTTAGGAAGTAAAAAGAAAAAACAGGTAAAATGATTCAAAAATGTAAAATTTATTTTTCCAGAATAAGATTATTTATGTTCCTGAATAAGAAAATCTACATATAGGAAGTGTATATTTTATACTTAAAAAAATTAATCTATCCCACTTGAGAAATACCCAGTAAAATTGGGTTACAAAGAAAAGAAAGAAACCCAGTGCCTCTAAGCACAAAGACTAAGTCACTCAAAAGTCACTTAAAAGTCACAAAAAAATGATAGAAAATCAAGTTAACATAAAACATTTGTACAACATTGAAAATGAAAGAGGAATGAAGCATTATTTATAAGATAATCAACTGTAATCTCAGAATTTTATACCCAGACAAACTGTCATTGAATGATCAAATATATACACAACTGATGAAAATGTAAATCTCAAGGAATATTTTTTTAATGTTTATTTGTTTTTGAGAGAGAGAGCACGAGACATTGGAGGAGGGGCAGAAGAAGAGGGATACAGGATCCAAAGTGGGCTCTGCACTGACAGCAGAGATCCCGATGCATGGCTCGAGCTGACAAACTTAGAGATAATGACCTGAGCCAAGATGCTTAACCAACTGAGCCACCCAACACCCCAATCTCAAAAAAAATTGTACACATGAGTATTTTTGAAGAACCTATAGAAGGTTCATTTAATAAGGAGATGACTGGAAAATTTTAGCAAAGGATGACTTAATGATTATTGGATGAATTTAAAACCATATGTATTAGTAAAAAAAAAAAAAAAAGAGGGGATAAAAATGAAAAGCTTTTTGCTATTGTTGACTCCCTCATGTGAAATTGCTGAGCAAAACCTCTAAAACAATGTCTGTATATCTTCTGCATGTATGAAAATAAAGTTTTTCTAGATATACATGAATAAATCGAACATGTTCATATGACTTAGGATGTTTATTATATTACTGGATTAGTATTATAAAATTATATATTTAGGCAGAATATTTTATAATTATAAACTGGTGAGAAATTTATGAAAATATTAGCTAAAGAAATATTATATTGTTGGGTTTTAATGTCAAATAGGTAATTAAAGATTCATAAGTTGTTAAAAATCAACATCATGAAAGAGCAAGTGCAATTAAGTCTTAAAGGCCTACAATGAAATCTTCTTTCCCATACATATTCAAATGAGAAAACTTAAAATGAGAGAGTAGGAAGAGATAGTTTAAAAGTCTTATAAGTATCATATAGTAACAATATGAAACAGCCTATAATATTTAAGAATTGCTCCTTTTTTCTCCTTTTTCACATTTTCCAATAATTCTTTACTGACATATAATTAGAAATAAATAAAAATATATATAAAACATAAAGACAGCATGTACACAGGTATAATGAACAAACCAAACCATAACAGTTTTTATTTAGGGGTTACAAGATGACAATTTATTTTTTTCTCCTTGTATTCCCTCACCTGAGTTTTCAGCATGAGCATGTTTTAATTTATAAAGAAAAAATAATAATTCCTGTGTTGATTACTTGAACTTATTCAGAATTCAGTAATAAACATTTATTTTAATGATATTTTTCCATTTATTTGTTTTGAACTTTCAGTTCTTTTGGTATGAACATTCCATTAACTTTGAAATAGGCTTTAAGGGATTACAACATAGGATGCCAAAGAAAGTCAATTAGAGATTTTTAAGAGAAGGAGGGAAAGAGAAAGAGAGGAAGAGACTCCTGGTATCTAAAATAAAGGAAGATGTAAATATATCACCAAAAGCCTTCCTTTCCATAATTACATACTACATTTGGCTTCAAGAGCTGAAAACTAATATAGTTAATTATTATTAAATTATTGTATGAGAAACAATCATGAACAACCCATTCCATAAAAAAAAAAAGATACAGAAAAGAAAGTACTGCCTTATAAGTGTTGTAATGACCTCTAAAGACAGAATGATTAGTCATGAACTAAACCTTGTGGCCCCGAGCTATTCTCTAGGGGTCAAAAGATAACAGAGTCCTAGACATGTAGTCTCAAATGTTTTCAGAATAGGAAGAAGAAAGCTTGGGAAGACAAGACATTTTTCCTGTGGTGTGTCTTTGCCAACACTGTTTTAAGTCAGTTATTGGATTACGATCTGTTTGTCACTGATTTATACTACAAGTAACTATAAAATAAACAGTTTACCTCTCTTGGTTAAAATGATGGCTGCATGTTTTAAATATTACATGTGGCCTGACTTTGACTCCAGGTTGCCATTGACAACCCTGAGCTGATAACATACCTTCGCTGTGACTTTGCTTCCACCTCTATAAAATAGGGATCATTTATTCATTCATTCAGCACACGTTTATTGATTATGACACCTGTCAAGATAGGATGGGTTATGCTGTGGTAATATACTCCTTAACTCTCAATGGCTGCACACCACAAGTATACTTCTCTGTCCTGCAAATTCACTCTGGATCCTCCATGTGTACACTCAGCATTCCAAGCTGCTGCACTCTTTTGGCAACCCGTATGAACATAAGCTTCCAAGACCTTTACACAAGGAAGAAAAAGGAGGCTGAAGAGTCAAGAATCAACAATTAAATAGCCACCAAGAAATAATATTTACATTTTCACTTGCATTTCCTTGACAAAGCATGTGTTACGTCCACTCCCTAACTTCAGAATGTTGGGAATGAACCCTTCCCCCTTGTGACAAAAGAATAGATCGGCTCTCATAGGCAGTGCAAGTGTCCATCACAATCACCTTCAGGGTGTCAGAAGCTGTCGTTAACTCAGCTAATAGAACAGCATCCAGAAAAGTCTAAATCATTAGACCCCATTGATCTTTAATTATAATAACGATGATGGGGTAGGGCTTTATAGATATAAACAGATAGACAATATAAAATACAGCACAGAATGCTAAATGTTATAGGAGAAAAGAAAGTAGGCTAAGTGGGATAGCAAATGGAAGGAAAAAAGACAGCAGTAGTTGCTTACAATTTATTTTTAATGTCATTGGAAAGTGTGGAAGACTGTATTGATAAGGTGGTATTTGAGTAGGGACCTAGAGGCAACAAACTATCTGGAAAAGGAAACAGCAAATGTAAAGAATTTGAGGCAGTAAAGGTGTATTTTAGCATTTCAAGAAACAACTACGATACCAATACGGCTAGAAATGAGTAAGTAACAGAATAAAAAATAAAGAGTTCCGAGTAGCAAGGAGAGGTGAGATCTTGTCCAGACTTCTAGATCTTGGCAAGCATATTGCTCTTGCTTCAGGTACAATGGGGAATTTGGGCATAAAAATAACATTATTTGATTTAAAACTTAAAAGGATCACCCTTGCTGTGTGCAGTACAGATTTTGGCAGTGTGAGTAGGAACTGGAATAAAAAGCTGTTGTAATAATGCAGCATGATAATTATTATCAGAATTATATCAGAATGTAATTGTTATCAGAAATGGTAATTATTCTAAAATGTAAAGTGGAAGCGAATGGTGGGCAGTAAGTTAATTATGAATTTTTGGAAGCTATTGACCACAAAATTTCCAGATGTATTGGGATAGTCAGGTAAAGAGTTAATGAAAAGTAATTTTAAGTTTTGTGATAAGAAAAACTGGAAAAATTAATTTGTCTTTTATTGAGATGTGGAAGTCTATGATATTAGATTACGGGAGTTGGAAATGAAGAGTTTATTATTGGACATGCACTGTATCAAATGCATTTTAACTATGTCAGTAAAGAATTGGTATAAATGGTGGAGGGCACTTGTTGGGATGAGCGCTGGGTGTTATATGCAAGGGATGAATCACTTGGTTCTACTCCTGAAACCAATACTGCACCATATGTTAACTAACTTGAATTTATATACATAAATTTTTTTAAAAGTTTACAAAACCTCATGTTTGTTCATAATAATATAAAAAAAATAGTGTAAATTGCTGGATTTACAATTTCAAGTCTGAAGTTAACATGAAAGTTCTATGCTGGGATAAATATATGGGAGTCACCAATATTTCAAATATTCTTAAAGCCATGAGACTGAATAAAATCACCTAGGAAGTGATTGCAAAATAGGGAAAATATGTGATAAACAAGTCCTCATATATTCTGTAGTATAATAGTAAAAAGAAATTAGCAGAGAGAGAGAGAATATACATTCCAGTAAAGAAGCAAAGAAGCAATGACATCAAGAGAAAATCATGTCTAGAAACCGATATGAAAAAAGTGTTTTGAGAAAGGAATGTGATCAATTGTGCTAAATGCTGCTGGATAATTCAAATAAAGGCAAACAGGTCATCAGTAGTAACAATGGTCAGTTTATACATATTCTCATGGAGATAAATGACATGATATATACAAACCATTAAGCCTAATGTTTACTTAGTAGGAATTCAATAAATGTGTTACTGTTTTGAGGGCCACCTGGGTCACTCAGTCGGTTAAACATACAACTCTTGATTTCAGCTCAGGTCATGATCTCACTGTTCGTGGGATGGAGCCCTATATTGGGCTCTGTTCTGACAATGTGTAGCCTGCTTGGGATTCTTGGATTTATTCTCTCTCTCTCTCTGTCTCTGAACCTCTCCCACTCATTCTCTTTCTCTCTCACTTACTCCCCCTCTCTGTCTCTCTCAAAATAAGTAAACTGTAACAAAATATTACTATTTGAGGCGGGTGTTATCCTGTTGTGATAGTTCATTCATCTGTTGTGACTGATTTTAATGATATTCAAATGCATAAAGATTCATGGTACTCAACAACCAGTGTAATCTAGAAGAAAAAGTTTGAGGGAGAATGCCAGTCTCACTCTGTCATCTTCAAAGGATACACATAGTTTGAAGAAAAAGAAGTTACCTATGTGATTTTAGAGAGAGGACAGAAAATGAACAAAGGCATCAAAAGTAAGAGAATAGGGCATATTGTAAGATCTAAATTGGTTGTTATAATTAAAGGAGAAGGAAGTATATTGTGATGCTGGAAAGGGCAACTAAAATGTCAGGCATAGGCTATTTTATGAAGGTTTATATGTGTCATTCCAAAAAAGTTCTAAATTTGTCTTTTTTTTCCAATATATGAAATTTGTCAAATTGGTTTCCATACAACACCCAGTACTCATCCCAAAAGGTGCCCTCCTCAATACCCATCACCCACCCTCCCTTCCCTCCCACCCCCCATCAGCCCTCAGTTTGTTCTCAGTTTTTAAGAGTCTCTTATGCTTTGGCTCTCTCCCACTCTAACCTCTTTTTTTTTTCCTTCCCCTCCCCCATGGGTTCCTGTTAAGTTTCTCAGGATCCACATAAGAGTGAACACATATGATATCTGTCTTTCTCTGTATGGCTTATTTCACTTAGCATCACACTCTCCAGTTCCATCCACATTGCTACAAAAGGCCATATTTCATTCTTTCTCATTGCCACATAGTACTCCATTGTGTATATAAACCACAATTTCTTTATCCATTCACCAGTTGATGGACATTTCGGCTCTTTCCATAATTTGGCTATTGTTGAGAGTGCTGCTATAAACATTGGGGTACAAGTGCCCCTATGCATCAGTACTCCTGTATCCCTTGGGTAAATTCCTAGCAGTGCTATTGCTGGGTCATAGGGTAGGTCTATTTTTAATTTTTTGAGGAACCTCCACACTGTTTTCCAGAGTGGCTGCAACAATTTGCATTCCCACCAACAGTGCAAGAGAGTTCCCTTTTCTCCACCTCCTCTCCAGCATCTATAGTCTCCTGACTTGTTCATTTTGGCCACTCTGACTGGCGTGAGGTGATATCTGAGTGTGGTTTTGATTTGTATTCCCCTGATGAGGAGCGACGTTGAGCATCTTTTCATGTGCCTGTTGGCCATCCGGATGTCTTCTTTAGAGAAGTGTCTATTCATGTTTTCTGCCCATTTCGTCACTGGGTTATTTGTTTTTTGGGTAAATTTGTCTTTTAATGCAAGGGAGTACCACTGAAAATTTTTAAGCAAGGAAACATAACCTCTTCAATAAGTTATTAAAAATTCACTCTAGAGGCACCTGGGTAACTCAGTCGGTTAAGCTTCCGACTTCCGCTCAGGTCATGATCTCACAGTTTGTGACTTCGAGCCCCACATTGGGCTCTCTGCTGTCAGTGCAGGTCTTCTGATCCTCTGTCTCCCTCTCTCTACCCCTCTTCTACTCTCTCTCTCTCTCTCTCTCTCTCTCAAAAATAAAACATTAAAAGAAATTTCCTCTAGCAAAAAAAAAAAATGGAGAATGGATTTGAAATATGAAAAATGTAATCTGAAAATCAACTATTAGAACAGTCAAGGTGAAAATATTTAGTATTGAATTAAGTTAATGATAATATGTTTGAAAAGGGGAGGAAGTATTTGTGAAATATATTTAAAAATTCAGATAATTTGATAAATTGGATATAAATTGAAGAAGAATAAAGATGAAATATCTTAGATAACTTCCAAATCTCTATGAATGTGTCTTGCTCAATAATGATTCCACTAACCAACATAAAAATACCTTATAGAAAACTGAAATTTAGAAAGGAGTGAATAATTCTCTTTTTGATTGATTGGCTTTGAAACAGCTTGGAATGGACAGGACACTGTTGTGAGTATAAATTTCAAGTCTAGTAAAGAAGATATAATTTTGGTGGTTATTGAATTAGAAGACATCAGCATGAAAGTGGTGACTGAGCTCAGTTTCTTTTTTATTCTGTTTTTTGTTGTTTGTTTTGTTTGTTTCTTTGTTTTTTAGTATTTTGCCCAGTGCACATAGAGTGAGATTAGAATAGTGTCTGGGATGGCCCACTGATAAATCCTTGCTAAGACAAGCTATTGCATGTCAACTTGAACATTACTTATTGATTAACCCATCATCATTTTAATAAAAGAGTTTCAGTCCTTCTAGGCACTAGGAAAGTTACTTGATCAATAATTGAATATTCTAGTTAACTTAAGAACATATGGTCAAGGGAAATGTATTAATGGACAAGTGTTTCACTGAGGAAAACACAGAAAATATTACTGTAGTACAAAATTTAAGTGAACAATCCTATAGATGAATGGGTGAGTTTTACTCAAGATGATATTAAAAACTTTGGGAATGTCTCTCAATAAGAAATATTCATTTTGTACAATATTAAGAGGAAATTTACCTCTGTAATAACTATGAATTATATTCATCTATTTCTCAAGACTCTTTTTTTTATCTATAAGCTTAATCCATGCATCTAAAATTGGATGTGTATTTTCTTGCTGGCTAAGTTAGGAAGATATATACACCATTTACTGCACAATAATACTGGATACACAGGAGATCACTACTGTAAGAATGGCTATCTGGACTTGTATAATACAGAAACAGACAAGGGAAGTGTGATTTCAGCTGTTAAAGTAGTTTATTGCATTATATTGAACCAGGTTGCTTTTAGAAATGCAAATGGGTAGAAAAGTTTGTAAGAATGTTCGGTAATCAAAAGGATACAAAAATACAGATTTGAAGGGGTACATGCACCCCATGTTTATAACAGCATTATCAACAACAGCCAAACTATGGAGAGAGCCCAAATTTCTACTGACTAATGAACAAAGAAGAAATATATATATATATTCCATATTCCATATATATATATTCCATATATGGAATATATATATATGTGGAATATATATATATGGAATATGGAATATATATATATTCCATATATGGAATATATATATATGGAATATGGAATATATATATATATATGGAATATATATATGGAATATGATATATATATATATGGAATATTACTTGGCCATCAAAAAGAATGAAATCTTGTAATTTGCAATGACTTGGATGGAGCTAGAATGTATTATGCTAAGCACAATAAGTCAATCAGAGAAAGACAAATACCATATGATTTCACTCATATGTGGAATTTAAGAAACAAAAAAGACGAACGTATGGTAAGGGAGGGGGAAGAGAAAAAAGAGAAATAAACCACAAAAGACTCTTAACTATAGAGAATAAACTGGGGAGGGTGGATGGAAGGAGGTGGGTGGCAGATGGGCTCGATGGGTGATGGGTATTAAGGAGGGCAGGTGTGATGAGCGCTGAGTGTTGTATGTAAGGGATGGATCACTGAATTCTACTCCTGAAACCAATATTATACTGTGTGATAACTAACTACAATATAAAGAAAAAAAAGAATGTTGGGTAATACAGAGTACAATGTTTTGGATCAGTCTCTCTCTCTCTCTCTCTCTCTCTCTCCACCCCCCCCCCCCTTCTCCAACATACACACATACACTCCAAACCAACAGTCAGATTATTAGGTCGGTCAGAGAGCAAGGCATGCTATATGAGTCAGGCCACCTAGATAGCTTTTCCCATAGTTAAAGCAGTGATGCAAAGGCAAAATAAACAGTTACCTTTCAGGCTGAGGTCAGTCTTCACACAAGGGTGAGGGGTTCTCACCAAGTTATTTGTTGTAGCTCATTTGTTGTAGCTCCTGCTGACTAAACTTCCAGATGTCCCTTGTGTTTTCATCTTTTTTTTTTTTTTTTTTTTTAGCTTGAAATTCAATTGGCTTGTGAGCTACCAATATCCTCCTTAGAGGTTCCTTTTGCTTAAGTAAGTCAGTGTTACTTTCTGGTACTTGAAATTGAGACTCATGTGTGAAATATTTTGTGGCTAAACATCTAAGGTATTTGATGCTCCATTACAAATTAAAATTATGGATAATCTAGTGTTAAAATGAATTTTTAGAAAAGGTGCTCTTAAAATCACATTCCACAATATTGCTTTCTGCTAAAATTTGCTTGAAGGCAGAAAAGGAGATATCCCTTACTTTCTTCGATCTAAATGTAGTGTGTTTATATTTACTATTTTTGAAACTGAATAGGTAATAAATAATGAAAAAAAAAAAGGCCAGCCACTACCAATCAGTTCTAAGAAAGCACTGCTTTCAAAACTTGTATCCTGAAATTTACTGTTATTTTGCTGTTCTCGATGAAGATCAGCTTTATTTGTAATCAGCTGCATGATTGAGGTTCTGATTGCCTTGGAACATCAGAGGTTCCTTGGCTATTTACAAAAGTCTCAGGATGTTTACCATGGAGAGCTGGGCAGATTTGATAAAGAGAATGTATCTCAATTTAAATTATTTTCTAGAGGTTTTCCTGAACTTTCCCTTTGGGCAAGGATTTTTTTTCACCTGTTTTTTTTTAAAGCCAAATTGAACTATAAAAGATTTAACTGGTATTTTATTAGCTATCATTCATAACAATTGACTTTAAATACTAAATTTTTTGTGAAGTTCCATCCTGGTTCCTGATGGGTCTCATATTTATAAACTCCAAAGATATTTCTATATCTAGAGAGAAATAAAATATTTTTTTTTGTTTAGTTTCCAAGGGAAGCAATTTCTACCCATGTCATTGAGCTTAAAATTTTTACTTCCTGGGGTGGTTTTAGAGGATGGGTATGGATTTTGCTGTTTTCACCAAGAAACAGTAATTTTTCATAATAGGTAAAAAGATTATACTTTTTATTGTCAAGTACAATATACCACTATATATATAGAAGAACAGTTTTTAATAGAATTATTACACAGCTTTGTGGTCACTTCAGAAAACTGCTAACAACATCATATATGCACGAGAAGGTGACTTTTTTTTAATCTACTCATTATTTAGAAAAAACAAAAGCTTCTTAGAAAGAACAGTTAGATATTTATTTATTTGCAGAAAATAATTCCCCTTAAGTGGAAAATAAGTAATATATAAAAAAATCCCTCTTTGTTGTGATCATCTATTTCAATTTGGGCAATCTAGAGAATTTTAGCAGGTCTCTGAGAAAAAAGGGCTGTAGGTGGAGTTGAGTTTTGAGTGACACCATCCTTACTGATGATTAAGAATAAATTTTATTTTTAAATTTATTTTTATTTATTTTTTATTATTTTATTCTCATGTTAACATACAGTTTAGTCTTGGCTTCAGGAGTAGAACCCAGTGATTCATCTCTTATGTATGTCACCCAGTGCTCATTCTGAAAAGTACCCTCCTTAATGCTTGTCACCCATTTAACTCACTCTTCCCACCTCCACCCCCCCCCCATTAACCCCCAGTTTGTACTCTGTATTTAAGAGTCTCTTATGGTTCGCCTCCTTCTCTTTTTTTATCTTATTTTTCCTTCTAAAAAAAAGATAAATTTTAAAAATATTCAAGCTTTCATTACATTCCTAACTCCAAACTTTTAATGCCAGTGTGTGTGACTTAACATACAATTAACTGCAACTTCTGAAAGGAACTAAAATCAGTCTTCAAATGTTCCTAAAATTTGCTTCTCAAAAATATAAATTTTACAACAGTCAAGCCACTGTTTAAATCAGGTACCTGCAGCATAAATCAAAGTCTAAAGTCTTAGTGGCTCACCTTCTGCCCAAAATGATGTCTGATATGGACAACTGGACCTCCTCCTGCTTGTAACCATGCCAACTGAAACCCATGGCCTCCACAGCTATGGAGGGGCCTTTGAGTCAAGTACACTGGCTTGTTATTGACTCAGCCCAGAAGTGATACAGACCCCTTCTGCTCACTCTTCATTGGTCAGAAGTACTTATATGGCTCCAAACTAACTCTAACACTGCTGGGAAATGCAAAGGAGCATATGTAATTTTTTATGAGGCTACCCACATTAAGAAAGTCTATCCCTTTTTCCACCAAAGCTGCATCATTGATTGAAAATTTTTCACCAAAAAATGATTTGGTACCTAACTCAACAAATGCAACTAAAGTATTATAAATTATTAGGGCAATAAGGAAGAGAGAAAAAAACTAACTTCAAATTTTGAAATTATTGCAATCAGTAGTTTTATTTTCATCACCCTGGAAGAACAACTTGTCCATGCTTAAAGTCACCCTGTAAGTGATAATACAAATACAATTACATTATAAAACTTAGCTCTTTTAAAATTTGACATGATATCCCATCAGTTTGAATCATTCTGAAATTAGATAGTAACTTTGTAAAGCTAAAAGAAAAGATTTGGGAATTTTTTTCTTTTTTTTCCCCTTAAAATAATTGTCTTTTATTTGGCAGGAAAATATCAGCTCAGGACTCTGCAATGGCATTATAACTCAGGCCCAGAATAGTGATTTCCCCAAAGTGGGAATTCCACGATATTTGAAATTTTTAGTTAATTTTAAGGATATTGTATAGACATAGTCCTCTTTAATTACCTCCAGGTTCTCCAGCTTCTTATAAGGAGAGATAATGCAAGCAAACATTCAGAAACTTAGTTTCTCGAAGGAAGGGAGAAGCTAGCTAGCATTTACTAAAGTCTTATATGCTGGGCACGAAACAAATTTTCTCATATAAACCTCACAAAAAGTAGCACTGTTATTATATTTTTAAATAATTGAGGAAATTGAAGCATTCAGTTAATAAGTGAACGAGCTTGAATTATAATTGCAATTTGGCTCCAAAGTATCTCTTCTTTCTTCTAAACCTTAAACCATAAGTCTATAAAGTTTTTCATAGCACATCCACACTATTTAAAAAAATTAATTAAGGATATCTGATACATAGGCACTTCTGCATTGGTATATATCTTCTGTTTTAAAAAAAATGTTTATTTATTTTTGAGAGAGAGAGAGAGAGAGAGTGAGGGGTCAGGAGCAGAGAGAGGGAGACAGAATCCTAAGCAGGCTTCACTCTTGTCGGCACAGAGCCTGATGCCAGGCTTGAATTACAAACCGAACCATGAGATCATGACTTGAGCTGAAATCAAGAGTTGGAAGTTTAACTGAATGAGCTGCCCGGTGCCCCTGTATATATTTTCTACAGTGCACTAGGTACATTATTAAATAAGCACAAACATAGAAATTTTGAACAGGTAAAGAACAAAAAGATAGAAATAGAGTTTCTAATACTTAAGTCAGTACAATATGTTGTGCATTTCTCTATAAAGACACTGTGGAAAACAGACTCTTTTTTAAACTTTTTAGTTTCAAATAATTATAAATTCACAAGAATTTGCAAAGAAAAATAGTACAGAAATTCATTCAGCTTCTTCTGATGGTAACACCTTACATATCAAAATGAGGAAATGATATTGACACATTACAGTTACTTAGACTAGAGACTTTATTCAAAAATCACCACCCCAAAGGAGATTTTTATGAACAAAATGATCTTATCATTTATAAAAATGAGAAAATATTCCATGATACATTTGGAATGTGCTTTTCAATTCACCAAGTTCTTAAAATGTATAATCAACAAGCCAGTGAAAGTTAATAGTTCTTCCAGGATGTCAGTACTTCTCAGTGTCTAAGAGTACATCCTCAGCCTTAGTATGTAACCCAATATCAACATTTATTCTGTGCCTCAGTTTACTCATCTTTATAATGGAGCTAATAAAGGTATCTACCTCACAGGGTATTAGCTATTATTATTAGCATTATTCAAGTTCCAGATGAATAGATGTACTCAGAGAATTCAATCCAATTACCTAAAATCCAGTTGCTAATTAAATAGAAAGCTGGATTTAAATTAGATGACTCTACCTGAGTGGTGTTTTTGTTTTTTCTTTCTGTTTATGTTTATTTATGTTTGAAAGAGAGATAGAGTGTGAGCCAGGAAGGGGCAGAGAGAGAGGGAGACATAGATCCTAAACAGGCTTCAGGCTCTGAGCTGTCAGCGCAGAGCCTGATGCTGGGCTGGAACTCACAAACTGCAAGATCATGACCTGAGTCAGAATCAGGCACTTAACTGAGCCACCCAGGAGCCCCTGAGTGCAGTTTCTGCCGTGCTACATGCCTCCTTCCGAGGAAAAGAAAAGAGATGGAATAGGAAATAATACAGCATAACTCCCATTTTACACTATTCTCAACATTTTTAGACCCTTCATTCATAGTTTAGTGCTTACTTTTGTTAATTATCTTTATCAAAAAATGAGAACTCTGGTTTTCCCTTTAGGTAAAAGATTCCAAACTGTAGTTGTCGTTTATATTTCCATTTAATTCTTTTTAAAATTTTTTATCTTATAAAGACTTTCATTATATAAGTCTTTAGCAGCAAGAGTGAGTTATACATACAGACAAGCAAGCAAACAATTCATTGTAATTTATCTGAGGTGTTGCCTAAGGCTGCTAGAGTATTAGCAGATAATTCTCAGTTAAAGACAAATTAGTTGTTACAGATCAATATGTAAACCAAATCATTAAGCACCAATTTCTCTTGTGCAAACTTACTCAACCCCAGGTTTTAAGAAAACATCACGTTAAACATAGACGTGTTCTGGTAAAAGCCACAGTATGAAACTAGAGCCAATTTCAGTCCAAAATCACAATGAATAGTTTTTCCAGTCATATGGGGAATTTTTATTTCATTTTCTAACATTTTCTCAAAGTAGTCTGCACATGGGTTTTGGTAAATGTAAACATTAACTGTTGCTATTATCCTAGTTTTATTTTAAAAGAATTATATTTACTATACCTACAAATAGTTCACACGAAGCAAGAAACCTAATATTTATATTTTACAATAAATATTATGAATATCTCTCTCAGGGAAAGAAACTGTTTAGATAATCTGCGTTTCACAGAAAATCTTGCTTCTAAATCTTAGAGGCTATAGTTTTTTGTTTTAACTTCTTTCATTTTAGAGACAATTTTCACTATAAAAGTAAAAGAGTGCCTTTTAGCTATAGTTCAGAAACTTTTTTTTTTTTTTGCAAAGGGGGGAAATTGTGGAAGCTGTAAATAAATAATGATTGCCAAAGATCAGAGGAATTTTACATAAGACCAAAGCAATTTAATCTGATGCTTTGATACAAGTTTGTAAATAATTCAGCATAATGATAATAATGGCATCTTGAGAATTCCCAGCAACTGAGTTGTCCTCGAAGGTATTAGAAGATGATTAGAAATTGAATAGTTTTAAGTCATGAGTTAATTTTTGATTTTTTCTTCCAATGGGGGGGTGAAGTGTACTCTTTTAAATAGTTGCTACCCAATCTCTTTAATGTAAACACCAAAAATGTCCTCTGTGTAGTAGAATCCACTTAGCCAGAGGCAGAATAGCTGTTTTTTTTTTTCCCTAAGACTCAAGAATTCAAAATCAGTAGAATTTTAATAATTTTGTGCTTCACACACGTTATCTTCAGCCAATTTTTCCTCATCTCCTTAGAAACATGCGGGCACATATGATCCGAAAAGGCCTGATTTTCAGACTGGAGTAAACCAATCCCTGCTCAGTGGGTCAGTTTTGTCACACTTCCACCTAGCTTAATCTTTGGCAGGTTACTTTTTTTTCTTTCCAGGAGCTTAGATTTCCTCATGGGTAAAATAAAGAAATTGGACTCTGTGATCTCCATGATCTCCTCTAGTTCTGAAACGCTCCAAGCATATTGCTTTCTAAATAATTTCTAAAAGAGAAGGGTCTTCATTACCAGCTTCTTTCTATTTGTCCAGCCAGCCAGAGAATTACTGACAGTTCTGTAGACTCCAGGCTGCTTCATAAACCCATGCTGATTCTTGTGTAAATGGAAAACCCTTCTGCTTTCTTTTGTAAAGGAAGCATCTTCTCATCCCTCTACACCTCATTCAATTGCCCTCCCTCTGAAAAATCTTATTCCAGCCTTGCAAAGTTTATTACTTTCTCCCTTAAACCATCACTTTTAGTGGTATGTTTCTCTATTTTCACACCCATCATTGCAGATGTTAATATTCTTTTAGTATCCATGCGCCCAAATAAATTAATTTCTTTGAGGATAGATTCATGTTTTTGTCTTTGTTTCTCCACAAGTGATGGATTCTACATTGTGAATACTCAATAAATTTCTGGTAAATGAAAGACAGTTAAATAGTTAATAAGGTAAGCACATATTCATTTTAAAAAAGACTGGAAGATATAAGATTGAGATAATGCTGTTAGTTCTATTATTAATTTTGTATAGTTGTATAAATTACTTCAACTTACTGAGCCCTTTGGTCGAGTATCACGAATATTGCAAACAATGCCTAGCCTATTGGATTGCTTTCATGCTTATACAGTATAATATTAAGTTAAATTACCTAAGTAGATATGTTATTAATTAAAATTATACACACACATGTATGCATATATGTAAACTACTTTAAAACTGCCAAGAGACATGTAATTGTAAGGGATTATTATTATATCTGGTCAACCACCACATATAATAGTGAAAATTCCCTACTCTAGATCTATCAGATACAGATTTTTCTTTAGTTATCAAAAATGCCTTTTAAACATCTTGGTGGGAAAGTGCAGTTCAAGGCTCCAGCTAACAGAGGAGTTAATAATAACTGAAAAATCATAATAGTTTTCCAAATATCAAGATATCCTCGAGAAAGTACTTTCCAGCTGGTTCAGTTAACATTGTTCTTTTCTTTATTAAGATACCATCCTTTGCACAATACGAAATTGAACTTTAGAAACATCTGATTTTACATCACTAATGAACCATATGCCAGTGACTTTTTATTTTGTTCTTTTTTTTAACTTTATCTTACATAGTTAGCCACAAAACTATATTTTCTATGAGAAAATGACATTTTCTCCTAATTGTTATAAAAAGGTGAGGAATGGAAAACTTGAACTTAGTTTGTTTCATTGTCTCACACTGGTCAATGGAAGATATACAACTCCCCTGTAGCCCTTCTTGTTACAGCAAACAACATAAATGGTCAGAATGCCAAAGTCCAGGAAGGTCCATGGAAAACATATCTCACCTCAGGATGCAAGACTCACCGTGCTGACTAATCATACAGTATGCATGCAGTTAAAATAGCACTACTTAAAGCCTGCATATGTCGTGGGCTTTCTACTTTTTCATATCACACTAAAATTAAAACAGTGAATATCGATATGATGAAATGAACCAGGTGATTGTGATACATGTAAGTTTTACTAAGCACCATTTACTAAGCACATTTTCAAGGTAAAATTAATAATCCAAACAGTAGAAACAAATAGAGAGCTGGCATACATCCATATTTTCTCTTGGAGAAAGCAAAAAAAAAAAAAAATGCCATCAAAGGTGACACTTTTCTTCACTCAGATGCAGGATATTATGTAAATTTAGAAAAAATTGATGTCTGATGAGAAAGAACAATGTTTATAATGCTATTCAAGATGAAAGTACAAAAAAAATAATGTTCAGGTTAGGATGTATGCCTGTATAAGGGCAAAGATTTGATACATAGATTAATAACTGTGTGTAGGCATAAATATAGCTACAGAAATCACTATGGACACAATTATACACCTAGATATCCATTACTGCAACAATACACAACTTTAGAAATAGTATTAAACTCCATACTCCATCTCTTCCAACACTCTACAACATGTGATTTTCCAATAGGGCCCCTTACTTACCCTCAGCCCTCTGTTCTTACTTCAATTGCACTCATCTATTCCCTTATAGAGAACACACTTTATGATACATTTTGGGTATTCGTTTTCTCTAGTATTGTTAAACTAATGATGGTTTACCACCAAGAACAGTGTCTGCTTCTTGACTCTGTCTGAAAGCCCACTCAACCTTTATTTTCTTCTCCTTGAAAACTTTTATGGATGGTGTAGATTTTTTAAATGCCCAGACTTAGGTCCTAAAAATTGCTGCCTGGCTGTCTTACTCACTACCTAAGAAATATCTTATCTCAGAGAAAATCACCTTTTTATTTCTATTTCACTGAAGTGTTACAACACGTAAATTATAACCATAAGATTCTTCGAGTTATTTTCCATCATGTCTCAGTATTTCTGTGATGGTCTGAGAAAATTCGAGATTACTTAAATTTGATGTAACTAAGAACATATTCATGATATTCTTATTTAATAATCAAATATTTTACCAACAGCATCATCTATTCTAAATATTTCAATGGAATAAGAGCAAGATAGTTATGGTACAGCAAATCAAAAAGAATAAATGGATGAAATTACATATTTAACTTAGTGTATTTTTTCAGCAGATTTGTCTTCCAAATTAGGAATTGCTTAGGTTAAAATTAAGCCTGATTTCTCTCTTGGAAAGGAAAATAACAGAATGAAATATATTCCACATACGTTTCAAAGACCTTATTTTTCCCAAAAGACGTGTGTGTGTACACACAGGGCAACACATCAGGGCTATGCACAAGTAAGCATATAAATCATACCCATTTCAATTATATAGAGTCCACAAATAAAGACCCATTAGTGTTTGGTTGTGAGTCAAGTGTGGGCAGTGAGCACGTCATTTCCTCCATTGATAGCTCCCTCCATGCGGAGCAAATTCTCCTTGCCCAATTTTCCAGGTCCTGCCCAATCTCCACACTTCCATCTCTGCAGAGGAGGATGAGGCTTCATATGATTGGCTAATTTGGGAGAAAAGACAAGCATGACTAACCCAGCCCCTTCTCTGCTTTTTTTCAAGGTGGATGCACATTCTACTCTACTCTTCCATGCCAAAGGTCATAAGGGCCATCTTTGTTCCTGCAGTGAAGAGTCCCTACAGAACTCGGTACATAAGTCTTTGTAGCTCTGGGGTTTAGCATTAGAGAGCTCAGTTGCTGGTGGGTATAACACAACCTTCCCAGGGTCTTACTACTTTCTTTTATCTGCCTTACATAATTTGTCTTGTTCCCCACCCCCCACCCCACCCCCCCAAACCCCCGCCTCATGTAGTTTAGCATTCAGATGTGAAGATGAAGGGTGACAATTTTTCAGTTTCCAAATCCACCAAATTGAAATGTATGCTTTTATTTATTTTTTAGGCAGTGTATTTGTACTAGGAAATGAATTACAAGAATCATTGAATAAAAAGACTCATTTAAGTCAAAATTGTATTTATATTTATTTAGATAGTCACTCTAAAGTACAGAATCAGTGTATATTCCCTACAAGTGTAACAGGTTCAATCAGTGAAAATACTGGGATCTTCAGCCTCTGACCTGTCATGTTTTGCTTCAGTTCTTTAGTCTGCTTTCTCTTTTTTGTCAAACCCTGGTGTGAGCAGGACAGCCTTAAGGACCCATCAGTGTGACTAAACTTTAGACAGGCTTCTTCCTAACTCTAGGCCCCTAACTCCTTTATCTTAGAACATTTACTTCAAAAAACTTGTAATTGTACATTCTTCCTCTCCTTCTTGGAGATGTAAATCTTCCCACAGTCTCTTACCTGTTTTACAACCCAGAAATGTCTTTCTCAAAGACCTGGAAGCCATTCTTTTGAAATGTAATTATTGAAGTGTAGAATTCAGTTTCTCTCCCCTATTGCAACAATCTTGAATCTTGCCTGTTTAATTGGTCCTGTGCAATTTTTCTTTTACAAGTGCCACAGGGAGTATTCTGCCCAGTAAAGAGACTAAAATGGAGCATTGTAGTGGACATTTATACATAAATTTCCTTCAGGTTTTCAGACACCGCCTACAAAATTGATATGGCTGAAATCAAATTTTGCCGGAAAGAAGATATTGTGAGATTATCACCTTTCCAATATAAGACCAGTACACTCTGACAAGACTACACAAGTTCAGGAACACTGTTGACATAAAAAATTTGAGAGTTGTTAAGCTGAGCTCATTTTGTGTAAGAGTTAAAAGATATCATCAAAACCTTGATTTTTCTTTTGCTCAGGAGAAAAATAGTTGTCAGAAGATGGAAGAAAATTTCAGTGGTCAACACTCAGTGATTCATACCTGAATTTAGATCTCCTTCATGTATATGGTAGAATGGATTTGTTGTCCAACTCTCCATTCCCTCCTAGTTATAGGATTGTATATCCATTCATTTTGCTGTTTAACTGGGAAGGGACCTACCATTGTTGGCAGAATATCCATCACAGTCCCTTGACTTTGGGCCCAGCCATGTGACTTCTTTGTCCAATGGATTTAAGAGAGGTGAAACTAGTGGAGGCTTGAAATATATTTGTGCATATTTCACCTCTGCCACTGTCCTAAGAGGAATACCCCTCAGTTAGACAGCTGGTACAAAGGCAATGAGAAGCACCTGGAACAGAGCCACTTGCCCATGCCCATTAATCAGCAGTGAAAAGAACAGCTGCCCAGTTGAGATCAGCCCACATCAGTTAGCCCCAGCTGACACAAATATTAATGACAATTAATAAGCCCTATAGATTTGGGAATTGATCATTATATACACAGCATAATTATAACCATAATATACTAACAGAATTTACTTCAAAGATCATTGCTAGAATAACTGAATAGCCTTGAATTCTTTTGCAAGAGGACTACGGTTCATTCTGCAGCTGACACTTACATGCTGGGCCACCATATTGTACAGCGAAATGGAGATGTTTCATGTGGTGTGTCTTTTCCAACATGATTATATACAAAAAATACACAAATTCTGGTCAACAGTTTGAAAGGTCATAAACAATAAGAGATTTAGAGAAAAAGAATGAATCTAACAGCAGTTTCTAGTGACGTTTGAAAGCAAGAATAATATAACAGCACACAATGGGGATGAAGAAATCATGCTTCCAGTGGTGATGTTGCTACAGCTGTGGAACCCCAAATTACTGCCTCTGCAAAGGATTACCTTTTTTGTAATTCAGCCCTAGAGAACTACAAATGAGGGATTAACTATTTTCTCACCTTTGTCTCACATATATAAAAATACATATGTGTGTGTATATCTGGAGCAATATTTACTAACATTATATATATATTATATATATAACATATATATATTTTATATATATATATAATCTCTATGTGTGTATGTATATATACATACACACACTTACACATACATACAGGGAGACATAAATAGATATATACAGATATATTCGTGATGCTACAGAGGGGTCTTAAGATGGCAGAGTAGACAAGAGGGGTGAAATTGGAGTCCATAAAGCCTAAATGATATTTTTGGCTCCATCACAGATCAAATCTGTGATTTTGGCACATCTTAATTTCATGTTAACCTCAGTTTACTCTTCTATAAAAATGACAATAATCAGGACTGCTTAGACTTATCTCATTGTCTGCCTTGAAAATAATTGAGGCAACATTTGTTAATGTGTTTTATAAATCAAAGGCAGTAAATTAGCATAAATGTTTTTTAATACTGGGAAAGCAATATAGCTCAGATATGAAGTACCACTGGCATTTTTAAATAAACCATTCTATATTCAAGGGCAAAAATAAATCTTACAAGAAATAGTTTGTTAGTGAGGGAAGGTTCTTCCCTTCTTACAGATTTCTCTAAACAATAGTACGCATAGTAAACATTATATAATATTGGAGTTAAATCATCCATTCTTGAAATTATAGCCACATTTAGTTAGGCTAAAAAGAATCCAAGCCAAAACAAGTAACTAGAGGTTCCACAAACAAGACTAATATGCATTATGAGATTTTTCCCTCAATTTATTCAGAATTTTACAGATTGCACTCTAAAACCCAAACATTATTTTCCAATCAGAGATACTGGTTATAAATATTTGCAGATTCTTTGATTAGAAATAATTCTGTGTTAATGGAGAAGCTTATAATCACTATCCAATTTACTAAAGACCAATGAATTCAAGTTATAAGCAAGGACTCTTTCACTAAGATGCTGCCGATAAATTTGATCTATTCTCTACTCTTTTTCATTCTCATGTAGAGTTCAGAAATATTTCAAAGTTAAACTTTCAAAATAAATCTTTATTGGAAGTCATATGAATTTTTTTTCTATGCCAATTTATAGGGAACATGTGGTTATGTTACCATATTCTTTGGAAATGCATTTCAACATAATCTTCCATAAGTTACAAGAGATTTAGATGGTCACATAAACCTGTGATGCAACCACAGATTTCAGAGATAAACATGATTTCTTAGGTGGTTATTTTCACTATGACATATTTTATATACATAAGTGGTCATATCCAACTTGTTTCCAGGAATCTATTAAGAATTATCCTGTGATATGTTTTAAAGTTTTAAACTAAGTTCACGATGTGTTTAGTATTTGGAATGAAGGCAATGAGAGATTAATTATAGCCTCAAACTCCAGATTCTTGAATGGCTATCTTTGAGAACTCGGTTCTAACACTTGTTAGGATTTACTAATACTTTAAAAAACCCATTTATTAATTTCTTAATAGAAAAAGTAATCAACTTCCAACTCTTAAAAATTTTATTTCATCTGTGTGGAGGATTTACTAGATAGTTTGAATTTTTTTCACTGCTTATTAACATGTTCTCCAGAGAAAAGAAGGAACTTTAAGTCATTCAAATTTCATATGAAAATTATCTGCCTGAAGTATTCCTGTTATTTTGGATGATTTGGCTGCCTTCCTCAATATTCTTTGTGAATTCCTTCAAAATCTACCTTCTCAGCTGAGGAAAATGCCCTTTAGGATAGAAAAAAGATAGTTTTTAAATCAAAGCTTTAGAATTAGTTAGCTTCTTTTCTTTACCAGAGAAAAAATATCAATAAGAATGCGGGCTGCTCTTCCAATACCTTCAGGATGATTCTTCAGTGCAAGAGATGTCCTTATAAGATGTCCTTATAAGATCATGGGGACTGCTCAAAAGAGGACACACTGGCAGTTTGCCATTAACTTTGACATTACCTATTTCAAGTGGGTTCTCTGTGACCAGTTCAAGCTTCAAAGAGTTAGTTCTCTTTCAAGTACCTACAATATCATATCTGTGTGACTTCTAAATATACGTTTTTGTGATCAATACTAAAATTAAGTGAAAAGAGAAAAGTCTCCCACTTAAGGAGGGCAGCAATGGTAGGAATAGCAAAGCAGATGAGAGAAAGAAAGAAACAGAGAGACAGAGACATCATAGAAGGAAAAAGGCAGTTGCCAGGCATTTGTTTGCTTTTCTACTTCACGGATCAGGAGCCAAGATTGTGTCACATAATAGGAAAGATGTAGAACTGTCAAGATATATCCAAGCTAGATAATTTGCTGTCCTACATTTGGGGCTTTAGAAGGGGATTATCTTTTAGGCCCAAAGCATCCTTTGAGAAAACCTGGCAAGTAGCCTGGGTGTCAGAGGGAGGACTTTTTGTGTGGTTTTACTGAGATACCCTTAGTTGTGGGTATGGAATGGACTTAGATAAAGCTGAGTTGGGCTTGCAGATGGCTCAGGAAATATTTTCTAATATTTAAGGATTCGTTTGATGGCAGGACACAACACCCTGACACTCAGATAGATGAAAGGCAGAATTCTTTGTTACTTATAGTCCCAACTGACAGAAGGTAGGGCCATCTAGCGAATTGTACCTGGTGACAGGATAACAGCAAGCCAGAGTCATACGGGAAAACTTACACACACAAAGGGGTAAGGTTAGCTAGGTTTCATGACATCCCTGTAGACTGGCTAATTTAAATAAGTTTTGGGGCTTGGCAGTTTAGGGACTATTTCTAATTGTCTGATGTCTTGCCCTGAGGCAATTTGGGAAGGTACATAGTGCCCAGAGTATGAGAGTCAGATAAAGGAAATGGTTGGATATGGACTTAATCAGCTGCTCAAGAAGGGGAACTGACTGATATCTATCCAGGCCCCCCAAACTGGGTTATGAGAGCATTCAAAACAAACAACAAACAAACCATATTATAATTGACCCCTGGATGTCTTGGCATTAGTTTGGGGTTTCATTATTTGGAGTATTTACGTGGCTCAAATAGCAGAGGAGATTTTTAGAGAGTAAAGCATAAATTGTGCTGAAAGACAGAGAGAAACATTTTATTATGAGAGTAAAAAGGAGGAAAAAAAAAGTATAGGGAGTCCTTGTAGACTTTCCCCATAACCAGTTTCCAGTTTATATGACATTAGCCAACAAAACAAATGTGAAAATGCTCAGGGTCTCTAACAATATCTGGAGGAGTTGTAGAGCATATTAAAAGTATGAGTTATCTTTTAATGGCTCTATCTTGGTGTATTCCTTGAGTCAAGGAGGCAGATCCAGCAGGTACATTGTTAGAGGGGATGAACTAAAAGTTCAGTAAAGTGTATGTAAAGATTAGTGGGTTTTGCTTATAAATCAGAGGACTGAATGGTCATGGTCAGAGATATAAGGCAGGTGGTCTGGTAGCAAGTTGGATGAGGAAAGTAGCAAAAGCACTAAGAAGTGGGAGATACTATTTCCAGGGTTTACTTCCTGCGGAAAACAATAATTTCCATTAATTTGTAGTATGACAGAGATACTAGTACCTTCTACAAGATTTCCCTTTAGGAATGAATGTGTAGAGGTGTATGTTTTGACAGAGAGCAAGGAGCATACCAGGAGTATAGATTCAGGAAGTGGCAAGTCCAGGAAGTATGATAGAATCCCTAGTATCAAAGGAAGAAAAATAATAAATGCCCCATGTCCTATATCTCAGTACCTTACAAGAGAGATTGTGGACATTGTTGGGATGTTGGTCTCATTGTCAGGGTGAACTCATCTCCATAGCAAGGTCTTGGGCCGGCATGATGTTGCCCGGTGTGTGGGACTAAGGTATTCTTCCCAACTGGATACCCACTTGAGTTGGTGTGGGTCATGTTGTAGTGGCTCTATGGTACTATAATAAGGCAAAGTCTTTGTGGAATTTGAAGGTAACTTTTTCCTGGGAGCTTGATTTAAAATTATCTTTTAAGTGTAGGTGTTGTGTATATCCAAATGTTACAAAAGCAATGACTACATCAGTGATACTCCCATATTTGGATCAAATCATCAGAACACAGCTGGTACAATAATTAAAGGTGGCTAAACCTAGTGTTGCCTGTGTGGCTCAATAGGTTATGTGTCTGACTCTTGATTTTGGCTCAGGTCATTATCTCACCGTTCGTGAGCTTGAGCCCATCACAGGGCTCTGTGCTGACAGTGTTGACCCTGCTTGGGATTTTCTTTCTCTCCCTCTCTCTCTGGCCCTCCATGCTTGCTCTCTCTCCCTCTTTCCTTCTCTCTCCCTCTCTCAGAATAAATAAACTTTAAATAAAAAGTAGCCAAATCTAAACTTTTCAATAGTTCAAGGTTTTGCCTAGATGGGTGATAGAAGGGTTCTGCTGTAAATAGATTTAAGTCATGTGGCCTGAGTTAGATACATGTTGTTACTAGGATACCTGATTGTTTGGCAATGGAAATGTCAATGACTGAGCTTAGAGATGCAGCATTAGTGTGTAGGCAAGCCCTCCAATTTAGCCAATTATTATGGGCTCTTTGTCTCAGTTATTGGTTTAGTTGGTGGCAGGCAAGCCAGTGAGGTCTTTGGGCTCCTGAACTTATATTAGTCAAACTCAGTGGCACATGGACCTCAGCATTTGCCATGTTTGCTTGAAACAGTGGCTTACTTCAAGGGTTTGGGCTTCTGGATTGCAAACCAGTAAAAGCACCCAGATCAGGATTGAGACCAACAGTCAATAGGAAGGTGTGTGCCTGCACTTGACTGACCTTTGTTGTGTTACGTTGATTTTCTTCCAGCTTATATTGTTACCAGTGAGGATTTGTCTGGTTTTATTATTATGGGCTACGGTGTTGATTTCATTATTGTCTCTGTGATTTTTATTTACTATGTGAAATTTTTTTATCTGCCTACTTTGTAGTCCATACTGTTTGTGAAAATGGCTCTGGACAACTGATTTCAGTTTCCTAGAGGAGATCAGAAAAGAACCAGGATTAATTACCCATTCCTCAAAACCTGAATATTGAGGAAGGTCTTTGGGCTGGTGGAAGTCCTGTAACAGATGGATAGGTGCCTGCCCATGGAAAATTTATAGTTAATGGGTCCCAAGAGAGTATGTGTGCTTGACTGGCTTCCAGATCTTATGAATGGGGGAAGGATCAAGGATCTATAAAGCCAGAGGAAGACATTGTTAATGGACCTCATATAATGCAAGTTTCATACACAGGGAGGTGAGACATATCTTCCTTTAAATATAGAAAGGTTTTTTTAATTGGTATATGGTGTGAATCAGCTAAGGAGCCCTAAATTAGGAGAGATTGAGGCCTCAGACAAGATAAACACCCAGTTTGGAGTCCATTTATTGTTTTGTAACTTAAATAGGAGTTTGTTGAGGAACACATTAGGCTCGCAAACTGGCTACCTGGGATCTTTGAGAGAGCTGAAATTTCCATTGAATGATTTTTCCAGAGCCCAGCATTATTCATTCTGAGAAGTGAAATGTGTGCCTGGATTAATATCAGTAGTGTCTCAAACTCTAAAAGAAATAAGGAGTGTCCTGATAGGGCCTTATATTCTTTCCTTTGTATATCATGTGTGACCTTGATTTTTATTTTGGGTATACATGGATCAAGAGATTCCCAGAATTCGTTACTCCAAAGAGGACCACTCTTTGGCATTGGCTGAAGAGTTTTCCTAAAGGTATATATGCAACCACTTGTTGACAAGGGCATCTAATGCTAAGATGATTGTCAAAAATTTCACCAGTTGGTCTTTGTGTCCCACTTTTTTTTTTTTTTTTAATCAGGGACATCTGCCTTAAGAATGGAAAGCAGTAGGGGTGCCTGGGTGGCTCAGTTGGTTAAGCGTCCGACTTTAGTTCAGGTCATGATCTCACAGTCCGTGAGTTCCAGCCCCACGTAGGACTCTGTGCTGACAGCTCGGAGCCTGGAGCCTGCTTCGGATTCTGTGTCTCCCTCTTTCTCTGACCCTCCCCTGTTCATGCTCTGTCTCTCTCTGTCTCAAAAATAAACATTAACAAAATTTAAAAAAAAGAATGGAAAGCAGTAACATTCCAGTGAGCTCCATCACTTTGAAGGTAGCAACACTACCCATATATCCACACAGTCTGTGAACTCTAATGCTAGTCACTCAATTGATTGAAAAGGGCTCCCCAGGTAGCTAAGGTGTCTGGGAGAAGACTGGCCTCCTCCAGCACCCTGGAATGTGACAAGAGACTGAAGATGGGAAGACATTCCCTCCCCTCTAGGTAGAATATGCCAGATGGCCCATGTTTGGTTCCATCCTCCATCAAGGCATCTTCCATAGCTGTGCTGAGCTTGTGGGAGTGTTGCTTTTATGACTAAGTCATAACAGACTAGTGGATATGGACTGTTCATGGTCTGTGACAGCCTCTGTTTCCAAGAGACCCCAGCATGTGGCCAGTAATTGCTTTTCTAATAGCATATAATACAGGGCTGAGTAGGACAGTTTCTTGTATCAAAACCCATGGGCAATTTATGACCATCTTAGGTGGTCCAGAGACTCTAAGAGGCGTAAGAGGTAGTTGATAAAACTTATTTTGTGAAGAAGTCTCTGAGGGTGCTGACATGGGTCTCTTGATTTTAATTTGTACAAATTTAGGGGCCTTTTGTTGCTTCGGGCTCCATTTGAGGTGAACTATTTCTTTTTTTTTTCACTTTTTAAATGTTTATTTATTTTTGAGAGAGAGAGAGACAGAGTGCTAGATGGGGAGGGGCAGAGAGAGAGGGAGACAGAGAATCTGAAACAGGCTCCAGGCTCTGTGCTGTCATCACAGGTCCTGGCATGGGGCTCAAATTCAGGAATAACGACATCATGACCTGAGCCAAAGTTGGATGCCCAACCGACTGAGACACCCAGGCACCCCATAAGTGGAGCTATTTCTAAGTAGCAGCATCAGTGAGATCAAGTAAAATTTGTAAATAAAGAATTATTATTTTCAGAATCTAGAAAAGTATTAGAAGATGTCAAGTTTGTATGTCCTTACTGAGTGTATCAAATTAATCTCCTCAGAGAAGAAGGTCATCAATGTAATGTCATGCCTGTGCTCCTGGACAAAGATGGACACAGTACAGTTACCACATTGGATGCAAGGACTAGGCAATGGCAAAGATGTTGAGGTATTCCCATGGGCAGCCTGGTAACAGTGGATTGTGTCACTTTGGACATGAAGGCAAATGAAGCTGGGAAGGTGTTGAATAACTCACATGAGTCAAATATTGAATAGCAAAATACATAGCAAATACATAATAGCAAAACATTTTCTAGTTGCTGAGTGAATGGAGCTGGTAATTTTAATAACATTGAGTATTTAGATACAGAGGCTATAATGGATGGGCCCCATTGTTAAGATTGCAGTAATTGGTCCTGAGGCACCATTTTTTTTTTCTTTGCAGGTGTGAAAACAAGCAAAATTGGGCTATCAATTGGAGAAGCAGTAGGGATAATCACCCAGTCATTAATTAGGTCTTATATAAAAACTTGCACTCCTTAAAGATCCTGTTTAACCTGCATGGGACCATACCAACTATTTTAATTGGGGGTCTGTAGGTTCACATTTTATTGAGCCAATTTGTAAATGCCAAACCTTTAAATTAACTTCATTATTCATTGTGTCAAAACATCTATCCCACTCTGGCATATTTTAGGGCAACACGTACTATGGCAATGGGAAATTTAGGTAAGGCTAGAAAGCAAGACATACCTATTTTCCCTCTATTTTATATTTAGCTGTTTTTCTGAGATTGTAGGTGGCATCTTGTTTAAATTTAGTGGGAACCTTAGGTATGAGTGTAATTTGAGGCCAAATATTTATTACATTCAGGATGTTTTGCCAATTAGTGCATTTTAGCAAACATTAATGTTAATTTAGAACTTGCATTGTAAAGGCACAAAAGGCAATCATTGCCCTTTGTATCTTTTTGTTATATAAATTCTTTTAGTAAATTATGGAGCTTTGTTTCAACACAGTTTAACTTGTATGTGAGAGTTGAGTATTATTATTATTATTATTATTATTAAATTTCCTCCCTCTGTACCCAAATTTATTTGTATTTTTCCTCTTCCCACTCCCTTCCACTATATATACCTCAGGGGAATTTCCCTGCGCCTTGATCTTATTTATAAATTTCTTCCTCTAGAGATCTTTAAGTTGTTATTGTCAGGGTTAAGGTCTTTCCCGGTGGCAACGATCATATGGTCTAAGGACCTCAAGCAAGTTAGACTTGAATTGGCCTTTGGCTATGTCACAAAGGTACTGCAGATATTTCCCTTATAACCCCGCAGATTAGGCTTTGGTTGCAATGGGGCCATAAGTAGCAGGGCAGCACAGGGGAAAACTGTTGGACCCATTGCCCAGAGGTTGTGGAATTAGAACTACTGTCTGCTATGTCTCTGTCTCTACTCTTCCCTCCCCACATCCACCTTTATATTTCCTGTTTTGGGTTTCCAGCTTCCTAAAGCTTGGTTTTCAGTTTCTGACTCATACTATGAACCTTTGAAGTATTATGTAGAAAGAGGGGAGGAGCCCCAGCAGCCTGCCCCAGGCAGCCATCTCTCATTCCAAGGCTCCCCATTGTACCTCTAAGTGTTTGGAGCTGGCCCTCAGGGAGCTATAGCAACCAATCCTTGGGACCCAGTTAGTTCCTAGTGCAAAGGGACAGTGTATTCATATGTTGGTATGTGGCAGCAATTAATAAGTCCTGAACATCCTGGCTGAGCATCTTGCATTATTTATGCAATTGGGTAACTTCAGTCTGTTTGAGGGTAAGGGAGAATGTAGGGATGAAATACTCAGTCTTTTGCCTCACAGGGCCCCCTTTGGATTAAATAACAGGCTACTGGTCTCCAACATTGTGATGCAAGGTACCCTGAGGGTCTGGGAAGTGTGAAGTTTAGTGATGACTGAAGCAAGGTATGCAGCAGCAGTGAAGACAGGTAGGTTGCTACCCCCATGTAAGCAAAGACCAAGGTACCATTTCTCTAACTGTGGGCATCCCAAATATCTTCCTCCGCAGGACTGCCCTAAGCACTCAAGTGGCCTATCACTCCTAGTATCATAAAGGAGGCTCCCACCTGTCCTAGCATCTCATTTCCGGAGTTTAGCCACTCAGCACTATTCACTTTGAACATCCCCACAGGGAAAAAGTTTGGGTAAGGGTAAGGAAGGTTGTGGCAACCACGGGCAGACACCAGCTCAAGGGTAACCCAAGCAGTAGATGGCGGTTTTGTCCCAAGCCATTCTTTTGGTGGTTTGAAACCAATTAGTGAGCCAAGAGCACGCCCCCATGAAGCTACCAAGGGGCCTGTGATTATGGCCGTGCCATCCTGCTCACAACGTCAATTGTTTTATATGATTTAGAGAATATTTTGTGAGACATGATATGACATTGAGATAGATGAGAGGCAGCGCTCTTTGCTGTAGCTCCAAACCAGACGAGGCTGCCTCTCAGGGCCACACAGGAGGTTGTGCCAGAGGCAGGGTAGCAGCAAGCTGGAGCTGAAAGGGGAAACTTATGTATGGCAAGTAAAGTGAGGTTAGCATCATGGCTCCCTGTGATTGGCTAATCTGAGTAATTTCTCAAACTCTAGGGCATAGGGATTGTCCCTAGTTGTCTAGTTCCTGGCCTGGGGCAATTAGTGCAGCACCTAGTAGCCAGGAGTGTGTGTCTGATAAGGAAGTGGTTGAGATACAGATTTAGCTTCTCAAGAAAGGAAGCTGATCAGCCTCTCGCCAGGACCTCAAAGTTGGTCAAGGCAACATAACAAACAAAAACAAAAACACTGTATTGCAGAGGACTGTTCTTGGGCAGCGGCAGCTGCAGGAATAGATATACTAGGCCAGGCAAATGAAAGTCACAGCCAGACCCCAGGCAGGTTCACTGTTGATTGGTTTTGGCTGACTTCATCTTCAAATGCCAACAGAGCAGAGATCAACTGGGCTGGCATTGTGTGTAGTTGTGAAAGTGAGAGGAGCCACACTGCACTGTGCAGGTCCAAGAACCTCTCCTCACTGTGTGAGAAGATCACATTAACTCTAACTCCATCCCTGCCAACCTCCCCAGCCTTCTTCATGACTGAGCATCTGAGAGGTATTGGGAGACAGATGAAAAATCAGAGGAATGATAATGTTACATTAAAAAAAAAAGGGGGGAATAGCAAACTTACATACAAACCGTTGAAATTATTGGATTTCATGGAGTTTACTGTTTAGAAATAAATAGGTAAATTTTTCTTTTTTCTATACTGGTAAATTTTAGCCAGCCCAAACAAAATGGATTAGCAGGCTGATATTGGTCTGCAGACAGCCAGGTCACATTCAGTCTCTGACTGAATCTATATTCATGAAGTTTATTGTTTTCCAATTTCCAGCACTTCTAGTCTCAGAGAATACACGTGCACCCCCTTGCTCCTTCTTTAGGATCAAGGAACACTAACTTCCTTCCACCTAGATTCCCTGGGCCTCACACAGCATAGATAACTAACTCGCAAATACTATTTGCATCACTTTGCAACCCAGACTTATCCATTTTCCCCTGTCTACTAGGGACGTATTTCATCCTGTTAAAATGATCATCCTCTGACCCCCTAATTCCCTGTAGTTAGAACCCATATTTCTCTGTTCATCCTTAAAGTTAAATTTCATGAATGTGATCTTAATGTTCATTTCTAGGTCTCTGTTTCTATGTTTAATTTATTTTCAAATATATTATAAGGCATATATACAAAAGAGAGTGCGTAAATATACGGTTTATAGAAGAAAATAAACTGAACATCAACATATCCCTTGCTTAGCTTAAGAAGTAGAAATTATGAGAATCTTTGAAACCCCCTATATATAAAACCATCCTCTTCTGTTTTCCAAATATATTTGTGAACATTCCGATGATTTTAATTTTAGTGCATATGCCCGTACACATGCAGTAAGTTGTTTGGTTATTCTTGTTTTTATTTTATACAAATAAAATCATGCTATGTATATTCTTCTATAATCCAGGTTTGTTATCTAATATTATATCTGTAAACCTCATGCATGTCAATGCTGGTATCGGTAGCTTTTAGATTTTACTATTGTAAACCATTCCATTGATAAAAATGTAAGTCATATTTCTATTCTGCTATTTACAAATAGGATTATTTTAATTTTTCTTATTTGAATAAGATTGCTATCACAATTAGAATTAAGTTCTGCTGAAAGCGACAGAAAATGTGAAGAAAATGTATCTCTAAGCAAAACAGAAATTTATGTTGCTTCCCCATGAAAGCTCCAGTAGGTAGTTCGGGGTCTATATTGTGCTCCATGTTTTCAAGAAACTAGATTCCCTTTGTCTTCATGGTTCATAGTTTCTGGCCTCGAGTCCCAATTTCACCTCCTTATTCACATATCTTGGTCCAGTTTCAATCATCTTGGTAGCAGTCTAGACAAAGGGAAGAAAGAAAAGGAAAGAGACAGCACACAGCATATTTTTAAAGAACACTGGCCAGAAGGTACACTCACCACGTCTGCTCAGATTCCATTGGATGAAACCAAATCTCTGCACTCCTAGCTATTTTCTTCTGATTGACTGTGGACACAGCTAATAGCGAGGGGCTTTAGTACTAAAAAAGTGTGAAAATGGATATTGGGAACAGCTAAAAAAAATCTCTGCTAAAACTACTATGGATATTCCTGTGTATGATTCCTGGTGCTGACCAAGGCATACACATATATCCATATTTCTGGGTAATTCATAAAATTTTCCATAGTAATTTTTCAGTTAATACTGCCACTTGAAGACCTCTTATCTTTCCCATCCCTTGGTATTTTTATGTATTTTAAATTTATTATTATTATTATTTCTTACTGCCTTGTGAAAACAAAGCAAGAAGTATTCAGTCTGCAACTCAGAAGAGAAGAATTCAGGCCTTCCCCAGAATTCGACCTGCTGACCCTCTGATCTTGGACCACCAGCCACCAGATCTGTGAGAAATAGATTTCTGTTGTTTATAAGCTACCCCCTCTAAATGACTTATCTCTGCATTTACTAGGTCTTATGAAATGTCTTTGGAAACAGTTAAAGAATTGTTCGTAAGGACCTCTCACTTTTTCACTGGCTTTACATTTATGTGTATTTATGTTTAGTATTTATATATTGCATAATTTTGCTTTTATATTTATAAAGTTTATTTTTATTGTTAATAGACAATTTCTATACTGCTTTTATATCTGGACCTTTATATCTGAAACTTTCAAAGAGACTCTCCTATTAATTAATTTTCTGTAGATTCTTGTGGGTTATCTATTTAGACAACTGTTTCTCCTACAAATAATGATAGGTTTGTATTCTCCATTCCAATACTTAAAATTTGTATTTTACTTCTTTATGTTATTTGACTGGCCGGGATAGTCTTTGTAATGCTGACTAGAAGAACTATTTATTAATAAGCATTCTTAAAAAATGTATGCTTTTAAACGGAATGGTCTGAACATTTCACCACTGACCATATGATGTTTTAAATTAATTACCTGCTTTAAATTAAAAGTCTTTTTTATTCATATTTTAAGAATATTTTGGTTAATAAATGTTCACTCATACTAAATAACTTTCTGCATTTATTGACAAAATAATATAGCCTTCCTCCTTTAGTTAGAATTACATTATTAGATTCCCTTGATGATGTTAAATTTTGATGTATGTATTAAATTCAACCCAATAAATTTAACTTTATTTTTGATTCACTGAAAGACTCATGTTGCAGATTGCTAATATTTTATTTAGGATTTTTTGCATCTTAATTTATAAGTCACATTATTTTTTTTCTCATACTGTCCTCATGATTTTAATATCAAAGTTACATTCCATTCATAAAATAAATCAGGGTATATTTTCCTGCTAGTTTTTTAGTACTTTGTGTAAAATTTAACTATTGGTGCCTTGAAACTTGTCCCTAAATTTATAGGACTTAATATGTACCTTGTGGGTAGATTTTAAATTTCTCATTCAATTTTTCTACTGATCATAGGAAATTTCAAATATATTTCTTCATGAGACAGTTTTGATTATTTATAGTGTTCTGCCATTTTTCTCTTAAGCTTAGTCTTTGTTTCTTTTAAATAAAAATATACTCTTTATATTCAATTTCATCTACTACTATAATATGTAACATATTCACCCCAAATCTCTGTTTTAAGTTTATACTGAGTATGCTTAACTCATTATTTTTTCAGCTTTTCTTTTTATTCTGTGTGCATATTTAAAGATAAATTTTCCTCCACCCCACAAGTTACATGTAATATCCTTATTTTGATTCGATTTTAAGTGCGTTCCAATGTCCATTATGAGTTCTTAATTAAGTTAACTTAGAAATGTGTTTTCAAATTTTGAAATTAGAGATTTTTTACTATTTATTATTTCATGATTTTTTATATGTTGCATAAAGTTAGAGATAGTGGGCTACATAAGGCTAAAATATTTTGAGACTTCTTAGGCTTAGAACATGATAAGTTTTTATTTTATTTTGTTTTTGTTTTTGTTGTTGTTATTATATATTTATTTATTCTGTGTGTGAGAGAGAGAAAGAGAGAGAATGAGTGGGGGAGGGACAAAGAGAGAGAGAGACAGAGACAGAGAGAGAGAAACCCAATCAGGCTCCACACTATCAATGCAGAGCTTGACACAGGATACGGGGCTTGATCTCACAAACCGTGAGGTGACTGACCTGAGCAGAAATAAAGAGTGCAGTGGTCAATGGACTGAGCCGCCCAGGCACCCCCATGATCAGTTTTTAACAAATGACCCATGTGGGCTCAAAAACAATCTGTCTTGATTTTGAGATACAGTTTTCAAAAAAATAATTATGAGATCAAGTGTTCTCATTGTGGTTTTAAAATGTTTTGTACTCTTAATGAAATTATGATTGTATGAACAATCAGTTATAGACAGAATGTTGTCAAGATCCCCCAACACATTGGATGAGACAATAGGTACCTGAAGATTGTTTTAAGGTTCAAACGTTCAGTCTCTTCTGATCCAGTTTAGTGACACCTGTCAGTACAACTCCCTCAAAAAGTTATTTAATCCTTTATCAGATTGATTACAGTCAGTTCCATGTGCCAGTGCTTCATCCACTGCTCTTTTCAAGATATGTTTATTTTTTTTTTTTAGACTTGATTAAAGGTGCATTAAACATACATGTATCCACATGAGAGTTTTGCTTTTGATCTCTGGCTCCTGAGCCCTTCACCAAGCTGAGTCGTAATCAGCTTTTATGCTTAAAGCATTTTTCAGGTTAGGAATGAGAAATAGATACATCTCCCTTCCCCCACCCCCACCAATAGAACTTCTGGATTCTCTCTTTTTTTTTCATGTATATTTTTAAATCAGCCCATATTTTCTGTGTTAATCTCTCTCTCTTCAGCAACTGAAGTGTGCTGATAGTATTCTGTTTCTCAATTCTTCCCCTAAAGGCAAAGTTAAAATGATCCATTTTCTGTCTCTATTATTGCAAGATACACTTTTAGCAAATGTTTTTCCACAGTCCCGATAATTGTTTCTTCACTTCTTACCACCTACCCTGAAATCAATGGATGATAAATTAACTTTTATTATAATAGCCTCTGTATTAGCTTTGGCTGCCATAATGGAGTGTCACAGACTGAGTAGCTTAAACAACAGAAATTAATTTTTTCACCGTACTAGAGTCTAGAAGTCCATGACTTAGGTCCTGAAAAATTTAGTTTCTGATTAAAAAAATAATACTTTCTGGCAATGCCTCTCTTGCTGGTTTGTATATGGCTGCCTCCTCACTGTGTCTTTACATGGCCTTTCCTCTGTGCACACAAAGAAAGAGAGAGTGCTCTCTAGTGTCTCCTATTCCTTGTGTAAAAAGTAGGGCTGCCTTGGATTAGGGTCTTGTGCTTTTAACCTTATTTAACTCTAATTACCTCCCAAAGGCTTCACCTCCAAATAACATCACATTCAGGGATAGGGCCTCAACATGTGAATTTTGTTGTAGACCATTTAGTCTATAACAACATCCCACTTCTAAATATCAATTCTTACATGGTATCTACAGTTGATATTTTAATAACAACCCACAAATCTCAGTAACTTAACACAAGAAATACTTCTCATTCCTGTTGATTATCACACAATTGTAGGTCCTGCTATAAGGCACTGCTCTGTGTGTCGTTTTCATATTAAGGTTCAACCTAATATAGTAATTCTTATGGTAGACAGGATATGCTATGGTAATATAACATGATTACTCTTAAAACTTTGGCTTAGATACCATATATTGTCACCTCCCGTCACACTCAGGTGGGCCAGGCAGGGTTAGTTAGTTAGCATGCTGTCAGATGGGGGAGAAATATACACACAACCTTTCTATGTCCTTATATTGACTGGTATTGTATGTATTTTAAGTAGAAGTTAGTCACTTTACATTGATTATGATGCTTGTATACTTGAAGTAATTTCGGCCGTTCTACTATCTGCTTTTTGTCCTAATATATTTCTAAAGTATTTTTCCTTTTCTGTGAACTCTTTTAAGTTTAGTATTTTCCTAATTCTTGCCCTCATTATTTTTTTCTAATCCTGTATTTTTTTCTATCAGCAGCTTTGCTGAAAATGTTAACATGAATATTTAATCTAAATTTAGTATTAATCAATAGCCTACCCTTGGTGATACAATCCAAAGACCTTAGAACACTTCGATTCTGTTTATCTCATTCAAAAATTTAATGCTTTGTGTATAGGATTTTAGTTTGATATTAATTTTTTTCACCATAAAAAAGAAATGTACTAAATATTTCCATTTTGGTTTTAAACAGTCAGTGTTTATTTAGATTTACTCTCAAGTTTATGAATATTTTTGTTAATATCCCTTTTTACATCTCAGAACAATCTTTGGGTTCATGTTTCATCTTCCAGAAATATAACTTTAGAAGTCTCTTTATTTTTTTATTTTTTTAAATTTTTTAGAAGTTTATTCTTTTTTATTATTTTTTTCAATATATGAAATTTATTGTCAAATTGGTTTCCATACAACATCCAGTGCTCAGAAGTCTGTTTAGTTGATCTGTTGGTAATACATTTTTTTTTCAATTTCGTTGTTCTGAAAAATCTTGATTTTTTGACATCATTCATTTAAAATGATGATGGCTTCACAGGCTCTATAATTTTTCACTGACAGTTAGTTTTCTCTTAGTCTCCAATCTTGCACCATACACAGTTGTGAACTCCATTTATTTTCCATTCCTCTGCTGGGAATCTACCTTTGTTCTCAGATTGCTTTTGAGATCTTCTCTTTGTCTTTGGATTCTGGGAGTTTCATTATCATTTGTCTAAGTATGAGCTTCGTTTTTAAACCATACTGGGGTTTTATAGGTTTTTCTCAGTTCATCATTTGGTATCATTTGCCAATTCTGAAAAATTTTCAGCCATAATCATTTAGATATTGCTTTCCTCCATTTCTTTTAATCTCTTTCAGAATTATTAGACATATTTTAGTCCTTTTAAATCCACCCTCTATTTAAATAAGCTTTCGTCTCATATTCACTGTTTCTTTACCTCTCTTGCTACATTCTGAGTATTTCTTTTGCATCTGTCTTTCAGATTACTAATGAAATTTTTAACAATGCATGACATGCTGCATGGCTATCCTCCTGTTTTTAATTTAATTTGTCATATTTCTCATTATTTGCAGGCTTAACTGGTTATTTTTCAAATCTCCCTGGCCAATTTTATATCAAATTAATAGTTTCAGTGTTCTTTGTTTGAAATGTATTTCACAATGAGACAATTAATTCATTTATGCAAACAATATTTTTTCTAGGCTATAAAGACAGCCAATAAAACAAAATAATCAAGGAAATAACAAATAAAATCCTTTAAAACTGGAATTAATTAGTTAAATTAAAGTTGAATTAAATGTTTTCGAGATCTATTTCTCAATTTTTAATCATATTTAACTCTTCATAATGAAAATAACACTTGTTAACAACATCTGGTTCAAATCAGCCACTCCCAGCATTTTTGAAAAGAGAGTATTTTCACAAGCTCTACTTCTGAGGGTTGTATAGAAAACAGAGCACATATCACAGGAGCTTTTTTATTTCCTCTTTTCAGTATCTTTCTTGGTTCTTACATAATGACTATTTAAATAACTATATAGAGATTGCTTATAAATCTACAGATAAAAACATTTTCTAAAAATTGGGTTACTCTGTGGGGTGCCTGGGTGGCTCAGTCTGTTGGGCATCCAACTTCAGCTCAGGTCATGATCTCACGGCTTGTGAGTTCAAGCCCCGTGTCAGGATCTGTGCTGACAGCTTGGAGCCTGGAACCTGCTTTGGATTCTGTGTCTGCCTCTCTCTCTGTTCCTCCTTGCTTATGCTCTGTCTCTCTCTCCTTCAAAAATAAGTAAATATTAAAAGAAAAAAAAATGGGTTACTTTGAAAGCCAAAATGTACTGTTTCTCCTACCTATGGTTCTATTAGAAAACAGCCATTTGTTAGATGGTTTAAGATTCCAAGTCAAGAATGCCAGAGATTATTTTTAATATTGATAATTCAGTTAGGAATATGATTAAAATAGAAAATTAAAAAAAATGTCTCTATATGAGCTAGGAAAACGTCCATTTTTTTTAAGTTTATTTATTTTGAGAGAGAGAGAGCACAAGCAGGGAAGGGGCAGAGAGAGAAGGAAAGAGAGGATCCCAAGCATGCACCACCCTATCAGCATGGAACCTAACGTGGGGCTCAATCCCATGACCCTGAGATCATGAAATCAAAGTTGGACGCTTAACCAACTGAGCCACCCAAGCACCCTGGAAAATGTCCATATTTTTAAATATTTTTTTAACATTTTATATTTATTTTTGAGAGAGAGAGACAGAGCACAAGTGGGGGTGGTGCAGAGAGAGAGGAAGACACAGAATCTGAAGCAGGCTTCAGGCTCTGAACTGTCAGCACAGAGCTGGGTGTGGGGCTTTAACCCACAAACTGTGAGATCATGACCTGCACTGAAGTCGGGCACGTAACTAAGCCACCCAGGCACCCGAAAACATCCATGTGTTTAAAAACATATTCCAAAGGAGAGGAAATGAAAATCAGGAAATTACCATTTACTAAATACATACTGTGTCTTCACACTGTGCTGTTACTCTGTCCGTAGGATCTCATTTAATATTTACAACTTTATTAAATATAAACAATCATTTAATACTGAAAGCATTTCTTTTTTTTTTTAATTTTTTTTTAATGTTTATTTTTGACAGAGCAAGAGACAGAGCATGAGCAGGGGAGGGGCAGAGAGAGAGGGAGACACAGAATCCAAAGCAGGCTCCAGGCTCTGAGCTGTCAGCACAGAGCCTCATGCGGGGCTTGAACTCATAGACTGCGAGATCATGACCTGAGTCGAAGTCGGCTGTTCAACAGGCAGAGCCACCCAGGCGCCCCTGAAAGCATTTCGGAGGGTGTTGTTGTACCCATTCCATAGACCGGTATATTGAGTCGCTCATGGAAGTTAAGAGACTAGTGAAATACTCTTGTAGAGATTTCAAGTAGTTAGAAATTTAAGATTAGAGACATAGATATGATGCTAGGTTGTTTTTTGTATAGACATGACAGTTTAAAACTTCGAAGTTAATGGAATCCTTTTAGAGAAAGAGTATATGTGGAGTAAACATCTGAATTGAACCAAATATATCTAACTTTCCCCTCCCTGTCGCAATTTACAGATTCACGTAACTCTGGGCCCTTGGCCACTGGCTCAATGGAGAGGTCTTGGCCACCCCATCATTGCTTCATTTCTCTATATAATTTGCTATTGTGGCCTTCTGCAAGGTGAATGCTGGCCTGTGATACAGACTCATCTCAATCATCGTGGGAGGAACTGGAAAAAGGTCCAGTCCACAGGCTCAACTTAACTGAACTTGCTGAAGTTTCCTCTACCACTTCTGGACTCCAGTGAATCACAGGTGTGGGGGATCTGGCTTTCCCAGAATCTTCTATGGAGAGCACAGTAACATAAGCCAGAAATGTGGGCAATGTAATATCCCCATGGGACAAATTTTTACCAACAGGTAGAAAGCAGGATAGATGACCAATATGTCTGCTTCTCTTTGCAGATATATTGCTGCAAAATGAAGAGGTCCTGTGAGTTCTGAACAGACATATCAAATATGGCTAAGTAACCATCCATGTCAACGAGTGAAGCTGTGGTCAGCTTGGTAAGACACTTTCTGGTTTTGTTTTCCTTATTAAATTCTTTCTCTACCTTATGTAATCCCCCACCCCCCACCCCCCACCGTTACCTCTTCTGCTCTGGAATTGTACCCACCAATAATTAGGATGGCAGCTTTGTTCCAGGCACTGTGTGTAAGGAAACCAGAAAAACTTACCATCAAATATTGTAAGTCAAAAAGAGTTGGAGGAAGGGTGGAGAGTGGATGGTGGACATCAAGAATGTTAAATACAGCAGTGAGTCTTATAGACATCAGTGACAACAGGACATTTATATGACAATTAGGAATTCTTCAGCGACATTTCAGAATACTGTATTAGTGCGCTAGATATGAAAGGAAGACCTGATTCATTATTAAAGAATATATTATTGCTTGTGTCTTTTAAAAAATATCCTACTTTATAGTATTCAGAAAAACAATCCTCATTCTATTTTTTCCTAAATAGTAGAAATGTGTGTATATATATACATACATCTTCATATATATATATATATATATATACACATCTTCATATATATATATATATATATAATTTTTTCTATTTCTATTTATGGAAACGGGACTTGCCAAGTTGCAAAATCATTTATTATCTTGGTATGTATGTTTTATCTTCAAGGTATCTTTTTATTTTATATAAACACACTCCCAAACACATGAATGAAGAACATTTGTTGATTACACTCAACAAGCATATATAGTGTAAATACATAAACAAAATGTACATATGTCAATATCTAGCTTATCTGCAAATCAATGTTTATGACCTCTTCAAAAGTAGTGAAACAGAGTTAAACCAGCGATTCATTTAAACAAGCAATACGTTTCTCGAGTCCCAAAAAATGTTAACAGAAGTTTCGTCGTTATCCCAGTTTTATTCAAAATGTTCAGTATCACATTAAACCATTTTTTAAAATATTGAAAGCAAGGTCATTGGTCGTAAGAAGCAGCAACCAGCGTTCCCTCGGTGTCTGTTCAGGATAAAACCAGCGACCGGTCTAGCCAGGGCACACGTATTTCCGAGATTGGCGTGTGAGTACAGTCTTTTCCACCCAGCGCTCACGAGCTCGCAGCTGCAGCTGTTATGTGCGGAGCCTGGCACTATTTATGCCTCTGCCTCCTGTTCTCTTCAGAGCCCTTGTTCTCAACCATTCACCCCTCACTGACTGTCGAATGCCAGGTCGAGTTGTCTGTGGCTGCTAGTTCTCGTAGCCATTCCCGTTTCTGCCCTGTCTTTGAAGTCGAACTTCAGAAGATCTTCGAACACATTCTTTCCCTAACCTCTTTTCTGTCATGACACTTCGAGTCGTCATGCACCACTTAGCAGGCTATCTTGCTGACCTCTGCCCCATGCACTTGTCCTGGCCATGTCCATGGGCCAACTTCATTTTATTTCATATGAAGTATGGAGAACCTGTGCTTTTCCTTCATACAGTACCTTATACTGCACAAGTGCTTTCTGATATATTATTATCATTGTTTTTAATTTGATCATCACAGATTTGTAAGGCTAACAGGGGACTGTCAGTTTTCTAACGTGTATTGAAAATGCAGCCAGACGTTGTGACATGTCGTTTCTATGTAGTATGATATCACATTAAGTTTAATTTTCTCAGCGTATTATCCCCCACTTAACTAATAGGTAGCCGAGACAATAATGAGAGTTATCTAAGTCCGTACAGTAAGGAGCTAGAGGATGCAGATAATATGTTACAACTACAGGGCTTTTCTGCTATTCCCTATCACTTCCTACATCCCACAGGTGATTGCTTAAGTAAGCCAGTTATACAACTTATACCACTGAGTTTCGTAACAATTTGCATGCCCTCTCTATTGTATTTCTAATATTACATAATTGTTCTTTGGGGATGAACCTATTTCCTTTGAGTTTCGGAGTATAACTTAACTTTTACCTGTAGCACGTAGAATGTGCACGATAAATATTTGAGGAATAATTTGAAAAGGGAAAGTTTACTATAAAGAATTATTGGCTATAAGAGAAGATTGAAGTCAGGAGAGATTAAGAAGTAGGGAAGGGCACCTGGATGGCTCATTCAACTGGGCGGCGACTCCTGATTTTTGGCTCAGGTCATGATCTTGTGGTCGTGAGTTTGAACCCCACATCAGGCTCTGCACTGAGCATCAAACCTGCTTGAAATTCTCTGTCTCCCTCTTCCCCTCTCCCCTGCTTGCATGGTTTCTCGCTCCCTCTAAAATAAGTGATAAAAAATAAATACTTTTAAAAAGAAGGAAGGAAAAACATAAAGAATATAGGAAGAGTGGATTGTAAGGAGCAGACAGTATCCCTATAAGGAGGTTCCTCTCCACCCAGTCCCACAGCTGAGATTGAGATCTTGCAATAGTGGGCACGATTGTGGCTCACTAGTGACGGAATTTTCTGTGGTGCCATTCCAATAGGACGTTCTGGAAATGTGCCCTCTGGAACAGGTAGGAAATGTGCCCTCTAGGGTACCGGGCAAAGCATTCATAGAGAGACGTCTCACAAGAGGCACTCCACAATAAAATCTCCTAAAGGAGGTGACATGGAAACTTCTCAGATCTGGGTGTTGCTGGCTGCTTTGCCCTGCTGGAGCTGGCACTGGGAAAGCTGCCAGAGCTTGCGGCTGAGGAACCCCCTCACACTGGCAACCAAAAGAAAACCCCACATTCCTGCAGTGTCTCTCCAGTGCCCCCTATGGACAGAGCTTAATGTTGTGCAAGCTGGCAATGTAAAAAATATTTAAAGGGCCCAAATCCATTTTCACAGAGCTGATAAACAGGGTAAATTTGGACCCGAGAAGCAATGAATTGATCAATTGATAATTTATACAGTCTTCTTGATGTCATTTTAAATTACAATCACTCAATTCAGTTCACTCAATAAAATGAAAACAAGGAAAGTTTATGTGGTTCAGATTCAAGAAAGTAAGGTTCCTTCTTGGCTACCGTCTACAGAATGCTTGATTTTTAATCAAGTAACCTCATTGGACCATAAAGTAGTTATGCAATGTGTAAAAATTTCTTCACAGTTTGTGGGGAAACTCAAACTGAATAATCTTTATAAAATCTATACCTAATCTCCAGCACACAATATTCCCTTTCCTAAGTGGTTCATGATGGTATTTACACTGTGTTTACAAGTCTAAAATGAGAGACCTAGTATTCTAGTTAGTTTCTCAAGGACTTTTAAAATCTATTTCTATTTGTTTTCAGGGAACTCAAAATATAGTTATTACATAATTTCTGTTTTTTGGCCAAAAATAAGTTAACCTAGATTAGTTTAATTTAAGCCTTTTTTGTTTTCTCATGGATGAAAGAAGTCAGAGATATTCGGGGGTCATGACTCCATCAGGTCAGCTAAATCTGTTAGGTAACTGGCAAGGTTCAGCCTATCAGTAGGCCCACGTGTTCAGTGACTACAGTTCTGAGATTGATATGTTGTTGTTTGCGCCTCTGTTGTAATTGACATAAAACATGTCTGTGATACCACTTTGTTCCCTAAAGTCATAGCACAACTACATCAACATTTGGTGATGTATGCTTCTTGGGAACTCTTCCAGAAGGAAGCAAATTAAAATGTTTGCAACTAATGGGAAAGGATGTGCTACTATTTGCATATGGGTTCAGTCAGATAAGCCTGATTTGGAGAAATGGATTTGGAGCTGAACACATGATTTTAGAAAATTTGCTTACACTGAATTTTCTCATCTGTGAGAAGAGAATAATATTACTCTCTCATGGTGTCCTTATGATATATACATGAAATAATATATGTGAGGCATTTATAGATTGACTGTCAGATGGTGACAGCTCAGTAAATGGATTTGATATATATTCTTTTTCATGCTAGTATTTTAAATGCTTAAGATTCTCTCTGTTGTATGTATGCATGTGTGTGTGTGTCCATCTGTCTCTTCCTCTCTCTCTCTCTCTACATATGTAAAATCTACACATATATAACCTATATGCCTATATAATTGATATAATACAGTCATATGAATACAGGTATTAGATATAATGTGTTATTATTATTATATAATCTCATATAAATTGATCCCATCCTCCTTATTTTTGACCTCATTTCATTCAGTATTCCCAGTCACTCATTTTCTCCAGTCACCACACCTATTCCCTATTTCCTTATCCATCAAGTTCATTCTCCCCTCCAGGCCTTTTCTCTTATTGTTCCATCTTCTTGAAATGTTCACCCACCAGGTAATCCCATGAGTGGCCCCATTCTCATTATTCAGATCTAAATTCAAAGAGAAACTCTTCAAAAACATCTCCCCAGACCATGCTACCTTATCTAGCTCTCCCTTTTTGGCCAGTCACCTATTTTAATCACTTTTATTTCCTTCATGGAAAGGACCACTATTTGAAATTTCCTCATTCACATACTTGTTCACTGTTAAAAATGTCTTTCCTGTTCCACTAAAATATAAAGTCTCATTTATTTTTGTGTTCACAATGTCTAGAAGAATATGTAGCATGAAACAGATGATTGCTAAAAATATCTGAAATGAATAGAGGTTTGAGGCATACTTGAAATCTTGTGGAATTTCCTCACAGCCCTTCTTAAAGGAAAAACCAAATTAAATAGCTGCTGGAGAATTTATGGAGGTTTTTGAGTTTATGGCAAAAATGAGACTCATTTGCCCTCTGAAAATTCTCAGTTGAAATAGCTAGAGATGCAAAGCTATCAAGAATAAAGTATCCACTTTTCTGTTAGTTGTCCATTACTGGCTAGCAAACCTTACCCAAATTTAGTAATTTTAAATAACAAAAAGTATTATTCCTCAAAATTTTGTGAGTCAGCTGGGCTCCAGTGCATGACCTCATGATACACATTACATATGAATATAAAAAAAGCATTCCTCTTCAGGGAGCCTGGCCAGATTTCCTCATATCGTAGCTGACGGTGTCTTGATAGACCAGTCTTCCGCTTACATCAGAGTAGCAGATACCTCACTGGCCGACAAGTCACATGACTGGCCAACGACAATATCCCCAAGGACATGGATGTCAGGAAGAGTGACTACAGATGGAAGGAGAAAATGCAACCTATTTGACTACAGTTTCTCTTGGCCTCAGATCTTCTACCATGAATCATAGCTGCCATTGTAAAATAGCATCTCCTTGTCTCTGGGAGACTAAATTTTTGCTAAACCACTGCCTTTTTATTCTTAGGGTTATGTTACCCTTTCCAAAAAGTTTATGGTATGTAATGTATGTGCTTCCATTTAAGGAAGATACGAAAAATGTAGGGCTCTCCCAGTTTCATGAAAAAAAATTCCATTAGGGCAACTGTATCCATAGGGAGTCATGATAAAGGAGTAGGAAGAAGAGTAGACTCAAGTGTCCTTGGACAAGAACTCTGCCTTTAGTTTTCCAACACCTGGAAATCCTATTCCCCAAATTTATCTTGCATACAATTATAGTAGGTGTATGGACTATACATGGCAGATATTGATTCATGTTGTAGTTTGGTATGTTTTCCATATTAAAATGAATAGTCATCTGCACAATGATAAATGGAATATCAAAGATCATGAAAGTATTTTTTCAAGTTAAGATTTCCTTTTGGTCAGTGTATTAAACAGGTTACATGTCTAGTATACGTACAAATTGTAGTGAATAAAAACAGCCTCTGGTCTCAGAATCTTACCTTTTAGCTTCTTGGCCATAACTGGAAGAATAAATGGGTAGTTGGGACAAAAATAGGAAAGGTAGACACCCAGGTCTTGCTATGAACAGTGACAGGAAAAGGGAGTTATTGAAAGAGTTACTGACACCTTTATGACTTTAAAATTACTGTAGGATACAGTCCCAGTGTGCTTACTTTTCTTATGAAGCTCAATATATTTCCTTCAAACAGTGTTACAAATTAGTATGATTACTTTTCGTTAGCAGTTTTCAATGGCTTCCTCTGCTTACTGAAACTGTTCCCTGAAAACTTAAGTTCCCTCCATTTTTTCAAATGCCATGATCTTTCAATTCCTATCGTCTTATTGTTGCATTTGATTGCTAATCTTTTTTTCCATCTTAAAAAGTGTCTTACTCTGTTTTTTTTTTCTCGAAAGTATGCGCTCTTTTTTTTTCTTCCTTTCTGACCAATACTTGTTTGATTTCTCCTGCTGTCTGCATCTCCCAGTTAAGTGTACCCTAGGTTAATGCTTATTCTTTTCTCCTTTATCTTTATTCTTATTTCCCTAACATGTATTCTGGCCTATTGTAATTATTGACATCATATAACACATCATCACTGCTCTTGTAATCTCATTGGAGTGAGCATGTCACACTCTGGATTTGTGGACCCGTAGGGCAATTTCTTGAATAGCTGCTTCTTTGGAACAAACACACTTAGGAGAAACACACTTAAGAATAAACACAGGAGATATTTAAGAGGTTTAAAGGTTTAAGATAATTTCTCACTTAGTCAACTGTTCTGGGCTCCAACCTCCTAATTTTCCTACCTGTCCAACTAGCTTCTACTGGGCTCCCAATTCTCAATACACTATAAGTACTCAATACATGTTGCAAGAATGAATGAGCTCTATTTCTCTCCGTGTTGCTATCACCCTCAGGAACTGATAATGACTCCCTAGTATTTACTGACACCTTTATGACTTTAAAATTACTGTAGGATACAGTCCCAGTGTGCTTACTTTTCTTATGAAGCTCAATATAGTTCCTATACTAGTCTCTGTAGTTTCCTTTCTGTACTTCATAGACCATATTCTCATTCTGCACTTGCAATGTTACTCATATAGTTTGTGCTACCTCTCCTAACCTTTTTCTCATGTTGATCGTTATAAAGATAAAATCAGTTGCTGATCTTGATGAGTGTTTACCATTCGCCAGTACTATGCTAAAAGCCTTAAGGCTTCAACATCTTTATTCCTTGAAACAACTTTATGGGGTATTCTGTTTTTCTGCTTTATTGACCAGGAAATTGAGACAGAGAGGTTTGATGACTAGTCCAAGGTTACCCAGCATGTATGTAGTAGACATTAAGTTCTTAAGCAAGAGTATTTTGCAATCCTTTATTTTCCCCACTGTGCCCCCAGTCTCCAAAGATGAATCCAAAGCCCACCTTACCTTTGAACTTTAGTTTTTGTCTTCTTTCTCAGTGTCAAGGACTCTCTATTCCCATGGTGTTTATTGTGAGCAAAAATATATCTTTAGGAATCACCTCAAATTTGTGTCAAGGTTAACAAAAAGAGAGAGACCGAGGGAGAGAAACTCGGAAATGTTTGAGCATAATGTACCTGTTGGCTCTCAGCATTTCAGTATTGTTGGTCAAGATTAGTAATGCTAAAAAGGTAACATAAGGATAGCAAGAGTCTTCCTGTCAGTAGGTCCCAATTTAGATGATTTTCTCATAGGGTTTCCATTGTTTTTACGACACACTATTGTAACATCCAGTATTGTACTCTCCTGTCAATTCTCTGCAGTGAACTAGAACGTTAAAATGTCGTGTAAATTATGTCTTTCCTTGTTCTTTTTTTTTCCTTATCGCCTGGTTGACTGACCTTGAGGTCTATGAAATCTATTTTCACGTACTTTTTTCATAGAGGCTTCTTTCGGCTGGCCTTTTAATTATTTTCGGATGCTGTTCTGGGACTCTTCCTCAGCTTCCCCCTCTTTCTGCATGTGCCTTTCCTTGCTAGGTACTCATTTTGAGCACAGATCTGACATTTCCTCAAGCAGGGCTCAGAAACTTTGCTGGAGGGGCAAGATTGGCTCATGTTAAAATCATATGTCCCTTAGATTTTCGAATGACCTTAGGTAGGAGACATTGGTTAATTTTGTAATTATTGTTATTATTTCAGGTATATGTTTCCTAAACTATAGCACAAGTTCCATGAAAATAATAATAAAAACCCACTTTATTTATTTCTCTGGATTCTCTACTTACTACATAATAGATATTTAATAAATGCTATGAAAATGTAGAGTAAATATTATTTCATTTTGTCAGTGTAAGAACAATTTATTCCATTAGCTAGATAGAATATTTTAAAAGAAACACAAAGCAAAAAACAAAAATCCCCTTGCTTTTTCTAAACTCTTGGTGGGGTTGGATTCTTTGAATTTCCATGTGTTGGAGATTTTGGAGGCAGAGAAAACCCATTTTCCACCTTAAATAAATAAATATTTTACAGTTAGCCTAGAAGTATTACCAAAAGTTGTCATTAAAAAAAAACATTACAAAATGTACGGTTAAAATAATTACAAAGTACTCATTTAGTATAATATAAAGGGAAAAAACAGGTTTTTACTCAAGAATAATTCTCATGTCCCTCACCTCTCTCCAAGGCAAGAGGTAAAGAATATCCCTGAAGAACACGGGTTTTTGGAGTCAGAAATAGGTTTCAATCTTGCTTCCTTTCATTATTAACCATAAATTTGCCTGAGTTTAGGACTTTCCTGAGACCTTGTTTCTGCATAAGAAGTATAGGAATAATAACATCCATCTGGCAGGCTACTGGAAAGACCACATCAGATAATGTACATAAAGCCTGCAGCACAATCCCTTATTAGGAACTAATAAACACCTATTAATTGACAGTTGTTATTAGAATTCATATTATGTCTTCTGAGAAAATGTAAAATAAACTAACCTTTTGTCAGGTCACACACTGGAGGTTGACTTCTGATCCTCACACCCTTTATTTTAGTTATTTTTCTTTCTAGGTCTATTCCTGAAAAGAGTTTGAGGTCTAAGAGCAGACTTCATTATTGATAGTCAGGGCCTGTTCAGCATGCTTTTTCAGGAAGGAATCCATATTTAGTTTTCATTTGTCTCTATAAGATGGTAGCTTGAATGTTTCCTTTGAACCAAAAATTACTTGTTTGTTTATTGAGTGTCCATATGTATGTGTTTGCATGTGTGTTTTGTTGTTGTCGTTCTTTGATTTCAGCTGGAGAGATGTTGTCCTTCTAAAAATGTTCTATTACAATGATAAACCTGATATTGTCTTAATTAACTTTGCGGCCATTATCTGATTTCTTTCTTTGTATCCTTTTCTTTCTCTCTCCATGATTGTTATAAAATTGGTACCCGTCCTTTGAAACAGACACTTCTGAAGCAAAAAGAAGCCACAGGGTGGTCTTCTCCCATCAACTAAGTTCTCTGTGAACATGGTGCAGGTACTCACCACATGTCTACAAACATAATATTATGGAAGTCGTCTTAGAAGCAATTGAAAAAAATGGAAGAAATGGAAATATTCTTTCTTTCTTTTTTTTAATTTTTTTTTCAACGTTTATTTATTTTTGGGACAGAGAGAGACAGAGCATGAACGGGGGAGGGGCAGAGAGAGAGGGAGACACAGAATCGGAAACAGGCTCCAGGTTCTGAGCCATCAGCCCAGAGCCTGACGCAGGGCTCGAACTCACGGAGCGAGAGATCGTGACCTGGCTGAAGTCGGACGCTTAACCGACTGCGCCACCCAGGCGCCCCGGAAATATTCTTTCTTTCAAAGAGGTCACAATCTACTTGAAGTGACAACATTGACACGGACAATAAACTCACTCCGTGTCTCATAATTCTGTGTTGTAGGGTAATTATGTTCACTAATAGCGTGTCTCCATAGGCCCAATTTGGACCGTGGGTAGAAATACTTCTCTGATTAGTCACGTACCTGTTCCATGTATCTAAATGTATTCATGTGTTTATTTGGCAAATATTTATCAAGCCTTTCTAGGGCTTGTCTCAGGAGGGCCTTTGTGCCACATCACGTGTGTTCAATAACACTAATTCAACTGAGTAAATTTTAAAGATCTAGTTGGCTTTATTCATTGATTCATAAATTGGGCAGCGTCCTGTCTAGCCAGTAAGGGAGAGCTCCAAAGGGCTACAGGAAAAGAAAGGTTTTTAAAAGCAGAGAGGAAGCTGAAAAAAGAAAATTAGTCCCAAGAATTCATTGTTTTAGCCAAGTTCGTACTCCTAGGGGAATGGAAAGGGTTTATCAGCCAACATCCAAATGCTGACCAGGAAATTCCATGTTGACTAGTCAAAGGTCACATTTCTGGGGAGATGAAACTACAGTTAGTTATTAAATCTTGGTTTACTGTGGGCACAAGTGACACCATTGGAAGCCTTTTTTTTTTTTTAACACATTATGTTTCTTTTATGACAACTTTTTTAATGACAACTTTTTCCAACTTCTGAGAAAAAGGAAAGCTTCTTACAGAATCTAACATGTTATCATTCAACTTGATATTACATTCTCTGAAAAGGTTTCTTTATCAGCCACCAGCACCTTTTTCAAGGTGTGGCTTGGATTTTCACATGTAAGTGTCAGCACTGTACCTGCCTCCTGACACTTCAGGGTAAGTTCTCCTTATATATCTGTCTCCTTCATCAGACGTTCAAGATAAGGGGAGTTTCTGTGTCTTTATGATTACTGTATTCCCAGTGCCTAGCAGGGTGTGAATTAGGTTCCAAAAATTCCTGATAAGTTACACTAGGTGACGCCTTTGTCTTTCTGAAAGTAGATTCTGGGCCAGCAACTTTATACTAGGAGGTAAACAGCTGAGACCAACATTCACCTCAACTGCTTCTAAAGCTAAGTTCTAAATGATGAAATCTGGCTGCATAAACTACAGTTATGTCTTTGAATTCTAAGTCCACTTCACCACCCTGAAGTTAATTCCTTGATTCAAGGCTGTGTTTTATTTTTTTTTTTGTCACTTTGTACTCCTGAATATGTATATCCCTGAATTCTTTGATCACTTGAAGTGAGTGACACAAAACTCTTGTCTCTCTGTGCTTGAGAGCAATGGTACTTTTCTTCCTTTCCTAAATCACAGTTGAGCCTTTTTAAAGTTTTCACTAGAATTCTCCCTTTTTGCTTATTTATTTTCTGGCCTTGTCAATACTCAAGATGAAAAGCACACCTATCTTTTGTGTCGTTGTGTTGGACAAAACTGTGACATCCCTCCGGTTAACAATCAAATCAACGTTTTACGTTTACCTTTATACCAATGTTGATGATATTCTCATATATTTTAAGTAATAAACAAAGAGTGACAATATTGGGCATTTTTTAATCATCTCTTCCTACTTTCAAGTTTGTAAATGCCGATCTGCTTGAGGCAGAAAAAAAAAAGTCACTTCACACAGACATTTTGTTGCTGTTGTTGAGAACTCCACCCCCCTTCTTTTTAATCTCAGAGATCCCAGAGACAAGCATTTTAGGATAAAAGAAAGACTGACTTGTTTTCTCTGGTTTTTGGATGTGACTTTCACCATTGCTTTGTTTTATTTTAATCGGATACATTGGCATGAAAGTTGAAGTAGATTCCAAGAAGTATATGCTGGGCTTTTGGTTGGCATATCAAACAGGGAATCATTCAGGCCATACATTAGCAAGCAGCCAAGTAATTAATAATAACACACGTGGAAGAAAATGAATGTTTTGGTTGAGAAGGAGAATGAGAAGTCAGACAAAGGCCTGGGCTTCGTGTCCTTGCCCTCAGCAGCAGCAAAAATAATGTTATGAATAGCATTTAACTTGAATTTGCAGCAAACTGCTGCTTTTATCATAAACAATTGCCAGATGGTATACATTATCTTTCTTTTTTCCCCTTTCACAAAAGCGGCATTAATTGCAGAGCAGCCCAGGGCTCCACTCAGCTCATCAGTGTGATAACACTTCATGACCCTGATTAGCCGTCAGTCTACTCAATTAAAAAGATCATTTAGACATTCACCCAATCATTTGCCTATCGAGCCACCTGGGCCTCAACCAGGGGCTCCATTTTTAACATTCTCCTGCCCTCTCTCATCTTGCCTAGCTTTTTTACATATCTCCAAAAGACGTAATTGAATTAAATAAAGCGTCTCAGGGGCAGCTGCAACATCTGCTGTTTGTGGTATGTCAAGCCTTCAGCATTAAAAACAGTTACATATGCTCCAAATTAGCAGGTCGCAGAGATGAAACAGTCGATGATAGTGTTTTTGTGCCAGCGTGAGAAGCGGCTCACAGCTGTGTGCAATTTACAATTAAAGGCTTTATCAGAGCTCAATTGTACTAGTGAATCAAGTGGTGAGAGGTCAGTTAGTGAATTAGACCAATTAGAGCTTGTACAGTTAAATTATCTGTCTTATTACCTACTGATAAACAGCCTTGTCATATCTTTACTGGAATGATGAAGCTGAATGAGTTTTATGAAGTGATAATATGTGTTCACTACAGTGGAACTTAGTGGTTTGTGAATTCAAAGTCTCCAGCGAAGAAACGGCTTTATATAACCTTTTAAAACAGCTATAAAGCAAGAAACTTGGAGTTGGCGAAAACACTTCTGATGCAGTCGTTGGTAGCTACTGGTGAAATCATCTCCAAGGGCAGGTTTTTAAAAAGCGTTTTGTAACGGAATGATACACGGATCCCCAAACTTTATTTTTATTTAATATCAATTCTTTTAAGAATTACCTTCAGTGAGAATAAAAGAGAAAGCAAAACCGTGTCTGGGAAATGCAGTGACCAAACGTTGTAAAACAATTTATGAAGAACAGATAGTTTTCATGGGTGTAACAATTTATTTCTTTTGGAAATACCAATTCATCATTTGTTACCATAATCAGAAAAATATGCATAGTTCAGAAGTTGCAATCTCTACATACAGGACAGACCACACCCATTTTTATGTTTCTGTATTGTAAAAATGGGGATCCATGGATAAAAGAATGTGTTTAAATGTTCAATGGTAAAGTCATTGGTGAATTATTTGTATTTTGACTTTCCCTTGAATGAATGCTCATCCTTTGTCTGTTTAGACGCTCTCATGATTATCAAATAATGAGAAGTTTATATTAATACAAGTATTATTGACTAGAAAGACTAGCACAACTAGACCTAGAATCATTCTTAAATCAATAGTCAGAAAGTAATCTGGAGCAAACATCTCAAAGAGCACATATTTATATCTCTTGGCACATGTTTTCCTAGACTAAGAATTCAAAATTTTTTTAATATTTGATATTAAATATTGGGAAAAAAACCTCACGAGAGACATATTAAACAATATGTGTGAGTTGATTCACTCTTTTCTTAAGAGTAAAACTTTTAAAATTTTTAAAATTTATTTTATTAATTTAACTTTAGTTTTATTAAAGATGTAAAAATAGTTATATTCTTCAAAAAATAGTAAAACCTTTTACTTCATTTTTTTTTTCATGTTTCTCTAGAGAGAGAGAGCACATGTGTACAGGAGTGGGGAGAGAGGGAGAGAGACAGAGAGAGAGAGAAAGAATCCCAAGCAGGCTCCCTGCTGTCAGCCCAGAGCCTGACACAGGGCTTGATCTCAGAAACCCTGAATTCATGACCTGAGGCCAAAACCAAGAGTTGGTCACTCAACTGACTGAACCACCCAGGCACCCCTAAAACCTTTCACTTTGTAAAAGATTTCTGTGTTGCATTAAAATTTACTACATTCTATTACTATTACAATAAACATATTCAATAGTATACATGGGCCAATAATAATATATCTTTCTTTAAAGGAAAGTATTACAAAGTGTGTTAATAATCAAGGATCAATATCCTGTTTATAAAATATGTCTACAGAGAAGCATGATCAATTCTCTCCCCTAAGAAGACACAACATAATAAAAATATCAATTTATCTCAAGTTAATCTATGATTATATTAAAAAAAAATTTTAATGTTTATTTATTTTTGAGAGACAGACAGAGAGACAGGGTACAAGCAGGGAGAGAGCAGAGAGAGAGAGAGACACAGAATCCAAAGCAGACTCCAGGCTCTGAGCTGTCAGCACAGAGCCCTATGTGGGGCTTGAACTCATGAACCGTGAGATCATGACCTGAGCCGAAGTCGGATGCTTAACCAACTGAGCCACCCAGGAGCCCCAATCTCTGATTATGTTATAGCATTAATTAAAATAATCAGTGTTTTACCAAAATCTAGAATAACTTTACAATTTATTTCAAATGTGCAAAGAACATTAAATAAATCTTGAAAAAGAAAATTCAGAAGAGACATATTCTAACAGCTACAAGAATGAAAATAGTATATACCTGGCATAGGAATAAATAGAGCAGAAAATAAGATTTAGAAATGCAAAGTCAGATGAAGGTCAATTTATAGATTTCATTAAAAGAAAATGTGGTCTTTCAAGTTCATGGGAAATAGGATTTTTAATATGGTTTCAGAACAATGATTGACAATTTAAATAACAAAGAACCGTATATGTACCAAAAATACGGTTTATTTTTTCATATTTGTATGCTAAAAAGTTTTCAGAGTATAATAACTTAAATATTTAAAAAATAAATAAAATACCTAGAAAAAAAATATTGAGGACCTAAATATATCAGTTTGAATTAAATAGTGCCTTTCCAAGTATGACAATACAGGTAGTCATACTGTAAGAAAACAGAATCAGATTTGGTAATAAAACATACATTCACAGGAAGCCTGGATGGCTCAGTGGGATAAGTGTCCGACTTCAGCTCAGGTCATGATCTCATGGTTTTTGAGTTCAAGCCCCGCGTTGGGTTCTGTGCTGACCACTCAGAGCCTGGAGCCTGCTTCAGATTCTGTCTCATTCTCTCTCTGCCTCTCCTCCACTTGTGCTCTGTCTCTCTCTGTCTCTCAAAACCAAATAAATGTAAAATAAGTTAAAAAATATATACTCACGATTTTATACTTAACATTTTTTATAATGCACAGAGAATGGGAAACTACGCTTAAAAACATGTAGCTGACAACTTTTCAGTATCATTAATGTATATTATAAATCATATACATGAATTATTTGAAAAAATAAGCTAATAGAAAGGAAAGAATAATTTGAAAATGTATACACATATAAATGCATAAAATAAGCATGTAAAATATTTTCACTAATAATCATAGAAATCTTATTAGAATAAAGAATAGGTATCATGTTTTAATTAATATCACCCTCATTGTCTGGTTTCATGAAAATCCATCTCTTGAATAATCAGAAAAAAAAATACCACCACAGGAAAAAAAATAAAGGAAAATTTGTAGTAAAACTGAAAAAGAATAGCTGACTTTTATGGAAAATGGTGCAAAATCCATGGCATGTATTACCTCATCCTCACAATAATTGGAAAAGATGAGATACTTATAATTAGTCTCTACCTTTTACAAATGAGTAAACCGAGGCCCTAAAAGGTTAAATGGTTGCTTGCCTCAGGTTTCACAGGTAGCATATATATATGCCATATATATATATATATATATATTTTATTTTCCATGTGTATGCATATATATGTGTATTTTTCTTGTTTGTACAATGGCGATAGTTCTCAGTTCCATATACAAAGCAGGAACTGTTTTAAGAACCCTCCCACAGTGGTGACTTGGGATATGCCACACATGCTCCTTATGGCTGAAGAAAAGAGACAAGAGTTTGCAAAATACTGTAACGCAGTAACAATTCTTTTTAGTCAGAATGTCATTTTTAAATAGCAAACAACTACCTACTTATAAATAACTGAGCTTCCTTACAACATCTTTATCTCCTCTAAGAAATTTGGGAAACAGACATTATACTGGAAAGATGTGATTCAATAAAGCACAGTGTAGTAAAACTACTCAAGAAGCAAACCAGTGTTCATGGGATGATTCTTTTGTGTTTATTGTCCCATTGTTATATATTTTTTAAAAGTCACTGTTCTGAGCCATCTCAGTAATTTGACTTTACCAACAAATTATTTGAAATTAGATTTTCTTTAATCTTTAGTTTTGCCTCCAAACTCAGCTGGCTAGATAAATTCATTTGCTTCTTGGGAGATACAAGATCAAGTATTCATATTGCACATAAAAAATTAATTCTTTGTCCATTATTATCTTCAGCCTGTGTTAATAATGTATTAGATGGGGTTATTGCATAGATATGGATGTATAGATGGGCACACTTTGGGTTAGGCTGGTCAGATGTGTTTCTGAGATCACTCTTATTCCAAACCAAATCTAATGTTTATTGGTTTAATGTTTTAAGAAATATGACTCAGTTCATAAAAGAGGTTTATTCAAAGTGTACTTATCAAAACATCGCCCTGGTAGAGAGTTTATTTCTAATATTGATCCAGCCATCTTACCCTGGTGTACAAATGATTAATACACTATTAAATCTTATGATATGAGTAAGCCACAGGGCAACTTTTTTATAACTATCAAAGTACAGTTGCATAAAAAAAAAAGATTTAACAGCATCATACACATCTTTCCTCTTGTTGTCTATTTTCACAGCATATAAAATAAACATACCTTTAAAATATAAAATGTTACACCTGAATAATTATACCCAAGAAAGTATTTAGTATATCCCCCATCTACAGCAATGCTTCCAATTTTTTCAAGGAAATACGTATTTTTTTATCCTAAGGAAGAAAGCCACAGATTAAAAAGAAATAAATAAAATGAAAGTGAACGAAAATCGCTAAGTTCTTTAGTACAAACTTCCCACCCCCAAAAATTTATTTTAAATAAATCATATATAAAGAAGTATTTTACTTTGCCCATAGTTATTTTATAATTTAATCAATCTAAGACACACACTATTAAAATTATATTTTCATATGTAAATGCTTCTGATGATCACTTTTTTAGAATTTAAAAATGTAAACATTATTAGATCAGGCTTAAACTATTTGTAATAATAAGTCTCACTTTCATCTCTAGGCTTCTTAGTGTGGTAGAGAAAAGGCCATACATCCATGGGAGTAACTGGGTACGTCTGTAATCTATGGAGGTTAGTCCATCCCCATTTTCATTCTCTTCAGAGCTCTCCACACTAGCACAGCAGCCCCAACCCTTCTCAGTTCCCTACTACACCTCCCTCCTTTCTTCCATAGGGTCTATCTTAACCACATTTCCTTGTCCTAAAATGTTCAAGGCCACTAGAACTATACAGATCTCACAATTTCTTCAGTAAGTCTTTGTCTCTCTCACATCCAGGAATTTATCCATGGATGATTTCTTGCCATACAGTCCATTATCTCCTATTTATCCTTCAACTTCAAACCAATTTAATTTAAAAAACCTTTAATTTGCTCATTCATTCAACAACTAATTTCTGAGCACCTATAATATGCTAGGTATTGTTACAATTTTTGGTCATGTGACAGTGGTCAAAATATCTACAGCTTCCACCTTCCCTTGAGTTCTATCATCTGGTCAGTGTCCCTATTTATCAATATTGAGTTTTCCAGAAATGCTGTCTCAGAAAACCTGAGCTGACTGTGGACTTCGTTGGTGGGGAATTCAACTTGCTAGTAACCAACAGAATAGTGGTAGGCAGTTAATACTTTGGAATCTTGGTCCCTCCCATCTGTCTCCTGTTTACCAACCACAACTGGGTATTCTTTCTATACCCTTTGCTCCAAGATTGGAAATTTCTATGTCTATGGCAACAGCTAGTTAGGATACAATGGTATAAATATATGGAAACCAGATTTCCAAAATGGAAACTTTTCAATAACTCTGGTTCTCTCATTAATCACAATTAATGTGTAATGGCTTTTTGACCTGATGTTAACAGTCTAAGTCTTATCTTTAACTAAACTCTGTTTAGAACTTTACACTCCAGCAACATGGAGGCTTTTAATTCCCTGGCATCACACATTTGACACATCAGGGCATCTAATTATGCCATCTTCACTTTCTGTAATATCTCTTTCCTCTTTGTTGGTATATGCCTCAAGACTAATTTTTAGTTCAGGGATATTAAGCATAACTCAGGCCTTGTACATTTTCCTTTGTGTCCACTATTCCAGGATGTCTTTCATGAAGCTTCCATTGCAGTTGTCACTAGGAGAACTCAAAGACTTCATTTCAATACTTAACACACTGTAGTTTAATAATTCATTTGAAACACCCTTCCAGGGCAAAGACATGGCATTGTTTATCCTTGTATCTTGAATGCCTAGAATAGCCAATACATACGTGCTGAACTGAAATTAGCATATGTAACTAAAGCTAGCCTCACTAAGTTTTGGCCACATGATAATGGGGCTAGTGTCTCCAGTAAATATACTGTATATTTCTGGGATTATAACATGGAGAATTATCCTTCACAAAGTGTGTTTGGTGTGCCAGAACTTGAAATAATTCCCTTGATCAGATAACACGTTTACTGTCTATAATCTAAAAATAGGGACTCACCAACACCACTAGCGGCTTTCCAAATGTAACTAAACCTTTATCCCTTATCTAGATATTTGATTTTTTATCTCTCTGTCTCCCTTCTCTGAGCTCATAGGTGATGGAGACATTCAAGACCAAAAATGTATCCTCGTCAGCAAATTTGCAGTAATTCTTACTGTGGTCACACGTGTTCTCTCCAGGAAGAGTAGCGTCAGGCTGAATCAGGCAGCTTTCACTGTATTCCCAGCACTGAGTGGCTTGATTGTCAATGTGTTTGAGGGCACCTTTATGACAGGTTTGCCAACTGTTTTTCTGATTTCCAAGGATACAAGTTTAGGAGAAACAGTGGGCCTCTGTCTCAATATCTTTGTTTAGCACAGGCATGTGAAGCTTTAATTTCAAATATTTGGCAAATCTAAATGACATTTTAGAGATGCAAGCTTATGATTATCAATGAGTCTCCCTCTTGCCTTAGGCAGAGAATAAATTTATTGAGAACTTTGTCACATTTTGTACCCAAGCGGAAGGCTAACTATCCCTTCCTCTGTTGTTGATTAACCAAAATAACTTAGCTGTAAACTTTTTGTAGGAAGCACACACTGTATGAAAATTAATTTGTTACTTTCTGCAGTTATAGTTTGTTATCATGTTAAGATTTCCAAAGGTATGTTAAAACTCTAATTTGATCTAATATATAACTTCAGAAATCACTAGTTATCACTAGACATCCCTTTACAAAAACTTTTTTGACTATTTGCTCTAAGCCACAAGTTGGTCTAGACACTGAGGGCACATCTGTGAATAAATTCCTACCTTCACAGAACGTGCATTCTAGCGTGGAAAAAAGATTACATGCAAGTGTATACTTTAAAACAAAACAAAACAAAACAAAACAAAAACATGCTTACTATGGGGGAAGGGAAGGGCAAAAAATTGTTTCAAACAGAGAGGGAGGCAAACTCTTAATAGACTCTTAAATATAGATAACAAACTAAGGGTTTATGGGGGATGGGGGAGGGGGAACATGGGTGATGGATACTGAGGCATTGAGGAGGGCACTTGGGATGAACAGTGGGTCTTGTATGTAAGCAATGAATCTTGGGAATTTACCCCTGAAGCCAAGAACACACTGTATATAATGTATGTTAGCTAACTTGACAATAAATTATATTAAAAAAACATGCTTGAAAGAGTGACAAGTGTTATGAAGAGAACAGTTTGTTTATGGGCATAAAGAGTGATTAAGGTAGAGGGTGGTCAAAACAACTCCCTTTAAAATTAAAGATTGAGCAGAGGACATTTGAGCAGAGACTTAAACGAATAATGAATAGTAGGTAACAATTAGAATATCTGCAAAAACAAATCCAGAGAAAAATAGCCCATGGAAATGTCCTTAGGAAAGAATGGGTTTGATCTGTTAGAACAGCAAAGAAGCCAGTTTGACTACGGGGTGGGTGTGAAGGGGCAGACAAGAAATGAGATCAGAGGGAGGGACTGAAATCATGTAGGAGGTTGTAAGCAATGGAAAATAATTGTAATTTACTTAAGAAACATAAAAACCTGGTGGAGAAAATTAAGTGAAGGAGTGTTGTGATGTGTTTTGTACCTTAATAGTTAACTGGCTGATCTACATAAAATGGGCTTTAACAGGACAAGGGTTGAAAGGGATCCCAGTGAGGAGGCTTTTCCATTAGTTGGATAGTGATGATAAATAGAATAACAGAGGTAATGATTCCAGTGATATATGTTGAAGATTGAGACCACATGACTTTCTGATGGGTTGGGTGTAGGGAGTATTGAAAATAAGGAGTAAAGGTGTACACTTAAGTTTGGGATCTGAGAAATTGGATCCGTAATAATGAGAGAGGCTAAAGGAGGAAAATCTTTGTGGATGAGGAAGGCAGGTTGGATCACTCTGCTTTGGACATGGTCAGTACTCATAACCACTGCATAACATAAAGGTTCATAAGATGTCATCAAAGAGAAGCTTCATTTTCCCCCAACCACTTTCAGCAAACAACTGTCTGTTCAAACACACTTCAACGGTTTCCTTTTACTCACTAGTTAGTAAAAACTGAGAGGATTTTAAAATTTTGCTAATCATTCTCAGCTTACAGACAAATCCTCCAGTTATTACACACACACACACACACACACACACACACACACACACACACCGCACTACAGGATAATAAGCAAAACCCTAAACTTCCTTCAAGCTTTTAATTTCTTGATCCCAAAAGTCAGCCTATGAATGGGAGAATGAACATGTGATTGCCTTCTTTCTTTCCATTATGCATTCCTCTCCACCTAGACTGGTTGTGGCTTCTGACATGTTCAAGACCAGAGAGAAGCTGTTACAGCACCCATTAATTCCATTACATATGATCTTCTAGAAGGCCAACCAGCAGCCAGTAAACCTCCTGTCTTCTTTCACTTCACCTGTTAAATCCTTTATGAGACTGAGTTACTAGGAAACATAAAACTGGTTTTTGAATACTTGTTTGGTCATTACCACATGGTTATTTAGCACCTTGCTTTGTAGTGAACAAGTAGTTGGTACCTATTTTCTTGGGATCAACAAAATCAAAACTGAGTTTTCTACTCTATTCTATTCTGCTCTATTCATTTCTATTCTATTCTGTTCATTTTAATTCCAGTGTAGTTGACATACTGCGTTATATTAGTTATAGGTGTACAATATCATGATTCAACAATTCCATATATTACTCAATGCTCATCAGGTAAGTGTACTCTTAACCTCCTTCATCTATTTCTGCATCCCCCTACCCACCTCCCCTTTGGTAACCACCTGTTCTCTATAGTTAAGAGTCTGTTTTTTGGTTTGTCTCTCTTTTTTTTTTCTTTTCTTCACTGATTTGTTTCTTAAACTCCACATATGAGTGAAATCATATGGTATTTGTTTTCCTCTACCTGGCTTATTTTGCTTAGTATTATACTCTCTATCTCCATCCCTATCATTGCAAATGGCAAGATTTCATTTTTTTATGGCTGAATAAAATTCCTTTATATATACATATATGTATGTATATATATGTATGTGTATCACTTCTTTATCCATTGATCTATCAATGGAAAGTTGGGCTGCTTCCATAGTTTAACTTTTGTAAATAATGCTGCAATAAACATTTGGGTGCATATATCCCTTAAAATTAGTGTTTTTGATTCTTTACATAAATACCCAGTAGGGCAATTACTGAATCATAGGGTAGTTCTCTTTTTAATGTTCTGAAAACCTCCATACTGTCTTGCACAGTGGCTGCACCAGTTTGCATTCCTACTAACAATGCATGAAGCTTTCTTTTTGTCCACATCCTTCCCAACACTTATTGTTTCTTGTGTTTTTTATTTTAGCCATTCTGATATATAAAGCCCTTATTATATTATGTTCCTTCTAAACCTACTTTGTTGATGCTTTTTATCATGAATGGATATTGTACTTAGTCAAATGCCTTTTCCTCATCTGTTAAAATGATTATATGCTTTTCACCTTTTCTCTTATTAATGTGATGTAGCGCATTGATTGATTTACAAATTTTGAACCACCCATGTATCCAGGGAATAAATAAATATCACTTGGTTGTGTTGAATGATTTTTTTTAATGTGAAGAGCTTTACTCTTTTCTTTACCCATAAGTATGATTATGTGTCATTTTTTGCCTAGACTCATGGTTGGCAATTAGTTCTTTATGCAGTTTTCAGATTCTGAACTTCACTATCACTTTTTTAATAATAAGATTATTTTAATGCCATCCTTAGTCATTAAAACATTGAACTTTGTTGGATTCGGTTTGCCAACATTTTGTTGAGGATTTTTGCATCGATGTTCATCAGAGATATTGGCCTATAGTTCTCCTTTCTTGTGATGTGTTTATCTGGTTTATCTTATGTGTTTATCTCCTTTCTTGTGCTCTGTTTATCGGGGTACTGGTGGCCTCATAGAATGAATCAGGAAGTTCTCCCCCCCTTTTCTATTTTTTTGAATATTTTGAGAAGAATAGGTATTAACTCTATTTAAATGTTTTGTAGAGTTCACTTATGAAGCCATCTGATCCTGGACTTTGTTGGGAGTTTTTTGATTACTGCTTCAATTTCATTGCTGCTAATCAGTCTGTTCATATTTTCTATTTCTTTCTGCTTCAGTTTTGTAACTTATATGTTTCTAGGAATTTATCTATTTCTTCTAGGTTGTCCAGTTTGTTGGCATATAAAGTTTTTATGGTGTTCCTAAAGAGTACTACTTTAATATCCTATTATACCTAGTAGACCCCCAACTTTAATATATGAACAGAAGAGAGGTAAATGTGGGTTTCCTCTCACTGTGACTATTCCACACTTTGCCCTCATGGCAGACAGTTCTCGGTGCCCATTGGACTTTCTTCATCAAGCCTCACAACACAAGTAGCTGGGAAGCTGGGAAACACCAGATTAAGTGTCAGGAGGTTTGAGTGCTTCTGTGATTTTACCTCTTCCTGGTACTGTCACTGTTAACAGATGGTTGACATTTCTGATCTGGTTTTATTTTTGCTACTCTGAGCCAGTAAGCCCTGCCTTCCTCAAAACATTGTTCGGATCAAACAAGATTAAATACATGGAAGCACTTTATTACTATGACATATTACTCAAATATAAGCATACTTACAAGTTCTTTGATTCCTTTCCTGGGGAGAATAAACTCAATATAAAAACTAGCTTCACTCTTCTCTTTACCCGTAAGTATGATTATGTGTCATTTTTTGTTTAGACTCATGGATGGTGATTAGTTCTTTATGCAGTTCTCAGATTTTGACCTTCACTATCACTTTTTTATAATAATATCATTTTAATGCCATGCTTCGTCGTTAAAACATTTTAAATAAGATGTTCTAGCAAAGAAGTCATTGTTTTTAATGTGTTACCATATTGACTTATTTGATCTACCACACATGGGGAAGACACCTTATTCACCTAAAGGGGCACAGTGAATGTTCAGTGAATGTTCAGTGATCACTATCTGACAATGTTCAAATTCTATGGCTTGATTACCTGATGAAGTTCAATTTGATAGACAGCTGAGAGAATGAATGTTTACACACACATACAATGGCACATATTTTAAGAGGTCTAGTTGTGTAGAATTTCCTACTGTAAATATTTACGAGTGTTTTAGGTTACTGTGTTCACTTTTATCCATAGATCCCTTTTTAAAACAACTGGCTGAGAGTTTTTAATTGAATTTTTTCCTCTGTTTTAAAAAACAGATTTGTGTATATTTGACTTTATTTCTTCACTTGTCCCATTCTAGTCTTCTTAAGACCACTTAGTAGTAGTTTGGCATTTCACTTGACTGTCACATCAGACAGAGATGAATTTCCATATTGACAGAAAAAGCTTACATAGAGTTTCTAAAGAATCTATTCAAATGAAGGACCGCCCAAGATTCCAAAGACTAAATTAATACATTCAGATTTGTTCCTAGTTAGTGAGATACATTTCATAAAGATAATATTCACGTTCTTTTAACTATTTATACATAATGTTATTTTCAAAGTAATAACATGTAAAATTACAATTGGTGATTTTACATAAAATATTACTTACTAGTTGGTTTTTTTTTTGTTTCCTCCAACTCAAAGCCTTTTATTCTATTTCTAAAGGACCTACAGATTTGTCCACCCTGATTACTAGAGAGACTGAATTTATTGATCAAATACTGTTTAATTTTCTGTTGTTAATTTTGATTCTTCGTTTCTTTGGTATCTGGAGAAATCTTGTTTTTACTTTTTAAAGGTATTTTCAAATTTGTAGAATAATGGGAAATCAGCCAAAAAAAGAAAAGGATTAGTTTATGTTGTGCTTACAAACAATGATTTAAGTGGATGTCAGACTTACGTACCTCTTTTGTTTCTTTTTTACAACACATTTCAATGAGTACTTTGTTTTTCTTAAGATGTAAAGAATAAAAATGTATATAGCATACAATTATTTTTCCTTTGAATCCTCTTGTCCTCACTCAAGGGACAACCACACTCAGTACTTGAAGTACATTTTTCAGTCATCCTTTTATAGACCACAGATATTTTTTTCAAAAGATAGGATGATGTTTTATGATCTTTTTCTTTTCATTTAACATTATGTATAGGAAATAATTCATAACATTATATACGAAGATCATTTTATCATTTTTACTGCTGCATAAATTTCCATGATTCATGCATATAATAATATATTATATTACTCTCATGTTGATGGTCATTTATATTGATTTCAATTTTTCTAATTTAAATAATTTTGCACCAATGGACTAATTGTTTTTTTTCCAGTTTTATTGAGGTGTAATTTAAAATAAATTGTGTAGTTTAAAGTGTATGACATGATGATTTGATATATGCATCTATTAGACAAAGATTACTATAAGAAGGTTAAGTTAAGAAATCCATTACCTCATGTAATTACTTTTCTTGAGGGGTTAAAAGCTTTTAAGATATGCTCATATACCGCCTCTCATGTATACAATACAGTATTGCTAAGTGCATTCACCATTCTGTATATGAGATATGCAGAACTTATTCATCTTGTAACTGCAAATTTATACCCTTTGACCACATTTATCCATTTATCTAACCCCTTCCTCCATCTCTGGCGACCACTGAATGCTATCTGTTTATAAGATGTCAGTTGTGGGTTTCTTAAATTCTACCTACAAGTGAAATCATAGAGTATTAATTTTTCTGTCTGACTTATTCCATGTACTATAATGCCCTCACTATTCATCCGTGTTGTCACTAATGGCAGTGTATCTTTCTCTTTTCCTATATAATATATATGCTTATGTATTACAAATATGTGCTCACATCATATGACTATATTATTATATATGTTATGAATAGTAATACATATGGGAACATTACATTTTCTTTATCCATTCAACTGTCAATAAACATCACTCAGGTTGTTTCCATGTCTTTTGTTATTTTAAATAATGGTACAATTAACATGGAGGCACACATATATCTTCCTTGTCCTGATTTGATTACTTTGGGATATATACACAGAATTGAGGTTGCTGGATCATACGATAGTTCTATTTTTATTTTTTGAGAAAATGCCATATTGTTTTCTTTAGTGACTGTAGCAATATACATTCACATCAACAGTGCACAAGAGTTTCTTTTACTCCAGTCTCCTGAGCGTTTTTAACCTCTTATCTTTTTGATGGTGGCATTTCTGACATGTGTGAGTTGACACCTCATTGTAGTTTTATTTGAATTTCCCTGATGATTACTGATGTTGAGTATCTTTTCATGACCCTGTTTGCTATCACTGTGTCTCCTTGGAAAAAAGGTCAATTCAGGTCCTATGCCTATTTTTAATATAACTATATGGTGGGGGAGTTGGTTGTGTTTTTGTTTTGTTTTGAGTTTAACGACTTTCATGTACATTTAGCTATCAAACCCGTATTTACCATATGGCTTGCAAATATTTTCTTTAATTTTGTACTGATTCTGTAGTTGATTGTTTCTTTTGCTGTTCAGAAGATTTTTAGTTTGGTGTTAATCTTTTCTGATATTTTCCTTTTCTCTATTTCACTTATTTCTATTCTAATCTATTTTTTTTTTCTAATCTATTTTTTTTTAAGTTGAAGTATAATATAGGTTGAAGTGTTACATTAGTTTCAGGTGTACAATATAAATGGTTCAACAACTTTATACATTGGTGCTCTTCATGATAAGTGTATTAATACTTGTTTTTTGACTGTTACTTTAGGAGACAACTCTAAAAGTACAATTTATTGATCAAAGGAATTAATACTTAAACATTAGAAAATTCTACAAAAACTTTCCCAAAAGCATTTTACCTCTTTTTAGTTCCCTGGTGTATAAAGCATTCTCATTTCCCTAAATTCTTGCTAACACTGATAGTACAGTTTTATTAAAGGTTTAGACAGTCTCCTATGTGAAAAATATTGGATTGCTTTCATTTTGCATTTATTTATCACTACTAAGTTTGAGCATACCTTTATGTGTTGGCCATAATTTTATACGCTTTCTGGATTTTTTTTCTTCATCTGTCTTTATATCATGTGTCTATTTTTCCTATATGGCTGTCTTTTAAAAAATGTTTTTAAGATCCCTTTAAGTATTTTGTTTATTAATGCTTTGTTCTTTTATCCCAAAACTTCAATTAACTTACATATTTTAAGGGTAGTTTTTTTAACTTTTGAAACATTTTTCTCACTGCAAAAGAAAGAGAAAATTTCTACATTTTCTGCTAATATTTGAAAGGTTATTTTTAAATGGTTTAAACCTATTTCAGATATGTGTAATAGAACTTTGCGTATGACTTGAGGTTGTCTGTTCACATAACTATCAAATTGCCCTAAGCCATTTATTAGGTAATCCATTTGTCCACTCTGAATTGCAAAGTTATCAAAAACAAAATTACCCTATACACAAAGAATTTACTGATCCTTGACCCAACATTATTACCTGTATCTAAAGAACACATTTTAATTGCTTTTTTTAATGTAATATGTTTGATATCTGGTAGGATATATTTTTTTTCATTTACAAATCTATACTGTTACATTACTATATGCTTTCTCCATCTATCAAATTTAGAATTAGCTTTTAAATTTCTAATAAAATCTTTCCTACTTGTTTTAATCACTTTGTGTTTATTAGGCTTATCTCTAGATATTGCATGTTTTTTATTGCTATTACAAATACCATAGTTTTCCCATAATACTTTCTGACTGGTTATCACTGGTATATTAAAAAAGCTCTTGGTTTTAAGATTTTATTTTGTATGTAGCCAAGCTATTGAAACATCTTGTGGTTTAAAAATGTTTAGAGTGGATTGCCCCAGGAGAGAATTAGAATGCCTGTAAAGTGATAATATTTGTGCCCTTTCCAGTATTTTTTTAATGTGTTATTAACCGTGGTAAAGACCTCTTGTATGTAAAACAGTAACTAAGTGTTAAGTGTTTTTATATGAAATAGGAATGATTTTCATGTTTTATCAGTAAGTGTGATATCTAATCTATGTACTGATAGATATCTTTATTTAGGCAGGAATTTCCTATTTCTAGCTTTCTAGGGTCTTACATTTCATTTTATCAATAATGCTGAATTAATCATTTTTATTAATTAAAATCATCATATTATATTTCTCCTTAAATTTTAAAAACTTAATTGTGCCATTATGTATCCTGATTTTGAGTTATTAAATTACATCAATGACATTGGTGTTATTCTAATAATGCAAGCCATATTACTATTTTTGTATGCCACTGATTTCCATTTGGTAATATTTTTATTTAGAATTTTGCCTTTATCTTTAGGTAGAAAATTAGATAGAACTAATATGTATGTATATTTTTAAATCTTTTGTAATGTTCATTTATTTTTGAGAGAGAGAGAGAGAGAGAGAGAGAGAGGCAGAGCATGAGCTGGGGAGAGACAGAGAGAGAGAGAGGAAGACACAAAATCCGAAGCAAGCTCCTGCCTCCAAGCTGTTAGCACACAGCCTGAAGCAGGGTTCAAACTCAAAGTGAGAGATCATGACCTGAGCTGAAGTCAGATTCTTAAGCAACAGAGCCTGGCACCCCTGTGCATTTTTTTTAAATAAGTGCCTTTTTAAGAGGATAAACATCATCTTTTTCTATCTTCTAGGTATTTATACATAAAAATTTTATTAATTCCTTAAGACATTTCTAGAAATAATCTGTGAGGTTGTTTTTATTTTATTTTGTTTTTTACTTGTTCAACTAATCCATTGACATATTTATTATATATTGTGATATTTTTTCTTTGTCTAAGGCAATTTTGGTAATTAGCATTTGCAACATAATTATACTATTTAGATTCTTAAATATATTATATGCAAAATTACATATAGAACTTTCTGACAATAACTTAAAATCTTTACCTATAATCATATCTTTTTACCTATTTATCTCTGCTCTGTATTTCTTGTTTAAATTTTAAGAGATATACAACTTTAGTAATCTTATAAATGTGTGCTTTAACTTCTATTTCATTTTTTAACTCTCCATGGATTTATTTTATTATTTTTCATCTTCTATTGTATGCCTAGATTATTTATTTCCTACCTTATTCTTTGGTACAAAAGTTTACCAAATGTAATATTCAGATTTTCAATATTCTTTTTTTGGCAATTTTTAAAAAATGTTTATTTATGTTAAGAGAGAGCTAAAGCATGAGCAGGGAAGGAGCAGGGAGAGAGGGAGAGAGAAACAATCCAAAGCAGGCTCTGTGATGTCAGCACAGAGTCTGATGCAGGGCTCGATCTCACAAACTGTGAAATCATGACCTGACCGAAAAACACGAGTCAGACACTTAACTGACTGAACCACCCAGGCGCCCCTTTTATTGGCTATTTTTTTCTGTCCGTTGCCGAAAGAAGTATGACATACTCATTGAGTTTTATCATTTTTCTTCATTAACATATCAGATTTTGATTTATCTATTTCAAAATGTTATCAGATGCATTAAACCTTCTTGTCTTTCCTTATTCTTAGTGAACTTTTTTTTTTTTATCAAAGTAAATAAATAAAGCACACATGAAATTTTTTTTCTGGAATTTTTTCACACTATGTTTAGGTCAGAATTTATTCTTTTTAGAAGTACAATATGTGATATTTTAGTCAGAACAATTATGTCTTTTGTTAGTTCCTGAAGACTGTCAACCACTTTTCTGATGCAAAATTGCATATCTGTCCTTTTGCCTTCTGACACTCCTATTAAAATGCATCAAAACTTATTTTATCTCCCATGTCTGAAACAGGTTTTCATATATTTCATCTCATGAACTTCCATCTCCTTTCTGTTCTGGATTTTATGTATTTGCTCATATTTATATTCCAGTTTGCATTTTCTTTTCTTCAACTCTATATAATAGTTTACTTATCTAATCAATTTTTTAAAATATCTGACCAGATTTTTAATTTTTAGTATTCTACTTCACTCTTTTTCAATTTTAACTGTTCTTTCTTCATACTTTTATTTACTATTATTTCTATTCTCTTCAATATACCTTTAATACTTTTAAGAATATTACCTTTTGTTGGATTTTCTGAATTTTCCTCATGGTGATAGAATTTATGACACAGTCATGTATTACTGTGAACTCTTCTTCAGCAGAGGTTTTTGATTTCTGAATTCCAGCAAGAGACATATGAATATGTCTCTATAAAGAGAATTTGGGGGTTTCTGGGTGGCTCAGTTGGTTAAGTGTCTTACCTCAGGTCAGGTCATGATCTCGAATTTCATGAGTTCGAAACCCGTGTTGGGCTCTTTGCTGACAGCTCAGAGCCTGGAGCCTGCTTCAGATTCTGCGTCTCCCTCTCTCTCTGTTCATCCCCAACTCATATTCTGTGTCTCTCTCTTCTCAAAAGAAAATAAAGATTAAAAAATAATTAAAAAAAAGCGAATTTGTATGGATGTTGAAGGAAACATTTGAGTTTCAGGAATCTTGAGCTAGTGTGAGGTGAATATCATCTCTTTCACCACACATTTTCTTTCATCCACGCCCTAGACAGATGCTTTTTTCTTCACTAAGTAAGAATGTAAGAAGAGCGGTTTTAATTCTTTCATAGAAAGGGCAGCTCCTTGAGTCTCCTGAAGGGCGAGCTATAGAGTCTCCTGGTCCATTATATTCCCACAAGATCACATCTGTTGCATATTTTCAGTTTTCAGCCCATAGCAAGACTACATACACCTAGGTCTAAAATTCCAAGAGTCTTCCAAAGTATCAACTCAACCTTGCCATTTTTGCTTTCATTATTCTCTTCAATGCTTTAATTGCAGAGTTTTTTTTTTCCTTGTAAACTCACATAGCCTTTAAAAATTACTATATATTCTATGGTGTTCTGTGAAGGGGAGGTGGAAAGATGCCCATGTGACTTAGCTCAGTCCTCTCCATTGCCAAAAATTTAAGGTTTATTTTTTTGTTTATTTTTTTAAGAGACCATCCAGTAACATCCCCAGAGATGTGCAATAATAAACCTGGACTATTACAAAATAAAGTCATGAGTTTAAAGATTATTAACTATTTTCTGAATAATCTAATTTTACTGTGTTTTTTTTTATTTTTATGTGCTAATTATAAAGTAGCTTGCCTTGAATTAAAAATCACTGCAAACCTCTCCTCCACTTAATTTGGAAAACAGAGATGTATGGTTTCTATTGCTATGATTCATTTAGCCCCACTTATATTCTACTACAATATTCACTTTTTAAAAAGATAAATAGATAGCTATTTCAAATAGAAAAAAAAGTTATATTCTATTTCCACAAGATTTGGAACATATAACAGCCATGTGAACTATAATAAACTAGGCTATAGCTCTTATTTGGAAAGACAAAATGTCTATATCCTGTTTTCAGGCTGTTAAAATCTAATGAGCTTACAGCTGTGGAATATTGACAGCTTACCATTTACAACTATGCTAACAAATTTTAGGATATATCTCTGGCTGTAGCATCTTATCATTAGCTGAGTCTAAGGGAAAGAACAGAATGTTAGGAGAAACTACTCTGTTTGAGATTTGACTACATAAAGCATTTACTTTGGAATGATTCATGAGTGAAGCTGAGAAAAGTCAGATGTTTAAAGGGCAGAAATAAGCACATTCAACTTTAAAAATGTGTAGTTCTCTTCACTAGAAAAATCCCAAATTATTCATCTATTCTATTTCTCATGTGTATTTGTAAAATGGAAGGTGGTGATGCTTTATATCCAAAATGTTAATGGAAAACTCTTTCTCCATAATATTTTCTGATTCTCTATATCAAATTAATTTTTAGCTTTTATGTACTCACGGAGTAACGTATTTATTATTCTGTTATTAAACTCTTCATGGATTTATGTATGTCTGCCTCCTCTAGATGTCCTTGAAAACCAGTGACTGTGCTTTGCTGAACTTTCCCTCTGTTGTAGCATCTTCCAATTGTATGAAAAAAAATGAGAGATCTTAAATGAATTAAAATACAATCTGGGGGCACCTGGGTGGCTCAGTCAGTTAAGTGTCCAACTTCGGCTCAGGTCACGATCTTGCAGTTGGTGGTTCGAGCCCCATGTCCGGCCTTGTGCTGACAGCTCAGAGCCTGGACCCTGTTTTGGGTTCTGTGTCTTCTTCTCTCTCTGCCCCTCCCCTGGTCAAGCTGTGTCTCCCTCTCAAAAATAAATAAACATTAAAAAAATTAAAATAAAATAAAATACAATCTAATGTGGTTGCATAAGGTAACTTCATATTCTTTGAGAGTCTGCAAAAGCTGATCGATCCTTTTTCTAAGTTCTTGTGTAATACCCAGAGTTGAAGTAGAAGTCAGTGAGCACTATTTTGATTTTTACCTCCTTGGACTTATATGTATTTAGAAGCGAGAGAAAACACAAAGCTTTTGACAAAAATGGTATATTGAAAATAATCAACATATTTTGACAATCCATGTACTCTCCCAAGAATCTACTTTGCTTTAGAGGGAATACATTATATCCTTTGTTAGAATCGTAATGCAAAAAGTGTACATTTTTTAACAAACCAAAGAAAACATGCAGTGCCTTTTTATTCATAGGCAAAATGTTAAACACATACATATACTCACATATATCCACATATATACATAGCATCTTCATGCAACTTCAGTGTTTGTGTTTGTTTGTTTGTTTGTTTGTTATTCCAATACAGTTCTAAAGGATAGATTGACTCCCAGACTCAGGTTAAATAAGAGGGCAATCCACTAGTAACATTTGTCCTGTAGAAAAATACACCAGGTACATTAAAACATTTTATTTCATGGCAGAACAATAAATTAAAGCCTGTAAAGGAGTTAGAAATAATTAGAATTCCCACTCTAGGACCCAGTTTGGTCCTTACTAGATAAATTAGTAAAACATTACCAAAAATTAGATATAAACTAAATATGCAGAAGTCATATAACACCCAAAGCATCTAGTAATTTTTTAAAGCTCCTTAGGATTAATAGAGTCCTGTGTCTTGTTAGTTTCTTCAGATCCTCACAAAGATGCTAAGCACTCAAATATGTTCTGTAAAGACTCTTACCTCGTTAGTGTTTTGTGCCTCAAATAAGATATCTAGAGATTCAAACTGAAGTTCAAATGTTCACTTATCTTGGGATAATATAATAGTCTAACTTCTTTTTCTACAGAAGATAGAAGGAATGACAGTTTTGAAATAAAAAAAAAACTTTTTAAAAGGTAGTATGAGAGAAAAATATTTTAGGTAAAGTTGTCAAGTTTAATAGAACCTGTGACTAAAGTTCTAGTAGATTACATAACACCATTTCACATACTGAACTCCATTTTGAATTTACCTCTTAGGAGATAACCAGCAATAGCAATTTTATCATGAAACAATTATTGGAACTTTAATCTAAGAGCGTAGCTACGTTTGTAATCATATTATATCCAAACCAGGTGTCAGATTCAAAAGTACCCTCAAATAGCACATGTATGAGTCACCTTCTAATAGAAACCCCAAGTTGAGCAGAATAGTGAGAATGATATTTCTTACAGTGAAAATTTCATATGGAATAAATCAACCCATTATATGGCTGCTTATCTCATCCTATCCTTATCAATTTTTGCTCTGGTTCATCTCTGAATTATAAGAAATATGTTGAAATCTTCTTCCTCGGTAGTAAGTTTGTCAATTGCATTTTGCAATTCTTTTGTTTTATATATTTTGAAGCTTTTGGGGGGGGAAGGGGGAGTTTCAAGTTTAGAATTGTTATCATCACCTTAGTACACCGCTCCCTTTACATGTGGTGACCCTTTCTGTATGCAATAGTGCTTTCCAGGTTAGTCTATGTTGTCTCACATTAATATTGTTAACACAGCTTGCTTAATTATATTAATGTTTACCTGTACATGTTGGGAATCCTTTACTTTAAACCTTTACATATTCTGTATTTTAGGCATATCTTTTATAAATAACATAAAGCTAGGTTGATATGAATCCAATATGAAAATCTAGTCTATTTAAAATCACTTAGTTTTTCTGAAGTGTCTCAAAGAAAACTGGAAACAGCATATTCTATCACTAAATTATTATTTTGTTTTGTTTGAGAGAGAGAGCATGCAGAGGAGAGGAGCAGATGGAGAGAAAGAATCTTAAGCAGGCTGCACATTCGGCTCAGAGCCCATGCAGGGTGGTGGGGAGTGGGGAGGCGGTGCTCCATTTCACCACCATGAGATCATGACCTGAGCTGAAACCTAGATTTGGACGCTCAGCCGACTGAGCCATCCAGGTGCCCCTATGACTAAATTATTTAATTTTGGTTTCTAAACGGTATTTTCTTACACAGAAAAAAACCCAAAAACATTATTACACATGTGATGGTAAATTTTATAACTTGGATAGGCTATGGTACCCAGTTGTTTTGTAAAACACAAGCCTAGAAGTGAAGGAATTTTTTGGATGTGATCTACAGTTGACTTCAAGTAAAGCAGATTATCCTGCATAAGGTGTATGGGCCTCACTCTGTCAGTTGATTGACTCAAGAACAAATGCTTAGGTTTCCTGAGTAAGAAGAAATTCTGCCTCAAGTCTTTGACTTAGAAATCCTACCTGAATTCCAGTCTGCCGGAATGCCCTGCAGATTTCAGACTCAAGACCATAATATTAATGCTTGCTGGGTTTCCAGCATGCTTCCCTATGATCTAGAGGTTAGAATTTATGTCTGGACTAGATTTAAGTTAAACAGTTTTGGAATAAATTTATCATAGCTAATGTTTTAAACTGTGAATTACATCATATCAGGAGACATTTAATGTTTGTGTCCCCACATTAGGTACCCACCGGTTAGGGCAGTGAAAGACTAATCTCTGTGCAAGGCTTTGTTTTGTTTTGTTTTTTCCTTACAATCAGGAAAGAATCTGTGTGGTCTTCTGGTGTCACTTTGGCACTATAGGAAGGTCTTATTGCCTTTCATACTCCTATTACTTTTAGCATATTTATTAGCTTAACATTCTTCTGTAAATTAGAATTTCCTCTCTCTAGCTGTGGTTATTTAATTTCCCTGTATTATAATTCTTTAGCAAAATTACACTAATTGTAATTCATAGGATATTTATACTTATCTTCATCATCATATTTTTATTTCTATTTTGCTATTTTTCTGTGACTCTTCTCTATTTTATTTCTTTTCTCTACTTTATTGCCTGTTTTGAGCTGTTTTTCATTTTTTCTGTTCCATACACATATAGTGTTTCTTGGATTTACATATCCTTTTCCTATTATTTGAATATTTGGTTAGCCTGAAATGTTATCAACTGCACTAAACTCAAAAAAGTCCAAAGTTACCGTCATAAGCCCCCTCCAGAACATCAGGTGCCTTAGGCCACTTTCACGGCATCACCTTATCTCTCAATTTCGGTGCTATGCTTGTCCAACATTTTTTATGTGTTTTCTGTTGTTTTAAAACAGCACTCATGAACCATTATTATTATTTTATGCAGTTACTGTATGTTTACATTTACAGACTTACTCATTTCTTTACTCACCATTTCATCTTGCATCTCACATTCTTTTTGTAAAGCTTATTTATTTATTTTGGGCGAGAAAGAAATGAGTGCGTGCACACGCATGTGAGGGGGAGCGGGGGGGGGGGGGGAGGGAGGGAGGGAGAGAATTCCAAGGCAGGCTTCATGCTGTCAGTGTGGCTCCCAACTCAGGGCTCTGTCTCACGTTGTGACATCATGACCTGAGCTGAAAACAGGAGTGGTACACTCAACCGACAGAGCTTCCCAGTGCCCCTCACATCTTTTTTAAAAACTCTTTTCATATCGGCCTAAAGAACATCCTTTAGAAATTGCTTAAACCCATTGTTATTGTCAAGCTCTTAGTGTTGCATTTACCTAAACATTCATTTACTTTATCCTCTTTTTTTGAAAATTAGTTTTGTTGGATACACAGTGATTTTCTCAAAATCAAACGCTTAATTCCATTATTCTGCCAGCTGCCAGACACCCTTTAAAAGTCTGCTGCTTTGTGCATGGTTCCATTGAAAGAAATGTGGCTTTTATCTCTACACTTTCTGTCATGTTCTCTTTACCTTGACATTTTGTACCTTTAATGAATTTTGTCTAGTGTGGATTTTGTGTTTTTATGCTACCTTCAGTATGTATGGATTCTTCAATGTCTTCTTATCTTTCAAAAGTTCTTAGATATCGGCTGCCTTTTTGCCTGCGAAGTCCCCTCACCTTTATTTTCTCTATGCTGTTTTAGGTACCCTGATTAATCTACACTGGAACATTGTACCTCTTTAAAGTTTTCTGGCTTGAGCCTCTGTGTTTCTCCTTACTGCCTGCTGGGACACTTCTGCTCTACCTTCCTGATAATTCATTTTCTCTTCAGCTGTGTCTAATCTACTGTTTTATCCATTTGTTAACAACTTTATCCTGAAATAATTTATTTTATTTCCAGTATTTTCATTTGTTTTTTTTTAATTTGTCTTATACTTTTGATCATACCACTTACTCCCACTTTTATTTGTCTTCTTTAAGCATTTCATCTATAATTATTTTATAATCTATACCTGAGATTTCCAATTTTCATTTTGACAGAGTGAGGGTTTAATACTGTTTAGTTTTGCTTATTCTCACTACGTTTGTTTTTTCTTTGATTATTTTTCATCAGTGGGAGTCCTGAGAGCAAACCTTGGAGATCCTGTCTCACAGAGCACATTTACATTTCCTTCTGCCAGGGACCATGGAGTACTACTAAAGTGAGATTTCCTTGGTCGCTCTCAGGTCCACAAGCTAACCTTGGAATTTCTTGTTTCGCCTAAATAATCAGTCTGCAAATTGGCACCGTACAGGCCCTCAGGAGAAACTGACATCACAGAAGCCCCTGTTTTCATTGTTCTATTTGCAGCTCCTGACTGTCTCTTGGGGAGAGAGAAAGGCTCTTTTAAATTACTCTTGGCATTTATAAGCAACCCAGCAACACAATGCAAACTAAATTACATGCAGATCCTGGTTATTGTGGTGTGGAACAGTGTGCTATAGTATCTCATCTACCATACTGCCAGTGGCCAAAAGTAAATTAAACATTTTGGTCAAAAGTTATTTGCATGTTGCAATCTTGAAATTAGGACTCTAGTATAAATCACTTATTTCCCCTAATATGTGAAATTGCTTATCCTTTCAAAGTTTATGTGTTTCTTAGTATATTACTAACTTTTTAACACTTTGTTTTCTCCTCTATGGGATTATAAATGGGAAGCATTATCCATGGACAATTTAACAGTCGTGAAGATTTTGAAAACCATGCATAGTAATGGTAAATGGTCTTTAAACAGAAAAACCTATACTGGCTCCTAAAAAGTTCACTCCTAATTACTTCTTTTTCACTAGTGGCTCTAAGCATGCCAATAAGCACTACTTCACAGGAAAAAGAAAAAAAAAGTTGCCATGTGTATGGAAATAAATGCAATGAACACTTACTGTGGAAGTTCCTAAAGACATAAGCACTTTCTGTCTTTCTCATTATTTCTCCTTTGAAATTGAGATGTGGTCTAGAGTTTTTTTTTTAATTACAGAAAGCAATTCACATTTTATTTTTGATCTTTACTTATTTTCAGTTCTGCCGAGTGAGTAAAGTATCTTTTGCTATGAAAAAATTGAACACCTGTGAATGGAGGGCGCGTGTCCCTATAATCCATGGAATTAATTATAATGGATAAAAAAGAAAAGCAATGTCAGAGTTTGGGCTGTGTCATAGTAATAGTCTGGAAATAAGTGTTAAGCAATCCTGATTTCCTCTTAGTTAATTTTTGCACAATGGAATTTTTTGAGCATGAAATCCTCTGGCCTTCACATTTATTACTTTGCTACCTGACATGTCTGAAATGTTAAAAGTTCTTGTCAAAGGGGATCTCAAATCTTGCACATTTGAGCAGGTTTATTTAAAAGAGGGTGTTTTCACGTCTTGGTAAAGCAATATTCCCAACTCAGTAACTATGTTCAACAGATGACTAATGAAGGTCTCACAATAGAAATTAGCCTCTATGCTATCTCTTGGATTCAGTTGTCCCAAGGAGACTCTCTCAATCTGCCTTTTCCATTCAGCTGGCTCCCTGGAGAAAGCTGGAAACAAGTGCTAGGGATCTTGTCATTAATTCAGATCAGCAGTGTCAGTTAATTAAGTGGAAGTTCTTTAATGCAGCCTCTAAAGGCAAAGATGGCTAAGGGTCCAGAATGTTAAATGCAGGCTTCACTTCATCTCTTAAGTCAAATTTCTTCTCCCTAATTATATCGTTTACATTTTTTTTTAGTCTTGACCTTTAAAAAAATGTGCCCAATATAATGGGAAAATAAAGTGATACCTCTTAATCTACTTATATGTAGAATATCATGAAAACAGTGCTTTTCAACACAAATTCCACATACATCTTCTATACAGGATGGGAAAAATGGCTCTTAGAAGGAACATCATGCTGTAAAGCAAGATAATATTATAAATAGTTGATTTATTAGAGATGTCTTTGTTGCAGAACTTTACCAAGCCTAAAATTTCTATTATATATATGCATAAGCCATGGTATTTAAATATAATCTGTATATATTTATATTTTTTAATTTTGAGCATTTTCAGGAATAGAATTTTATGGGACTTAAGTAAACCCTGAATTGGACACTTATAGGTGTAGAAGGGTTATGTAACACCTTTATCCATCACATATAACTCTTTTTTTTAAGTGTTTATTTATTTTGAGAAAGAGAGAGAGAGCAAATGGTTTAGGGGCGCAGAGAATCTCAAGCAGGCTCTGCAGCTATCAGCGCCTTGGGCTCGAATTCATGAACCGTGAGATCATGACCTGAGCCAAAACCAAGAGTCAGACGGTTAACCGACTGAGCCACACAGACACCCCTGCATATAACTCTTTATTTCTTTCATTAAAAAAAATCCCCAGATTATTTTTATGTGAATGTCACATTAAAGTTTGGGGGAATTTCACTATCTACGTTTCCCTTGTGATAAGAAAAACTCTCTTCTGATATGTGTGTACTTGTCAAGGCTGGACTGTCCTCTTTGTTTTCCAATTTACTTTTCAAGTTTTCATTTACTTGACATCAAAGCAAAAATAATAAAAGGGAAAAATTCCTCTAGCATTTAATTGAATACCATGAGATTCCTTTGAAGAGTAACCGGAGGGCTTATGTACAAAACAGAAAGAGGCGTCTCTTCCTCAAGACACTCTTTCCATCTGTTGAAATACAGTAATATTGGAATGTGAAAGTGTACTGTTATCTTCTGGAACATTACTTTGTGATGTGATTCACACAATGTGAATGAGGCCCCTAGGGTTTTGCAGTGCACAACTTGTACATCTGTACACAACGGCTCTGGAGCAAAATTAAAAGAATTTTAAAAAGTGCATAATGTTCACCCAAAGGCCAGGCTTAAGCCTATAGTCTCATCAGATGTAGGAGTCAAAGCACAAAAACTACTTTCTCAAAATTGTCATTTCAGCTTTTATAGTTATTCTTAATAACTAGTCCTTTTCTCCTTTGAGTGCCATATTACTATTCCACTAATAATACAAGGCTTTTATTTGTTGGTTGGTGCTGTGCGATTTTTTTGTTAACACATGCCGATTCCCTAGAATCTGGTAAAAAGAGACTAATGTTATTAATTGCTTTCCCTGATGACCTGTTTTTGTTTTGAGCCCAAGGCTCATGCTAATTCATTTCCCATGGGCAATTTACCTATGCAAAGTTATACTTTATTACACTTTTAAAAATATAATCAATTTGTTTGTTGAGAGTTTTGACCATTTATATTATTGTATAAGAATTAATATAGAATTATTTTGTATTTCATGCAAGTATATTATTAAATGTAATGGGCTGAAATTTATGTGATCAAATTAACACAGATTTAGAAAGTGTTCATGGGGTGCTTGGGGGGCTCAGTTGGTTGAGTGTCTGACTTGCTTTCAGCTCATGTCATGATCCCAGGGTTGTGAGATCGAGTCCCATGTTGGGTTCTGGGGTGAACATGGAGCCTGCTTAAGATTCTCTCTCCTTCTCTGTCTCTGTCTCTCTCCGTCCCCGTCTCTCTCTCTTCCCCTCTGCCTCTCTCTCCCTCTTCCCCTCTCCCACTGCTTGTGCTCTCTCTGTTAAAAAAAAAAAAAAGAGTTCACAATCAGTACTTTTATACCACGTGTTGCTGGTGTGGTTTGAATTATGGATGTTTTCTCCCAGAATCATAAGGTATAGCTACCTTTTTGAACACTAGGGCGAGAAAATTCCCACAGTAACTTGTGCATTTTAGCTTGAGGTATGCAGACCTAAAATGTTACTATCGGCTCCTCTGAGTTGTCTCAAACAGGTGCTTGCTTTCCTTTTCATTATATTGTTTGTAAGACCCATACCTAATTATTTACATTTCTGTCTTTCTCCATTGAACTCTGAACCTTTAAAAGTGGGAACTCTCTTGGGGCGCCTGGGTGGCTCAGTCAGTTAAGACTTCAGCTCAGGTCATGATCTCCCAGCTCATGGGTTCAAGCCCCGCATCCGGCTTTGTGCCGACAGCTCAGAGCCTGGAGCCTGCTTCGGATTCTTTGTATCCCTCTCTCTCTGCCCCTTCTCCACTCATGCTCTGTTTCTCTCTCCCCCTCTCTCAAAAATAAACATTAAAAAAAAGTGGGAACTCTTATTTTTCTTAGTACCTCCATAGAGAGTGACATCACTGATGGCATGGCAGTTCAAAATGAGATCTCACCTCTGGGAGCAGAATTTTAAATACTTTTTTAGAATCCAGAGAAAACATCCTTGCTTTCAACTGACTAGCCTCCTCCTGTACCTTTAGGTCCCTTTTCAGGTGGTTCAAATTTCTCATCTATAAATATTTAATGACTTTCATGAGGCCTCTGAAGTGAAATTAATAAGAAAGTATTAATATAAATACTATGTTTGACAAACAAAAACATTATAAAATATTATATTTTGTTGCATTATGTACCTTCCCAAAAGCCATTGATGGAATTTTTTGAGACATTCATGCAAGGTAATATCTGTTGAGTGATTTGAAGTAAATTTGAAAAATACTTTATAAGAATAATTATGTTAACCAAAATAATTTTGTTCAGTTTAAAATTATTCAGTTGAAAAATCGGTAGCATTTGCCCAGATGTCATGCCGTCGTCTGACCTCTTCTCAAAATATTGAAAATCAGATTCGTGTTGTAACACAAATCACTGTTTATTTAAAACAAGCTTGATTAAAAATAACTAAGTCCTTCACCTTCTCCTTTCTTATCATTTGTATGGAATCTCTTTGATGATTTACATTTAAGACAGATATTGATTTCTATCTTCTGGCTTTGCCCTATAAATGCTACTCTATTTTCAGTCAAGTGTGATAGGCATTAGGTCAGCGCAAGGATGGGACAAATAAAACGACTATGTTTAAGAAAAGCAAAGAGCATCTCCCACGTACCCACAGTTTTCTGTAATGTATCTTTTGCTGTACAAATAATGAAACTGCAAAATCTAGATTCATGTACAGCTTAGTTGCGTTTATATTTCCAAGAAGCCTATAAATTTAATATTTTATGCTTTCTTAGGTAACTAAAATTTTTGTTTGTTCTTTTAAGTGTCATTTTTGGTGGGAGTATTCCAAGGACCAATGAAAATAGTCATAATTTCCAAGCATTCCAAGAAAAATAATACAGGATGTGGGGAGTAAGAGAAATTAGTCCAGAAAGTTTCTTTACAAAAATTTTAGTGTGACCATGTCACATTATACCTGTTAAGAGTTGATGTGTTGATTATGTGGGAGCCAAAGCCATGGGCTCCCCACCCAGGTGTCATGAGCAAGCAATTCAATTAGAGCGAACAACCCAGCAGCTCTTTTGTTTTTGAAAAGTATGCAGTCTATTTGAAGGAAAGAAGTGTACTGAAATAAATATGCTTTTGCAGAGTGCCTACACGAAGGTCATAACCCTGCCTTAGGGGGAAGGAAAACATTAAGCAACACAAAGTGAGTTGACTAGAAAAATCTTAAAAGGAACCTCAGTCTTTCACGGCCAAGTGTGACATACCTATCATATTAAAGTCCCAACCTTTTTGTTTTATTTTATTAAGTACTGCTTGAATGAAGGTATCTAGGGTAGGCAGGAAAATGACCCCCAAGAGATGTCCACATTGTAAGTCTTGGAACCCGAAATCATGTAGTTTACAAGGCAAAGGGGAACGAAGATTACAGCTGGAATTAGGTTGTGAATTAACTAACCTCAAGATGGAGAGTCCCGTGTGTTACACAGGTGAGTTCAATGTAATCACAAGGTTCTTTATAACAGGCAAGGGGGAAGGCAGGAAGGACAGACTCACGGAAGTGGCAACTCAAAACGGGCTTGGCTGGATATTCCTAGCTTTGAGGATAGAGGAATAGGGTAATGAGTAAAGGATTACAGGGAGCCTCTAAAAAAGAGGGGGCAAAGGCAAGAAAACAGAGTTTCTCTGAGAGCCTCCAGAATGCAATGCAGCCCTGGAAACACGCGGATGTTAGCCCAGCGAAACCCCTTTTAGACGTCTGATCTTCACCGTAAGCTGACGTTTTTGTGTTATTCTAAAATGCTACCTTTGTGCCAATTTGCCACAGAGCAATAGGAAGCTAATACAATGTCTGATAGAAAAACATTCTAAAAGATCTAAAGTAAGCCGGCCGAGGATGAATGAAATTCAGTTATCTTCAATGAAATGTGCTATTATTTAATGAACTGCTTTTCCCTTTTTTCTTACTTTGATTAGATAAACCACTGAGGAGAAGGGGGAGCAAAGGGGAAAGGGTACTCTAAGGACTTGCTTCTATGATTCAAATATCTGGGTCATACAAATCACAGAGAAATTAACTCAATTGTCCTTGATTTCCTGGATACAAGGTTTTTAGAGGCCATACTTTTCTCATACCGTCACATTTTTTATTGAAGAACAGGTCAGTTCAGAGGCTTAAAAATGTTACTGGTTAATAGGGATTAGTATGATGCTACTTCTGAAGAGGAAAGAATTGTTTTATAGAGGAATGACTTGTGAACCTTATTAACAAGATTGGGAAGCAATGTAAAAGCTTCTAGTATTTAAGCATAACCCTGTCTTACGTTTTCAGAAATGAGTTATCAAAGACTGTGGGGGGGGGGGGTGGAATTAGAAAGCTCCAAAGAGTTAAAGTGACAGAACTCTCTATCCTGAACTCTCCTGAAGTTTCCTAAACTAGAAAAGGAAAGAAAACCTTTAAGTAATTTGAGGAATCATCTGCTGACTAAACTGGAACCAGGAAACGCAGCAGCAAGAGCGAAAGCAGAGCTGCAGAAGCACACTCTCTCCTGAGGGCCTTGAACCTTGCTTGTGTTTTTCCAGAGGACAGTTTCCCTCCTTTCATGTGGCTCCAGTCCTCGTTGGAAACAAGTTGTTAGTGAGGTTTTCTCATTTGCCCTGTCTTCAGTGCTCCGCTGTGACTCTCCATATCCCCTTTCCCACGTTTGTGTGTTTTTTTCAGCACAGAGCACTGTCTCACATACCATTTGTTTATTGTGTCTGTGCCCATGTCATGTTTATTATTTGCTCACCAGGTGTAGTGATGTTGTGTCACCCAGTAGACCGTTCAAAGTCACAGTGACCGTAGACACAGCACCAAGCTTATTTAAATTTGTGAAAAAAAAAAAATGTAGGAGAGGGAAATTACAGTAATCACATAGATCAGATCTCTTGATTCTCAGGCTCAGTTTTCAAATATCCTGTCGTGCCCTCCTCGGGATGGGAAGGATCAGGAGAGATGATTTTCAATTCCTATGGACCGCTTTGGCTCAGGGACACATGTCTCAGAATCCTTTTCAGCTTTTACACTTTGCTAATCATGTCCCCGTCAAGGTTACAGGATTAGTTCCCATTTTGTGGGGAAACTATATGCGTCAGGTGGAGACTATTAAATAAACCTGACCTTTACAGTGAGGAACAAACTGTATGTGTTGGTATGTAGCATTTAACCTGGATTCTGTATACTACTAGAGATTGTTTGAGTCATTGTTACAAGGCAAGTTAAACCAAGTCCTGTTTTGAGGGTCGAATGAAGATAGCACAACCAGCTTCCAACATGGACTCTCTCATGGACTAAGGCTATTGACCCCTCTTCTATGGTATTAGACATTGGCAGTTCATACGTAGTAGAAATACATCCAGGATGGTTGAGACAAATAATGTTTAAAGCCTATTTAAATGTAAGGACGATATACAGAAACACCTGTAAGTGACCTACCAGGTCATTCATAGGAATCCTTCCCAATGGACCTAACAAAGGAGAATTACTTCTAGGTATTTGTGCTAGTTCCATGTTGGAGATTTTAAGTAAGAAGTCTTGACCTGATTGCTTTTTCTGACTGAAGTACTTGATAAACCTTTTATCCATGGAAATTAAATCATTTCAAGATGATAAAACATTCCCAAATTTCACATAGTTACTATATTTTTACATTTCTAACTATTGTAATGGCTTTTTCCTTGCTTTCATAAATCTTGTTCTCAACTTAGGTAAAATTTGAAAAGAAAATTGTAAACGTTTGTGCCTTTCTTTCCTCTTCATGGGCACACAGGAAGACTCTATTTCCCAGCAATAATGTTGGTATTGTGTGATGGAGCCTCAGGAAAGTGAGGGGAAATGATGAGTCTATCAAGTCCAAACAGTACCAGTGCGCTCTTCTCATGTGGTCCTGAAAGTGAGGGCTCTTGAAATGGCAAGGTTGCCAATGGGCCTCCTGGATTCCTGGATACTGTTGGGAAGAAAGCTGAAAAGCTTTGCAAGAATCCCACTGCTGTTTAATGTGCTTGACGTGGCGTTGGTATGGTTTGGCAGTTTGTGTTAATTACATTTATTAACAAATAGCAAAGGGATCAGCTGATGTGAAAGTTTCAGAGAGAGAAGAGATTAGTCATTGAATATCCAAATAAATAGTTGAAAGATGGCAACATTGTTCATCTTACTTAGTATAATCATAGCATTATTAAGGGCATTGAGGTAAATTTTTAAAAACTAGGATTTTTTTGAGAGTAACCATTAATGGCCTGTAACTAACAAAATATTTGTGAAAATACATAGGACACTACCATTTCACAGAGAAAAAATATTAAAGTAAAATGAGGATTGATAACTTAGCCAATATCATAAATGCTGGGAATGACAGACCTTTGATACGGAGTCTCTATAGGTACAAAATCCTCATTTTCTCTAAAAAGGTGCGCTGTTTCCTAGCTGCAAATATGTATACACACAAATACAACTGAAGGGGACATGATTACTCTTGACTGTGAATTCAGTGTATCATGTATGTATGTGTCAAACTGGAAGTCTGTTTCTCCTCAGTAGTACTATGTTTGCATATTGAAATACCTTGTTTAAAGTTCTTCATACTTAGAATATGATTTTTAATACTGACTATTGATACCATTTTATCATAATATATTGCTATAATTGTGGAGGAAAGGTGGATGCTAGTATTTTTTATGCAGCAGTAAACTCCTTTTCAAACATGGTTAGGAGTTTGCAATAGATTACATCAAGGTAAAAAGGTAAGGTTAAAAAGACAAATTGAATACCAAGGATAATGCCTTCATAAGAAACCATGTCATGTGAATTTTTATTTTGTAGGTTAGTGTTGGCAAGCTATGGTTTGTCGGTTGGCCTTCTGTTTTTGTAATTACTTTTTTATTGAAACACAGACACGCCATTCATTGAAGTATTGTTTCAGCTGCTATTGTGGAATGACATGAAAGTTGAATATCAGTGACAGACTGTATGGCTCACAAACCTACAACTTTGGATTTTTAAGAAGTTTGTCGACCTGGTTGTGGTTAAGAATTTGTGAAAATTTTTTTTGTGTTTTTGTTGTTTTTATTTGTTTTTGTTTTTTAGCAGAATGATGGGAAAATAAGAACTGTGCTTCAAAAAGCCAAGTTGGGGAATTAATTAAATAGTGCAGGGACACAGGGAAAAGGGGTTTCGGGTGTTTGCACAATAATAGTCCAGGGGAAAAGGAAAGCAAAGCCTGAGCTTTGTCTGAAAAAAAGAAAATATAAACAAAAGAACTTGCAGGCTGGGATGCAGTCGGTCACTCAGCTTCTCCCTGGATATACATGTTCCTGACAGCTCACTAAGAGGAGGTACCTTACAGGAATGCCAAAACTGATCACCAGTTGTTTCTTACACAGCCATCTTCCAGGTTGCTCCTCTTGGCCTCGTGCTTTGTGTATACGTGTGCACAGACCTCTTGCCATGTAACAGCTCTTGTATATTCAAGCTTTCTATCAAGCTTCTCTTTTCCCAGTTGATGTTTCCCTCACTAAGACAGCTTGTTCCCCTAAATGCTTCTGTGATGGAATTTGCCAGCCCTCACCATTGATATTTTTTGTCTGTCTATATGTCTCTCCCATGCTCTCTCACAGTCTGTCTCAATCTCTCTGGCGGGCCCAAAACTGCCCATAATACTGACCTAGACTAAATTCATTTTGTTTCACATGAAGGTTTTTATTTTTAATATTCTAGATGTGTCAGGGAAGAAAGTCCTTTGAAAATGCACAATTCTACCATTAAGATTGTCTTTGTTTCTCCCACTTATCAATGTCTTTGTCTCTACTGGTATATCTCCTCTGCATTGAAACAGGCTATAATACAATGTGACTTAACCAGTCTAAAAATAGACCTACAGACAAAAATGTGGTCCTACTTCTCTATACTCTTGGAGTTCTCTGTTTTAGAAGAAAATTCCTCAAAATAGTGGACTGTGCACATTGTTTCCATTACGATTCCTTCTATTGGGTTTTAAATGCAATTCAGTCAGATTCACCATCCCCTTGAGGAAAGAGTTCTTTCAAGGTCACCAATGACCTCCACATCTTCCAAGTTGGCTTTAGTTAGCAACTTAATTTTACTGAGCCTATCTATAATCAGCATTTGAAAGAGATGGTCTTTGTCCTCCTTGAAACATATTCCTCTTTAATTTCTGGAAATGGTTTAGTTCTTCTCTTAACCATTAGTTACCATTTTGGGTTTTCTTACCAGTTGCGTATAGCTCCGTGACCTGTAAACATTGAAATGTCACTGAGGATTCTTTTCTTTTTCTCTGTTTTTATTTGAGATGACCTCATTCAGTTTTAAAGTTTTAAATACCACCTCTATACCAAGGACTGTCATATGTACATGTCTAAACAGAAAATTCTGCTAAACTCCGTACTGAGGAATCCAACTGCCCACTTGAAATGGCTACTTGTATGTGGTTTTATGTGGTGCCATTGAGCTAAACTGATCCTATGCCTCTCAGAATTCCTTTACCTGTATGATTCCAGGTTAGGATTGGCTCTGAGAGAAACTGTTGTAATATTTGAAAGTTGGAATCCATTAGTGTCCTTTATTCTTGGAGAGTCTGTGTCTGGTGACAATGCCACTGAATCTGGTGCCCTTAGCCCTGTCTGATCTTAGATGCCGAAGGCAGTCTACAGTATTGAGCTCCCTCATTGCTGCCCTGTCATCTCTATCTTTAGCTTCTCTTAGTCCTGAGACAGGCAGGTCTGCCGTTGAGTGGGAAGAATGTCCCCTCCTGCATGTGATCAAGGTTTAATGTACTGAGAAACAAACTTGGATCCCAGTATGTTCTCAGGACATCAAATGTATCTCAATAGATGCCAGTGTGCCCTTGCTCTCCTCTGCTTCACAGGCAGATTATCTGCCCAACTCCTGCCCTGAAGACAAATGGGGATTCAGGCTCACTACCAGATGTAAAGGCAAGGGTCTTGCATAGATTCCTTAGCAACTATCACAGTGGGATAAGATCAGTTAAGTCCCATGATTGTCCATTCATAACAGTTGTTTCCCTGCTTGAACCTTGAAAATTATACTCTGCTTTCTTTTTCCTTGTAAAAGCTAGCACCACTTGAAATGGTCCATAATTAATGGTTTATTTTCTGTCTCCATCAAGTGGAAGCTAAGCTCCATGGGGGTAGGGAGTTGTGTTTGCTTTACTCATGGCTATATCTATATCATGCATAATGTTGACTAACCCACAGTAAATACTAAATTTGTATTTATTTTATAAATTAATGAATAAATAATTATTATACATTATTCAAGAATATTTTTTGGTTAACCAGATTGTCAATATATGAAGAAAAATAGTCTATGATAAGCAGAATGTTTGAAATATGGCTTAGATATATTAACATTCAGAAAATGAGCCAACCAAGAAGAGCCAGAAAAACAGGATTTTTTTTTAATTTTTATTAATTTTTGAGAGAAAGACACGGAGTGTGAGTGGTAGAGGGGCAAAGAGAGAGGGAGGCACAGAATCTTAGGCTCCAGGCTCTGAGCTGTCAGCACAGAGCCTGACGTGGGGTTTAAACTCCTGATCACTGAGATGACGATCTGAGGTGAAGTTGGATCCTTAACCCACTGAGCCACCCAGGTGTCCCCCGCCCCACCCTTCTTTTTTCTACTAACAGCTTAAGTAAGTTAGAGTCCAATTCTCTCCATGACCAGGTGCTTGTCATGAAAATTGGGAAGGTTTTTCTCTGAATGTGCAACCTGCATAGTTTTGTCAACTGCTAAAGACTAACCGACACTGGTTCACAGGCAGTGACTCAAATTGCTCGAAAGGAAAAGAGTTTGTCAATTATGCAGTTTCTTTTCGCTTCAAAATGCTATATAGGTGCAAGCAGACATTTGGTGAAAGATTGAAAAAGAAACAAAATGAGCCATTAGAAGCAAATACTTCCTCCTTTTCTGTACAACTATGGGTTCTGCTTGAAATTTGTTTTGTGAGATAAATCTTCTCAAAAAGGCAATGGTGTTATTAATTAAACAAAGGAAGAGGCAACCGAGGTGGGATCATGCTAAGCCAAAGTTGTTAAATTAATCAGAGTTCTCATATGGAAAGCTTCCCCAGTGGTTATCTAAGCTGTCACCATTTTAGTGCATCCAAGGAAGTGTGCTCCAAGATTTGTGTTAGTGTTGGCAAAGAAAGGAACTAATTTTAATTCTCAACTCCTAAATCTGACATCACTCCAGAAACTTTGCAGCTAAACTTGTCTAAGTTTGCTGCACAGCCAACAATGACATTAAGAATGTTACATGAGAAGATCGCAGACGACCTGGTGTAAATGGTACAAGTGAAGTTTAGAAGAGAAAGTTTAGCTTGAGTTTCTAAAAATGTTAAAATCTATTACAAGTTGTGAGTTCTAGAAAGTCCTAAAGTACTCCTAGATTTGTTTTCTCCAGTTGCCTAGCTGGCTACAAAACCAGATTGTTTCCTGTTGGTTCTGCCAAAATAAAAACTATTAAAATACTGTATTCCCCAGCCACTCAGAACCAAGGCTACATGCAAGATAGTGTTTGTTTGTCCACGAGCACCTTTCCCACCGCAGACTCCAGTTAAATGTCACAGCACTTGAGGAAGTTTCAGCTAAGTTTTTTAAAGCTGATTTTTGCACATCTTCCTTCTTTCTCCTAATAGATAAAATATGAGGGCTCTGATGAAAAATCTTTCTCCGCGATTGATTAGAAATGAATTTTTCTTCTGCCTGTGACTAAAGATTCAAGTGTTTTGTTTGTTTTAAATCACAGTGATATTGAAGGTAAAGTGAATAGCTGATTTCAGAAATAGTAAGAGATGTAAAAAACTCCTTTTCCTGAAAGAAGATTGCCTCAAAGAAGAGGATACATTCTTGGGACAAGGAAAAGATCTCCCTGGTTTTCTCTGCAAAGAGGGCTAGGATTCAAGTAGATTTTGAGTGAGGGAGAAAACCTAAATGCTCTGCAATTACATGTTGGAAAAAAGCCCTAGTTCACATATCACTAGCTTAAGTGACTTTTTTTTAATGGCTAGGTTTTAACGGTATGGCTTTAAATTCTAAGTATAAAAAGAGTTTTTTAAGCTTTGGATGGTGTTAACTTGTGACCTAACATGTTGCTAGAGTTTTTAAAAACAAAAACAAAATCTTCGCCTGTTTTTATTGCTGCCGTCTTTTCAATGATACCAGAACTTGAATTTGCCAATAGAGGGCAATAGTCAAACTAAGATAGACTGAATCTATCATTTTCGCAACTTCTAATGAGGTAAAAGGACACATAGAATCCTCATCTGCTTTTATAGATATTGCTGTGTAATTGCAGTGTAATTATGGCACACAACAGCTTCAGAAAATTATCTTGCAAGAAAACAGCTGGTTCTCTTTAACAAACTGGGATGAAATCTCATCAATTAAAAAAAAATCCAAGGAAAATTTCCAAAAATACATGCTGATAATAAACAAGCAACAACAACAAAAAAAGAAATAACATAAAAATTTTAAATGGATAAATCAGAGCTGCTGATAAGAAAGATAAGACAAACATGAAAACATAAGAAATTATGAAGGTAGGAGGTACTCCTAATGTATTGTTTGATAGTATGCTATAAATAGACTTCTTGGAAAGATTTTCAAAAATGTTTCCCTATTTTCATTTATTTGTGTAATTATGTAAATGCATAAGGATATCTACTTCATATGAGCTTCACAGACAAACACAGATCTACAGTGTAGGATTTTTTTTGTAACCAGTTCTCAGGAAAAATTAGAAAAAAAAATTGGGCATATAACACTAGAAATGTGTAAGTTTATTAAACTTGTAGACATTCCAATAATCCAATATGAGTGCCTCCAATAAAAATTCTGTACAAAAATAGAAATAGAAGATACTGAGTAAGTCATTAAATGAACCCACTTTTGGGGCACCTCAGTGACTGTCAGTTAAATGTCGGACTTCAGCTCAGGTAATGATCTCCACGTTCGTGGATTTGAGCCCTACGTAGGGATCTGTGCTGACAGCTCAAAGCCTGGAGTCCATTTTGGATTCTGTATCCCTCTATCTCTGTGCCTCTCCCATGCTCGTGCTCAGTCAGTCTCTCTCTCTCTCTCTCTCTCTCTCTCTCTCTCTCTCTCTCTCTCTCTCATACTCTCAGGTGCTCACTTATATTTAGAGTGTAATGTAAGCATGACAAAGAATTGATTGTTGCACAGAGTAGTGTATCCTGACAGTATCATAGCAAGAGTCATAAGGCAACTTTGCCTTATTACACTTAGATTTATAAACTATTGTAATTGACAACAAATATCGAGGGTTTGCCATTTAAAAATTGGACCCAGTGTGGTTAAAATCAAAACTAAAATATGACTTTAAAAACACAAATCATATTACACATGGAAATGTACTTAGTATTTCCGTGTTTAGGTATTACGTATATGTCTGAAAAAAATACCCAAGGATGTGTTGTTTTGTTTTTTTTTTTCTAATTGTGTAGAATAAGTTGAATATCTAGCAGTCATATTGTTAGCCAGTAGTTCTCGAAGTGTGGTGCCTGCATCATTATGATTTGTATCCTCTGAGAACTTGTTAGTTCCCAGTCTGTCCCCACCTCTAAACTAGTAAAACACAAATTTCAAGGTCAAACTTCAGCAATCTAAGCTTAAACTTTAAGGTGATCTGATGGATGTTAAAGTTTGAGAACCACTTCTCTTAATGAATACAAGTTAATTTCATGATGATTGTAATTTGGACAATATGAACCCTTCTTCTCTCTAGGCTTATTCTACACTAAAATACATTTAGTGTGAGTATAGTTAAGATGCTCTTACCAGGCAGATTGCTTCTTCATTACTATTGACTGGACCTTCTTAAAAACTAGGCATATAATTCTTAGAGAAACTTTGTCAAATGAGCTATGGAATGTCAGCTTTACTATTGGCTAAAAATTGCTTAATCATGAAAAAACTGGGAACCAAGAAGTTTAAAAAAACTTGGCACATATCCCAAAGCAATCGGACATCAAACTGAATATAAAATCCAAATCTTTCAATGTCTACATTACATTTTCACCAGGTTGGTGTGTAGGCAATGGCCTTGAATTTTTGGTGTCAGTGGTAGAATCGGTGCCAAATACCTCATGAGATGTTGGGCCAGCTTAATAGCTTGGGCAGTGGCAGAGCCTTGCGAGCAAGTCCTGCTCCTGGGACACCCAGTGTGTTTCCCCTTCAACTACACACCCTCCTCCTCCATGTATGGTTGGTTATGTCCTTTAAGAGCTCTGGTTGGGCCCCTCTAGGAGATATTTTGATCATTGCAGCCAGCAGGGAGGATGTGAAATGTAAGTATGCTTCTAGACTTAGCTATTAACATACACTTGTGAAACAATTGCATTACTTTTCTCTGGCTGGCTTTTCTGCATCTCTGGTAGAAAGTCGTTGAATTTAATGGCTGGTCTTTCTGGTCTGTGTGCGCACGTCTGTGTGTACTGACCTGTGTGTGCATTTTGCCACTGTCCTCAGAACTTTCTACAGCAACAGGCACGTGATAGGCACCGAACACTGGGGTCAAATAAATACAATGATTGAATGGGGAGCTCCGTAATAGATACTCATTTTTGCAGAATTAACTCGGTAATGAAAAGTAATGGTTTTCATATAAAATTTGCACATACTTTGTGATGATGGAGTAAAAGATACAATCTGTACATCTTGTTATAATTCGTTCATAACCGTATTAGCTCAGAGCTTGGAACTGCATCTGTAGATTTGAAGCACTCACTACAGTTATCAGTGAGACCAACAGTGCTCTGGGCCACCTAAATTTCACAGGATATAAAGGGCCATGATGCAATTGGTGGTTATAATTACTTAGCTCTTAAACTCCAATGCCTCAATTTCCAGCCACGGATTTCGAGGTATTTTTCGTGTAGGTTCATAAACTAGACCTCCAGGACCCCACATGATGTCACTCGGCTTTTCCTGTACTCTGATCTTGAACATAAAGAAACCTGTATGTTCACCACATAGCTGGAAAGGCCACAGATTGAGATCCTTGGAACCATAAGGAATGTTGGCCACTTTTTCCTCGTGTCCAGCTCTTGACTCTCCTAATGAATTTACATCAGACCTCAGTAAACAATAGATCCTTTGCTTCATTTGGGCAGCGTAGTTCAGTTTGATATTATTAATTTTGACTGTTCCTCAGTTTTTTCCATAAACATATCCCTACAAGCAGAGGCAAGTAACGTGTTAAGATTTCTTTAGACTTCTCTTCTACCTTCAAAATCTTTGCATATGTCTATTCTATTCCATAATGGACCAGTGTTTTGATTGGAAGCTAATGTTTTAAATTACTTCAGGTAAAAACCCTTTACTCCAGAAACTTGTATTAATGTGTTTTCTATACTTGTTCATTACAACACAAAATCATATGAGCACTTAGGGCCAGTTGGAGAAATTTACCATTACTTAAATTTTAATGGAAGAGCTCATTAATTTTTTTCTCATTGTTTATTAGAGACTACTGTATTAGAAATCAGTAGAAGATTAAGTGTGGGGGAAAAACTGAATAGTAAATGTTTTGTAATATTGAGAATTGGTCCTCCCCACCAATGATGAATGTTGATACTTGGAAATGGCAATTCCCAACATTGAAAAGCTAATTCTTCAAGGAAAGACTTTCAAACTGGATTTAATACAGACCCTCAATAAATAAGCACATTTGTTTGAATTTCTAAGTAAAGTTGAATTACACTCTCAGGAGGGATTCCCAAAATACCAAGGTCATATCTCAAGGCTATGACCTTGACTCTGAATGTAGTACTCCGTCAACTTGATCAGTCATTACAGTTGATGAACTTAAGCCGGGTATCTGATGATAAGGCAGTGAAAATCACAACAATCTTGTTGGATTAAACTTAAGTTTTTAATAACACCATTGATGGTTACCATTTCTTAAGATTGGCAGAGATTGACAGTAATAGTATTTCAATGCACACATGATTAATTCTATCTTACAAGGTATATTTAATTACATAAAATCTTTTAATATTTAGGTAACATGAATAACCCAATGACCATGCATTCAAACAAATATACTATAGTTCCAACAGTAATAAAATAAATCAATATACCAAATAAATCCTATACCAAATAAATGAATATACCATTAATCATTATCATAAATGACATCATTATTCAGAAACCTTATGAGAAATTGGTCAATGACAGAATATTACCCGGATTAGATGGGCGAAGGAACATGCTCCTGTATTATGACTTGTTGCATAATACTGGGAAGAGTTTGAGAGATTTCTGAGAAACAGGTAGGCATTGCTATAACCTTACATATCCTTTCTGAGAATGCAAGTTAACAGAAATATTAAGTGGATAAATATTTAATTCTTGTCTAGGGGATGAGATAAATTAACTAGAGTGATAGCCATAAGAAAATGCACTTGGAATGATGCACAACAGTGGTTAATATCACATGAGGGAATATAAGCAAATGGTTTAATTGAACCAAAAAAAATAAAATTGCATCAAAGTTCACAGTTCTACAATGTCTAAACCAAAGTCAACTTTTATTGATATTTAAAGCAGTAAAACCACTCTCATCGATCAATTTTGTGCGGTAGATGATGCACTATGAGAGACACATCTATAATGTGCTGTACAAAGCGTTATAAGTATTGTTAGCAATATATTAAAAAGTAATGTTGGTGTTCAAAACAAGTTTTACCTGATAGTTAAATTTTGGAGCAAATGACTTGAAGTAGTTTCTGAACTTCACTGTGGATTTAACATTAAAAGCAGAATTTGTACTGTTAAAAATTATCTGTCATTCTATTGGATAAAAAATTTCCTTTTGATAGAGCTCCATATGTGTGTGAAAGACTGAGGATTTAAAGAAATACTCAACATAATCTTACATTAAAGTGAAGAGGGAAGTTTAAAGGTGCATGACCAATAGAAGTAAATACAAATATTAAACACAAATGCACAAATTATACCAAAACACACATAAGAGGATAAACACTAAAACTGTTGCTAATTGTAATTTGTCATTTTTAGGAAATTAGAAATAAAGCACTGAAGCACACTAGTGGTATTATAGGGGGGAAATAGAAAGCATTGGAAGATCGTTTTTCAATGCATTTTATCCAAATTTCTGTGTGGTTACTAGATGACTATAATTTCGGTTCCATAGAGCACACACCATTAAAATAATAGTACAAAACCTAGGAATCCCAACAAAGTGAACAAAGAAAGGAAACAATGCTGGAAAACTTGGTTAACTGTGATAAGTAGTGTTACCATTTATTTGAAGGTGATCGTACATACAACAGCGAACTGTGAGGTATAGGTTTCAGGGAAGAAAGTTTTCACATTTGCCACTGAACATCCATTACTTTCTAACAAAATTTTGTTGTTGCTGCAAGTGTAGAGATTCATTTGCCTCCTAACACTCTTGGCGATTTCTTAACACTCAGGCGCTTTTATAAAAACAATATCCTGTTAATTCCTTCACTCTTTCTTTCCGAATGTGGTTTCCTCAAGAAAGAAACCTCCTCTCATTCAGTACAGTATTAGAGGAACAGCCTACCTCTTGATACTGCAATTCTGTAACTTGAACTCATTTGGTCTAACTGTTTCATAAGCACCTCAAATCAAACTGCTGTCTTTGTCATAAGGTTTGTTTCCACAGACACCCATTTAAAAAGAATCACAAATCAAACTGCATATTTTGTGATGAAAAATAGTAGCCTGTGTGGAAGTCTATTGAATAGGAGGTCATAAAATAATACTGTGTAACATGAAGGAATCTTCCAGAACAAACAAGGGCAGGGGAGAAGGAGGGGGAGGGAGAAGAGAAAAAACTGCAAACACCTCAACTTTCATATTTAGTATGTATATTCCCATACCCAATATGTGGTCCTATGAACCAACTTTGGTCCTGTATATAGACTTTCTCAATTATTGACTTGTCAGCCATTTATATTTCCTATCATTCCCATACAAGCTCATGTCTCCCTACTATCTGAGAATGACTTTTGTAGCAGAGGAGAAGTATGGTTTGAGGAAAAGTAAATGAAAAAAGCTGGAGGGTGTTGGCATACCCAGGGCCATTGGATTTTATAAAGGCATTGGGTTCACAGAAAGCCTTTATGCAGGAGTGTACTTCAGAGACTTGTCTGGTAGTAAATCTCCGATCAGCCTTTCCCTCTCATTTCCTCAGGCTTCAACTCGGCAGTTGTTCTAACTGGTGAAGTGTGCCAGCATGAGTAATCTTGACCTTGTTGTTTCTCACAGTTGGTACATTTGAATTCTGACTTTGTACCTCTTGAAGACAATGAATGACTATAATGATTGTAATTGTAGTAGGTAAATTGGGTTCATGAAGGGAAGCTAGCGTTCTTCTATCACTTCAAATCCACTTGATACATGGTTTCCTCGAGGTTCGACCCCAAACATTCAGATGCACTGAGACTGTGACGCCTACTGTCTTCCACACACTGCACTATGTGTCTTACATAATTATCACATTTAAGCCTGAGTTTGTACAATTGCAAAAATCCAAAATCATTGTTGTGTCTTGTACTTTGAAATCTTCATCTATCAAGAGATCACATATACCACCCATTTTTACCTTTATCTTTCTCCCCTCCCTGCAAATATTGTAGGTTTCCTCAGTATTCAATGAAATCAGTGATGTGACTTTTCATTGAAAAGGCCATAGCCATGTAATCTACTAAGAGCTCTTCTGTGGTAATACATTTATCACTCCTATCAATTAATTCAGTGCATAGAGGTGAAATTTTTGTTTAATGGCTATGTAAACAAGAGGATTTCCCCCATTTACTGGGATGCATGGAAAGAGGATTCATTTTGCACTGCTGCTGGCAATGCAAACTAGTGCAGCCACTCTTGAAAACAGTGTGGATTTTTCTCAAAAAGGGTAGTGGCAATTTCTTAAAGTTCTGGATTCACAAAATAAAGGTGCAGTCATTACAGGGTGTGAGTTTTCTAATAGAGATGTGTTAATGGAAGGCCACTTACTAGGTCAGCTTTATTCTACTTGATAGATATTGATACATAAAACCAGAAATGAATCAAAAGAAAGTATTTAGCTCTTTCAGTAGTAAAGACATATTTTTGGTCTTTGGAATATGGGAGAAAGATCAAGTGTCAAAAGCAATGCTGTGAAGAGCCAACAGGCATTTGAGTAGACACAAAGTGCAACATCGTCAACTAAGTATTTTGGAAAACAAAGTTCACTTCATCTAGCTCTCTTCCTTGAACTGCATATGCCCATAAAACTGTGTAAATACAGTCCAGGTAATTCAGTCTTTAAAACAGACTATTTTACAACCTGCTTCTTTTTTGGGACTTAATCCTATGGACTATACAAACTACCATCTATGTTTTAAAAACCTTGAGCATCTTCTATCTTGTCATTTCACAAAAGATTAGAAAAATTGATGGTCTGTGGTGCTTGGGTGACTCAGTGGGTTAAGCGTCGAACTCTAGCTCAGGTCATGATTTCACAGTCTGTGAGTTTGAGCCCCATGTCAGGCTCTGTGCTGACAGCTCAGAGCGTGGAGCCTGCTTCAGTTTCTGTGTCTCCTTTTCTCTTTGCCCCTTCCCCCAGCTTGCAGTCTGTGTCTCTCTCAAAATAAAGACATAAAAATTTTTTAAAAATGTATGCCCTAGTTTTATAGAAGTACTTTTTCAGGCTGTGTGTTGAAAGTAATTTCTGTAAAAGATGCTCTAATTTGATCAATTATTTGAAAAGTAGTTCTAAACTTAGTTGTAAAGTTTTTCAGTGCTTGAAGTATGACATCTTATGATCTAAAAGGATTTTTGAGGGGTTATGTTACAGGATGAACAGCTTTCCTCTTGGCCCCCAAAATAGGGTTAAAGTGTAGAAATTTATTTCTTTATTTGTACTCATCTGGTTATGTTTTGAGTAGTTGTCATTTATGTGACTGTTCTTTTCATTATTAGCATCAGGGTCATAGAAGGGAAGCTGTGTCATACAAAAGCCCAGCTTTTGTCCCATTTTACATATGATGGTTCCAGGCAAAAATTTTCAACATAATTATAGAAATCACTCTGCAAAAAGGAATGCCTGAAAACAAGAATATGTTTAACAAGTGTTTAAATGATTTCTTAAAGGTCTAACCTTACTTACTGCAAGTCTAAGTTTCAAACTTAAAAAAAAAACACCTTATTTTTCTAGATATGTTTTCATTAGCCAAGTGAAGGAAACCTCTTTTTTTTAATAATCTTTAGTACCTGGGTATATTAGATTATAAAGCAGTCTTAATGTGCTTGAAAGTTAAATACAAAGAAAGAAATCACAATTGTGCTATGTCACTGCAATAAGTGTTGAATGGTTGACTCCTATTAAAGAGAAGATAGAACACATTTCCTTTTTATTTAAAGCATGATTGTTTAGAAGATGTAACAATTTAATTGATAGCCTTGTGGAGAAAGTGTAATAAATGAACATAAATTGATGGACCTGGATTTCAGAAATACTAATCCATAGATAAATGATACACATTATATTCATAAATATACACAGACACACATATGTGGGCATATATGTATATATTTGTGTATACGTATATACACATACACATATGTATAAAATCATCTTCTAGAATCCCTTGCTTGTTATTCTGGGTTCCTGCACCCTTAAGAAAGGTGGAGAAACACTCCTTGGTGTGAGGGATTCTACAACTATGGTTTATACTGTTTGAGATGTAAAGCACATAGGTATCCTGTCTGGGATTGTTATGTACATTAGGTATTTGAAAGAACTCTGTGATTAACCTAAAATTTTAACATTAATTGCACATGTTTCCATCTATCTTGTAACCCACAGTGGAGTATCTCCTTCTGTGTGAACTCATTTTATTCCATTTTATATATATATAATATATAGTTCTGATGTTTGAGTTTGTTCTATAACTGTCAATGTCTCCATTGGGCTACCAACTTTTTCTAATTTCCAAAGATTCAATACCTTATTGCTTCCTAAGGCCTGAAACATTTAGCATCTGCTTCTCTTAGTGGAGGGAACTATAATTAATCAGTGTGCTAAATTATTTTTGACAGAGCAGAAAAGAATATCCAATGCAGAGGAGCCTGGGTGGCTCAGTCGGTTGAGCGTCTGACTTCGGCTCAGGTCATGATCTTGCGGTCCATGAGTTCAAGCCCCGTGTCAGGCTCTGTGCTGATAGCTCGAAGCCTGCTTCAGATTCTGTGTCTCCCTCTCTCTCTGCCCCTCCCCCACTCATGCTCGCTCACTCTCTATCAAAAATGAATAAACATTAAAATTTTTTTTTTTAAATATCCAACGGGAAAAAGATGGTCTCTTTAGCAAGTGGTGCTGGGAAAATTGGACAGCAACATGCAGAAGAATGAACCTGGACCACTTTCTTATACCATACACAAAAATACACTCAAAATGGATGAACGACCTAAATATAAGACAGGAAGCCATCAAAATCCTCGTGGAGAAAATAGGCAGCAAGCTCTTTGACCTCAGCTACAACAACTTCTTATTGACATGTCTCCAGAGTCAAGGGAAACAAAAATAAAAATGAACTTTTGGGACCTCATCAAAATCAAAGCTTTGGCACAGCAAAGGAAACAATCAGCAAATTAAAAGAAAACTGACAGAATGGGAGAAGATACTTATTTGCAAATGACATTTCAGATAAAGGGATAGTATCCAAAACCTATGAAGAACTTCTCAAATTCCATACCCAAAAAGCAATCCAGTGAAGAAATGGACAAAAGAAGTGAATGGACACTTTTACAGACACATCCAGATGGCTAATAGACACATGAAAAAATGCTCAATATCAATCATCAGGGAAATACAAATCAAAACCACAATGAGATACCACCTCACACCAGTCAGAATGGCTAACATTAGCAACTCAGGCAATGACATATGTTGGCAAGGATGCAGAGAAACAGGATCTCTTTTGCACTGTTGGTGGGAGTGCAAACTGGTGCAACCACTCTGGAAAATAGGATGGAGTTTCCTCAAAAAATTAAAAATAGAATTACCCTATGACCCAGAAATTGCACTACTAGGTATTTACCCAAGGGATACAGGTATGCTGTTTCGAAGTGGCACGTGCACCCCCATATTTATAGCAGTGCTATCAACAGTAGCCAAATTCAGGAAAGAATCCAATGTATATCGACAGATGAATGGATAAAGAAGATGGGGTGTGTGTGTGTGTATGTGTGTGTGTACATACCCACACACACACATACAATGAAGTATTGCTCAGCAATCAAAATGAATGAAATCTTGCCATTTGCAACAATGTGGATGGAACTAAAGTGTGTTATGCCAAGCAAAATGAGTCAGAGAAATAGAAATATCATATGACTTAACTCATATGAGGAATTTAACAAAACAAATGAACATAAGGGAAGGGAAGCAAAAATGATATAAAAACAGATAGACAGACCAACCATAAGAGACCCTTAAATACAGAGACCGAACTGAGGATTACTTGTGTTTTGTTGGATGGGGGGATGGGCTAAATGAGCAATGGGCATTAAGGAGGGCCCTTGTTGGGATGAGCACTGGTGTTATGTGTAAGTGATGATTCACTGAATGCTATTCCTAAAATTTTTATTACACTAACTATTAACTAACTTGGATTGAAATTTAAAAAAAAAGAACAATTTTATGAGATAAAAATATCAGGGGGCTAATTGTTGAATGTCTTCACTACAGTTCCATATAAAGTGATATTACCAAATAAATTAACCTAATGACCATGTCATATTTTTTTTTCCATTCAGGAGCAGTGTCTCTTACTTAGCTACTAGCCTATCTTTTGTTAATCAACTCAACTTTCTTCTGATTTGTAGGCAACTTATACTGTATTTTATCTTTCTCTGAAAGTGTGTAAATTTTTCCTTGTGGTTGTGCTATCCTTGAAAGTTTAGTTTCTTCAAGATTTTTGTACCATTTACTTAATAATTAGGAATTTCTCAAAAAATTAGAAAAGGTAAGGCCACCAAACAATTCATTTAGTGGATACTATTGCACTATTGTCTCTAAGATAATAATGCAGCTTCTAAAACCTTAAATCTTAAAAATTTTAGAGGGTGAAAAAAATGCACAGAAAACAATAAGAAATTTAAATGCAAAAATAATTTACATTGTGCCTGTATCTATTGAGGCCAACAGCTTCTATTATTTAAAACCAAGCAGAAGAAACAGATTAAGAAAACTATAAGTTCTTGAGAGTTAAATAATAATCTTTTAGCCATGTGGTAGTATTTCTTCAGATGATAGGGTAGTTTTCAGGTAAAAATGTATCTAATAACAACTATTTACCTTTATATAGTTTATTTAGATGATGGGAATATTCTTAATCATGTCAAGTTAAGCATTTGGATATTACAGACTGGCATCTTAAACTTTATTATCTACATAATGCATTTGTAAATCTTGTTAAACTATTAATTCCAATAATATTCCTTCAGCAGGAAAGTTCTTAAGGTTAATTTTATTTTCTGAAAACATATTTACTTTCCCTTATTTTAAACTGTTGCTTTTCATGACAGGCTCAGTTTTAGCTTACGTCATGATCTCACAGTTGATGAGATTGAGCACAAAGTCGGGCTCCACAGCTGTGAACACGAGCCTGCTTGGGATTTGCTCTCTCCTTCTTCCTCTGTCTTTTCCCCTGCTCATGTGTGTGCTTGCTCTCTCTCCATATAAATACACTTCTAAGAAATTTTTAAAAATTGTTACTTTTCAATGTTAGAGAATATACTTCTAGAAGAAGACATATATAATCAGTGGAGTATGTGTGTATGTGTGCGTGCACATGCCAACACTGTAAGAAAAGCAGTGATGTGTGTTTTTTGCTTTTTTTTTTGTTTTTATTTTTATTTTGAGAGAGAGCCTATGAAAGAGAGCATGTGTGTGTGCAGGGGCAGGGGAGGGGGTAGAGTCAGAGGGACAGAATCCCAAGTAGGCTCTATGCTGAACATGGAGGCCTATGGAGGCCTCAATCCCAACCCCCTGGGATCATGACTTAAGCCTAAATCAAAAGTTGGACATTCAACTGACTGAGCCACCCAGGTGCCCCAAGCCCTAATTTGTTTTATTTTTACAGATTACCTGGTATAAATACTTGTACCACTGATGATCTCAGGTTTCTGCTCCTATTGTCCTTAATTGGGAAGAGCTATAAACAATTTTCTCTTGGAAGCTAGTACTGGCTAGTCCCCAAACACCATTGGATAAAAGTGTCCTTTCCACATCATGGAAATGTCAACACATAAAAAGAAAAACGGAATGTCGGAGTCTAAACATTTATAATACAAGTTCAAGAATTCCCAATATTATCAAAATTAGCATATGATGCCCTTTTATTTTCATACCGGTTTTTAATATCTGAAATTAATAATTTGATTTATTAATGATTGCCAGCCACAGTAATCTGAGAAACCCCAGGAAAAGGGCCTTATCTGTCATGTAGACATGATGTACCTAGTAACTACAAAAATATCTAGCCATAGTAGGCCCTCCATTAACATTGTTAAATCAATGTCAACACTTCAAAGTTAAAATGTTACATATTTGGTCCTAAGTTAAATTAATAAGTTTCAGTTTATAACCCAGTAGGAATTTGATTTTAAAAAATATGGGTGATAAAAATTTCAGTTTATAACCCAGTAGGAATTTGATTTTAAAAAATATGGGTGCTTATATAATTTTAGTAATAAGCATGAAGAAGAACCACCTAAGGGAAGTAGCTCAGCACAGACACTGACTGCCTGACTTGCTTACTCTAAGGCTCACCTCTGTGCTCTGACAGTACTAAACTTCTCAGCCAAGTTTGCCTCAGTCCCAGGATGGTGGGTCCCTTCCGCAACAGACCAATACAAATCTCTGCCCAAACCACATCTCCCAATCAGAGTTCTCCAGAGCCTCAGTTCTGGTGGAGTTGGTGTCCAGTCTTACTTCACAAGCAGACCAAGAACAAGTAGTTAAAACTAGCCCATGCAAGTCCGGGAGCAAACATTTCACACTTGAGTCAAGGAGGGCCTCTACAGACAACGATCCTAAAGATCAGCCACAACACAACAACAGAACACATGGAGCATGTACCAGAGATACTCCCTGAAGCACCAGGCCACAGGCACTATATGACCCCTTCATAAAACTATTACTTTCAGAAGCAGGGGACATAACTGCCTTTTCTAACACAGAAAATAAGGCAGAGACTTAGAAAGAAAAATGCTAAGATGAAGGAATTCATCCCAAATGAAACAACAAGAAAAGGCCACAGCCAGATTTAAGTGTAATAGACATAAGTAAAATGACGGATGATGAAATGAAACCAACGATTACAACAGTACACACTGGGCTTGGGAAAAAAAGAAGACACTAGAGAGACCCTTACCACAATGAAGAGTTAAAAAAGAATCAGATGAAGACTACAATAAATAGGACTGGAAACATGCTTAATTCATTTAACAGGCTGGAAGAAGCAGAGGAATAAATTGGTGACCTAGAAGATAAAATAATGGAAAATAATGAAGCTGAACAAAAGAATTATACAACATGAGAATGGACTTGGAGAACTCAGTGACTCCATCAAATGTAATAACATTAATATAATAGGAATCCCAGAAGAAGGAGTAGGAGAAGGAGGTGGAGGAGAGCAAAAGGGGGGCAGAAATTTTATTTCAAGAAACAAAAGCTGAAAATACACAATACACAGAGCCCTAGGAGGAGCTACAAACTCCTAAACTGTGAGATCACAACCTGAGCCAGAAGTTGGGCACTTAACTGAGACAGCCAGGTGCCCCTAGAGTAAATATAGTTTAATGGAAGAAAATGTCAAGAGTACAAACAACAGTGACATAAGCCCTAAGAAAAAGAGAATATAACAATTCCATATATTTTAAACGGGATAGTCAGAGAAGGTCTTCTAAAGAATGACATTTCAGAAAAGCAGTGTGAAACATGAAGGGGTGGGAAGGCAAGGGAAGCAGCAGGTATTAAGGTCTTTAGGTTGCAGACATTTGAGATAGTTCAGGGAATAGGAAGAACTCTGTTGTGCCTGGAATAAGTAAGGTGGTAGGAAGGGTGATGGGAATTGAAACCATAGACTGTGTGATATCATTTGGGCTCCTGGGTGTCATGTGAAACAGCTTCAATTTATTGTAAATATCATGGGCAAACTTTAGAAACTTGAAAAGATAATAATGATAAAATCTGAACTAGAACATTTAAATTCTCAGACCATGAGGTGGAGAACAGATAGTAGGGAAATATTTCAAACCTGGTATATTGGAAAACTCTTGCGGATGAAAAAGGATAAAGCTGTTGTATGAAACCTTGTCAAAAGTAGAATTGCCAGGTCTTAGTGATGGGTTGTTAAGAGACATGGAGGAAGGAGAAGCCATGAAAAAGTTGAAAGTTTGGCCTGAGCAGCTAGAGGTATAATAGTGCTATTTGCTGAACTGGGAAGACCAGATAAGATGGATCATGTCAGGTAGGTATTCATTATGTGAATCTAAAACTGAGGGAGGTTTCTTGGGGCTAAATATATATTCTACAGACTCAGATAGTAGTTCTATCCTTGAGGCTACACGAGATCACTAGTGAATGAATGGAATTAGATATGAATCCCAAGAACTAAGCAGAGAACGTCTCTCCCCTTTAGTGAGCCCAAACTACTAGAAAGATCTAGCAAAAGAGGAGAAATTGAAGTCAGGGAGGTGGGGTAGGGAGGAAACAAGAGTATAATTTTCTGAAACCAAGCATGAAGAAAAGTTTTAAGGAGTGAATAATTAACTGCATCTGTTAAGTCAACTAAGAGAAGAAACACAGATGGACTGTACAATTTCATTGGAGCAGTTTCATTAGAGTAGTGAAGAAAACCTAATTGAGATTGAACTATAGAGAAAGCGAAAGAAAATGAGTGGATAGAAGCAGTATGTAAAACTCCTTGAAGGAATTTTGCTGTCCAGGGGTTTAGATAGGTGGGCTAGACCTGGAGAAGATATAGGTAAGATATTTTTTGTTGTTTCATTTATGAGATACATTGAGAAGCATATTTATATTTTAATAGAAATGATCTTACTAGGACAGGGAGAAGTAAAGAAAGTGCATAAGGGAAGTCTGTAAGTAGGCAAGGGGAAATTTAAGTTTGTGTGCAAGCGGCCAAGTGTAGAAGCAGAAAGTATTCATTCCTGGAAACAAGAATGGAAACTGGCAATTGAGATAGGAAGATGAGATACATCTCTTCTGCTTGGTATTATTTTATCCTGGAGAGAAAAAAAGTGTAGCTACCAGTTGAAATGGGAATAATTGATGGGGAATACTGGAAGCACAAAGTGTAAGATAGTCAACCCAAGGATTTAAGAGTAAATAACAGACTTGTTATGCCCACTTAGGGACTGTGTGTATGCATGTATATTTGTGTGGTTTTTTGCCAGTTTAAGTGTTCAAATGAAGTCAAGGATGATAATTAAGCAGTACAAAGAGGAATCCTTTCTATTCATGGTATGCTAAATGATTTGTTAAATATTTTGACTAATACTTCCGGATATAGGCAAGCTGTAGTTAAAAAGTTAGTTATACTTGGGTTTGGATTTTGCTAGAAAGGTAGGCTGAGTTGGAGATTGGGAAAGCTTTTGAATATGAATCAAAGTTTATGATTTTACTTAGTGATAGACTAAAATCTAAACCTGAGAAATAAAGGAAATGAAGAAATAATAAATAGTGGGAAAAATTGTGAGTAAATTGTCAAGTCTCCTGTGTTGTCAGTCAGTTCTTAGAAAGGAATTAGCATAGCTAGTCTGTAAGTTTAGGTACAAAAATCATTTCCAACCAGGTATGCCCTAGCATTTGTAACATGACTTTGCATTATAATCCTTAAAAAGTAGAATCGGTTTTATCACCTCTTGAAACTGGATTGTCGTTGTGATCGGTCTTGACGAACACAGTGCAGTAGAAGTGACACTGTGTGACTTACGAATCTAGGCCTTAAGTTACCTGGCACCTTCTGCATTTTTCTTCTTAAAACACTGCTGCCCCGTGTAGAAAAGTCAGTGGTGCTCATCTAGAGGATGAGAGATGATGAAACAGAGAGGGAACCAGCTGACAGCCAACATTAACCTCCAGACAATTGCTACCACAGAGAATCTTGACATATTAAGTGACTTGAAACTATTCCATCTTTGAATGTTGTACCACATAGCAATAAACAACAGATATAGGGACGTTAGAGTACATGAGCTAGAAAAATATAAGATAATTAATTGGGTTAATTGCTGCTTAAATTCAGTCATAGCCTCATCTGAATACTCTGTTACATTAAGACTAAATAAAATGTTAATTTTCAAATTAACTTGCACAAAATAAGAGGGAAAATAATATAGTCCATGTATACAAGCATACACATTAAAGACTGAAGCTTTTTATTTTTGTAGATGCTCAAAGCATTGAGAGGAGATGACTGCAAACCAAGATGCTTAGATTCATCAGTAGGTCAAACATTCAAGCATTGGAACCATCTAGTCCTTTCAAAGCTCCTGCCTCAGTTGGCATTTCAACAAAATCAGTCACAAATAGTGGTTTGATTAGTTGTGTCATGGATTACTTTGAAACCTGTATGCCATTGATAAGGAGCTCAACCCACTTTCAAGCCTAAGCACATGACGAAACCTATCTTCAAATCCCATTTTTGAGTGTCTGTTTCTGATGGCCATTCAATACCAGTTTCTGAATCATACAGATTTAGTTAGGAGACTGAAACCTTTCTGGTTGCCTGAATAGAGAAAATGTAATGGAAGTAATTATTAGTCAATTAAATTTTAAAAAAGGAATACCTTAAGTATACATGTAGCAACTACAAGGAGTAGCAATCACTGCCCCAAGTTAAAATAAGAAACATATTGAAATTATTAGGAAATGTCCCTAAGAAGTTGATATTCAGACCTCTGAGGAAGAGGTTGTGCTCAGCTAGCATTGGTATTACCAAGCTTGAGGATTTCATAAACCTGGAATCCTGACCTCTAAAGATAGGGTGCTGACTTCATCAGTGCTTGAATCTGTGGGAGCGAGACACAATGAACTTGATTATGCAAGGGATGGAAAAACTGAAAACCAGATAGAACTGCTGGTGTAGAGGTGATTCCATGCGCCAGAGTGAAGACCTCTTTGGATGGCACAAGGGACACAAGCATATAGCAAACCCACAGGCTGCAATAAAAAGACACCAGAACAAGGGAATTCCTTTTCCTGGCTGCTTGTCTTTCTCTAGAGCACCTTTGTGGAGGAACCAATCATTCAACTAACTGGCAGAACAGCAGTAATTTTCACAGACTTCCACTTTAATTATCATAAAATAGTATAAAGGGGAAGTTTGGAGATGAGAGGCTTAATAAACAGAATAAAACCCAGAGACAAAAAAGAAGAAAGTCAGAGTAGAAAAGACAAATCTCAGGGTCCAAATAAAATATTAGTAAGACTTTACTGGTCTAATACTTTCACTTTAAGTTAATGCCTAAGGTACACAAGTAGAAACAGCAGAAAGATTATTTACTAAGGGTAAATGAATCCATCTCTATCTGTAAAACTGAATTAAGTTAATTTCATATTGATATATCCACAAGGCACTAGGAAAAGGCAAACAGAAATTATAACAAGATAATATCATTATACCTGTTATGTCTATCAGCACTTGTAGTATATTTCACATAGTAACCTGAATATGACTAAGAACCAGTAAAAAGGACAAAAAAGGAAATCTATAACTCAGTAATTAAAACGCAGTTTACCTAGGTGGCTCAGTTGGTTAAATGTCTGACTTCTGCTCAGGTCATGATTTTGCACTTTGTGAGTTTGAGCCTCGAGTCAGGCTGTGCTGACAGCTCAGAGCCTGGAGCCTGCTTCGGAGTCTGTGTCTCCCTCGCTATCTGCCCCTCCCTGTTCCCACTGTCTCTCAAAAATGAATAAACTTAAATAATAATAATGAAAAGGCAAATCACAATATTTTTTTAATGGCAAATGCATCGCCAGCAAAAACATGGAAGGGTGTTCAGTATTGTAGTTACTAGGCACTGCCCATAATATCCAAAAAGTTTAAATAATACAAAATCTATGCATGTTTGTACAATCACATGATAGACATGATACAATGAAACTGAACAACCTACAGTGATACGCACAACCTGGACGATTTTAACCAAAGGGTAAGCAACACCTGCCTCACACCAGAGTTCATACTATACCATTCCATTTATGGGAATTACAAAAACACTGAAAACTTGACAGAAGTAATGGAAGTCGAGATAAGGATGCCTTTGTTGGTGAGGCTGAGGAACTGGTAGTGGAAAGGATGGTTTGAGTGGCAGCATGGAGAGAGACCCTCTGGAGGACTGGCTGAGCTCTCTTTGCAGCTTTGAGTCATTTTTTAAAAAAGTCAAGTTGGGGAGACAAGAGTGGCATCTATAGAACTATAGTAGGTTTATACACCTTAATACAAGAGGAAATAAAACCGTGTACCAAAGCTCTCCTCACTTGAGCTAGCCCTTCACCTGGAATATCCAGGCCGTTGGTAAGTTGTTGAACAACAGTAGGAAATACTTAAGTGCTGAAATAATCAGTACTCCAGAAAAGACAGGGTATCAAGATAAAGAGGAGGCATAATCTGGGACTTCAAGACTTTGAAAGTAAAGGTGGTAGGCATGAGTTTACAAACTCGATGGTAGCTCCATTTTCCAAAATACTAGATAGGACCTGTCTGAAAAGCAGTGACCAGGTTGGACTTAGACCATAGGATAGGCCAGTGATATCCCATCACCCCATTACTTCTATCATACCTAAGTTCTTGACTGTACTAATCTTTTTTTTTTAACATGTATGTACGTATGTATGTATGTATTTGAGACCAAGAGAGACAGCATGAGAAGGGAAGGGGCAGAGAGAGGGAGGCACAGAATCTGAAGCAGGCTCCAGGCTCCGAGGCATCAGCACAGAGCCTGACGTGGGGCTCGAACTCAGGAACCAAGAGATCATGACCTGAGCCTAAGTCGGATGCTTAACCTACTGAGCCACCCAGGCGCCCCTTGACTATACTCATCTTTTAATAAATGTTTTCTCTTTTGAGTCAGATATTTAACAGAAATATTCTTACTAGACGGTTTGGATCCTTGGTGGTGTATTTCATAGGAAGTTAACCAGATGAAGTAAAGGGAATTTAGATGAAGACTCAATTTGGTATTCTAGCTGGCAAATAGTCTAAGAAAATATTGAATTGTTTTGGTAATGCAGTATTATTTGTATTGTAAGTGCACCTAGGTATATATGTAAATATACCTGTGAAGAGATTATAAGCATTGTTTTACAAAATACTTTTTAAATTCATTTTGAAAAAAAAACATGAGGAACATTATTTTCTACACTCAGAAACCATTCCTTTACATTTAAAAACATTGGTTAAGTGTTTCTGCAATTACGTGGCTTTATCCTGGTGGTCTTCTGGCTGACATTCAAAGATTTTATTGTCATTCTGGTCACCAAATTTCTCCTTCAGACTCACACGTATTATGGTAGTCACAGTTGTCTTGTTCTGTTCCCCAGCAAGGCTGAGTGCTGCCTGCCACCAATAGCATCTGATGCTTTGGAGGCCTTCCCAGTCATTTCTCTTTGCCACTATGTCCGCTTAAGCCTCCAGAATCTCTCACCATCCTGACAGTCTTAGGTCAGGTTTTGCCTACCCCCAGAAGTGCCCTAACTCCTCCATCCTCTCCAATCTAATATAATCGTAACTCATACCTTATGTCCACACTTCCCCAAAATGGAAAATTTTTGCTGGTTTTCATAGCTTTCCTTTTTTATTAAAGTTACTTATATAAATGGTGCTTTGCCTTTCTAAATTGTGAAGTTCTAAGGCCTCATATTACCTTCATATTTCCTACTGCAGTAGAGTGCTTCTAAGGTGCTTCATAAAATTTGGCCACGCTAACTGGCTTAACTTGATCGAACTTATTCTAGTCCTAAACCTCTACATGTTTCTGATTACGCAGTAAGCTATAATCCCTTACGTCTACATCTGCTTTTAAACATCTCTATTCGATTTTTCCCCCCATTTCTTCGCTTGACAGTGTTCACAACTGGCCAGAAGCCGGACTACTGAGAGATCTTCTTTACCAACATATGGCTGTATCTGAATGATTGCACTAGACTTGAGTGTGCTCATTTAAGTCTAATGAGGTCCGCAGAGGTGACCGTATGACTCATGACATGAAGTCATTTTTCCAATTAGCATTCTGACAAATGCATTAGAAGGAGAACCCTTTCAATAGATTTCCACAGCTGTTGAAGGGATCAGGTGTCAGAAGATTTTCAGCTTTGTTCTGCTGTTCTGGTCAAATAACTTATTTTTACCCAGACTCTGCCTCTTGATGCAGCTGGCGGCGATCATATGTCATCGGAGTCTGAGCCCGGTTTAAAAATGGTCCTCGTTACAGTACTACAAGTGAAGAAATTTTTAAAAGGGAACAGCCATAACTTTTAATTGAGCCATTCATCTTTTTACAAATACATGGTATGATAGAAAATAATTTTGTCAGAAATAACCAATTATGTATCACAATAACACTTGTATAATACACTTATTTGCAAATATAATAAAAAAGATTAGAGATATTTTCATTATCCTAAAACAGTGTCTTCTGGCCTTATACCACCTTTGTATTCAAAGGTACAAAGTACCACTTTGGCCTTGTAACACCTTTGTATTCAAAGTCAGAACATATATATTTATTTGGATAAAAAAAGAAAAGTTTTCAAAATCAGTAGCCTCTCCTGAGTGATGTGAGGGAGAATACCATTGAGGGAATGGTCTCAATTCTTCAATGTTGAATGCTCAAAAACTATAATAGTACCTTGGATCAACCTGGATTGCATACTTGTAAAATTTTTCTTAATGTAAATTTTCCAAATGATTGAGGAATTCTAGATATCTGCAGCACTTTGAATATTATCCCTCAAGATATATAAAAAAAAGAAATAATTATGGTAAATTTATTGGCTTAACAGATCAGAATAAATGCAAAAGATGGGTAATTAACCAACTTAAAGACAGATATGATAATGAAAACAAGGAGAATTCTATCTCCTTGAGCATAACTCAATACAAAAATGGCTTCCAGTGCTCTTCCAAGGATAATCCCCATGTTAAATTGAGTCTCACCACTGGTGACATCCTGTAGGCATTTTTTTTTTCAGACATTTCAGTTTGTTTTGGTTTTGCAATAAAAGTACATTTTACAATATTTGAAACAGTCTAGTGGTGAGAAAGAGTTGCCTGTGCCATGTTTTCCTTTCTTAGTATAGATACTTACTATTCTGATTATTTTAATAGTATAGTACTCATGTGTGAGAAAGGGAAAACAAACAACATACTCTTGATATGTTACATCTGGAAATGAAATATGGAACTCAAATTTAGGACTACTATTCCTATAATTTGATGTCAAAATACTCCTAGCTACTACAATCTCGCCTCCCCTAAAAATAAAACAATTTAATCAGTTATGTTCTTAGAAATCTGTTTAAGAATAATTTATGTGTAATTATTTATACAGACCTATTACATAAAAGAAAACAATTCCATGGAGAGCATAAAAGACTAAATATGAACTAAAAAAAGAGTTTCCTTTACAAAAAAGGATAAGGCATAATTTCGAAAGATCATTCAACAAAGGTTTCATTGCATTCTAGAAAATAAAGGTATGGTTCATAATTAACGAGCCAGATGCTTTTCTTGCCTCTTATGGAAGCCACACTATATTCAGGTACAATGAAATCCCATACTTAGGAAGCTATACTGAAAGTATTGAAACATTTTTGTGATAACAAATTCAGGTATATTAGGATTGGCAAACTATGCCCCAGAGAACCTATCCAACCCGTATCTGTTTTTGTAAATAAAGCTTTATTGGAACACAGCTGCACCCATTCACTTAGATATTACGCATGAGTGCTTTGTTGCTACAAAGGCATAGTTGCAACAGAAATTATATGGCTCACATAGCTGAAATAATTACATTCTGGCTTTTTAGAGAAAAATTTTGCTAACTCCTGAAATGTATCTTTGATTTGTGTAATTGCTGTGTTTTATACATAATTGTTATCTTATTAGATTTCATTAGAAATGATTATTAAAGTACTATGGGCACAGTATCAAAAAGTTTAATTCTACTTGTGTGGGTACATATACAAACAGCTGAGTCATTTATACTATTTAAGACAGTTTGGAAAATTTATGAAAAGGAAAATTAAAAGGAAAATTAAAATTTATTAAAAGGAAAATTAAAATATATACATATATCATGTATATATTTTTTGGTGGAACATTTAGAATCTAACATAGAGCAAGTAGTACAAGTGTAAATGTGTGGCAGATATGTGGATGATACAGGACATTTAAAAACATTTTTTTTAATGTTTATTATTAAGAGACGGGGAGAGACAGAGCATGAGCATGGGAGGGGCAGAGAGAGGAGACAGAACAGAATCTGAAGCAGGCTCCAAGCTCCAAGCTGTCAGCACAGAACCTGACACAGGGCATGAACTCACAAACTGTGAGATCATGACCTGAGCCAAAATTGGAAGCTCAACCAAATGAGCCACCCAGGCACCCCTAAAGGACATTAACAAAATTATTTCATAGGAAGAAAGTTTGAAAGAATATTCAGCCTGATCAGAAAAAGAAAAAAAAAAAGATTTATGGTGAATGAAAAAGTTTTTAAACACAAAAAGTTAAGACATCTGAAAAAGTTTAAAAGAATTAAAACTTACCTCAGTAGAACATAATAACTTTTTAAAAAATGTAATAGCTTTTAGATCTCTTTTTGATAGGCACTTGGGCATTAAAAAATCTGGCCCCAGAAACCTAACACGGTGTGCTTTAATTAGCCACAAAGAATTTAATTCTTATATTTCATGGGGCAGAAAGCCTCCACCAGATACAATAGCAGAAAGTAAGAAGAAAATAATAGAGCATTTGATTAGAACAGTAAACATCTACATTCTGGATGACACTAAATGAATGCAAGTAAAGGCTAGATGTTTTTCTTTTGCTCAGCATGTGGCATAGACGCTTCCTTCTTACCACCTCAGTCTCATCCACAGCATTACATTAGACCAGGCAGTAAGACTAGAATTATTGAGTGGTTTTGTGTTTGGAATTCTGGTTGTTTCACTAAATGCTTTTTAATGAATACCTTAATGTACTTCTTAATCTATAGTTTCTCTACTTCTCTTTTTTCCCCACTTAGAGATTAATATTTAAGTAAGAAACAGTATAATTCTTTGAACTGCCAGGTTTTATTTTTAATTCCCTTAGTAAACTATTAATCTTTTAAAATAATTATCCTTGGATTACTGTTCAAGCAAAATTCTTATGGTCAATATTCCTAGGAAAAAGATGAGTTACTGACGGAAGGGCTGAGTTTTACTAGTACATTATAGCAGGTATGAACTTTGAAATGGGTTTTACTTATGTCAGGAATACAATGCAAATGCAAATATTCCCCTGTGTAAAATAATAGCAAATGAAAGGAAATGAACATAAACTACTGATTCAACTGATTGCAATCAATGCTAGTAAGGATGTAGAAATAGATGGTTTAGAAATTTTCAAGAAGGTTGAACGATACTAATCCACTATCTTGAGTTATTTGTCTTCAATAGATTCACATGCTGATGGACCTTTATTTATATCTTAGAATTGTCTTCTTTAAATACATATTTCATTACCTGTCTAATATTGAAAAAGTTAGGAAAATCATGGCTAATTTTTCAAACTTATTTAGTCTAATTTTTGTGTCTTCTTTATTGCTGCAAACTTCATCTTACCAAAAATTGAACTAGGCTTCTGAAATAACAAACATACTTTGAACAAATCTAGCTAATAGACTTTTGTGTTCTTGAAAAATACACTTCTGACCTGCACTAAACTTTTTATAATTACAGAATTAATGAAACAAGATAATGTATTTTGATTTGTATAATTATTATTTATTTGCTTTGACTTTTCAAATACACGTTGAAAGCAGGCCAGTGCTCTTTATCAGGTTTACAGTCATTTTTACAAAGTGATTTTGATCTTAGTCAGGAATGTTCAAATAAAGGTGGATTGATAATCAATAAAGGAAAATACTATATGAATTATTTTGATCTATATATTGGTTTAAGTATTTGTCCTAACAGCACATTATCAGCGAACATATCTGAAGCCCATGCTTCATTTTTTTAAACTGTGCATTAGGAACATAAGATAGAGTTTGTGATGTATTTATGGGGTGCGTCACTTTACACTGAGTTGTAAATACAGCTTGCGCCTGACTTCAGAATTCCTTAATCATATTAGATGCATTCTTAATGATGTACATATTCCAGGTATTAACATCACACATAATAACAGATAATGAAAAAGTGTTTTTCTTATCTAGGGAGCATTGGTGAATGGGTTTTGGCAAGTGTGATCAAATCAAGTCGGAAGAATGCTTAAACAATGGGAGATGACAAGAGGGGGTTAGGAAAGTAGTATTCTTTCTATCCTTTCAAAATGGGAGTGCACTTGTTTAATGGATTCAAGTAATTGACAGTATAGGATTTATCTAAATCCTCTTTCTAAACCATTCAAGAAAATAAATTATAGCCACTTTTTTTTTTTTGTATGACATGATTTACTTTCCTTACATGTTCTAAATCACAGCATTCTGCTGGTAGTGCAGTTAACAACGAGTAGATTTGGTCTGGAAAATACAGACGGTAGGAAAGTTGTCTGAAACGTTTCTGGAGCTGGTTTCCTCCTTGTACTTTGTCATTCAGAATGCACTTTGTCTCTCTGGAGAGCCTTCTACAGGGACCTCCAACACAGGGCTCTGGGTGAGCCAAAATCTGATCCATCCTCTACTTACCAAGCCATGCACCTTGTCATGGGGCTGCATTGACTGGGCGAAAGGGAAGCTTTTCCTTGGCTGAATGGCACTGTGCCGTGGCCAAGCATTGTATCCAGAGGGCAAATTCACCCAGATAATGTGTGGTTTCTATTGCTTCCACCTAGAAATTGTGCCTTTTTTTCTGAATCACGCAAGTATGACACAGTGATCATGATTATCACAGACTACTCCCGTGACTCAGCAGTGTGCATTGCCAAAGGGAAAGAAAGCAGCCACACAGAAAGCCAGAGAAAAGTAAGAAGTCAAGTTATTTGATTTTGGATTCAGAAATAATCTTTGAAATTCAGGAAAGCCAGCTTTGAGAGGAAAAGCTTTGATTATAGGAATCTAGGTTTTTTTGAGTTTCACAAGGCTAAGACCTGAAAGATAGAAAAAGAGATTGAAAATAGAGTAGATGGAAAGCTGAACTAACCCAAAAAAGAGGTAAATGTTCCCATGCTGAAAGAGAAAGGATTGTTTGAAGGGAAGAATAAAATTTAGACACTATTAGGGCCTTGATAAGGGACCTCTAACTTGCTCTCTTCTCCAGGGGCTAGTTTTCAGACAGGATGGAAAATGGAATCTTCAGATATTTGCAAGTCCTAAAATGCATGAAACTTGTCCCTTGATTTCCAGAGTAAGTCTAGAAATATGGCAAACCTTGCAGGGTTCCCAGAACACACAGGTGCAGTATCACAGTTATAGGACTGACATGGTGACAATGTAGCTCATCAGAGGTGGCTTGCAATAGCCCTCTTGCTTTCCTGCAGCTGTCAAACTGCTTAACAGAATCTCTATAATATTTTCTGTGACACTGGGGGAGGAATCAATAGGGCACAGAGCAAGAACTGGTGGAGGTGAGAAAGTGTGACAGACTGAAAAAGAGGCAGTAGCCTCAGAGAACCTAATGAACCAATGCACCAAACAGCTAGTGCAAATAGCATGAGTAATTCTACTTGGGTTAGATCCTGGATATAAAAATAACAGATGTCAGTGAGCCTGGGTGGCTCAGTCGGTTGAGTGTCCAACTTCGGCTCAGGTCATGATTTCACAGCTCGTGGGTTTGAGCCCTGTGTCCGGCTCTGTGCTGACAGCTTGGAGCCCGGAGCCTGCTTCGGTTCTGTGTCTCCCTCTCTCTCTGCCCCAACCCACTCGCATTCTGTCTCTGTCTCTCTCAAACATAAATAAACGTTAAAAAATTTTTTAAATAGCAGATGTCTCCCTGTGCTAGTGCCTGGACTCTGTTTTAGCCACAAAGAATTTAGATGCGTAGAGAGAAACTTATTTGATCATGAAAAATCTAAATCACAATTTTTTTTCCTCTCCATAGGCTCTTGAGTGGCCCTAAATTTAGTTATTATGGATGAAATGACAGTTTCATTTTTTCTACACCCAAGTGTGTGGCCTATGAAAATCCACATTTAACTAATGGGTGTAAAAAACATTGCAGAAGAGAAACTTATTGAGTGTTATTCTTAGATTTTTAAAGTTCTTTATTTTGAGAGAAAGGGAGTGCAGGCATAAGTAGGGGAGTGGCAGAGAGAAGGGGAGAGCGAGAATCCCAGACAGGCTCCATTCTGTCAGTGCAGAGTTCAACCGTGGGGCTCAACCCCATGAACGGTGAGATCATAACCTGAAATCAAGAGTCAGATGCTTAACTGACTGAGCCACCCAGGTACCCCAACCATTTTGTTTTTAAAAAGCCATTAAAATATGATTGCATTTTTCAAGATTCCTTTTATCTACAGTATTTGGGGGGGGACTCCGTTATTACCACAGTTTATTGATTCGTGGTTGCAGTTTGAGGGTCTTTATCAGTTAGCTACACACACGTTCACATCTAAGGTAAGGAAAATAAAATAAGACAGAGGAAGTGACCTGCTCATTTTGTGGCTGAGCAGGACTAGAACTTAAACTTTTAGATTAAGACCCAGTATGCCCTTTCCAATTTTCTCTCACAGTGTCATGTTCTGTTAAAAACTCACCTTAAATTTCTAGCAACAAATATCCACACTGTAAAAGAATAAGCAAGTGAAAACATTGGCAAAAACCATTTGCCTGAAAACCAGAGTCATTGCTTTGGTATATTGTCCTCAAAAACAAAGGGATTAATAATCTGTATTAGTTTACATGTTTACATATGGACATAATTATATGGATTTTTATATTAGAGATATGTGAATAGATAATACATTTTTGCAAACTCACAAATATTTATCTCTGTTGATCAATTTTAGTAACATTTCTTCAAGGCTGAGTATTGGGTAAAAAATTGTTCTAATCTTTCATAAATTATGCTGTCATTGCACATAGATCCAGATAAAAGAACCAAATTCTTTTACAGCACTGTCCCAACATGTAAAATGAAACATGGCCTTAGGAATCATCACTGCATATTTTAGAAAATACAATCTTTTTTCTTGAATGTATTTGGGTAGTAAAATCATTTAATTATAATGTGTGAATGTATATATAAAAATTTCAGTGGGAACACAGAATCACTCAGAAATTTCACCGAGAGTGAGATTGTAGATGAAATACAAGGCATTTTTATGCTGGGTGTGAAAAAGCTGACTAAAATATTTACGTATTAATATCCCATTGCAAAGATCACTGTTAGCTCATTGGCCTTAAATTATTCACTAGGTTCAATGGTTATTATTTTTGGCTGCTGCAGCCAGACCTTATAAATACATTTCTAAGGTCATACACTCTACTTTTCATCTAAATCTTTCTCCTCCTTTTCTCTTTTAAAACGGAACATTAAATGAAATTTCCTGACATTCAACCTTAATGAGTCAAACACTTTTTTAGACCACAAATGAAACTACAAGGATATTATTTTTTATATTATTCAAGGAGTGATCCAGAAGTCAGGAAATAGGGAGTTTTAGTATCAACTTTAATAAATATTATTTTTTTTACAATGGCAGTCACAACAGTACCTCTTTTGTTTGAAAAACCAAAATTATCATATCAAAATATAGTTTTGAAATAGATTTTTAGATTTCTCAGAGTTTATAATCTTTAATAGATGTTTTGCCTTGGGAATACCTTTGGGCAACAGAAATTTTAAAGGACTCCATCCATATTTCTTGTATATTGACTAAGCTGTGGTATACAGTTTTTGGAATAGGGGCATCTCATATCACTGTACAGCTGGAAGGACCTTTCATTTTGCACCACTCACATTTTACTTTGCCTTGAATTAAAACACAGTAAAGGATACATTTTCTTATCATGGGGGGTGCAAGGACCTGCTGAAAGTAGCCTGCATCAGATCAGAGAGTCTATATAGAATTTAAAAATAAATGTCTCTTTGGCTTAAAAACAAGCTTGGCAACCCAAGAGATAAAATTAAACTCTTGACCTGCAGTTGACCTGGGAAATCGTTTATGGTTTAGTCAGATTACCTACGATGTCAAATAACCTCACATTACCAATCATAAGAGAATTTGGTCAGTACCCAGTGAAGTGAATTTCATTCTAGGAGTGTGATAATTTTCAGCTGTGTTGCTTGGAGCATTCTCTCTGGGTTAAACACTTTGTCATTTTTCTCTGTTTCTTCATGCCTTTATCTTTCTGCGTGATTGGGATACATTTTCTTCGATGTTCAACTCTCTATTCTTTACCACATGACTAAAATGTTAATTAGACAAAAATTTAGGATTATCAACTGCATAGTAGGTGTTATATTAAGAATGCTTTTTCAAGTATGTTTCCAAGCTCAGAATAAGGACAGAAACCTTACAGAAATGTTTTTCTCTGGTTCAATCCTATTTGTCTTCTGAGTGCAAAGTTCTGCTTCACTGCTTCTAGCTGGTTCTGACATTGACTTTCTCTCGTGTTCTCAACTCCCCATGGCCACCCTCTAAAACTACCTTCCTGGGCCATGAATCTCATTTCTAATTCCTATTTTATCTTCTCTGGAGTGGTAAAACACAGGCTGCCAAATGGATAGGCTGTTGTTTTAAGGCACAATTTTAAAATAATGACCATTTGGTGGATAAGCAGAACCAAATTACCAAAGCCTAAAAGAGAATTCATGAACATATGTTTGGGAAGCTTGGGGGACATCAACATCTACACAAGTGGCAGTGGTAGAGTGTCTAGAAGGCAAAGTAGTGTTTTAATATGGATGAAAAAGATTACCACTGATAATCAAGAAATCGGTCCCCCTGGTAGAAAAGATAGGATACTCAATTAGAGAGCAATATAAGGACAGACAAGACTGAATGGAATTGAGAAATTAAAAAATAGGATGACAAAAGAGGGAGAATATGGGAGTCAATTCAACAAATAGTTAGAGAACATCTACCTTATGCTAGGCCCTAAACTGTTTCCTGGAGTTACAGAAGGAATAACCAGGGAACTTAACCTTCTCTTGGGTATCAGAAAGTGCTTTCCTGAATACTTGACCTTAACGCTAAAATTCTAAGCCAACACAAAGACATTCTGAAAGTAACAGAAGCAAAATTAAACAAGTGCAACTACATCAGAATCAAAAGCTGCTGCTCAACAAAGGGAACCATCAGCAATATGAAAAGGCAACCTGTGGAATGGGAGAAAATACTTGGAAACCACGTCTGATAAAAGGCTCATTTGCAAAATATATAAGGAAATTCCACAACCCAATAGATGCTAAAAACAAATTACTCAATCAAAAAATAGGCAAAGGGTGTGCCTGGGTGGCTCAGTTCGTTAAGCATCTGACTTCAGCTCAAGTCATGATCTCACAGTTCATGGGTTCAAGCCCCATGTCAGGCTCTGTGCTGATAGCTCAGAGCCTGGAGCCTGCTTCAGTTTCTGTGTCTCCCTCTCTCTCTGCCCCTCCCCTGCTCACGCCTGCCTGCTCGCTCACTCTCTCTCTCAAAAATAATAAAACATTTAAAATAAATTTTAAAAAATAGGCAAAGTACCTGAACAGAGATTGTTCAAAAGACATACAGGTGGCTAACAGGTACATGAAAAGGTGGTCAGTATCATTAATCATCAGGAAAATGCAAATATTCAAAACTGCAGTGAAAGGTAACCTCACACCTGTTAGAATGGCCACTATTTAAAAAATAAATAAAAATAAAAAGCTAACAAATGCTGATAATGGTGGTGAGAAAAGGGAACCCTTGGTTGGAAGATACATTGTTTCAGTCACTATGGAACAAAGTATGAAGTTTCCTCAAAAAATTGCGAATAGAGCTACTATAAAAGGCAGCAATCCTACTGCTGGGTTTATATCCAAAGGGAATTAAACCATTATCTCAAAGAAATACCTTTACTTCCTTGTTCATTCCAGGATCATTCACAAGAGCCAAGATATAGAAACATTCACAGAGCCGAGATATCTGCATTTTAACTCAACCTTCAGTTATTAATTACAAAGAAATTACATTTTCTTCCCTACAAATTTGAATTAACTCATTTTCAAGTCTACCTGGCCAGTTGACACAGTACGACCTGGCTGGTTCATGTTTGTGATTCTATCATCTGTATCTGTAGACATATTCTGTAGGTACCATTCTATTTTCTGTATTTACTAATCTCAACCTATGAAATCTTTGGGAGTATCACTATTCCTTCTTTTGTATCCACTGATTAAAAAAAAAAACAAAACAAAACAGGTTGTTTTTTAGGGCTGTTTTAGACTCAGAGCAAAACTGAGAGGAAGGTATTGAGATATTCCGTATACTCCTAGGACTTTACCGGCACAGCTTTCCCCATTATAAATCCCCCACAAGAATGGTAGGTTTGTTACAATTGACAAACCTAAATTGACACCTATTATTCCGATACCATAGTTTACATCAGGGTTCACTCTTTGTGTTGTACATTCTCTGGGTTAGGACACGTGTAATGACATGTGTGACCACTATAGCATCCTACAGAGTAGTTTTGCACCTCTAAAAATCCTGTGTTCTTCCTATCCATTCCTCTTTACCTTTAACTTCTGTTTGTGTGTGTGTTTGCGTGAGCACTGACATGCTTGTGAAGGTTCCAAGTTGAGCTCTTACTTCAAAAGACCTAAGTGGGTGATCCTTTACTGCAGAGAGAATTTGCATTTACCTCTGTCAGAAACCCAAAGGATAGTGCCAACATGGGAACATTCTCGCTCTCTTTAAGGACACTCTCTTCATGTTCAATCACTGTATTTTATTGTTATTATATATTTCAAATGTCTAGCAGAGAACATGGCCCATAGTTGATGGTTCATGAATTTAAATTAATTTATTCTCTCTGTGAGCCACTTAACATTTAAATTTGGTGAATGTGTATCAATCTATACTTCTCTGCTTTTTTAACAGTGTTTGGTTTCATATACCTACCTTTCTCTTTTCATTCAAAACTTATAAGCAAGATGCAGTGGAAAACTTAACTAGACTAAACCACTAAACCAACAATCTGAACATACCAATTTCACGTGAGTTCTGTGTAGTCAATATTCTGTCCGTGTAATTTCTAACATTTGTTATAATAACATAAAAAATATTAAAGATAGAACTCTGAGTAACCTGTTTATGTAGGAAAAAACGAGTATGTTTCATTTTAGATTATAAACTTCAACATTTCTCTGAGAATTACATGGGACTTTGTCCACATTTACAAAGTAATTGGAACTTTTATTTCTGATACAGAGAACCATGGAACAGAAATGGACAGAGTAGAACTAACATTTGATACTAACTTGAGCTAATTAAGGATATATTTTTCTAACTGGAGTAGTGTTACCTATAATTAGGTTATCCTCTAGTTTATGTAAACAACTTTGTAGATCTCTACCTTCAGGACTCAACGTTTTATAGGTCAATGAAAATGTACTATACAAAGGAAATAGATCCATTCTGCAGAAGTTTTCAGTTGACATATTTTACTATACCTCCCAGCAGTATTTTGAAATTTTATTTTACTGCTTTTGTTTGTCAGGACATATGTATTTTCCAACCTTTGTGTATTAGCTTAGTGTCCTTTTCTGTCAACCTGTAGCTGAATTTTAGCAAGGCAGAGAAATGGAAATATTGGATATTATACCTTCCATTAAGAAGAATTCAAGAGTACAGTAAACTAAAAGTATACACCTCAGGCACATTCTACTCTTTACTCTCTTCTAACCTCCCTGAGGCAACATGGCCAATCTCTCTATTAATAATGCCAAATTTGGGTTCTTGGGAATACATACAATTTCACAGTAACTGCTGTTAAAAGAAAATAATATCACTTGATAAACAATGCCATACAAAATTTCCCATCTCCTAGCATGTTTTAACTAATAGGCACCAAACAAAAACAAAGCTTTTTATCTGAGAAATTAAAAATAATATCTAGCCTATGTTAAAATTATACTGTGAAACTTGGTAGATCTTTATTCACTTTAACAAAAATACACCATCAAGTTCTTTGAATCTGTTTGTTGACTTGTCCGTTAGTACAAGAAAATAGAATCTGAAACCCACATTTATATGGTTCAGGTAATTTGAATAAGCTTTTTTCCCCCCTAGAATAAAAACAGGGTTTATACTACGGAAAAACTTTTTTTCTACTCAGATTTGAAAGGTACTATTTTAGAATATGAATTGAAAAGCACAATTTGGAGAATCCAATGACTCAGCTCTAAGACACTTTGCTGCACAGGAGCCATGGAGTGTCATTTTAAATGTGTAAGTGGCATGATAAACCTCCCACTTTTCTAAGAATAGAGCTATCACTGGACCCTGTTATCTCACAACCCCAAGGTACAATATGATAATGAGACCACTTAACATCAGTGCCGAAGGAGGGGGGAAAAGGACGCAGATGAGGAGCTACCAGCATTTTAACTAGAAAGAAAATCAAATTAAAATATTAATTTACTGATTAATATAACATTAGCTGACCTATTTTCTCCAGCTTGTGAAACAACAAAGACTTGTGAAGCTAAATAACTGCCTAAAAGACAAATGTTTTAAGAATTCCCAGGGAGATGTTTAGCTCCTTTTTAAACATCATTAAAGATATGCCGTGCATACATCAGGCAGTTTTATGCTTTCTGTGCTGAAACCTTCTGTTACCATTTATTCATGCAATCTCAAGAACAGAGGTTTGCTTAGGAGTCCTCCCTTGTTTCAAAATTAAGACCAATAGATGTCAGTTTTCTTACCCTTAGTGACTCATTGTAGAGTTGACAAGAATGCATATTCTTTCAAGGAAGTAATTCAGGTCACACTTGGAAATTTATTTTTTTAAACTATTCATAAATTGAGAAAATATTGATTTTAAAAATAGAAACCAGCAAGCTGCTGTCCACATGCTCACAGCCCCAGGACCTCCGAAATTCAAGCTGGTCTTCAAAGAAGTGTATTGTAAAGAAACAAGACTGGCTTTTGTGCTGAGAGCTGAGTTCTTCGTGCAGTTCTTTTTCTAATCTCATGCACCGATAAACCACATTTTTCTTTGTAAAGTTAGAGGGTTTTGAGCAAACCTTTTAAATCTTTCTTGAATTCCAAAACTGCTAGCCATTTGATCAACTGAGGAAAAAAATAAAATGGATTTCAATTTGGTGCTTCTGGTACATGGTCTGAAGAAAGCCGAATGGTTTTCTTAGGATAATATAGTGGAGATCCATTGGAGAAATAGAAATGGTGATGATGGGGTATAGAAAATAAAGTGGAAATGCTAATGGTTTGGTAGGGAGATGGGATCTGGTTAACTAAGTGATAGATTGTTGAGACTAATGGAAAGAAAAGATCTAAATTATCTTTTTAGCTCTTTAGAATATTTTGTTGATTACTTACCCATTAACATACTTTGGGAGATAATGTTGACCTTTTTGTTTAACGTTGTTAATGGAACTGTATCCTTTGCCATAAACAGTAATACGATTTCTAAAAGCCAGTTTCCATGGCTGGGGACTCTTCAAAATGGGTCCCCAAGGGTTAATGCTGAGTCCATCTCTAAATTGTAGGACTTTTTTAAACCATGAAACATACAGAGGTAGAAGTTTCCTCCCCCTTTTCATTCAGAGTTTCTCTTCTATAATACATGCTTTAAAAACAATTTTTGGGGGCACCTGGGTGGCTCAGTTGGGTGGGTGTCCGGCTCTTGATTTCAGCTCAGGTCATGATCTCACAGCTGGTGAGATGGATCCCCACACCAGGCTCTGCAATGACAGCATGGAGTCTGCTTGGGATTCTCTCTCTCCTCTCTCTCTCTGCCCCTCCCCAACTTGGGTGCATGCCTATGTTCTCTCTCTCCTTCTCTCTCTCTCTTTCTCTCAAAATAAATAAACTTAAAAAAAGAAAAAAACAATTTTTTTTTCTCAACTTCCATAACAGTTTGTTCCTTTTTAAATTAACATGCCGACAGAACATTCCTGGAGTTCTTCTAATATTCACGTTTCTGTGTCAGCTCTTTAGCTATTCTTCAACTGCAACTTCCCTTTTTTGTTCGTGTTACGCTTCTCTCCCTCCCTCCCTCCCTTTCTCTCTTTCTCTAACACACACATACACACCTTTTGTTAGACTAGTTCCTGCTGTGTATGGTCTATGTTACCTTAAACTACTGTCCCTCAAAATCAAGAGACATCATACAGTAGTATGCTAGTGAATGTTTGAGAAATTTCTCTGGAAAGGAAAACAAATAAAAATCCTGATATGTAATGTTTGCTTCTTTCCCTGGTATAAATGCTCTTACCATGGTTGATTTCTAGCTCCTGAGGTGATCTCACTGATTGTGGGCTTGGAACAATATACGTATACAACTGGCAGAAGTTGAATGACGATTCTTTTACCTGGGCCTCTTCTAAAGGTTGTCCATGCATATGGTAACCTTAAAAAATATGTCAACATCTCCCTTCACCCCTGTCCCCCAATAAGGAACAAGCTTACTTCGTAATAAAAAAAGGATATTTTCTCCAAGCTCATTGTCCCAGAGCTGTGACAGAAATGCACTGTGCTTACAGCATTCATCTGGGCCATATTATGTCACACATGTGAGACTTGAGGATAAAGGAAATAAATATGCTGATGTTTATGCTGACTTCTGTGCCACGAGTATAAAATGTTTTGTCTCTTAGAGGTCTCGTATCATCTGCCCATAAGTAGGATTAAAATCAAACCTTGATGGATATCCTATATGTTGAACCTGATAGAAACACATATATGTGAAAAGTCGTCTTTATAATTTGGCAATAAGTGGGAATTCTTCATTGATGAAAACAATAGGAATAGTATAAAATAATTTTGAGTACCAAATACCATTGCTAGAAATTTCTAATTCTAATACTGTACCAGTACATTTTTCACTTTGAAGCATTCACTGACCATTTATGTACTGAATTCCGTTGGATTGTCATTGGATTTTTCTTTTCTTTCCTACCTTGCGTTGCCGTGATGTATTCTACAAAATTTAAAATCTGAAATCTTCCAACACCAATGCCGAGAATATTTAACTAGATTTCACAATTTTAAGTTGTAATTGGAATTCTCTGACAGTCAAATATGTAAGTACTTATTCTCTCAATACATGGGGAGATAGACAAAGAGTTTTTATCTAAAATCTCCAGAGCCATATTTGCAAAACAAATAATTTGCTGGCAATATTCAGTTTCTGTAAATATTTTCCAGTAATAGCAAGTTCTGGGCCAAATTTCTTTGACTAAAATATATACACTCAACTTCAAGAGGAAGAAGGATTAGATTAAATCAGTGCCAGAAAAATGACCTTGATTCCATGCCATCCCCAGGCTTCATCTCACTACAGACCAATGTGGTCCACCAAATGTGGCACACCATTTCCTTTTCCTCTTTCTTTCCTTCATGTTCTCTTTCTCAACAAATTATTATGTAACAGATTTAAGGTTTGAGGTTTATTATTCTTAATCACTACATACCCTAGGGTAAATAAATAATTTTTTCTTAAATCTTTACTTGGTACTACAATTCTCAGAATGTCACTAAAGACATTAAAATAACCTCATGTTTCTTTAATAGAGTATTAAATGTCAAGATCTTGATAAAACAGTACAAAATTGATACTTAATAAGTGATAAAAATTGTGCATATATTAAGTCCTAAATGCTGCTCAATATAGACTAAAAAAATTGTTGTTAAGTAATGTTAGTTAATGATACTGTGAAAAACCTTCATTTATCTCATATTACCAGATGTAAATGTAACTAATTATATTACAATAATACAATTTAAAACATTAGTTAAATAATATTAGAATTTTATCTAGTTTGCTTAGTATCTTCTATTATAAAAAGTAATAATGTCTATTTAAGTGACATTATACCAAATAAGAAACATGAAATGAACAAAAATAATCAAGTGTGAATTACAGATAAATGTCAATCTATTTTTAACTCCTTGATGAGTTAACAGAAAGTAAATTCTTCCTTTTGTTTCTTGGCTGACAGTATCCTTCTCACCCACACTCAAAACCTACTTGAGTTTCATCCCAGTGCTATGAAAACATCTTGTGGTATTCTAACAGGGCCGTGCCCTGTACCCATTAGAGATAGCGTATAGAGAAATGATGCCAAAAATGTGCCAAACGAAACTCTAATATTTATTTCAGTTCAGCTCATAATGCATATGAAAAATGCTAGCTCTTAGTGTCCTTTTTATCAAGGTCTTTGTCCTAATATTCACTCAAAGGCTAATTCACTCTCTTTTTTTTTTTTTTTTAACTCTGCCAAGTTCTATTTGAGTCACTCCCATGGGTCTTAATGGCAGATAGCCTGCTGATATCAAGTGCCCTCACAATCCATACACAAGTTGAGATCAACGATGATGGGAATTTTTGTAGCAGGATTTTAAGAATAAACTACAACATATGCCATAGAATAATTTTGAGGAAATTATGCACAAAGGGAAGTAATTCAGAGATCTGTCTTTCCATTATTTGACTATCTACTTGGGCATTTTCACACTGTCGCATTTACTCTGCAGGACATTCCTGCAAATTTGATATTATCAATCCCACTTGAGATCTTAGACTCAACTTCACACGGTTCAAAACTGATAAAGTGAGACTTAACCAATGCCCTATGCTTTCTCCATACCTCTTTTTCTTTATAATTAAACAGGATTTTAAAAAGGGTTAGTAAATTCCTGATCCTGATGGTGATTATTTCATCTCACAAACTATAAGAAAATCATACTTAATTTTTGCAAAACCCTATGTTGGATACTGGTCAGTATTTGGTGAAAGAGTACAGTGTTGAATAATCTCACAGCCCAATTTTCTGAAAGTTCATTATAATTCAATAAGAGATCCAGGATAATAATGGTACATATAAAACAGGTTTTAGTAGGCCAGTAACATATTTTAAACATGTCAATTTTAAGATACTTCTTAGACAAGGTTATTCATTCTACATTGGGGGACAACATTTAAGGCAAGGTGCAACCTAAGAGAAATTCATCACCCAGTCAAAGTTTCTACATTATACATTTTTACTTGCCTTTTTATATTATGGATGGTAACACTTAATCATTTTTGCTTCACCTTAAAGTTACTATTTTATTTGTACCTTCTTGACTGAAATTCTAGATTTATGTTTTAAACTTTATGTATTTTTTATAATACAGTAAGGAAAATCCTTTATTTTCATTAGCATCTTGTTATTTAAGGATCTGATCTGTATGTGTAGCTTTATGTTGCCTTTCTGGAAGAATACATAGCCAGTGTAATTCCAAGCTCATTTTGGTAGCTAAACAACTCTGTTCTTTTTTTGTTCTTCATTAAAAAAAAATAGTCTTGCTGTTTCAAAAGTGGAAAGACTTGGAAGATTTACTTTGATCAGACCAAATGAGCCCTTCTTATGATTGCTCTATTTGAGACCAAATATTTCTAAAGCAACTTTATTTTACCTTTCCTAAACCAATGTAGCAAAGTCAAAAAGGTACTGAGAGTCCAGTCTATTTACTGCTTATGGGACTGTGCAGTTCATGGTTTCTCACCATATGTTAGATCTAAAAATAAAATAGAATCCATAAAACCCAGTGGATTTTTCATGTTTGTAATAACGACTGAAACTGTAGAGAAGGACAAAAGATATGATGTATTTTCATGGTAACTGTATCATAAATAAAACCAAAAGAGACAATTTCACAGTCATTCAGACATAACAAGTAATAATACATGGGAAATGTCTTAAGAAAACCAGGAAATAGTCCAACAGATCTTCCCAGCTATCAATAAAGAGGCTTTTTCATAGATTTTTTAAAAATTAAAATAGAATTAATGCACCTGCTTATCAACAGAAAAGAGAGAGTATGTGGGGGTGAAAAAGTGAGCAAAAAGTCAAGATTTTGAGAACTTCCCTGTTACATTTCCTAAGATGCCACTTTGACCCTGCTACTTTGTTAGTTCTCCTTCCCGCATCCCTGTCCTCCTCCACATCCCTTGCCTTTCTCTAAAGTCTATGGCTTTCTGAAAAAAAGATAATTCACTTTTACAATAATACAGAGAATAAATAGTAACTACTTTAACTTTTACTTTATCACTTACCTACTTCGCTTCTACCAACATAACAATTTCATGGTATCCTTTTCCTATTAGACATGTTAAAAGATAGCCCAAGATCCTAAAAATATTTAAGAAACATTTTTAAACCATCTGAGGAACTGATTTTATGACATGTGACAAGAAGCAGTGCATATCTATTTTAAATATTATGTTCTGGATATTGTAACATGGTAAACACAAAAAAATCCCCCTTCATAATCAACCTGGTTAAAAGACAAACTATTGAACTCTTGGAACACTAACTTATATTTTTAACTTTTATATTTTATATTAATCATTGTTTTATATTTAAAATATAAATTTTATAATCTTTCTGTTACTATTCCCACATTTCCTTCTTCTTGCTCTTTTTTTTTTTCCTATGCCTTCCCCCTCCTTCAGAAGTTCTAAACATTTATTATGTGCCTATTACTTGGCAATTACTTGATTAGGTAACTTGTGAATGTTGCTACATATAGTGCTTAAAATCATCTTATGAAATTAATGATGTTAGAATCTTCATTTTAAAGTTCAGAAACGTGAATAAAAACAAAGTTGAGAAATTTGAAGCTCTAAGAGGGTGCCTTTCTAGGAAGGAGTTGTTTCTTCATTTGACCACATGGAAGAATCAATAAAATGGAGATGTACAAAAGAAATTAAAACATTCGAAAATCATACCATCACTATCACAGGTTGTCATAGACTTAAAGTCAAGGAACATATTTCTTGTACACAAAACCCCAATGTAGTGTATGTACTGGTGTTGAATGTGCCCATGGTTGAGGTGAGAGACAGGTGGGGAAATTCACTCAGCATATTGTCCTAACATTTCGGAGAAGTATCTGAAACATCATGAACCAGCAATGAAAAGAGCGGGGATAGAGGTAAGAAGCATTTCCCCCCAGCCTTGTAATGAACATTCATTACTTAGCTAACCCAAATAAATACACCATCAAAGGAATTGCAAAATAAAATGTGTTTTGTCAAGTTTTTCAAATACAGTTTTTTAATCTTTTAGACTTCATAGAGGTTAGTAGGACTGAAACTAAAATGTCAAGTCAAAAAAAGGTGGTACATACTTGTTTATATAAAAATCATTCCTGTCAATTATAAAACTATTATTTGGATATTTTAGTGATTGTAAAAACACAGTGGCCCATAATTTGTATTCTCTGATAGTTTGCATTTTACAAGATGCTTGTCCTGTGAGTCAAACAAGTTATTCCCAGGTACACAGCAGTTAACTCCTAGGCAGGGCTAACTGCATCATAGCAACTGATGTTTCTCTATCAAGCTGAAATTTCTATCACAAATAGAACTCTGTAACTCTAGGTGACATCTAGAAATGATTATCATTATAACATAACAGCTGAACTGATTTTAATTGCCATATTTCAACCTGAATTAGAACTGGATCTTAAACATTGAAGAACAGATTGATAGATTCCTTGCTAAGTAACTCCTAATTACTTGACTACTTTAACATGACTTTTCCAAAACTTTTTGTTTATATTTAGTGAACTAACATTGTTAATTTCAGGTTAAAGTGAGCACATCCATGTAACCACTAACCAGTAAAAATACAGCACATTAGTCAACACACCAGAAGGCTACCTTAGGGCCGTATCCCAATCACTCTCCCTGTTCCCTACCCAAAATGAACACTCTATCAATTAAAAATATACATATTTATTTTCAGAGGAAGGGAGAGAAAGAAAGCAAGCATGAGCTGGGGCAGGACAGAGAGAAAGGGAGAGAGAGAATCCCAAGCAGGCTCCATGCTGTTGGTGCATAGCCCAGTGTGGAACACTATCTCACAAACTGTAAGATCATGACCTGAGCCAAAATCAAGAGTGGGACACCTAACCAACTGAGCCACCCAGGCACTCCAACACTATCTAAATTTTTATCTCAATTTTTGTTGCATAATTTTACTATTTTTTAAACTTTATATAAAACAGAATAATGTATTATTTGTGTCTAGCTCATTTCCCTCAACATTGTATAATTTATCCACTTTCTTGACTATAGCTATACGGTATTTCTTTGCTATATAATATTCTCTTGTATGAATATATCACCATTCTTTTTACCTAGTCTATAAATTAGACACATTATTTATAGTTTGGGACTACTATGATAATGTTCCTATGAATATTCTCACACACACTTTTTCAGAGTCAAGCCAAAACATTTATGTTGAGTGAGATTGTTTTGACACTGAACCAATCCTTTCAACAAAACAATTTTCTATGGTGTTTAAGTACATATTTTCTGGTCAGTTGGTTATTCCTACATTTTTCTAATAAGTGATTCTTACACATGACAAGTCCCAGGTGGCATAAAGAATTTTCCTGAAGTTTGACTCACAGATCACAGAGCACTTTAAGTAAAGTTTAAAAAGAAAAGAAAAAAAATGTCCATCTATAAAAATCAAGTAAACCTGTTGGGAATGTGGGAGAGAAGAGGTGACAGGGGCAAGTGCTAAAGCCCATCTCTCCAACCAGCCAATTGGAGCTAACACTGAGGCACAGGCCCTGATTCTGGAGATTCGCGTAATACATACCAGATAGACTCTGAAATTTTAGTGCATTGTAAACGCCGCTTTATTGAGATGTAACCAAGAAAAATGCACGTAGGTGAGGTTACAATTCGATGAGATTTGACGTGTATACACCCATGAAGCTATGACCACAATCAAGATAACAAAGTCATCACTCCTGAAAATGTCCCTGTGCCTCATTGAGCTCTCCCACACACACAGAACTCTTCAGAGATTCACTAATGTGCATTCTATCACTACAGAAGTTCACATTTTCCAGAAATGTATATAAATCACACAATACACATTATTTTTTCAAATTTTTATTGAGGTATAGTTGACATGTTAGTTTCAGGTATACAACAGTGATTCAACAATTACATACTCTTTGGACAGTCTTTTTTTTTTTTTTTTAATCTCCATGTTTATTTTAGTATTTAAGTGTGATTCAAGAGTTCATTTCTTTTTACTTCTGAATAGTATTCCATTATATGGATATAAATTATGTGTTTATCCATTCATCTATTGATGGACATTTACATTTATTGAGATGATTTTTTGTTGCCATTTATTAAGGTCAGGAATCATAATGACTGAATGTTAAGCGGATTTACATTCCTGGCATAAAATGACTTGGTCATAAAGTATTACCTATTTTATAGAATGTTGCATTTAATTTGTTAAAATTTGGTGTAGAATTACCACATTTGTGTTTAGAGGATTATTGGTCTGTGGTTTTCTTGTAGTGTCATTTGTCTAGTTTTGATATCAGGACGATGATTCACTCCAATTTTTCACAGACTTACTATTCTTTATACATTAGGTAGAATTGGTCATACAAGCCATTTGGATCTCAAGATGTCTTTGTACAAAGGTTTTTAACCATAACTTTAATATCTCTTTACAACTTTAATAGTTGTAAAGCTACTCAGGTTATCTGTTTTATCTTGAGTAAGCTATAGTTATTTGTGTCTTTCAAGGAATTTGTCCATTTTACCTAAATTCTAGAATTTATTAATATAAAGTTGTTTATAATAGTTCTCTATCCTTTTACTATTGTAGAAAATACAGTGTTACTGTAACCCATCTCATACGTGATATTGGTTACGTTGCGTCTTCTTTCCATTTTTTTTCTTAGCAGTTTGACTAGAGGTCATTAATTTTATTTGTTTCAAATGACCAATATTTGGTTTAACTGATTTTTGTTTCTATTGCTTTTCTGCCTTCTTCATTAATGCTTGCTCTTCTATTAATTTCCTTTGGTCTTTTTATATTGGTTTTGATTTGTTCTTTTTCTAGTTATTCAAGGTGATAGCTGAGGTTATTGATTTATGAACTTTCTCCTTTTCTAATATTGGCATTAAGTGCTTTAAATTCTCCTGCAAGTACTATTTGAGCTACATTTCACAAGTTTTGCTATATTGTGATTTCATTTTCTTTTGTTTCCAAATGCTATCTAATACCACTTTATATTTTCCTCTTTAACATAAAGGTTATTTTAAATGGTCAGTTTTCAGTATTTGGGACTACCCAGATAACGTTTTGGTTTTGACTTATAACTTAATTCCACTGTGACTAGAGAACATAATTGATATGGCTTGATGTTTTGAAATATGAGACTTGTGTTACTGTTCAGAATACCATTTACTTGGTAAATGGTCCATGTGCTCTTGACGGAAATAAGTGTTCTACTGCTGTTGGGTAGACTGGTCTATAAATATCCATGAGACCAAATTGGTTGACAGTATTGTTCAAGTCTTTTATATCCCTACAGATTGTTTTATTTTTTGGCGGGGGGGGGGGTTGGGGTTGAGGGGACAATATCTGTTGCTTCTGTCATATGTGAGGGTGATACTGACTCTCCAATTAAAATTGTGAATTTGTCTAGTCCCTTTGCAGTTCTGTCAGTTTTTGGTGTACTTTGAAGCACTTTTTTAGATGCATATATGTTTAGGATTTTTTTTTTTTTTGGCCTCTTTGGTTAATTGACCCGTTTATTGTTTTGAAACGACCCTTTGTTCCTGGTAACAATCGTTACTCTGAAGTAGAGTTTGTCTGATATTATTATAGTTGTTCTACCTTTCTTTATGTTAGTGTTAGTTTGGTATTTATTTTTCTGGTTTGAGATTTATTGTATTTTTTATAATTACTTTTTTTTTCTCCTACATCTGCTATAGCTTTTTGTTATTTTAGTGATTATTTTAGAATTATAGTACATATCTTTAACTTCCCAGTCTGCTTTCAGGTGAAGTTATACCATTTCACGTGTGCTACAATACTTTAGAATTATAGCCTTTATTTCTTCCACTCCTAGCCTTTGTACTAATTTTTCATACACCTACGTAAGTTATAAATTCTGTATCACAGTCATTGTTTTTGTTTAAGCAGTTAATTATCTGGTGAAATGAAATATTTAAAAATTTTATATATTTTCCAATGTAATTACTATTTTATGATCTCATTCTTTTTATTAATCTATATGTCCATTTTCTTTCCAATTGAATGACTTCTTTTAATATTTTTCCTAATGCATTTCTGAAGAGTATGAATTTTTTCAGCTTCTGTATGCCTGCAAAAAAAAATTTACTTTTTTTTTTTTAAGATATCATTGCTGGAAAACAAATGGTAGGTTCACAGGTTTTAGGGTTTATTTTTTCTTTAAAAATAACTTTAAAAAGTGCTTTAAAAATATTACTCCACTGTCTACTTACTTGCATTGTTTCATTGAGACTTTTTTCTTAGTAATGTTTCTTGTTTCTCTGACTGCTTTTATGATTTTTCTCTTTTTGATTTTTGGTTTTATGAAGTTTGATTGTAATTTGTTTTTGTATATTTCATGTTTCTTATGGTTGGGATTCATTAAGATTTTTGGATCTGTGTTTACAGATTTTATCGAAATTAGAAAATTTTGGCCGTTATCACTTAAAATATGTCTGTCAGCTCTCTTCTGTCTTTCAAGGATTTCAAATTAAATTGAGTATTAAGCTACTCAACACTTGCCCACAGTTCCCTGATGAGCTTAATGTGTTTCCTCTGTTTCTTTTTCTTTTTTTTCTTTTTTATTTTTAACATTTATTTATTATTGAGAGACAGAGACAGAGCATGAGCAGGGGAGGAGCCAAGAGACGAGGAGACAGAATGTGATGCAGGCTCCAGGCTCCAAGCTGTCAGCACAGAGCCTGACGTGGGGCTCAAACTCACAAACTGTGAGATCATGACCTGAGCCGAAGTCGGACACTTAACCGACTGAGCCACCCAGGTGCCCCCCTCTGTTTCATTTTAAATAGTTTCTATCATAATTTCTTCTCATTAGCGGTCATATTTTTTTCTTTAAAAGATTCTTGATTTTTTTTTTAATTGGGTACTAGCCATGTGAATTTTACCTTGCAGATATCTGAATGATTTTAAACTTTTTATAAATACTCTTAAGCCAGTTTCTTGGATATAGTTGAGTTATTTGGAAATAGTTTGATCCCTTTAATGCCTTGGCTATTTTTTTTTAATGTAGGACCAGACTATTAACTAATGACTACCTACTCCCCAATACTGAGGGTAACTTTTGGTAACTTACCCAATACTGCATGAATTAGGATGCCTTTGGTTGGGCTGGTAAGAACAGACACTATTCTCAGCTCCATGTATAGTCTTGGTATTGTTCCCTCCAATTCTTTGGGTAATTCCTTCCCCACGCTTAGCTATTTTTCTCATATCAGTAATCGCTGCATAGTCAAGAAGACCTTCCATAAGTCTGGGCTTCTCTTCTTGTACAGCTCTCTCCTTTCTGGTACTTTGTGCTATGAACTTGAGCTGCCTTTGTTAGACTCCTGGCAACATCCCCTGAAGAAGCCCATCAGACTCTGCCTAGATTCCCTCCCCTTCCCAGGAAACTCTGTGAAAACATTAAGTTGGGACACTTGTAGGACTCAGCTTATATGTTTCCTTTATTTCATGGATAATTTTGCAACATTGACTGATGTTTAGTGTCTTGAACATATTTTGTCCTGTGTTATAGTTGTATCAGGTAGGAAGCTGAATCTAGCCCTTGTTATTCTGTCTTTCCAGAAGTAAATATTTCCACATCTTTACAGTTGAAATATTCTATGGACAGCTTATTGTGTAGTTACGGTTGAGGACTACTGTCTTAGATGTTTGCATTAGGGTGGGATAATTGATACCATTAAAAGAAATTTACCTGGGTTTTTATCAAATAAAATAAAAGAGGGCATAGAGTTATTCCTGACATATACTTAACACTTAATAGCTACTATTTATGGGCCATCATTTTTAGGGTACCTATGAATAATAAGAGACGTTGTACTATAACAGAAAGAGCCATAAACAAGACTTGAATAACCTGGATTTTGGTTATTGATTTCCCATGTATTAGTATCGGCAGACCATTTAAACTCCTGAAGTCTAGTTCTTACAAATTCACTGATGATAGAAACATTTTCCTTCATTCCTTTAGTGATAATTGGCAAGATTAATATACCAAAGATTAATATCCTTTGACAAAATGAAAACTGTCTCACTTATATGTGATATTAATTCTCAATTTTGCCTAGTATGGGTTTGTTAATTTCTACTTAACTAGGTGCTCCACTTTCCTCAAAGGAACCATTTGTGCTTACAAAGTCTTCAAAGTATGGCCCTTAAAAATAAATATTTGGAAGGAGTTTTAAAACTTAACATAATTCAGAAAATTTTCCAACATATTTTTTAAAAGTTAAAAAGAGGCTGATTTTTAAAAAAAGAAAACCGAACAGAGGGTAGGGAAAAACACACAAAAATGTGTTTCTTTTGATAATGTCTTTATTTTATAAAAATAAGTTGATGGCATTACATACTATTACTACAAAATTATAGAAATATTTCCTTATTATGTATCTGATACATCCCATATGTCAGGGGATTTGAGTTCATTATGCCAATGATACCAATAATGTTTATATGTATCAGAAGTAGTCCGATTAAGACAGTTATGCTCCAAAAAACTTAATTCTGGTTCTGGAAGTATAATCACACAACCACAAAAGCACATGCTTATTTGAGGTATGGCCCCATTTGCATGAGGCATACTTCACAGTTAACTATAGCCAGACTAAATTGCTGTGGAAATACCAGAAGCAAAGCTGCAGGTACAGCACTCCTTTAGACCGTCTATCAGAAATGTTAAATGTCATAGTGCATAATTTATCAATGCTAATAGCCCTCGGTGCAGATCTGAGGGAATTAACCTATACAGCCCAACTATTTATCACATCACAATATATAAAATGTACTTTTAATTAATAAATGGACAATCTATTGCCTTCATGGATGCAGCTGATCAATCCTTTTTTATTTTCTGTCTACAGTTTGGGTCCTTTTAATGGGTTTTAATGGGTTTTTCTGTACACTTGCACAGCTGAGTTTATGCACTTACTTCCTGGAACAGTTTCTATACTTTGTGGCATAATCTCACAGCCTCTTTGGTACTTTTCCACAGCAATATCAGTATGAAAATAATCATGCTTCTTGGTATTTTAAAATGGCATTCATTACTCTTGAGCTGACCTCACTGGCACTAACCTATCTAAAAGTCATAAAATTAGTATAATGCAGTTCTCATCAATATACTAAGTCTATAAAGCCCTGACTTGATAGTTTACATGTGCAAAGATTTTTAAAAATACAGTGGCTCACTATACTCATTAAAAGTGAAGCAAGCAAATAGAACAGGAAAAACAGTTTTAGACGAATGTTACCAAAACATCTGAGATATTACTTAACATATTAAGGCAACTTCTGAATTCAATTGTCTATTTACATTTGGCATGAAATCAAATTGAGTAAATTTGATGATACTGCCCAATTGCTTCTTTCATATTTACAAATAGGATATGTATTTTCTAGGAGTTTGATTTAGAAACATGAACAATTACTTTGTAAAGTAAACTATTTGGAAGTCATTGATGGTTTCAGCACTTTGCACTGGAACAATCACAAATACTTGCATCTGCAAAATAATGACTTAAAACAAGAGAATACATACCATGAGGTGTTTTTTTTTTATATCCTGAATATTGTCTGAAACATGTTTTGATTCCTCTTAAGTATACCATAAGGTTTAGTAAAAGGCTGAAAAAATGAAATGGCAAGACTCTCACTCATAAATAATCATATAATTATAATAACTTGATTTTATAAGGATATTATTCCTTCTCATGGTGCCCTATCATGTCCTTATGCCTTAATACTTCAATTTTCAAATCCAAATACCAAGGAAGACAGAAGATCTTACAATGAGCTCCATTTTCCAGATTAATGCACCTGAGCAACATTTTTCCTTATTTAATATCCCTTACTCATTTCCTCTCCTGTTGTAGGGATAGCACAGCTGTTTATCTGGCAATTATCTTTGAATCTATTAGTGAAAATGTCTAAATTAATCATAAAAAGACAAGTACATCACGGAGTGCCTGTGCTATGAATACTTCACCATGTTGTATTCTTTCTGTCATTTTGTCTGGTTCCATATGGCAGCATTGGTTTCTTGATACGGCACATGGAAAATTTATTTCCAATATAGATTTATTAGAGTATACTATTTGGTTATGGTGATCCTTTCATTTACCCCAACAGTTCAAGTGATGTTAACTTTATCTATGTGGGTACTTTTAAACAGTCCACAAGAATTTGCATATCTGGGAATTGTGGGCAGTAGGCATAATCGACTTTGGTAACATATCTAAAAGTTTAATGGGTTCAATATTTGAATCAATGATAAGAAAATAGGTTTCATTCAATTGAACAAACATTTTCTGTTACCTCTTTAATATATATGCTGTGGGCAATCTAAAGATAAAGAAGGAAGATCAAGCATATAAGCTGACAGAGAACAAAATAAAGAGTGTGAATGTGGAATGTCCTAGAAAATTGGGTATAAATCAGCTTGTGTCGCTAATTTAGTCATTCAATTAAGGAATATCAGAATTTATAAGATGAAACTTAGCATAACTTTTACAGATGGGGATAACATATGGCCTAAAAAAAAAAGAAGTTGATCCCCCAAGAGTTCAAGGTCTACTAGGTGTAACAAATCCAAAGGTACAAATCGTAATACACATGTCAGTGGTAACTGTTGTGATGAAATGAAAGTGCCCTAGGAGCACAAAGTGAGGAACCCATGTCTGTGCCCAGCCAAGCTTCACAAACAAGTGACATTAAATCTTACAATATAATTGGTAAGGTTATATGTGGATTTATATAAAGGGAAAAACCCTTATTCAATAATTATCCCCCAGGAAGAGCAATTGCCATCTGAGCAATCAGAGAAAGGGAAGGAAATAAGTTCTTCAGATGTGTTTGGTCCTCTCAGAAAGAAAACTAAAGACTGAGTGTCCTTCAGGTTTGAAAAGTCTCCTCTAGGTCTAACTCTACCTGATGTGAGCTGAGATGTGATCACATCTCTTGTGTGTGTTCAGGATCTGTAACATTTTAGGGAGGGTAGGAATGCAATCATTCTTGTTTTTTGCACACAGCTTCTGAATTTACCATGTTTGCTTCTCATATTCCATTTCTAATTGGTTTGTTTCTACACGTGTGTGATTTATGTAGTTGTGCCTGTATTAGTGATTAAAAGCAGCTTAAAATAACACGTGGATGGCACAATGACTTTACTCCCACACCAAGGGACAGTGCCAACGGGGAGCCCTATGTTGAGAAGGGTTCCAAGGACATATGCCATCACCAATTAGCTCAGAGTGAAAGAATATAGTAGGAGTACAAGGACCCCATATTCACTGGCTCTAGGGTTGTGAGTGAAGACTTAAGTCAACAGACTTGGATTTCAACCTGAACTCTGTCACTTACTAGTTGTATCTCTTGACACAAGTTACTTAACCGCACTAAACCACTATGTCCTTTCCTGTGAATTGGGACTGATAATAGTACCTACTACATCCATGCTTATAGTAAAAATTATATGTGATAACACAGGTAAAGTGTTGACCACAGTGCTTAGTGCATATAACCAGTCTGTAACTTGCTATGTGATTTATAAAGTGTTGGCGTATTGTAGACCACAATGAATAATAGCCTTAGAATTAACTGCATAAATTTTAAAAAACAAACTAAATATGCTTCTTCCACATAAATGCTTTGAGGTATGAATGTGCTGGCATCATAGGAACTCCCACATGCATTTATTACTTGATTTATGCTACAAATATTTATCAAACTACTACTTTATTTTTTATTGAGGTATAATTGACATACAACTCTGTATTAGTTTCAGGAGTACAACATAATGATTCAGCATTGGTATATATAGGAAATGAGCACATAAGTCTAACATCTGTCCCCATAAATCATTTCATAATCTTTTTCTTGTGATGAGAACTTTTAAGATCTACTTTCTTAGCAACTTTAAAATATCCAATACAGTATTATTATTACCTGTAGTTGTTATGCTATACATTACATGCCCATGACTTACAGATTTTATGACTTTGACTCTCTGCCATTTAGCCCACCCTCATGCAACACCTCTGGCAAGCATCAGTCTGTTCTCTTTAGTTCTCTTGTTTTTGTTTTTGTTTTGTTTTAGATTGCACATATATGTGAAATCATTTGGTATTTGTCTTTCTCAACCTAACTTATTTCACTTAGCATACTATCCTCAAATGCATCCATGTTGTCACAGTGGAAAGACTTCATTCTTGTTTCTGGCTGAATGACTATAACCAAAAAGACAAGAAATAGCAAATGCTGGCAAAGGTGTGGAGAAGAGGGGACACTTCTGTACTGTTGGTGGAAATGTAAATTGGGACAGCTATGATAGAAAACAGTATAGGGATGACTCAAAAAATCAAAATAGAACTACCCTATGCTCCAGAGCTTCTGCCTCCAGATATTTGAAGTAAACAAAACACTAATCTAAAAACATAGGTTCAATCCTGTGTTCCATGCAGCATTATTTCCAATAACCAAGACAGGGAAACAACCCAAGTGTCCACTGAAAGATAAATAGATAAAGAAAACGTGAGACAGACACACACACACAGAATATTATTCAGCCATAAAAGTTAATTAAGCCTCACCATTTGCAACAACAGCAGGGACAGAGCACCTACTATATTGTCATTCTAATGGGTGAGACAATGTCACCAAATGTTTGCCTTTATGGTGCTTCTATTCTTACACAATAGTCCGATAATTTCAGCCAACCTGCATACAATTAGTACTATCCCCATGCAGAAAAAAGTAAGTTGCTATTGTATATATTACCTTCGTACTGTCTGTGTTGGATACCTATCACACCTGCTTTACCAAAGATATTTTTGAAACAAAAAGAAGTGTCTCAAACTTTATGAAATTCAACCCCCGGTAATCAACTTATTTTTGCCAGGAGGAAAAATAAAACTTCTAATCTCCCGGTTCTCCAGGAAACTGGGGAACCAGACTGAACGGTGTCTACAGTGTAAGCAGCAATCACAGGAATTTGTTCAAAGACATGTTGAGGAGGTTCACAAGTAGAATCCAAACTTGTTCCTCCTCATATACATGCTCCTGGTATATAATCCTGAAGGCTGCTACAATTATGATCTTCAGGTAGCTTCAATGCTTATTAATCCATCTGAAGAGGGAGATTAGGGCTTTATTTTTTTTATTTCTAAATGCACCTGATTTAGATAAACACGAGATGTATGGTTTTTCTAAGAAACTGACTTAATGAGATAGAGCCTTATTTTAAATTTAGCTTTGTACTGAATTCCTAAAAGCAGCCTACACCCCAATCTTGAATATAATAGAGGATTAGATACTTCTAAAGCTTTTATGTAAATGGATATTTTAAAAATGATGGTCACTTAACTGAAAATATAACTTTATGATTTTACTCCTAGCAAAATGGTTGTTTTGATTTTCTCTAATTTGAAAGGCACCATTTCAGAAATAATCTCTAAGATGCTGTTTCCCCAAAAATGATTATAACAAAGTATTGATATTGACTTTGTAAACTCTATTTATTAAGGAGTACTACATGAATTTTATCCAGAGAAAAATAATAGATTTCAAAATATATTATGTACTGTTTGTAAAAGAATAAACTCAATTATTACAGAAGAAAATCAGGTACAAAGCAGAAAAGATTCATTCGAATATGTTTCTAATAAAATTATAAATGCTTACATTATTAACTTCAAAGTGTAGATTAAGGCTACTAGATGACCCTGACTTGTAAATCAATATCAATTAAAAATAATCATGATCAGACAACTAAACCAAAGTCTGTGTTGCTGAAAAAAGGGTTTGCCCTAGTGACAGATCATTGCGACAACCTCTCACGCCATTGGGTGATGTTTACCATATGTCCCATGATTGATAGTCAGATTTAATGAGTTCTTACAAGCAATTAAATAATCAAGAGTTCCTGCTGTTACATGGCATAGCTTGATAGAGCAGTGACAAATGAGAGAATATCTACAACCTAATCAAAGGGACATATTTCCTTGGGAACAAAATAATATTATCCACCAGTGCAATCAAAGGACAAAAGAACATAGAAAGGACACAAACAGAATGAGATAAATTATGTCCTCTTTTCATTATTCTGACTGCACGGTTTCCATTTATTGAGCCCTATTAAATCAGCAGGAAAATTAGGCTTGTTAAATATGTTTAACTTATCATAGATTGTTGGTTGGTGCATATATAGTTAAGGATAGATAGATATATACGCGTGCGTGCACACACACATGTATATACACATATATACATATATGTATATTCTTCTTTCAAAAGAAGCTATTGTTAAAAATTACTAGCAGTAAAATGTATTACTCTTCAACCCAGTTTAAGAAAACTATCAAGAATAAAGACTAACAGGCAAGCCAAGAAGTACAAGTCTGCCTTAGGTGGTTTTCCTCATGTCATCAATGTTAGATAATATTCTACTGGCCCCCCTTGGTGTTCAACCCAGGTAAATGTAATACAGTTTTGTTTTTGTCAGTTCATCTATAGGTGTAAAGTTACAATAAAAGGATTTATTGCCTTTGAGGATTCTCCTTAGTAGTATTTCTCCACAGTAATTTCCCATACACTTCAAATAAAAGGTCTCTCATGTATATAGTATTTCATGATATGATTGTTTTGCATTTCCCATATCGTTAGGAAAGGACAGGGTTCTTCTACTGAATTTTGATGAACTATGATTTTTTAAGTCCATTCGTGACCTACAAAGTGATCTCTTTTCATACTCACCATGATTTGTCCCCTAAAATTTAAGTAAATAAGTAAAATAATAAAAGTAAGGGCACCTGGGTTGGCTCAGTTGGTTGAGCATCTAACTTCGACTCACGTCATGATCTCACAGCTTGTGAGTTCGAGCCCCGCATCAGGCTCTGTGCTGACAGCTCAGAGCCTGGAGTCTACTTCGGATTCTGTGTCTCCCTCTCTCTCTGCCCCTAACCCACTCACATTCTGTCTCTGTCTCTCTCAAAAATAAATAAACATTAAAATTTTTTTTAAATAATAAAAGTAATAACAAATGTTTCTTATAAATTCCATTCTGGTGTAGTATATTTGTTTATCTCATCTATGAAACCCATCACAAGTGTTACTATCCATTTTGGGCAGATTGGGGTGCAGGTTTTAAAGGTGTCAGGAAAAGCCTTTATCAGACAAGGGGCAGAGAAAATTCGAATCCTTGTGCTTTCACACTACCTCTGTAGTAAAGACAAATGTTCTGGAATCAAATATGCCTGAAGTCGATTCTGGCTTTGTCACTTACTAGCTGTTTGACTTTGGACAATTTATTTATACTCTATAAACCTCAGTTTCTTCAGCCAAAAAAGAGAATGTGAGAGAACTCATATAACATATGCTACACTGATGAAATTACTTCATGGGTGAATATTATTTATGGATTCAAACATATATTGGCCATTGAATATGGGCCAGGATATATTCAAGGCAATTCCAGCCCTTAGGAATTTCACAATTTAAATGAGAGGAATGCTTAAATAAATAGTATATTGGAATACAGATTGCCTGTCTGTATTGTTTGATAAGAAAAGGCACAGTGCAACCTGAGCAAACAAAACAAAAATACAAGAAGCATGACAGGTCTGGGTTGGGATAGGACTGCTAAGGGAGGACCTCCTAGAAAAGCTGAATTTTAATTTATAAACATGAGTCAGATGAAGAGTGAACTTAATGCTGGTTCATCAGAAGGTAAGTCAGTGTGGTAAATTCAGGGAACTGAACACAACTCCGTTTGACGGGAGCTTAGGGCACCTCTGGTAGCAGTACGTGCTTAAGCTGAAGAAGGTAAGCCAAAAGCAAATCATGTAAAGACATGCCAAGATGTCTGTTCTTCATTCTGGAAACCAGGTAGAACAACTGAAGAAACCTAAGCAGTAGAGGGAGAAGGAACCCTGAAGGGAGTTATCCAATGAAAATCCTGGGGCAGCAATCCCAGCTAGAGATGATGATGACAGTAGTGAAGATGGAGAGGGCTAGATAAATCTGAGATATTTTAAAAAAAATTATCCCACTACCTGAAGATTGGATGGGGAAAGTGAAGGGTGCTCATAGGTTAAGAACTAGAGGAGGGGGTGGGGTGCCTGGGTGGCTCAGTCGTTTGGGCACCTGACTTCAGCTCAGGTCATGATCTCATGGTTTGTGAGTTTGAGCCCTGAGTTGGGCTCTGTGCTGACAGCTCAGAGCCTGGAGCCTGCTTTGGATTCTGTGTCTCCCTCTCTCTCTTCCCTTCCCCTGCTCATGCTCTGTCTCTCTCTGTCTCAAAAATAAATAAAACATTAAAAAAAATTTAAGAACCAAAGGAGGGGCACTTGGGTGGCTCAGTCAGTTAAGCGTCTGACTTCAGCTCAGGTCATGATCTCACAGTTCATGGGTTTGAGACTCGCATTGGGCTTTGTGCTGACAGCTCAGAGCCTAGAGCCTACTTCGGATTCTCTGTCTCCCTCTCTCTCTTCCCCTCCCCTGCTTGTGCACTGTCTCTCTCTGTTTCAAAAATAAAACATTAAAAAAAATTTAAGAACCAAAGGAGGGGCACTTGGGTGACTCAGTCAGTTAAGCATCTGACTTCAGCTCAGGTCATGGTCTCATAGTTCATGGGTTTGAGCCTTGCATTGGGCTTTGTGCTGACAGCTCAGAGCCTGGGGTCTGCTTGGATTCCGTCTGTCTGTCTGTCTGTCTGTCTGTCTCTCTCTCTCTCTATCTCTGCCCCTCCCCTGCTTGCACTCTGTCTCTCTCTCTCAAAAATAATGAAACATTAAACACATTTAAAAAAAGAACTAGAGGAGAAACAGATAGAAATTCTGGGAAGGGAGGTAATCTCTTGAACCTTGGCAATATTGAAATGCCTATGAAACATCCAGTTAGGGGTGGTGAGTATGTCACTAGTTACCTGGGTCTTCAGCTCAGCAAAGAGATTGAGGCAGGAGACACATTTTGAGGCTTTGAGCTTACAGGTGTCAATTAAAGGCATGAGTAGATTGAGTTGTCAAGGGAAAGTAGAAGTGAGAAGATGGCCAACAACTGAACTCCAGACAATATGTAAGTGTTATATAAAGGAAAAGGTACCCACATAAAAGATAACCACAGAAAAGTTTGATAAGGAGCTACCAAGAGATAAGAGCCAAGTCGGGAGAGATTGCTTTCCTAGAAGTCAGGGAAACAATGAATTTGAAAAACAGAAAATGCTCAACACTGTCATAAGATGGCAGAAGAAACAAGGAAGGTAATGTTCTACAATGAGTATGATACCCTCTGTTGTGACCACTTTAGGTTCTTTTGTTCTCACCTGTTTCTTGGGCACTTGGCCATTTGTGCTTGTTCTGGCTGCTAGGAGTAAACTGTTTTTCTTAGACCTCTGAGAATCTTTTCATGGGCACAGACCTTGGGCTTCCTTATTGACAATGAGGCATGGTACAGCAAACCCTCTGTGGTTCACATGTGGACAATTAGGAAATACAAGGGGATCTGATGCCCTGTGGGGCTCACCTTTGACTAGTGAGAGAATGTATTATGTTCTTCTTTAGGAGAGTTGAATGAACTCTCCTAAAAAGTAGCCGCTTAAAAGTCTCTCATGAAACAGTTCCAGGAGAATGAGCAATTTGTAATTGATATTCAAGTGTTGGACAGGGTAAAAACACATTCTCTGATTGGCTCTCTCCCTCCTCTGCCGCACTCTTTTCCCCGTATTCCTGCTTCTGGAACTGCCTTTTATAGTGCAAAAATAGTATTTAATCCTTTGCTTCAGGCTCTACTTTCTGGGGAAAGCAGGCTAAGACAAATATCTATTATTGTTGGAATCAGAAACGTGCATTTTAAGTGTAGGTATCCCATGTGACTTAGTACCTTGAAATGAAAATAATTTTAGTTTTCTTCTTAACCTAGCATCTGGGATCCTATAGCCAAACACAGAAATTGATCAATAGATTGCAAAGAAACATACCATGGAAACTCCACTTAGAAAAAAATAATAAAAATATTAGAGTAAATAGAAAAGCAAGAGAAAATGTTGAGCCAAAAGAGAATTAAAGTCACATTTTAAGGGAATTCAAAGTAAATACTCAGTAGTTTAATATGGTTAAGGAGAAAGATGGAAATGAATTAGAGGATTTGGAAATTAAGCCTAACTTTTCCACAAGAGTTAATGTTAATTTGATTGACTTCATTGTCTAGTTTTATACGTGCTTCTCAGAGTGTGGTGACCAGGTGCGCAACACCAGCATCACCTAGGAATCTGGTAGAAAAGCAGATTCCCAGAGCCCACCTCAAATGTCCTGAATAACAAATTCTGAGGGTGTAACCCAGAGATATATTTTTTCACAAGCTGTCTAGAGTTTCTGATGCATGCTAAAAATTGAGAACCATTGCTACAAATAAGCATGATCTGTTTCATTTGGGGTAAAGAGTAATTTGATTTCTCAAAATGGAAATGATGCTTCCTGCCTCTGAATTCCCAGAGCCTTTTATGTATAGATTTTTCTTTACATTTTTAAAATAAATACAACGTTCTGGAACAATTTGATAAAATATCCATATGATGTTTGAATAGCCATTGTGATTCCTAAGCCCTCGGTTCCCAAAAGGAACAGGGAGAAGGAGGCATCCTTTTCAATGGTCATCTGGCAGAGTACACACCAATGAGTAAAATCACAGAAGGCTTTTGTAGAAAGCAGAAATATAGTTTCTGTAAGGAAAAATATGCCTAAGTAATATTGGAAAATTGTACAACCAGACTCATAAAGAGTGACGAGTAGTTTCAATTTACTCAGACTTTTAAAATGCCTTAGACAAGGTTCTACACTAAAGGCTATTGATCAAATTGAGTCAATAAGGGATAGAGGGGGATGTTTGGTTATAGGTAGGAAACAAACATTAAAACCATCAACTCTCCATTAGGTACATGTGGGTTTTCGAGTTTGCTGGTCCTCTATATTGAAGTATCAATTCTGGACTACTTACTCTAGTTTTAATTGATGGATCCCCAGGGAATTAAAATAGGTATCAGTATTTACTAAACCAAAGGTTTTTAAACCTTTTAAGCAGGGAACAAACTTTCCTCTACCTTAATTTTTCTTAAAATAAAAATCCACCCAGACTTGTTCTATATAAGAACTAAGTACGTGTAGAATGGTGCTGGTCTCTGCCTTTAATTATCAACAAAATCTCTTCTCATGAGTGATTTTCAGGATTAGCATGATGAAAAACATGTGCCATGCGTGCACTAAGTTTAATTCTGGGCATCCTGTGAGCTAGCTTTTAAGCAGCTTTTCTTTTGATATTTTTTTCTTTGCATTTTTTAAATCTGTATTACACCCTGTTTTGAGATTCAGTGAAAACTGAAGCTGGCAAAGTAAGGCACAACGGCTCTCTGGGCACGTGTTTGCAGTATGGTGGGAGAGGCCCACAGCAGAGGACCTTCCTGGTTGTGCGTTTAAGTTGGGGCAGACTGAGTGGGGGCTCCTCTGGCCTGATTTATCTCAGGATAGACACTATGTCCTCAGACCCCCTCAAGGTGAAAATCAGTGCCAGAATTCCCAAATCAGACTGGTCTTCTCCTATTTCATAATGGCCAAGTAGGTAGATTGTGAACAGCAACTGACAAGGGGGAGAAAGAGCCTAGCCAAAGTGGTGTGGACAGCAGATGAGTGTCACTGGGCAGTGGCATTTGTCACTCTCCTTCCACATCACTCCATAACACCCCCCCCCCCCCCCCGCAGTGTTTCAGGTCTTGGACTAGATGAGCAGGTGCAGCTGCAACCACTGTATGAAGAGTCAGACCTGTCATGGGGCTTTAAGAGGGCCCCCGTGACCCTCAGCAGCAACCTTTCTTGGAATAATGTTATAAATATATTAAAACTTAGATATTATAAATGTGCAAATATCATAGATACCATCCTTTTATAACTCAAATAATCAGTTAACAAAATAAACACTCCCAACATCTTCTGGTTTGTGTTGGATAAATAACCATTAATACTGTGCTGTGTAGTTAATTACAAAATTTAGTGCTAAGAAACCGGTTTTCATATTTTATGTCACTTGTTTTCATATCACTTACTGAAATAGTTAACCATATTAGACCTTTTAGACCATCAGAATTAATAGAGAGTATAAATTTGCTTTAATGAATTACCTGCTTTCTTAAATGACTCCAAAGCTGTCCTAACTTTCCAGGGCATGAAAATACTGTCAAGAGACCAAGTATGTGGCTATTATATAGGTAAACTAAGACATAATGGGTCTGTATACAAATATAGGAATTCTAGATGGTGCAACTCAAAAAAAAAATTAAAACTACAGGATACCTGAATATAGAGTATGAAAAATTTCAATAGTGAGAGGTGCAGAATAAAGTGTTTATTCTTCTAAGGACATTTACCATGTACATTTGGAGAAAAGTACTTAATGCTAAGAGGCAGTACAGAGAGATCAACAGCTGGAGGTAAAATATTATTCTCCTTATACAAGATAAATGAAAGGTAAAAATAGTAAAGTTCAGTAGCATTAAAATCTTTGAATCTCTCTGAATCAATAAGTTCACAAAAATTACACACCTCATTAAATTCTACACAGATTGCAAAGCTAGCTATAATGTAAAAACAGGCAGACAGTCTGTCTCAATATTATTACAGGAAGGGTTGGTTAAATTAATAGCTTCTCATTGATTAAAAAATCTTGCATTTTACATGTTCTTAAGTTGGTTCCCACCATTACCTTTCAATAACAGAATGAGTCTTTGGAGAAATGTGGTTATATTGAACTACTGAAATATAAAGGTAGGCAAAAGATGTTTACAATATCCTATCATTGCTTCCTGTTATAAAATGCTATCTACCTGAAAATAAAAGATGCTTGCTTCCATATACTCATAGTGATTTTTTCATGCTTAAAAATCTCCTGCTAAAAATGTAATTAGTCTATAATGATAACTAAGCATTAAATATTATTACTCCATCATAGTATTCCTAAGTAAGACATCATTTTGTCAGGTAATATGCTATCTGACATTGCATGTGCTAATGCCACTGGGACCTCATCCATTTGTAATCATTGTACATTAGGAAATGCTTTCGTACCAGACTACAAGTCAACTGCATTTTTCATATATTTCTTCAGCTCATTTCCATTTTTGCTCAACAGAAAATTTAACAAAATATGGTAGTTATAGGACTTAGATTTTATTATGAGTGTGAATTCTTACTCATTTCATTGTATTGACTTCTATCCAGTAGAAGCCCAAACTTTTTTTTAATGCACCTGATTCTTTATTTTTTTTTAATTTATTTTTTTAATCTTTATTTATTTTTGAGAGAGAGACAGAGTGTGAGCAGGGGAGGAGCAGAGAGAGAGGGAGACACAGAATCCGAAGCGGGCTCCAGGCCCCGAGCTGTCAGCACAGAGCCTGAGATGGGGCTCGAACTCACAAACCATGAGATCATGACCTGAACCGAAGTCGGACACTCAACCAGGTGCCCCATGATTCTTTATTCTTAATGCAATCTGCTTCCTCCCTTAAGGGTTACAATAGATAATTTACCTTCAGTGTTGTCAAGCCGATAGAAAACATAAATGTATTAGGTACAGCTAAATTTATTTAAGTTTCAAAGGTTTCTTCAATCAGAATTTAGTTGATGATACTGTCATTACTAACATTGGTCTCCTTAGTCTGCTTCACAGATATCTTCAATTGCGTATGTTGCTATTTCAAAATCTATTTTTGGCTCTGAAGCAACATCAAATTATATGTATTTGGTAGTCTTGCATAATTTTAAATACATTTTAACATGTATTATAAATTAATAGATTATGTCATGACTATAATTGTCTTATTCAGATATTATATAATTATATATACTTTATGTGTATATATGTATATTCAAACTCTTAATAAGAATAATTAAAAACACACTTAAAATGAGACCCATTTCAAATAAAAGGCTATCCATTTCTTAGTGAAATTTAGGTGTGAAAGATACATAGAAGCATTAAGCTATATATGCAGTGCCCCTCTATATTATATTGCACTATGATATGAAACATTGAAATGCAGCAAGCTGAGTAAATAGAAAAGACTTAGGTGTTTTGAGGTTAATTTGCTTATTCATACATACAAATATGTTATACATTTTAGAAATGTATTTTAGAAACTATGATTTTAAATGTTTTAGAATTGTTAGGAATTATCATTGGATTTTCAAAATACTCAGATGCACGATGTCCACACATTTACCCTTTATCAAATGTGAAGATATTAAAATTGCACATTCCTTGATTTTGGGGAAAAATCAAGGGGAAAATATCAATGCCACCTCTTCTTTTCCTCAGCCAGAGACAGAAATACTTTATGTGACAGAATGATCTGTAATCTATGACAACAGTATTTTACTGTGGTTGTTTATCATCTAATGCGGTGTCATTACATTTCATATTTGGGACTGAATAATGTTTGTCCAGATCATACATTTGAGGATTGCATAAAAAATGGTCATATTTGCAGCCCAATAACATTTGAGTTTAATGACAATTATCATTGCTAATTGGCGGTCAGAGCATATGTCAAATTCTTAATCACAATTAAAGGCCATTGAGTTCATGCTGATCATGCCTTTTCAAATTATAAATAGCTCTATGCATACTTAACATTGTTGTAGCAAATAAAAATGAAAACCTGGCCCAGCCACACAATGAAGTGAGGATGATCATGTCATCATGAAATTTAAGCCTATTTTGTATTTGCTCACTTTGTTATGTCTAAACCTAATCTTTGAGATGGTAATCCTAGTTGTGGAAGTTATTGCATGATGACATTTGTTGCACTCTAGTGGAAATTCAAAAACGTTCCTGAAATCTCAAAATATTTGAAGCATTAAATAGATCTATTTTGCAGACTTAACATTTGTTCACTTGATAAAGGATACAATCAGTTGGAGAGTTTTGCTTGTTTCTTGTGTTAAATAAGAAATGGGAGAGTAGAAAGTGAACCAAAGAAACAAAAACATAATACCAAATATAGATTATATAGGAAAGCATTACTAAATAGATTTACCGGCAAACTAAATAGCAAAAACATGAGATTAACAAGTATCTAATTGTTACCATATGGAGCAGATTTCTATGTGTTTGTAGTGAATAATATTTTGTGTTCAAGACAACTTGGTTATATTGCTATACAATAAATAATACTATTAATTTGCAACGAAGATTGACAAGTAAAGAAATAGTAAATGAAGGGTGCCTGGATGGCTCTGTCGGTTAAGCGTCGGTCTTCGGCTCAGGTCATGATGTCACCATTCATAAATTAAGCCTCACGTCAGGCTCTGTGCTGACAGCTCAGAACCTGCAGCCTGTCTCAGATTATGTGTCTCCCTTTCTGCCCCTCCGCTGCTGGCTGGTGCGCGCGCTCTCGCTCTCTCTCTCTCTCTCTCAAAATTAAATAAACGTTAAAAAAAAACAAGAAATGGTAAATGAGAACAATGCTTGTCAAAGCTTATTACTGAAGCATTATAAAGATCACTTTGGCATAATATTTATGTTGGGATAATATAATTACTGGTATGACTTCAGTATTCACTGTGTGTCACATGCTGGCTAAGCACTTCCATTTCATCAGTGTTAACCCCAATGAAAGCAAAATATTATGGTGCTAAGTATACATATGGGGACATTGAGACCCAGAGGTAACATAACTTTCTCCCACATCACATACCTAGTAAGTATAGGAACTGTGATTGAAATGCTTTTACTCCAGATGTGTGTTCTTAACCACTGCACTGCAGATGAGATTCTATAAGGATAGTGTGAGGTTTAGTAGTGGCTTCCTAATTTCTTGCAACTTCTTTTTTTAACCAGGGCTTTATTTAGTTCTTACAGCTTAATGAGAAATAATTCCATAGCCCTTTACTGTCCGCTTACTCAGAAGGGCTATCTACTATCATGCTAAAGTAAGTTATTAGTAGGACTTATTAATAAGTTATATATTCATAGTGGGCATTAGGGCTCCACTGGGGAAGTCTATTTCTATCTTAGTGAAGTGGTCACACAACTAGGATTGCCAGATTTGGTAACAAAAATGTTCCTGTAGTTTAGTCCAGCAGTGTTAAGTAGTAGTACTTTTGTGTGTATAGATGGAATCCCTGCAATTTTGAGGAAAAATGCATTGTTGTTTTTGTACTATGTTATATTCTAAATTGGTTGTCATTTCCAGTTGTTGCCTTTCGTGCTCTTTTAAAAAAGCTTTATTGAGGTATTGAAAACACTGAACTTGGCATATTTAAATCATACAGTTAGATATGTTTTGACGTGTGTGTGTGTTTGTGTATATATATATATATACATATACACACATACATGTACATATATGTATACATCAACGCAATCAAGTCAGTGAACACCACTCTCAGACGAAATTTGCTCATTTCCCATCAGTAATGTCTCCCTACTGTCCCCACTGACCTATTTACCCTTCTGGTACACAGGGTATGAGTGATCTGCTTTGCGTTACTATTGATTAATTCACATTTTCTAAAATTGTATATTAATGGGATCAAACAGTACATAGCCTTTTCATCTGGTTCCTTTCATAATTTTTATTTCATGTATCACTAGCTGATTTATTTTTACTGAATGATTTTTTTTGATAATTTTTCCTCATGGTGGGCTATATTTTCCTTCCTTTAAAAAAATGGTAACAGACATTTTGAATTTTGTTGGGTGCTTATATTGTGTATAATATTGTATTCTTCTAAATACCTTGAGCTTTTTGTGTGTGATGGGGTTCTTAGCTATATTTTGTCTTTTTGTTTGTTTGTTTGCTGTCGAGGGACAAAAACAACATTTAGCCTAAGGTTAATTTTCCCTTATTGCTGATATAAAATTTTATTGAGTACTAACTCACCTAACCTCAATTAAAAAAAGAAAAAAGAAAAGGTTTGTTAGGCTGCTATAAAAGGGTACTATTCCTCATCCCGTGTGAGCAATGGGTATTCTCTCTAATTCATTTTGGTTGGTCCGTCTTCTATCCTGGGGTACTTGCCTCTAAGGCATGCACTGATCAGTTTTCAGCTGAATACTTGAGTGGGCCCTCTATAGAGATCTCCTAAGCTTTATCTCTGCAACTCTCTCATCTTTGGTATTCTATTCTATAAACTCCAGTCATACTGGCTCATCTGATTCTGTGCTCTGTCTTTACAATTCAGCAAGACTCCTTGATCTCCTTGGTTTTCCTGCTGGTTCTGTGACCAGAAAACAGTAATCTGGGCAGGGAACACCACACTCGTTTACATCTTGCAGGAATCCGTGTTCTTTATTGCATTAAGTCTAATGACTTTGAGAACCACTGTTTCATATAGTTAGTTTAGTTTTTAGTTTTTGGGTTTTTTTGGGGGGGGGTGTTGTTTTGCTTTTCAGTTTTTCAGGGTTTTCTTGGATTGTTTTTTGTTTTTGTTGTTTTGTTTTGTTTGTTTGTTTTGAGAGAAAGAGGTGATTGGGTCCTCCCTGAGTACTGAAGTGGAGTGTCTGGTCAGAAACTCTAGATGCAAATAATGGCTAGGGACGCTAAAACAGAGATTGACTAGAAGGAAGTCTTGTGTAGTTATTTTCTCACATATATAATAATTATATTGGGATGAAGGAGAGGAAAGAAATAAGATGTTGAAGTACATTTTTTGGTGAGGCAAGGGGGGAACATGAAGATGAAAACCAATAAGCTTTTACTGTATATATCAAAATACTAAGTACTTTAGGCTTTGTAGGCCATCCGGTCTCTGTGACATCACAAATACTCAACTCTGCTATTGCAGTGTGAAAGAAGATACAGACAATATGCAATGAATGAGCAGGGCTGTGTTGTACTACATATTTAATTATGGATTAAATTATTGAAATTTGAATTTCATATGATTTTTTATATCATGAAATAATCTTTTAATTTTTTTAAATATTTAAAAATATGAAAACTGATGAACACATGGGAAGCAAGGGAGAGAAGAGAGGGGAAACAAACCACAAAGACTTGTAACGATAGAGAACAAACTGAGGGTTGATGGAGGGAAGGTGGGGCATGGGATAGATAGATGATGGATATTAAGGAGGGCATTTGTTGTGATGAGCACTGGGTATTGTATGTATGTGAATAATCACCAAATTGTCCTGAAACCAATATTGCACAGTATGTCAACTAATTAAAATGTAAATTTAAAAATATCCTTAATTTATAGGTTGTAAACAAGAGGGAGCAGGAACTTCCAGTTCAAAACAAGATAGAGTAAACATGTACTATTTCTCCTTTAGTTAAGGAGAACAAAAAGCCTAAGAAGACTGAAAGTTAGAGGGCTGAAGACTAGTTAGGGAACTTGGGACCCAAGGAATTGCATGGTGGTTCCCGAAGTCTTCTTTTTCCATATATATTTTGAACTGGGTGTTCAAGAGGCTGGCACTTCAGAAACACTGGTGCCGGGATGGCGTGGGGAAAGAGCCCCAGAAAAGCCTAATCTTCCTAACCAAAGGACCAGGAAGGAGGAGGCAGCTAGCAAGGTACTTTTTTTTTCTTATTAAAGGTACTGTCCTACTCAAGCAACACCATGGGACAAACTCCAGTCCCCCAACCTCATTTCTGCCCCAGAAGATAAATGGAAAGCCTTGACCTCCATTCCTCAAATGTAGTAAGAGACCCTGTCTGTCCATTGGTGTCAGAGAAGGTCAAGTGGAGCGGCAGAATTGAATCCCTGCCTGGAAGTTATAAGACCCATGGCCTCTTGTCAGTGAGGACCATGTAAGAAGTAGTAATGAGATGCCTCCTTCCATACAGGATATCAATGGAGGACAAGTGGGGAACCTGAATTTTCATTCTAATCTAGCAGTAATGAGGTAGTGCTTTCCTTCTCCCACTGGTATAGTGTCAGAATCATCGTGCTGAAAAAGAAGATCTAGAATCTCATAACAAAATAACCAAAATGTCCCCATGATAAAATAAAAAATTAGTCCTTATACCAAATACCAGGAAAATGACAACTTGAATGAGAAAAGATAATAATCTATACCAACACCAAGGTGACATAGGTTTTGGAATTATCTGATAAAGATTTTATTATTTATTTATTTATTTTTGAGTTTATATATTTGAGAGAGAGAGAGAGAGAGCATGAGTGTAGTAAGGGCAGAGAGAGAGCAATAGAGAGAGAATCCCAAGCAGAGAATCCCACTCTGTCAGTGCAAGCCCAATGCAGGACTCAAACCCACAAACTGAGAGATCATGACCTGAGCTGAAGTCAAGTGTCCGATACTTAACCGACTGAGCCGCACAGGGGCCCCTTGAATTACCTGACAAAGATTTTAAAACAGCCATCATAAAAAATGCTTTAATGAGAAATTAAACCTTTTTGAAAAGAAAATTAAAAGTTTTAGAAAAGAGAATAATAAACTAGAGATCTAAAGAAGAACTAAATAGAAAATTTTGGAACTGAAAAAAATCTAAAGACCAAAAAATAAAGGGGGAGGGGGAATGAACCAAATAGCAGAATGGAGAGAATAGAGGAAAGAATTGGTGAACTTGGAGAATGGACAATAGAAATTACCTAATTTGAATGGTCAAGACTTTTTCTCTTCAGAAACTTCTCCATAGAATAGTTTCATTATTGAATTTACTCTTTGAAGATAAATCTGAACAGCAGCTGCCTGCAGGCAAATTTTCCTGTAAGTCTCATAAAAGCCCTCTTCTTCCATCCCTATGCCTCTACTCACATACACAGGTACAAACAAATACATACACAAGCCCCATCCCATCCTAACAACTTCAGTCAAGTAAACAAAATGCATAGATATTGTCATGAAGGGTACTGAAAATGGGAAGGTGATTAAGGACAAGTATACCTAGACCAAAGCAGAAAGTCATAGGGCAATAAATTATCTTGCTATATGTCATGATAAAGGGTATGTATTTGGGGGTCAAGGTACAGCCCACTGAGGGAGCAAAAGAATAGAAAGAAATAAAAGCAGTGAGAAAAAAAGAGAATAAATAGAAGGTTTAGGAAAATTGCAAAACAAACCATCTTTGTTATTAGTTTTCTAAGTTAAGTCTTAGATTCTGGCATCTTTGGCTAGTTCCTCATAACTTGGCTCTAACAAGATAAAAAAAATAGTAACAATGAATATGTTCTTTTTCCAAAAAAAAAAAATACTTGGCCTAAGAAAAAGAGTATCATGCTGGAGATAATATTGAACTGGATTCATGACTACTGTTTTCTGGTCACACATCAGACAGTAGCTAGTTCTATCACTTAACAGTCACTTCTAAGGTTGACATCTCTCAAGAAGGATTTGGACATTTCTTAAAAACCTGAAACTTTTATAAATCTTATACATCAACTAGCGTGGTCTTTTAGGCATCAGTTTCCTGGGTGGGAGATAACAGTAATGTTGGTATGAGATTCCCCAGTGACTTTGAAATCACATCCATATTGTGCTTAGTCCATTTCACAATACAGTACAAATTTAGGTGTTACCAGTCAACAGAACCAATAACAGAATGGGATGAAAAAGAAAATATAAAAGGTAAAATTTTATTTCTCATTTCTCCCAGTGATGAGAATTAATCAAAGCCTATCAAAGTCGTTAGTTGAAGACTTGGACTTTATTTTTCATAAAAAATAAAATAGAAGAAATCTTTACCATTAATACATGCATGAGGAAAAATAACTATGAATTGGTAAGCGTTTATTGTGAGGTTTGTGCCAACTGCCTCATGTAAATTATTTCATTCAGTTCTGAAAGAACTCTATGGGGCATCTCAAATAATTTGTTCATTTTTGGATAGGAAAACTGCAGCTTAGAGGAGTTAAATAACTTGACAAAACATATGCATCTGGTAAAGAGAAAAGTCTGAAATTCAGGTCTGCTCATTGCAGAATTTGTATTCTTAACAATAGCTTGTTTCTTTCCTAAAAATGTGTTCACACTAAAATTTGGGCATCATCACAGTAGACCGGAGAGCTCTGGAATGGAAAGACAATATTTTTTCAGGGGGTTGAGGCAAACAGAACACCACAATAGTTGGAATTAGGCCAAAATGCTGCTCAAGGAATTATGTGTTTATCAAGGTATTCGGATGCCCCACCTTCATTCTACGTTTTCTACCAGTGATTTCACTTGAATTTCACAACTCTTTTTTTTTTAACGTTTATTTATTTTTGAGACAAACCATGAACAGGGGAGGGTCAGAGAGAAAGGGAGACACAGAATCTGAAACAGTCTCCAGGCTCTGAGCTGTCAGCATAGAGCCCGATGCGGGGCTCAAACTCACGGACCGCGAGATCATGACCTGAGCCGCAGTTGGACGTGTAACTGACTGAGCCACCCAGGCGCCCCATTTACAACTCTCATGGTAAGGTGCAAAACCATTCATTTTATGACGAGAAACACTCCTCTAAATGCAAGGTACATGTAACACATTGACTTAAATATCCTTTTTTAATGAATGGCAGGAGGGCTACTTTCCACAAAGAACATTATGGTGGGTAACGAAAAGCAAGGAGTGAATAGAGAGAGTGCCGGCTGTACCCCACAATAGCAGAACTCAGATGAGAATAGGGGAAGCCAGGTGTGCCTGAGATAAGCTCGGCATGGTTTGCAATTGAGATGAGGGACAATCCAGTAAAGAACAATTCCATTATGGCAATCAAATTCAAAGGCAAAAGTTGGTAGAACTAGTTTTTGGAACCATAATTATAAAGACCTTGGGAATAGATACCTTGGATGGTTATTCAGACATCGGCAACAAAAGAACACTATGGGAGTTTTAGATATACAACCACTTGTGATTTACTTCAAAAGAACTTGCCAGAGAAAACTGTGATATTCTCTGTCTTGCTTTTGCAGTTACACCAGCCAGCAAGCTAAGGATACAGACCACTCAAGTATTATTCAGAAATGAAAAAACTACTAAAAAGGATATAGTTGTATGTTAAAGAGACACCAAGACATTTTAAGTCAACTAAGTTAGCTGTAGGGACAAGAATAAATGAATACAGATGTAAGACAATATTCTGGAAGATAAAGTAGTTTCACAGGATCTTGTACCTGAAAACATGGAAAGGCTCCTAAGGAGATAGTAGCTGTCAAATACCTGTCATAAATGTCTATCAAAGTCATATTTAAGTTGCCTGATACTTGAACACATCAAGTGAAAGACATATTTGATATGTCACATATTTGAAATCTGAGGAACCCTCTGTGCCTGACCACACAATGAGGCACAGTGACAAATATTACCCATATTCTATCTAGTAAATAATAATGACATGAAACCTTCCATTTATATAGATAATGTTCATTGGTTCAATAGGTGTGAAAATAATGCCTCCTGCGATCTCACTATGGAGATTTACATTAAAAAGAATTTGGTTTCATCCAAGGCTTCCCGAATGTATTTGGTCATGACCCCAATGTGAAACATCTATAGAAATTCCTAGAATTATTACAATATGTAAAAAATACTAGGTTAGAGAAGGGCATAAAATGACAGTTTATAAACTCTTTTGAGGAAGAAGTTTCGGCTTTATACCTCGTGCCAATTTTAAACTCCTGCATAAATACAAAAGCCCAAACAGAGCACAGAAGACATGAGTAGTTAAGGAGAAATTTGGGCAGAATGGACTAGGATTTTAAGGGCAGAATACCACAAAAAGCACAACTATAGACATCCTCATAGTCTCCTCATATTTTTTAGTCAAAACGCCACATGAGCATGCATAGGGTAAAATTCTATGATGCTAAGCAAACAATCAACTTCTATGCAAAGCACAAATACTGAGAAGGTTTAAGGCAACCAATTCTCAGAGCTTGCTGATGTACCATTTAAGTTTTAATCATCCAGAATCAACAGATGTAGTTGAATTTAAGGGACAGTCAGATGTGCATATATGTAAATTAGTATACATACATATACCTATCTCCATGTGTCAGCTCAGTGACACCCTGCAAGCAACAATCACATTCAGTGCCCAAATTCTAATTTATACTAGTGTTCTCCAGTAAAACGAAAAAGGTCTTATTAGAGAAATAACTGATTCTAGGGCTGGAGTTGGAAATATACAAAATGAGAGCCTAAAATGGAATAAAGTACGAAAATGTTGAAAAAACCAAAACACTTCCACAAAAAAACTAAAGTCAAAATTGTGAGGATATGTCAAAGGGATGTAGGAACAAACTGAAAGAACTACCAGTCATCAGAAGTAGAATAGTTTACCAAGAAAATTATAAGCCAAAGTATGAAATAAATGTTCATGAGTCCATACTGATAAAAATAAATTATTGAATAAATAATGAATGTTAAATAAATATGGGGGAGAGATTAGACAAATCTCCCATGCAGAATAATTTCATATAAGTACCTTTGAGGAGGTAAAACATAACCCCACTGTTGGAGAAATCTGACAAACATATCTTAAGTGTGGTGATCAAAGTTAATGTCAACAGAGATTATATTGATATTATATATTCTTGATATGATGTGACGAGAATTGCACTTTATGGGGACTTCACTTCCGTAACACTTTACTTCACTCTATGATAAAAAAAAAACACTAGCAACATACCAATTAAGCCACATTGTGATAAATATACTAATAATATAAGATGTTAATGGGGGACTGAATTCAAGTTATTTATACAAGCACTAGTTCTACCATAAAAATATTTCTATAAATCTGAAACTGCTCTAAAATTAAATATTTATTAAATTTTTTACAATGTATTCTTGGGTTTATAAAAAAAAGTAGAAATAAAAATATATGATAGAAATAGCACAAGGTATTAGGAGAAAAAATGAAGTATGCTGTGTTAATATTCTCATTAAAAGTGAAGTTGTATATCATTAAAACCAAACTAATCAAAAATAAACACAAAGAAATGAAAACTAAAAAAGATCATAAGGTTAAAAAATAAAATCGCAAAATAGTAGATTAGCCCAGCCGGATCAATTACTACATTAAGTTCAGAGGATCTAAACAATCCAATAAAAATAAAGATTTTTAAAAAAATTTTTCCTAGTTGTCTTGAAATATAATTGATGTATAACAGTTTTTAAGTTTAAATTATAAAACATAATTTGATATACGTATATACTGGGAATTGATTAGCACAGTAAGTTAACAACTATCACCTCTCATAGTTACAAAATACTTTTTCCTTATGATGTAAATCATAACATTCAAATACACACAAAAGGATTGTTATCTATTACAAATTAGACCTTATTTATCTTATTTCAGACAGTTTGTGCATTTTGACCTCCACACAATTCTCCCCACTCCTCACCATTACTTTGGCAGCCACAAATCTGATCACTGTTTCTCTGAGTTGGGTTTTTAGATTCCAAAAATGAGATCATACAATATTTGCCTTTCTCTGACTTACTTCTAGCATAACTCCATCAATATCCACCCATGCTGTTGGAAATGGCTGGATATCCATATTTTTAATGGCTAAATAGTATTTGTGTATGTATTAAATTTGCTTTATCCATTCATCTAATGATGGATGCTCAGGTTGTTTTCATGCTTTTACTTTTGCAAATAGTGGTGCAGTAAAAATGGTAGGTAAAGATACCCTTTCAGGGTACTGATTGCATTTTCTTCAGATATATAGCTACAAATGGAATTACTGAATCAAATGGTAGTACTATTTTTAATGTTTTGAGAAACTTTTCTACTCTTTTTCAGAGGATGTAGCAATTCACATTCTCAACAGCAGTGCACAAGGGTTTCCTTTTGTCTTCATCATCACCAACATTTGTTATTTTTTCTCTTCTTGATGAAAGCCGTTCTACAAGGTGTGAGGTGTTACTTCATTGTGATTTTGATTTGCATCTCCCTAATGATTGGAGATGTTGAGCATTTTTGTATGTGTGTACCTGTTGGCCAATTTGGGTATTTCTTTAGAAGGATGTCTGTTCAGTTTCTCTACCCATTTTTAAAAATTTGAATTGTTTGTTTTTGTTTCTATTTTTGCTATTGACTTGTAGGAGGTCCTTAGATACTTTGAGTATTAACCCCTTATTAGATGTGTGGTTTGTAAATAATTTATTCTATTTCACAGGTTGCCTTTAATTTTGTTGATTGCTTATTTTCCTATAAAGGTGATTTTTAGTTTGATGTAGTCCACATTTTTATCTTGGATTTTGTAGTTTTTTTCATGTCATATCCAAAAATCATTGTCAAGACACATCAAAAAGATGCTTCCTTAAGTTTTCTTCTAGGAGTTTTACTGTCTGTGGTCTTACATGTAAGTCTTTAATCCATTTGAAGTTAGTTTTTATGGGTAGTGTAAGATAAGGGTCTAGTTTCCTCCTTTTTCATGTGAATATTCAAGATATCCCAGGACTATTTATTGAAGAGACTGTCTTTTCTCCATTGAGAATTCTTGACTCCCTTATGAAATGTTAGTTGCCCATATAGGCTTGGCTTTATTTCTGCTCTTTCAATTCTGTTTTGTTGCTGTTTGTGTCTTTTTTTTTTTAATGCCAGCATCATATTGCTTTGGCTATCATGGCTTTGTAATACCATTTATTTTTTAATACATATTTTTTATATAAAACTTATTGTCAAATTTGTTTCCATACAACACCCAGTGTTCATCCTAACAGGTGCCCTCCTTAATGCCCATCACCCACTTTCCCCTTCCTCCCACCCCCTATCAACCCTCAGTTTATTCTCACTTTTTAAGAGTCTCTTATTGTTTGCCTCCCTCCCTCTGTCACTTTCTTTCCCCTTCCTTTCCCCCATGGTCTTCTGTTAAGTTTCTCGGGGTCTATGTAAGAGTGAAAACATATGGTATCTGACTTTGTCTGTATGACTTATTTCACTTAGCATAACACTCTCCAGTTCCATCCACATTGCTACAAAAGGCCATATTTCATTCTTTCTCATTGCCAAGTAGTATTCCATTGTATATATAAACCACAACTTCTTTATTCATCAGTTGATGGACATTTAGGCTCTGCATAATTTGGCTATTGTTGAAAGTGCTGCTATAAACATTGGGGTACAAGTGCCCCTATGCATCAGCACTCCTTTATCCCTTGGGTAAATTCCTAGCAGTGCTATTGCTGAGTCATAGGATGGATCTATTTTTAATTTTTTGAGGAACCTCCACACTGTTTTCCAGAGCGGCTGCACCAGTTTGCATTCCCACCAACAGTGCAAGAGGGTTCCTGTTTCTCCACATCCTCTCCAGCATCTATTGTCTCCTGATTTGTTCATTTTAGCCACTCTGACTGGCGTGAGGTGATATCTGAGTGTGGTTTTGATTTGTATTTCCCTGATGAGGAGTGACGTTCAGCATCCATTCATGTGCCTGTTGGCCAACTGGATGTCATCTTTAGAGAAGTGTCTATTCATATCATCTGTCCATTTCTTCACTGGATTATTTGTTTTTTGGGTGTGGAGTTTGGTGGGTTCTTTATAGATTTTGGATACTAGTTCTTTGTCTGATATGTCATTTGCAAATATCTTTTCCCATTCCGTCGGTTGCCTTTTAGTTTTGTTCATTGTTTTCTTTGCAGTGCAGAAGCTTTGTATCTTCATGAGGTCCCAATAGTTCACTTTTGCTTTTAATTCCCGTGCCTTTGGGGATGTGTCAAGTAAGAAATTGCTGCGGCTGAGGTCAGAGAGGTTTCTCCCTGCTTTCTCCTCTAGGGTTTTGATGATTTTCTGTCTCACATTAAGGTCCTTTATCCATTTTGAGTTTATTTTTGTGAGTGGTGTAAGAAAATGGTTTAGTTTCATTTTTCTGCATGTTGCTGTCCAGTTCTCCCAGCACCATTTGTTAAAGAGACTGTCTTTTTTCCATTGGATGTTCTTTCCTGCTTTGTCAAAGATTAGTTGGCCATATGTTTGTGGGTCTAATTCTGGGGTTTCTATTCTATTCCATTGGTCTATGTGTCTGTTTTTGTGCCAATACCATGCTGTCTTGATTACAGCTTTGTAGTAGAGCCTAAAGTCTGGGATTGCGATGCCTCCTGCTTTGGTCTTCTTCAAAATTACTTTGGTTCTTCGGGGTCTTTTGTGGTTCCATACAAATTTTAGGATTGCTTGTTCTAGTTCGAGAAGAATGCTGGTGCAATTTTGATTGAAATTGCATTGAATGTGTAGATTGCTTTGGGTTGTATTGACATTTTAACAGTACTTATTCTTCCAATCCATGAGCAGGGAATGTCTTTCCATTTCTTTATATCTTCTTCAATTACCTTCATAAGCTTTCTATAGTTTTCAGCATACAGATCTTTTACATCTTTGGTTAGATTTATTCCTAGGTATTTTATGCTTCTTGGTGCAATTGTCAATGGGATCAGTTTCTTTATTTGTCTTTCTGTTGCTTCATTGTTAGTATATAAGAATGCAACTGATTTCTGTACATTGATTTTGTATCCTACGACTTTGCTGAATTCATGTATCAGTTCTAGTAGACTTTTGGTGGAGGCTATCCGGTTTCCCATGTATAATATCATGTCATCTGCAAAAAGTGAAAGCTTGACTTCATCTTTGCCAATTTTGATGCATTTGGTTTCCTTTTGTTGTCTGATTGCCGATGCTAGCACTTCCAACACTGTGTTAAACAACAGCGGTGAGAGTGGACATCCCTGTCGTGTTCCTGATCTCAGGGAAAAAGCTCTCAGTTTTTCCCCATTGAGGATGATATTAGCTGTGGGCTTTTCATAAATGCTTTTTATGATGTTTAAGTATGTTCCTTCTATCTTGACTTTCTCGAGGGTTTTTATTAAGAAAGGATGCTGAATTTTGTCAAATGCTTTTTCTGCATCAATTGACTGACAGGATCATATAGTTCTTATGTTTTCTTTTATTAACGTCATGTATCACATTGATTGATTTGTGAATGTTGAACCAGCCCTGCAGCCCAGGAATGAATCCCACTTGATCATGGTGAATAATTCTTTTTATATAATGTTGAATTCTATTTGCTACTGTCTTGTTGAGAATTTTTGCATGCATATTCATCAGGGATATTGGCCTGTAGTTCTCTTTTTTTTGCTGCGTCTCTGTCTGGTTTAGGAATCAAAGTAATACTGGCTTCGTAGAATGAGTCTGGAAGTCTTCCTTCCCTTTCTGTTTTTTGGAATAGCTTGAGAAGGATAGGTATTATCTCTGTTTTAAATGTCTGGTAGAATTCCCCAGGGAAGCCATCTGGTCCTAGACTCTTACTTGTTGGGAGATTTTTGATAACTGATTCAATTTCTTCACTGGTTATGTTGCTGTTCAAGTTTTCTATATCTTCCTGGTTGAGTTTTGGAAGTGTGTGGGTGCTTAGGAATTTGTCCATTTCTTCCAGGTTGTCCAGTTTGTTGGCATAAAATTTTTCATAGTGTTCCCTGATAATTGTTTGTATCTCTGAGGGATTGGTTGTAGTAATTCCATTTTCATTCATGATTTTATCTATTTGGGTCCTCTTCCTTTTCTTTTTGAGAAGCCTGGCTAGAGGTTTATTAATTTTGTATATTTTTTCAAAAAAACAAGTCTTGGTTTCATTGATCTCCTCTACAGTTTTTTTAGATTCTATATTGTTTATTTCTGCTCTGATCTTTATTATTTCTCTTCTTCTACTGGGTTTGGGGTGTCTTTGCTATTCTGCTTCTATTTCCTTTAGGTGTGCTGTCACATTTTGTATTTGGGATTTTTCTTGTTTCTTGAGATAGGCCTGGATTACAATGTATTTTCCTCTCAGGACTGCCTTTGCTGCATCCCAAAGCATTTGGATTGTTGTATTTTCATTCTCATTTGTTTCCATATATTTTTTAATTTCTTCTCTAATTGTCTGGTTGACCCATTCATTCTTTAGTAGGGTGTTCTTTAACCTCCATGCTTTTGGAGGTTTTCAAGACGTTTTCCTGTGGTTGATTTCAAGTTTCATAGCATTGTGGTCTGAAAGTGTGCATGGTATGATCTCAATTCTTGTATACTTATGAAGGGCTGTTTTGTGACCCAGTATGTGATCTACCTTGGAGAATGTTCCATGTGCACTCGAGAAGAGAGTGTATTCTGTCACTTTGGGATGCAGAGTTCTAAATATATCAGTCAAGTCCATCTTGTCCAATGTATCATTCAGGGCCCTTGTTTCTTTATTGATCCTATGTCTAGATGATCTATCCAATGTTGTAAGTGGAGTATTAAAGTGCCCTGCAATTACCACATTCTTATCAATAAGGTTGCTTATGTTTGTGAGTAATTGTTTTACATATTTCGGGGCTCCGGTATTCGGTGCATAGACATTTATAATTGTTAGCTCTTCCTGATGGATAGACCCTGTAATTATTATAGAATGTCCTTCTTCATCTCTTGTTACAGCCTTTAATTTAAAGTCTAGTTTGTCTGCTGTAAGTATGGTTACTCCAGCTTTCTTTTGACTTCCAGTAGCATGATAGATAGTTCTCCATCCCCTCACTTTCAATCTGAAGGTGTCCTCAGGTCTAAAATGAGGGTCTTGTAGGCAGCAAATAAATGGGTCTTGGTCTTTTATCCATTGTGATACCCTATGTCTTTTGGTTAGAGCAATTAGTCCATTTACTTTCAGTGTTATTATTGAAAGATATGGGTTAGAGTCATTGTAATGTCTGTAGTTTTCATGCTTCTGGTGATGTCTCTGGTACTTTGTGGTCCTTGCCACATTTCACTCACAGAATCCCCCTTAGGATTCCTTGTAGGGCCGGTGTAGTGGTGATGAATTCCTTTAGTTTTTGTTTGTTTGGGAAGACCTTTATCTCTCCTTCTATTCTGAATGTCAGAGTTGCTGGATAAAGGATTCTTGGCTGCATATTTTTTCTGTTCATCACATTGAAGATTTCCTGCCATTCCTCTTTGGCCTACCAAGTTTCATTAGATAGGTCTGCTAGTACTCTTATTTGTCTACCTTTGTAAGCTAGAGCCTGTTTATCTCTAGCTGCTTTCAGAATTTTCTGTTTATCCTTGTATTTTGCCAGTTTCACTATGATATGTTGTGCAGAAGATTGATTCAAGTTTTGCCTGAAGGGAGTTCTCTGTGCCTCTTGGATTTCACTTAGTTCTCTAATTCTCCCTTCATGTAATACCATTTAAAACCAGGAAGCATGGTGCCTCTAACTTTGTTTCTGTTCCTCAGAACTGCTTTGGTTATTTATGGTCCAGTGATTCCATACAAATTTTAGGATTATTTTCTCTATTTCTGTGGAAAATGCCATTGGAGTTTCCATAGGGATTGCATTGAATCTATATATGCTTTTCAGTAGTAAAAACATTTTAACAATTTAATTCTTCTAAGCAATAAACATAGGTTATGTTTCTATTTATTGGTATCTTCAATTTCTGTCAGCACTGTCAGTATTTTCCATGTAGAAATATTTCATCTCCTTTGTGAAGTTAATGTCTAAGTATTTTATTGTTTTTGATGCTGTTACAAATTGAATTATTTTTCAGATAATTCATTGTTAATATATTAGAAATGGTAATTGTGTTTAAATGTTGATATTTTATCCTACAACTTACCAAATTTGTTGATAAACTCTAACAATATTTGCTCTGGCTAGGATTTCCAGCACTATATGGAATACGAGTGGTAAATGTAGGCACTCTTGTCTGGTTCCTGATATTTGAGGAATGCTTTCAACATTTCACCTTTAAGTATGATATCTGCTGGGGGCTTGTCATAGATGGACTTTATTAATTTGAGGTACATTTATTCTCAACTCAATTTGTTGAGAGTTTTTATCATGAATGATGTTAAATTTTGTCATCTGTTGATATGATAATATGATTTTCATCTTTCTATTACTGTGATGTTACATTAATTAATTTGTTGATGTTCAACCATCCTTGCATCCCAGGGATGAATCCCACTGCTCATGTTGTGTGATACTTTCAATGTGCTGTGCTATTGGATTTAGTTATGCTAAGTGAAATAAGTCACACAGAGAAAGACAGATACCATATGTTTTCACTCTTATGTGGATCCTGAGAAACTTAACAGAAGACCATGGCAAAGGTTAAGGAAGAAAAAAAAGTTACAGAGAGGGAAGGAGGCAAACCATAAGAGACTCTTAAAAACTGAGAATAAACTGAGGGTTTATGGGGGGTGAAAGGGAGGGGAAAGTGGGTGATGGGCATTGAGGAGGGCACCTGTTGGGTTGAGCCCTGAGCGTTGTATGGAAACCAATTTGACAATAAATTTCATATAAAAAATAAATATTAAAAAAAAGAATTTAGGTAGCTAGTATTTTGTTAGTATTTTCACATCTATGTTCATCAGGAATATTGGCCTGTAGTTTTCTTGTGTCCTTATCTGAATTTGGTATTTGTTTTTTTTATTTTTTTAAAGATTTTTTTTAATGTTTATTTATTTTTGAGACAGAGAGAGACAGAGCATGAACGGGGGAGGGTCAGAGAGAGAGGGAGACACAGAATCTGAAACAGGCTCCAGGCTCTGAGCTGTCAGCACAGAGCCCGACGTGGGGCTCAAACTCACATACCGTGAGATCATGACCTGAGCCGAAGTTGGACGCTTAACCGACTGAGCCACCCAGGCGCCCCTGAATTTGGTATTTGTAATGCTGGCCTCATAAAATAGGCTCAGTAGTGTTTCCTCCTCTTTGAGTTTTTAGAAGAGTTTGAGAAGATTTGGCATTAATTTTTTTTTACATGATTGGTAGAATTTAATAAAACCATCTGATCCTGGTCTTTTCCTTGTTGGGAGAATTTTGATTATTGAGTTGATTTCGTTATTCATTATTACTCTGTTCTAGGAAATTGTCCATTTTTTTTAATTATTCAGTTTGTTGGCATATAGTTGTTCACAGTGGTCTCTTATGGTCCTTTGTATTTCCATGGTATCAATTGTACTGTCTTATCTTTCATTTAGTTTTGTTTTTTTGATTTGGATCTTCCTTCTGTTTTTCTCGGTTAGTCTAACTAAAGACTTGCCAATTTTATTTATATTTTCAAGGAAACAGTACCCAGCTTTGTTCATTTTTTCCATTGCTTTCCTGTATTTCATTTCATTTATTTTTGCTCAAGTCTTAATTTTTTCCTTCCTTGTGCTCTTTAGGTTTATTTTTTTTTTTTATTTTTCTAGTTCCTTTAGAGGTAAAGTTAATTTGAGAGTTTTCTATTTTTTCAATGTATGTATTCATAGCTATAAACTCCTAAGAAATGCTTTTACTAAATTCCATAAAACTGTTATGTTTTATTTACATTTTGTTTATATCAAGATACTTTTATTTCCTTTTTAATTTCTTTGATACATTGATTGTTTAAGAGGCTGTTGTTTAATTTCCACATACTCATGAATATTCCTGTTTTCCTCCTTACTGATTTGTAGTTTTAGACCATTGTAGTCAGAGAAGATCCTTGGTATAATTTGAGGTTGTTTTTTTTTTAATTTGTTAAGACTGGTTTTGATGCCTAATATATTATCTACCCTAGAAAATGTTCCATGTGTGGTTAGGGAATATGTGTATTCTGCTGTTGTTGGAGGGGATGTTCTGTGTATGTCTATTTCCATTTGTTCTATAGTGATATTCAAATCTGCTATTTCCTTACTGGATAATCTACTCATTATTGAGTTGTGGTATTAACATCCCCATCTATTATAGTATTGCCAAATATTTCCTCCTTTAGTTATGCTTGTGTTTACTTTATTCGTGTGCTTCAATGTTGGGTGCATGAATGTTTATAAGTGTTATATTTTTTTGATAAATTGATCTGCCTCTCATTATATAATGACCCCATTGTCTTTTTTCACCATTCTTAGTTTAAATTCTATTTTGTCTGACATAGAAATAGCTACCCCTGCTTTCATTTGGTGACCATTTCCTTGGAATGTTTCTTTCTAACCTTTCAGTCTATGTGTGTCTTTAAAGCTAAAGTGAGTCCCTTACAGACAGTTTATCACTGGAACTTGTTATTTTATCTACTCAACCTTTATGTGCTCTTGGAGAATGTATTCCATTTACATTTAAAGTAATTACTGATAGGTAAGGACTTACTATTGCCATTTTGGTAATTGTTTTCTGTTTTGCAGATCCACGTTTCCTTCTTGTTGTCTTCTTTTGTAATTTGATGACTTTTATAATGGTTTGCTCTGACTTCTGAATCATAACTTTTAACTACTATATGGTTTTTTTTCATGGTTACTGAAGGCTTACAAACAATGTGTTACATTTATAACACCCTATTTTACTTAAATAACATTAACCGCTATAGCATTCCTTAACTTTACACTTCTCCTCCTTTATATTTTAGGTAATGGATGTTATACTTTATATATTTTATATTGTGTACCTAATAAATTATTGTTATTTTTAAATCATTGATTTTTAACTTTTAAACTAGAACTGTAGGTAAATTATGGACCACCATTACAATATTAGTAAATTTAACTACCTAGTTACCATTGCCAGGGAGTTTTATCCCTACATTCATCTGTTTTTACAATGTTATTTAGCACTCTTTTATTTCCATTTAAGGAACCCCGTTTAGCATTTCTTGTAAAGCAGACCTAATGATTATGAACTTCCTAAGCTTTTGTTTATTTGAGGAAGTCATTATCTCTCCTTCATTTCTGAAGGACATTTTTTCCAGGTATAGTATTCTTGGTTGACCATTTTTTCTGTCAAAATTGTGAATATATCATCCCATTGTCTCCTGGTCTGAAGAGTTTCTGTTGAGAAATCAACAAAAATTAAATGATCCGTGAAAAGCAGGGTCAAAGCAGGAACCAAAGGTGGGAGCTCCTTGTTGATCAAATTGATGTCATATAAGTAACTTTCTAGAGCATCACCATGAAGTTGAGAGAACTACACCATATATTAGAAACAAAAATTTATATGCCTCCATGGAGAGTCTCAAATATGTAGTCTTTGGGTTATTGATGACAAATGTGATTTGTCAATATCATATAATGAACTGGTATATCCTTGAGATTAGAACAGGTCTACAAGGGACCATGGTTCATTAGATCTGTGGGGAATGAAAAGATGGAACACAAAATACTTGTTTTTTCTATAGTAACATGATATCACTTACCCCAAATTATGGTAGAAAAAAAAAAAGGAAGTGACCAGGTTTGGCCATTCTAGGCAGCAAAAAGCTAGGAAACAGATTCCTTCTTGTTTCTGCTTCATTCTGTAATCTCAATATCCAGTCAGTTATTAGATACTGAATTTTCTACTGCAAAATTTCCTCTCTACCTTTATTAATCTTGTCTTTGCCCAGGACTTTACTATCTTTTACCTATATGAATGCATTTCTTCATTTACTCATCCAGTATTTATTAACCACCTACCTCTTACTTGGTCCCATGCTAGACATAAGAGTCTGCCTCAATAAAAAAATGTTGACATGTCTATTCCTCATTATGTTTGTGTGTTAGGGTTAATAGTGTCAGGTGGTTAGGCAACAATAAGTATAATTGTGAGGAAGAGCATATTTTTAAGCAAGTCCCTAAAAGAGTCATCTATTCTAAGTTTGGATATGAGGTTTCTTGGTAGAATTGGTTCTAAACTAAAATCAAAGTATATGGTAAGAATCAACTAGCCAGAGATCATGAAAATACCTAAATGTAAAAATGTAAAGAAACCCTGACAAACTAAAAAATCTTTAGGATGTATATCAGAATAAAACACTCTTAAAGAGTACTTACCAAAAAAATTAGGTAGTAATTTTCACCTAGAGATGTATGTATATGTACACATATACATATATACACATATATATTCATATATATATACAAAAAATACATATATGTGATCATAGTAGTCATCTGCTTCTTTAGAAATGCATATCTTTAGATGACTGTCTACTGAGTTTTAGATAGCTAAGACATTTCTTTACATCTAGAAAGAATTTTGGAGGAAACTAAATACAAATTATTTACTTTCAGAAACAATTCAGAACCATATGGAAAATCACCAAGGTAACAAGGTATAGCAAAGTCTTTCCTGTGTTTGCTGATGAGTAAGAGGGCAGCTCCATATGCTTTCATGTACATTACCCCAGGAGGACAGGGCCATATGTTCACACATATGTCACCCTTCTTGGCCTTCTGTATAAAACCGTATCCCAAGGGGGTATGCTGAAAGGGAAAAGAGAAAGCAACCACAACATGAATATGAGGATGTGGTGTGTTTTCTCTGTTGACAGATTTTTTTAGACCATCACTTCAGTTGGCAAGCACCCAGAACAGCTGCTTTACCCCAAAGCAAGGGTCTTTGTGATACTACACAGTCCCCCCAGTGAGTGAGACAGTGGAGTGAAGGTGATGTGCCCTTTGGGAGTGGACTTTTCCTCCCTAGTATGGCATAAAGAATGGTAATAATTACCAACTAGGACTTAATATTCACAAAACTTTGTTCTTGTTCTTTTTTTCACCTTTGCCACCAAGTTTCATAAAATGGATTAATATCTGTTTACATATAACTAAAATCTTTCATATTTACAAGAGAGAGACTAAGAAATTTTAAAAAATCTGTTGCTAAAAATATATAAATAAAAATAAAAACTCTGTTGCTGCAAGTTTCTTTCATTATAATTTAGTGATTAAATATCAATGCTGTTTAAATACCAAAGTTGATTTCTGACTTCCTAAGCTTATATTGAGGCTGTAGATGTTATAGTTTGGGCCAAATTTAGGTTCTTTTATTTCAAGAAAAGTGGCATAAATGAGAGAAAGTATTTTGCAACCTCATAGAAAGTGACTCATCATGCATGATTCACAGGGTCTGTTGAGCCTGCTGAAAAGTTAAAATGGTTTTATTTATCGTGAATGCAGGCATCAGAAATTTATGAAGAGCATATTGCAGAGCCAATTTCAAAGTGCTTTGGTCTCTTAGCTATATTTTCTTTATAGAATTTATAAATATATTATCTATACTTTGTATTGTTTTTGGCTCTTTCTAAAATTAAGTCATTTAAATGTATTGAAAGAATTAATAAAATACTATTTAAGTTTATTTTTGCCAATCCATGTGCTTGGAGAAAATGTTAAAACATTCATAAATCCGGTTCCCACTATTGGAGTTAATAAAGTGTAATTATTTAAGGCTATATTTTTCAGTGATATCTTTTACATTTCTGCTTCCATCAAAAAGATACAAGATTAAACTAGTAATGAAGAGTGGCTGTGTTCAATAATTTGTTTTGTGTCACAAGAGAAAAATTTCAACTTTAAAGTAAAAAAAAAAACATATATCTTTGTTATTTTTAGACAAAAGTAATTTGAGATAGACATTTGGAAGAATCTCTTATTGGAAAATTGTGAAGTATTATCTGGACTGTTACTGAAAAAAAATAGATGAATAGATAGTATTATCCCCTATTTTACATAATTGAAATAAATCTCTTAAGAAGGTTCTACAACTATTCCACATAGCTAGTAAGTAGGCACTATCATGATGTAAACTTAGGACCATTGACTCCAAAACTTAAATTAATTTTGCCACCATACTATGTTGTATGTTAGGTAGATGGGTCAGAGTTTCCCCTTTGTTTTCTTATATAGACAGGGGCAAAATTTTGAAAAAGCTTTTGAGAAATTTTCACAAAATGTCCTAAAATACTGAATCCCATTCATTTGTCTATCTTAATTCTCCTGATTTTTCCTCCTTTATGTTTTACCCCATTGTCCTTATGATTACTTTTCAAAGTAACTTCAAGAAATTCTTAATCTCAGACTCTGTGTCTAAGATACCTTCTCTTCTTTATCAATCTTCACTTACCTTCCACTGGCTCCCCAATAATTGCCTACTGAATCATCTATTTGCTCATGAATCTTTGTCTCAGACTGTGTTTCTAAGGAAGTCTCAAATTTAAAAAAAAGACTTTCTTTTTCCCTTTTCTTCTTTTTAAATAATTTCTCATATCAGCTAACATACAGTATCTACAGTGTAATCTGGGATTCAGGAGTAGATTCCCATGATTCATCACTTACATACAAAACCCAGTGGATAAAGAAGTGGATACACATACATACATACTTGGTGATGAAAAAGAATGAAATCTTGACATTTGCAACAATGCGGATGGAACTTAAGAGTATTACGCTAAGTGAAATAAGCCAGTCAGAAAAAGATATCATATGTTTTCACTCATATGTGGAATTTGAGAAACTTACCAGAAGACCATAGGGTAAGGGAAGGGAAAAAAAAAAGTTACAGAGAGGGAGGCAAACCATAAGTACTCGTTTTTCTTTAAAAATTCTCTTTGCTCCATTTCTCTCCTTCCTCTCCACCATTTCTCCCCACGTCCACCTCTCATTCCTTTAGGCAACCTTTCCCTTCTAGACAGACACTCAGGGTCCCCATGGTCTCTCTGTTTTCCCTTTCTGTCAAAACCTGACCTCATAAAATATATATTAATCTGACTTACTCTGGATACTAAATTACCAATAAGACTTAGGGTCTTATGTCTCTTTGCGGCAATTGCATTTTAGCACAGGGACCAGATAGTACCTAGTGTTCTAAAACTTTGATCATAGGATTTAGGTTGTTTGTTTGTTTTGTTGTTTTTTTTTACTGTTGGGAATAAAAGCTTTTTAAACTTTGATAAGACTAGGAGCTTGTCTAAAACCACAGCTAATTAATACTCATCTATTCACCTTTTTGCAAAACTCTATACAGTAATTTAAAATAATGCACACTCAGATAGCTTTTAACAACATACATATACTGACAGTTTGATTATATTACATTCAAGAAAAATTCAGAAGCTCAAAAATTTATAAAATAATTTTTTTCTTAAGCCCCTAGGGTCATACTTTCTTAGGCAATGTGGTAATTTGTTATGAATAGTTGAAACTGTCCCTTGGTAAAGTTAGTCATTTCATCATACATAACCAATTGTCTACCATAACAATATTTTTGCAAGGAACAATAAAAAGTGCTGGGAAAAGGAAAAACAACTCACTCTGGTGGATAGGAACCAGAGGCCCTAGCATACTCAATATAATTAAATAGCAATAAAAAAGATCATTAAGATTCACATGAAGATACTCAGATGGCCAATATGATGCCACAGTTTGTACGTTGTGTCACAACTCAAGTGCTAAGTGGTAAACATGGCATCAATTTCACTCTTGGCAACAGTAAGAACGTGGAAGAAGCTGTGAGAGCACACAGCCTGTGATGTTTCCCCACTGCAGTCTGACTTCCTGAGATATCACTGTGCCAGAATAAACAGGAAATCACTCCAGACAAGTATCATCAAAGCATCCTGTTCCTAAATGCCTAGAACAGTTTAGTAAATAAAAACAATACTTTGAAAGGTTCCATCTATTGAAAGTCAAATGATGTTGACAGTCCCTCACTAATCTCTATCTGGTCTCTCAGTAAACCAAATGGAAATCAATTTTTTAAGTTAGAACTTGCTCTCAGAGTATCAGAGTTCTAGATACTAAGTTCAAAAGAGGATTTAAAATACCTTGAAGATCAACAGGTTCAAATGTTTAAAGTAATTTGTTGTGGCAAATATACATTTTATAAAATTCCATATGGCTAATTTCACAGTGTCTCCTATATCTCTGTTCTGTTTCTGACAGAGATATTAGAGAGCCAATAATATTCTCTGAATAGTAATTTAAGCTTTAATTCTTAAAATCAAGAGTAGAGATTGATGTAAAAATTAAAATGTGTTAACTTTATTTTGAGAATTACTTGTTTTAAAAGAAAACTCCACCTAAACGAGTTGGAAACTTAGGTCCACACAAAAACCTGAAGATTGGTGTTTATATCAGTTTCATTCACAATTGCCAAAACTTAGAAACAACAAAGATATTCTTCAGTATGTGAATGGATAAATAAATTGGAATATATCCAGAAAATGGAACAGTATTAAGTGCTAACAAAAAAATGAACTATCAAACCATGAAAAGACATGGTGGAAAATTAAAAGCATATCAGTAAGTGAAACAAGCCAATCTGAAGAGGCTAAACTATACAATTGCAACTATACAACATTCTGGAAAAGGCAAAACCATGAAGACCTAAAAAGATCAATGATTTCCCAGGGTCAGAAGGAAGAGATGAATAGGCACAATAGAAAGGACTTGGAATATCTTGACAGTGATTTATTTTTTCTTGTTAACCCCAATGTCTGGCAAAATAGCTATTCAGTATGGATTCAATAAATGATTGCTTAGGTTTTAATAAAGTAGTTATCATACACTCAATGAGCATCAATAATTTATTTTTTAATTAATTTATTTGAGGGAGAGAGAGCAAGCATACTCTCTGGAGGAGGGGCAGAGAGAGAGGGGGAGAGAGAGAATCCCAAGCAGGCTCTGTGCCACCAGTGCAGGGTCTCACACAGGGCTCCCTCTCAAACCCGTGAGACCCTGACCTGAGCCAAAATCAAGATTCAGACGTTTAACTGACTGAGCTACCCAGGTGCCCTGAACATCAATAATTTCTATTGGAGATTTTTGAAATACCACCTGAATTTATCTAATGGCTCCAAATTTGTTTATCTCCTTCATTAAGATAAAAACATCAAGGGAGATGATAGCAGATATTATTGTTTATTGCCTTTCCTTAGTAAAATGATAGCTCTATAGATCAGAATTAGTAGTGGCAAAATAAAAAATTGTAAAAAAAAATAAAAAACTAAGAAGGCATCGATTAGGGTTTTTTAAAGATGTTATTAAATGCATTGAGAAGCAATGTACATGGCTGGTGAATAAGACTATAAAATAACATAAAGATATGTATATCTTTATAAAAATGTCCTGAGCTATTATTTGTTAATGCTTAATTAATTGTTTATTAATGCAAAATTGGTGAGGTCCTTTAGAATTGATTGGGTCATTTCATTGGTTACCTATGGTACCACGTTACCTTGTTTGTATTTGGTAAGATTTTCTCTCCTAAAACTGAAACTGTATTTTTCAGAATCAAAATTCTGGCATAATAGATAAGATTCATCTCTAGTTTGCTAACTTTGATTTTCTCAATTTCGAATTAATTTACATTCCATTTAGTTGCAACTTTGTCTCCAGTATCAATGAATTGCTGTTAGATCAACCAATGGATTAATTTCTTGAGCCATTTAAATATAAAATTAATTGTGAGGTTCATTGTAATAAGCCAGTGTTTTGTAAAGCATACCAAAATACATACCCTACTTTCATTTGAGGACATGGTGGTGTCACTTTACTGAAGTATCAAGAGATTAACTACTTGCCTGAATGATAGAAATCTTTCTCTTTCCCAAAGAGGTAAGAATCACCTAAGATTAGCAGAGTTGAAAAAAAAATAGGCAAATTCACTTTTAAGGACCTGAGATTCTAGTAACAATCTAGTGACAATCTAATGTGATTTGAGTCATCAAGTATGGTAGAGAGTTTGGTCAAGGTAACACAGGAGAGCAAAGGACACGGTCATTTCCTGTAACTGCATCTGTTGCCACATTATCTATTTCTCTTTTATAAACACCAGAAGTCCCTTCTTCAAAATTTTTTGTTCATATTCTAATTCAGGCCATGATAATCTTATAGTTTAAATATTAAAGTAGACTATCAGCAAAGTGAAACTTGGCTGTCATCCTGTCAAATCTATTTTTACAGTCACTGTCAAAAGCCTTCAAATAATGTATGATGAGAGTATATGTCATACTAGATACTTTGCTAAAGGCAAAGTTCAGATTCATGGAATTTAGTGAAAGTAGTAATACCAACAAATATCATTTTTACCCTCATCTTCTACTGCCCCTGGTAGTACAGGTGATAAAATCTAGTAACATTAGCATAACAAAGGGAGTAAGAACCATACTTTGTCTTAAACTCTCTGGATTAGAAGCATGGCTCCTTCACTTACTAGCTGTGTAAACTTAGATATGTTTCTTAGCCTCTCAGTTACTAAGTTTCTTTACTGGGATTATGTTATGTACTTTACAGAGTTTTATCAGATTGAATAAACTTACATAAAGCACTTAAAGCAGCACTAGTGATACAGTAATGCTACATAACTAAATGCTTAATAAAATACTTAAGATGTTATGTCTTTGCTAAATTATTAATATTTCTTCTCACTGTAATTTCTATAAAATAACTGTAAAACTCATTGGTCATATATCCTAAATTAAATCAGCTTTAGTCTTACGATTTGGAGTTTACATAATCAACATTTTATGTTTCTACACATCTCTGTATTTTGAAAAAAAAAATCTTTGAAATTATAATGATGGCTCTAAACCCTACAGAACTATAACTTCTCAGATTTTCACAAAATCCAGCCATTATCTGAATGTGAATATCCATATTCCTCACAATTTGGGCAATTCCTTGCTTCCTATTTCAGTTATCTATTGCTAAGTAACAAACCTCAAAACTTAAGGGCTTAAAACAAAAATTTATTAGTTCTCTGTTGTGATGGGCTGACCATCTGGGCAGTTATTTCTTCTAGACTCTTCTGGAATCATCATGAAACCATGGTCAGTTGACAGCTCAGCTGTGATAAGTGGATCCCAGAGGACCTCACTCATACATCTGATGCTGCAAGGATAATTTCTGAAATGTAAGGATGTGGACAGGTTTTCTGTATCCTCATTCTCTCTTTACTTTCATCCTCTAAGTCTTTTTTGCCATGTAATGTCTCATCTTCAAAGAGATGGACATCACAAAGCAGTCTCAATCACTTCTGCAATTTTCTTTTCATTAAAGTAAGTCCCAAGGCCAGCCCTAATTCAAAAAAAAAAGGAGGGACAATAAGCTCTAACTCTTGGTAAGAATGGTAGTCATTTTGCAAAGCAGCATGGTAGGAATTATAGCCATTTCTGAAAATCTACCACAGTCTGCCTTTTGGGCACAAGAACTTACACCCTTCCCTCTTGCAAAATACCCTGTCTCCTTCCAGAGTGATCACTTTTTATCCAATTATGACATTAGCCTCACCATTTAGTCTCCTTTTTTGACCCAGGCCAAAATATAGGTGGGAATCCTTAGGCACAGTTCCTCTAAAGTTGAAAACAAGTTTTCTGCCCCTCACATACCCAAGATGCAACAAGAGAAAAAGAGAAGATAACCTCAGTAACACACAATTCATTCAAAAGAGGGAAAAATAAAGAGCACATGATGACCAAAGATCCATAGCAATTCTGATACCCAAAGAAGTACATGGTTTCCGTATTCCAAAGTCCATATTTTCTTTCCTCTGACCTAGGAAGCCTTTTCCAGCCACTAGGAAACTCCACTTGTAAGTCCTTATGCCTGCAGAACTCTGTCTCAAGGTCTCTATATAAATGGCTCCTATCCTCCCACTCTTGGATGAACTTTGCTTAGTGGTTGATGCTGAGAATACTACCTACAGTTTATCTTTCCTTCTCATATTTTCTTCCTGGAATTTACCACGTTCATTATTATCTTCCATATTGATTTATTCACTTAAATATGGTGTGCTTACATACATAATAAAAGCACAGACCTTGCTTCTTTCCTATTCACTAAGTTATTCTCAGAATTCAACACTAAGACTAGTACTTAAGAGATGACCAATAAATATCTGGTAAATGAATGAGTAAATGAGACCCTATAACCACCCTACAAAAGAGAGGTTTCCCTGTTGGAAATATGAAGACATTGAGTGAGGCTTACAGAGGTTAAATAACTTGCCAAAGGTCTTACCTTTTCAAGAGCGGAAACCAGCTTCATCCAAGCAACATGTTTTTTCTACCATTTCCTTTCTTAATAAATGGAAATAGACTATATGACCTTCTGAAGGTTGACATTGTTTTGGAATTTTCTTCTTGCATCACTTCACCATTTCATGTAACTTCAGGTTACATTACATCAGACAAGTCCAGAAGAATGCCAGTGACTTTCATCTTGTTCTCCCTTTCTGTTTATAACCTTTTCACAGACAGCGTATATTATTTAATAAGTGATCAAATGGAAACTGGCAGATGGATCCACCCTACACTGAGGAAAAAGACAGTAAGCACATGTTTTCTGCCTAATTTCCAATGGATTAGCATCCGTTGATGTCCCTCTCTTGGAAAGAATATCTTTCTTGATTCTTTCTGCTTATCCTTAAAGATTATTCACTCATTTATGTAATGGATCTATTTTTATTTCCAAGCATATGCTTCCAAAATGTGTAAAGAATTTCAAATGTGAAAACAAAATTTTATATTAGCCTTTCCTTAGAGATGCATCATCGTTAAAAAAAAATCAATACCAAAACACTATTAACACAATTGCAGAAATACATTAGAAACTAAAATCCCATCCTTCAAAGATTACCTGAAGTTTCAAAGACAAACACTTAAACACACACAAACACACACATTCCTAAAAGGGGAGTGAAAATATATTCCAATCTACTATTATCACTAATAAGTACATTTGGGCATCTTTGATGGTCCTAGCACTGTTTTTTGGTAATTCTTCTTGTATTCTTAGCCTTACAACAAATCTGACAGTTTTTTGCAGTCTCACTTTACAGGTGGGGACCATGTTTCTCAAGGGGTAATATTAGCAATCCCAACCCAGATTTATATTTTTTTTAAAGTCCAACACACCAACCTAAGAAGTTGTGATTTCATCCTGTAATATGAAAACTAAAGAGATAATATAATTTAAAGCAATAAAGGAAAATCAGAATGCTGATGTGCCCCAGCTCAATCGGAGGAAAAAGATCAAAGCTTTCCTCTTGGAAGTATGGTTTGGTTTTTTTTCTTCTTTTCATGAAGAAAGGAATAACAAAGTCTCTTTTCAAAAAAAAATGTTTACAGTAATTACACATTAGATGATAACATCAATTAATGCTTGCTGTAAACACTGCTAACTAAATTTTTATTAGATCAACTAAATACTAAACATATAATTAAACAAAAATATCAGAACATTTTTTTCCATTCACCTCAAGTAGGTATTTCCACCATTATTATAAACTGTGTAATACAAGTTAAGATACTTTTAGTAGCCATTCATAGCAACCATTGCTCTGGTGATGGAGCTGTAGGTCTCTATAATCAGCTACTTTAAAATGTTATCAAAAATAAGCAGCAAATTATTTTGCTTGACTTGAACAGAGATGTTATAATTTAACTTGACTAATTTCTATGCACTGCTAGCCATACATTTAGAAAGGATCTACATTCTTGGCTTAATCACAGAGTATCTGTGTGAATTGGGCAATTAGCATACACTTGATACCCATTGGTTTTCTATGGTAAATATGAATGGTACATACCTTACGGATTATTGTAATTAATAAAACAATCCATGAAGAGTGTTCGCCACAGTTCCTGAATTGAATCTGTGAAATAATTATAATTTCTTCAGTAATTTAAGAATTTATCTTTTTCTATTCCATGAACTCATAAACACAGTTTTCACTACAATGTATTCCAAATTTTATGTATGTATTTAGAACAACCAACATTTCTTTCCAAAGTGAATCAATATAGTTCATGCAAGAGAAACCAGAGTTTGTGTTGTTTCCATTGCAGAAGATCCTGAAAATGTTTGTTACTTTATCCTGTTTCCTGCTCTATACTTAGCATTTGCAGTCAAAAATATAAATAATTCTGAGAATTGGGCATAGAAAAAAATTATATGTTAAGTTTAACATAAATATTCATGATACATGCAGTCATTATATATAAGTATATTAACGTTGTATACATTTATATATTGTTATGTTAAAAACTAAGCAAATGACGGTAAAAAAATTATTATGGACCCTAAAGGTACAAAAGTCTCTTTAAATTACATCTATTTGCTTAGTTTCACAGGTTAGTAATTCTCACTACTTTGACACGTGGTTGCTTTTTTGTATTTTACCACTTCATTGGTGCAAGAACATAGAAAAAATAACATTCAGTGCTTGTTTCCATTAAATAACACAAAATTTAAGTCCTGAAAAATGTGAAATACAAACATGTGGAGAATCAAATATACCACCTTTTCTCCCACCAGACCCCATTTGAGTTTGATTTTACTGCCTATTTAAAGCTTTAAGTTTTCTTTGCTCTGTTGTAAATTTCTTCTGCCTGTGGTCAAAATCACTAGTTAAATTTAAGATTACCTCACGATAGTAAGGACTGTGATTGTAACTTTGAGTATGTAAAGTAAATACCAATTACACATTAAGGGCCAATTTCTGACCTTGAATTTAAACAGAGACTTGATATTTGCTTCACTTAAACCTGAGCATCTAATACCTTTACTGCAAAAAGTCTCTAATGTTGAGGTTTATACACATAATGATAGAGCTGACCAGGGAAATAAACTACTTAGTTAAATATGATTTGAACTGGACATTAGGTGTCACCAAAAGTCTTCCATGACGGTCCTTCTATCTTACATTGAACTTTAAATATTAAAATCGGAAAACTAATGGGATTTACTTATAGAAACCTAAATATCATAAGTGTAAAAACGTCTGTCTCTGGCATGTTTTTACCATTCCTCATGTCTTGAGATTCCTTGAGAAAGAATAAGAGTTAAGGGTGCCAGGTGGCTAAGTAGGTTGAATGTCCGACTCTTAATTTCAGCTCCTATCATGATCCCAGGGTTACAGGTTTAAGCCCCACCTCGGACTCCCTAGTGTTCATGGAGACTGCTCTGGATTCTCTTTTTCCCTCTGTCCCTCTCCCCTACTCACTCTCTCTCTTTGTTGGAAATCCTAACAAACTATTGTGGGTGACAGGGACGATGGTAACAACAAATATCTTGAAACTGTACCAGATAAGGTTTCAATCTCTACCTATTGATAATCGTCTTCTAGTGGGATATTTATGGAATCAGACACATTCTTGGTTTTCAGTCACAAAGGTTTCAGAACGTGAGATTACCTAATCTCACAAAACATGACTCTAAAAAGAGAATGAGACCTCAAGGAAATGAAAACATTTGTTCAACATTTGTTCACACGTAAAAGTTGTACACTAAGGCTCAGAGCAGTATACTTCATTATAGTTAAAAGCTAGGGGAAAAAAGAACAAATGTCTATCCAGCTGATGAATGGATAAACCACAATGTGGTATGTCCAAAAATGGAGCGTTATTTGGCCATAAAAAGAAATGAAGTACTGATACACGCTACAAAATGGATGAACCTTCAAAACATTATGCTATGTAAAATAAGCCAGCCACGCAAGACTACGTGTTCGATTCTTTTGAAAGGTCACAATTAGGGATATCTATAGAAACAAAGTAGATTAACAGTTACTTAGTGCTGGTGTATGGTGGTAGAGGATAAGGGATAAGAACTAAAGGAAATGAGGTTTCTTTTTAAGGTAATAAAAATATTCTAAAATTGGCTTTAGTACAATTGCACATATCTGTGATTGTAATAAAGATAATCTAATATGTTAAAAAGGTGAATTGCATGTTTTGTGAATTCTATCACATTAAAGCTGCTACAAAATAAAAACAGAATTAGAGAGAAATTTACCTAACGGGACAATCCAAGTCTTATTTATAGGAATATGAGTGGACATTAAATATAGCATTAGAGATTGTGTGTGTGTGTGTCTGTATTTACTTTAGCTGTTGATGTTTTCCAGAAGTTTAATATATTGAATTATTATATTAATATATAGTTTCCATTTTATAGTCTTTATGAGAGAGAGAGAGAGGGAGCAAGCAGTGGAGAGGGTCAGGAGATAGAAGGCAAAGGGAGAGAGAGAGAGAGAGACAGAGAGAGAACCTTAGACTGAGCATGTAGCCTGAAATAGGGCTTGATCCCACAACCTTGGGATCATGACCCAAACTGAAATCAAGAGTTGGCACTCAACTGACTGGGTCACCCAGACACCCCAATAGTCTTCTATTTTTAGATGAGAATCCATTGAGAAAAATGACTTTAGATGTGAATTACATCAAAAAGACCAATTTTTTTTCATGTATAGATATTTGTCAACATGTGCTCTATTTTATGTGATAAATTGTCAGAATTTAATGCTCTGGTCAGTTATACCACTCCATGCTATTTAAAGCTTTAAGCCCAAAGAGTTTTTTTTTAATTTAGTATATTAAACATTACAAAAATAGCTCTCTTACAGCTTCCCTGCTGTGTTTTAAATTGTTGCCAAGGCTTTTTGTGATATGTTATTACTAGAGTAACATTTTTCTATAAATATTGCATCCTTGATTCTAACGTCACCCAAAATAACAATGTAGTATAAAGGATACAGGGAGAAGAAATGTAAAGAAAGAAACTGAATTAATTTTATTTACTTTCTAATTATTAGAACTTCCATATCATCATACCTTCCCACTTATCTACATGTCTTCTAAATGTGGAAGTCTCCCTTGGGTTTGAACATATCTGTTTTTAAGGCCAAAACACTTTTTCTTAGAAAATTAATCTCCGTTGAATAGCCGATTTGCGTTTGAAAAACAATCATTGAATATTGTTAAGCACTTGGTAAAAACCCTACTAACCAAGTGTCAATTGCTTGCAGATTTCTCATTTCAATGACCCACATAGCAATTTCTTCACTGTACAAACTTTAAAGACATAAACCTAGTATGCTTTGGATATAGTCTGAATCTTGACATGAAAAGAGAATGGACTTGACATTGTAGGCTTTTTTTTTAACTTTGAAACTTTAATCCTTTATGTATTTTGAGGAAAATTTAGTACACATGTTAACTAATTTTTGATCATACTTTATTCATCAAATTATGTTTTTGTTTTTCATCAAATTATGTTTTAAAAGAACTACTTAAAGCTCTAACTCAAAAAGCTTCTGAAATAGACTTTGGAAATTGTTTTTTAATAAGCTGTTAAAATATTGTTCTTGAAAAAGAGAAAGTCGTTGTTCTGAGCCCAGAGGAACAAAAGACTCAAGTTCAACTTGAAATATTAAACTCAAAACCCTCAGTAATGCTCTTGCATTTAATAAAACTAATTTGAGCTTCCATTCCAACAGTCTGCATCTTTGGAACATCTCTAATTGCATGTGGTCATGCTAACAGCTAACATTTGCATGACAAGAAAAAAGTGTTTTGTGGTTACTACAGAAGGACTTTTAATCCTGGGATAATAATCTACTGATTGTGTCAGCTTGAACAGACCTCTGCGTAGGCCAAAAATACTTCTCTTAAGGTCCCATGGAACCTTTAGCAGCTCATATCTGTGGCCCCTTACAACAAAATGGCAAAGGAAACCCCCAAAAATGCAGCCAAAAATTATGAAGTCATTCATTCATAACATTAGATCGAATCCTAGAAACCGCATCACCAACATCCTCCTACATTTTATGAAGTAAATCTATAGAAGAAATATAATTTTTCAAAGTACAGGAAGTGAAGACACAGTACAGAAAAGGGAGAGAAAGGAAAGAGTTAAAAATAAGTTTGAGTTTTAAAAAAAAACCTGAACAAGAGTAGGCATAAAAATAATCCAGAACTGCAAGTTGTAGATATATTACACATGAGAAAACATGAGAATTGATAGTAATTTACTCATAAATAGTAACAAAGGATGTCTCTTGGTTATAGATAGAATTGTCATTTCTGAAGATGTAAATCTAGCTCATAAAAACAGCAAACCCAGTTTTCTATATTAGTTCATACCATACTCCTGCTTTCTTGCTCAAATGATAATTCCACATAGAGCTTTAAGCATCTTAAATCCCATGACATTGAAGTCGTTTTTAAATTTTGTTTTTCCTTTCTGTTGGGCCCTTGTTTTTACAACTCTTCTTCTACAATTAGAAGTACTAACTTCAGCTACTTAGAATGCTCATCTCAGTATTGTTTGGTTCCTCTGAATTTCTGCACTCCATGGGACCACCACTTCCAAAGACCCTTGAACAACCCATTGTATGTGCAATAAGGAATATGGTTTCTAAAATTACATGACTTTCCCATGTTAGTATCTCCAGGTCTAACCTAATTCCAATAGCTGCTTTTGACTTCTACTTCTGGAATACTGAAGTGAATGCCAAAGTTTTGGGAAAAGAATAATGCTATTAAAATTAGATTTAAGTTTCCTTACATTCTTTGTGAAGAGTGACACTTCAAAAAAATACTTCTTGTCTCCAATTTGTTTTGAAATCCCAGTTAACATACGATGTAATATTAGTTTCAGGTGTAGAACTTAGTGATTCATCACTTACAACACCTGGAATTCATCATAAGTGCCCTCCTTAATCCCCAGGACCTATATATCCCACCCCCCTCCACCTCCTTTCTGGTAGCCATCAGTTTGTTCTCTATTGTTAAGAGTCTGTTTCTTGGCTTTCTCTTTTTTTCTCCCTATGTACATTTATTTTGTTTTTGAAATTCCACATACGAGTGAAATCATAGGGCATTTGTCTTTCTCTTACTGACTTATTTTGCTTAGGATAATACTCATTAGTTCCATCTACATCATTGCAAACAGCAAGATTTCATTCTTTTGTATGACTGAGTAATATTCATTATATATATATGAATGTATATATGCACATACATATACAGCACTTCTTTAAGCATTCATCAGTCGATGGAAATTTGGGCTCTTTTCATATTTTGGTTATTGTTGATAATGCTGCTATTAATAACAGAATGCATGTATACCTTTGAATTATTGTTTTTGTATCTTTTGGGTAAATACCTAGCTGTGTAATTGCTGGGCCATAGGGTAGTTGAATTTTTAAAGTTTTGAGAAACCTCTATACTATTTTCTAAAGTGACTGCATAAGTTTTCATTCCCACCACAGTAAGAGGGTTCCCCTTTGTTCACATCCTCTTCAACACCTAATGTTTCCTGTGTTGTTAATTTTAGACATTGTGACAGCTGTGAAGTGATACCTCATTGCAGTTTTGATTTGTATTTCCCTGATGATGAGCAATGTTGAGCATCTTTTCATGTGTCTGTTAGCCATCTGGATGTCTTCTTTGGAGAAGTGTCTATTCATGTCTTTTGCCCATTTTTAGATTGTTTTTGTGTGTTGGGTTTTATAAGTTCCTATATATTTTGAGTGCTAATCCTTTATCATATGCCATGTATACACATCTCCAATTGCAAAGGTTGCCTTTTGATATTCTTGATTGTTTCCTTTACTGTGCAGAAGCTTTTTATCTTGATGAAGTCCCAGTAGTTTATTTTTGCTTTTGTTTCCCTTGGCTCAGGATACATATCTGGTAAGTTGCTACAGCTGATGTCAAAGAGGTCACTGCCTGTGTTCTCCTCTAGGATTTTAATGGTTTCCTGTCGCACATTTAGGTTTTTGTTCTGTTTTGCATTTACTTTCTTGTATGGTGTGAGATAGTAGTGTGGTTTCATTCTTTTGCAGGTTGCTGTCCGATATTCCCAGCACCATTTGTTGAAGAGACTGTCTTTTTCCTATTGGATATTCTTTCCAATATTTGTTGAAAGATTACTTGACCATATAGTTGTGGGTTTATTTCTGCGTTTTCCATTCTGTTCTATTGGTCTATTGGTCTGCTTTTGTGCCACTACCATACTGCCTTGATCACTACAGTTTTGTAATACAACCTGAAGACTGGAATTGTGGTGCCTCTAGCTTTGCTTTTCTTTTTCAAGGTGCTTGGGCCATTTGGGGTCTTTTGTGGTTCCACACAAATTTTAGGATTACTGTTTCTAGCTCTGTGAAAAATTCTGGTGATATTTTGATAGGGATTGCATTAAATGTATAGATTGTATTGGGTGATTACACACCTTAACAATATTTGTTCTTCTAATCCATTAGTATGGCATGTTTTTCCATTTCTTTGTGTCATCTTCACTTTCTTTCATCAGCATTTTATGCTTTTCAGAGTACAGATCATTTACCTCTTTGGTTAGTTTTATTTCTAGCTATCTTGTGGTTTTTAATTCAATTGTAAATAGGATCAATTCCTTGATTTCTCTTTCTGCTCCTTCATAATTGGTGTATAGAAATGCAGCAGATTTCTGTATTTTGGTTTTGTACCCTACGATCTTATTGAATTATTGTATAAGTTCTAGCACTTTTTTGGTGCAGTGTTTTGGGTTTTCTATATAGAGTATGATGCCATCTACAAATAGTGAAAGTTTGACTTCTTTCTTGCCAATTTGGATGAATTTTATTTCCTTTTGTTATCTGATTGCTGAAGCTAGCATTTCTAGTACTACGTTAAACAATAGTGGTGAGAGTGGACATCCCTGTTTTATTCCTGAGCATAGAACAAAAGCTCTCAGTTTTTTCCCATTGAGGATGATATTAGCTGTGGGTTTTTTTGTATATGGTGTTTATGATGTTGAAGTATGTTTCCTCTAACCTTACTTTGTTGAAGGCTTTTTATCAAGAATAGAGCTTTGGAGCACTTGGGTGGCTCAGCAGGGCATTCGACTCTTGATTTCAGTTCAGGTCATGATCTCACAGATCATGAGATTAAGCCCTGCATCAGGCTCTGTGCTGGCAGTGCAAAGACCGCTTGTGATTCTTTCCTCTCTGTTTGCTCCTCCCCCATTCACCTTCTCTCTCTCTCTCTCTAAAAAATAAATAAATAAACATTTAAAATAATAGAGCTTTACTTTGTCATATGTTTTTACTGCATCTATTGAAAGTATCATATGGTTCCTAACCTTTCTTTTATTAATGTGGTGTATCATGTTCATTGATTTGCAAATATTGAACTACTCTTGCAGCCCAGGGATAAATCCAAATTGGTCATGGTGAATGTTTTAATGTACTGTTATATTCAGTTTGCTAGTTTTTTATTATGAATTTTTGCATCCATGTTCATCAGGGATATTGGCCTGTACTTCTGTTTCTTAGTGGAGTCTTTGTCTAGTTTTGGTTTTTGAGTAATGCTAGCCTCATAGAATTAATTTGGAAATTTCCATATATATATATATATTTTTTTTTGAATAGTGTGTGAAGAATAGGTATTAAGTATTCTTTAAATGTTGGGTAGAATTTCCCTGTGAAGACATTTGGCCTCGGACTTGGGTTTATTGGGAGATTTTTTGTTACTCCTTCAAATCTGTTCAAATTTTCTATTTCTTCCTATTTCAATTTTGGTAGTTTATATGTTTGTCAGAATTTATTCATTTATTCTAAGTTATCCAATCTGTTGACATACAGTTTTTTATAATATCCTTTTGTGATTTTTTATTTTGTGTTTCTCTGGTGTTCTTCAGTATTTCCCCTAATTTGTGATTTTATTTGGATCCTTTCTCTTTTCTTTTTGATAAGTCTGGTTAGGGGTTTATCAATTTTACTAATTTTCTTATAGAACCAGCTCCTGGGTTTATTGATCTGTTTTGTGTTTTTTTTTTTAGTTTCCTTATCATTTATTTCTACTCTCGTCTTTATTATTTCCCATCTTCTGCCGACTGTAGGCTTTGTTCTTTCTTCTAGCTCCCTTACATGTAAGGTTACATTATTTATTTGAGATTTTTCCTGCTTGTTGAGGTAGGCCTATATTGCTATATACTTCCCTTAGGACTACTTCTGTTGCATCCCAAAATTTTTAGACTATTGTGTTTTCATTTGTTTCCATGACATTTTTAATTTCTTCTTTGTTTCCCTGGTGGACCTATTCATGCTTTAGTAACATGTTTTTTAACCTCCATGTATTTGTGGCCTTTTCAATTTTTTTTCTTTAGGTTAACTTCAAGTTTCATAGCATGTAATCAGAAAATATGATCTCAATCTTTTTGTGCTGGTTGAGGCCTGAATTGGGACATAGTATGTGATCTGTTCTGGAGAATGACCCATGTACGCTTTCTGTCTCCAAAATATATGTAAGAGTATCTTAGCCTACGCTCTCCAAAAACGGAGCTTGAGGCAAAATTCACATGCTAGCATTTTATTGGGAAGGTGTAATCTCAGGAACACAAGGATGGAGGAGAAGGGCAATGAGCTAAAGCAAGAACTGAGGGAACCTTTATGAAGCTTAGCACAGTTTCTACAGACAGCATAGTTAGTTACACCATCTTACTGATGTCTATGGTGAGGTGATGTGAAAAGGTTGTAGCTCAGAACATTCTGTCATAGGAAGAAGGTGGGAGTATTTATTCCAGCCACATTCCCATAAATGGTTTTTGTTGCTCAAAGTCATCACAGGGCTATTAACTCCCTCACACTTCGCTGTTTGTTACTTGGTCCCTCTGGGATATAGTCACAATATCTCCTGAGAACAGCAGTGCCATCTTCTGTGCTGTGTATCATAAAGCTGCAGGGTGGCAATAAGATTAACTGACCAGAGGCCTCTAGTTTGATATAGTAGGAAAGCATTAAGGCTAGAGGTAAGGCCCTATGAGGTCATAACCTAGGTGCCTGCAGCAGCTGCAGCACCAGTCACAATATTACAGTGTATGATCTCTTTCATGAAGACATTGATGCCTCCCAATGAATGTCTCTAACAAAGATCAATACCTCCTATCTATGGACTGCAAGGAGGAAACTTATCCCAGGTGATCTTGCTACATGGCCAGACATAGACTATCATGAAAACATGGCAATAGTAAATTTAGAGTATATTGAGGGAAGGAATAAAATGCAAGGAAAGATATATTGAGAAACTATTGAAAAAAAAATAATTCTGTTGACCATCATACAGAATTACAACTTGTTGACTTACTACCCTCCTATGTCATCCAGAATTCCTATTCCTCTTCCCAGCTTCTCTTTTTGCCATGGCACATAGTACTTTCTATTGTCTTATAAAATTTGCTTAGTAACATGTTTGGTTTATTGCCTACCTACCTGACTATACTATAAAGGCTACAAGGTCATGGAATTTCATCTGTTTTATTGATTGAATAATCCTAGAAACTACAAAGTCCCTTTACCTAGCAAAGTTCAATAAAAATTTATCAGTGAGTTAATCAATGTGGAGAAGGAAACAAAATGGTATATTAAAATCAGACATTTTCTGATTAAAATAGAAGAAAATCCTATCTAGAATGTTTGAGAATGGGGATTCATTTGCTCATATGTCTAAAAAACCCCAAATAGGCCTAGCTTTGTGTTTAGCATGGGGAGGACTTGCAAATCTGTCACCAGTCTCTGGTTCAATGCCTTGATTCTTCCTTTCCTCTATTTCTCCTGGTAGGAACTACAATAGCCGCTCACAACTTCCCAGATACAATTCCACTGTGAAAAAGAAAGTATTTCTTTAGTGATGGTCAAAAGCCCCAGGGTCACATATGATTTGGGCTTCATTCAGTTTCTTAGGACCAGAACAGTGTAATGTGTTGTCTGGCAGAGTCTTGGGCCACACATGCCCCACAAGCCAGGGAGAGGGCAGCTTCATCAGAAATGCATGGGTTATATATGAAAATGTTTTAAAGAAATCATGACTGAAAACATAAGGATTTTCCTAAACTGCAAACTATTTCAGAAATTGAATGAAAATACTATGGAGAAGTGTGTGCAAATAGGGAGGCCTCATTCAGCCCCAATCTCTCCTACCCTGAAAATCTCACATTTAATCCATAGTGTCATGTGACATGTGTCTATAAAAGCATTAAGCATGTATTATCAAAATGCCAAAGAAATTGTAGAAGAACATAAAACGATCATTTGTAAAGAAAAAATAATACAAAAATTAAGTTGTATTTAGCCCAATGTTGTGCCTGACTATAAAAATAAGAAAAAGTCTAGTAGACTCTTATTTGTATTTCAAAGTATAAGTATATAGTCCCAAATATGCTAGCTTATTTTTATTGCCATCAAGTTCTAAAGCCTTCTGATAATTTGTTAATCTAGTGTTTATAAAAAGAACTCCTAATTTAAAAATGGATGTTAAAATCAGTACGAATATATATAAACGATACATGAAATGAACTTTCTGCAGTTCACATTTAGTCCATTTAATAATCTACCTTTTCCAAATAAAGACATTAAGCCATTTTTGGAACAAACAACTAGTATGGATAATAATTTATTTTCTGATATGACTCCCCATTCTTTTTAAGGTTTTGCCTCTTCTCAACATTTATAAGTATACACATTTGGAATTTTAAGGCAATACAACCAGGAACAGATTATATCTAAATATAGAGAAGAGCTCTATTATATTATCTTTAGTTTAGCTTTAAAACTATCAATCACATTAGAATTATGAGTCAATTTATTTAAAGTAATATCATATGTCAGCTAAAGAGGTTTCCCTATATAATTATCACATTATAATCAGTTAAATGAGTATTAATTATTTTGGCATTATCTCCTGCAGTAAATACTTAAAGTTAAGCCTCTATTAAAACATATCATTCTTGTTAAAGAATGATCCCTTGTATATCTCAGCCAAAGAACATTAGCCTTGGAATGGACCCACAGATCATCTAATTAGAAATTACTCATCTGACATGTACATAAGCTCTTCTCACCTCTAACTTTAGCTAGAAGAAAAATCTCATAATCCAATGCTATTTCCAATAAATATTTCCTTCTCTTCTTACATTCCATCACTTTAAGTTTAAAACCTATAGAGTATGTTCAAGTTTTTTTAATTTGGTTACTGATTTAAAAACAAAAGTATCTGCTTGATTGATATTTAATCAAATATAGCTCAGAGTATTTCTAGGCTTTTCTAGACCAGGTATCTTAAAAAGACCATTCTGCCAAGTACATCACCTCAGAATTTCACTTACTTTAAAATCTCATTCAGTTATTTCAAGGAGTTCCTGGGGTGTCACATAAAGGTCATTGAGTGCTCATGTACCCACAGGGTATGAGTATCCCAGTGGGAAGACCACTGAGTTATAGTAAGAGAACTGTAACACACACACATACACACAGAAACAGTACGTTCTTCCTCACCTTACCATACTGTCAGTGGACTTAGAATTTTTCCTTGAATAAGTATTGAAAATTCCTTTTATTATGTCTATGTCAATATTATTCACAGCTGAAACATGTAACATATTATGATGACAGTTTATTTCTTGTAAACATTTACTTGAGAACTGAATTTTTTTACATACTTTTTTATTGAAAAATGACACGTAGAAAGATATATACGTTAGAAGTGTTTGTCTCAGTGAATTTTAATGTAGTGAACACATCCGAAAATCCAAACCTACCAAAAAAAAAAAAAAAAAGAATACTATCAGAATCCAAGAAGATTCCTCCTGCCCCCTCCCAGTTGTTACCATCCCCAGAGGTGGTCATCAGTATCAGTATTTATATCCTAGGGCACTCTTTTGTTTGTTGCTTTTTTCACTAAACATTACCTTTCTGACATTGATTTGCTGTATAGTATTCCATCATGTGCATATACCACAATGTATTAATTCTGTTGATAAACGCGTGAATTTTTTCCAGCTTTTTACTATAGTAAATGATGCTGTTCTGTTGATTATATAACCAGGATCAGAATTACTGGGTTACAGGGTTTATGTATGCTAGGTTTTATAAACATCATTAAATCTCCAAGTGTATGCACCAATTTAAACTTTATTTAACAATATGAGTGTCTTGACCATTCCACATTCTCATGAATTTTTGGTATTTTCCTGGATTTTAAATTTTATCCATTGGATACATTTATGGCTATAAGTAATTATGAAGGCTTTTGTTTTTATTGGAGCACAACATTCATTCATTAAAAACAACAGAATACAGTACATCAAAGCAAACATTTGCATGTCCTATGAAAACCAAGATTCTGAAATTACACTATAATATGGAAAAAAAAGTGTTCTAAATGGGATGACTACATAACTTATCATTCAAAAAGGGACTATAGGTGAGAAACCAAATTATTCCTGACATTTATCACCCACACTGCCAAAGAGATTTTCTTACAAACCTTAAAACACAGTTAGTACCATAAATTTGCATAAATATGATATGTAAATCAACCTTGAAGATTTATAAAATTTCCTTAGAAAGTATTGCACTTAATTCTACAGGTAGCAGTTCTGTGGCAATAGAGAAGTTTAAAAACAAAACCCAACATTTCTTTTTATTTTTCAATTAAATGTATTCCAATTGTGATTTTAATGTGCATCGTCCTATTAACAAATAAAATTGAGCATCTTTTCATGTGTATTGGTCATCTACATATTGTTTTTTTTATGGAATGCCAGCACAAGTCTTTTGAATTTGAGCAGGCATATCTAGTAGATTTTCTACCTTACTTTAGTGATTTATAGGAGTTGTTTCTATTTCCTTTGTATGAGTTGTCAACAACGTGTATTGGAAATATTTTCCCCCACTCAGCAACATGTTGTTCAGTAGTGTCTTTATAAACAAAAGTTCAATTTTAATATAGTTCAATTTATTGTTTTTTTTTTCTGTGTGGTACATGCTGTTTGTTTCTGATTTCAAAACAAATATCTATATTCAAAGGTCAGATATCTAATGTTGTCATCTAAAATCTTTATTGTTTTACCTTTCACCTTTACATTTCCATTTAAAATTAGTTTGGGTTTATAGTGTGAGGTGCAAATTAGGATTTCTTTTTTGTCAGATGCCTTTCCAATAGATATAGCAGCATTCATTGAATAGACCAGCTTTTCTCTCACTTTGTTCCCAAACAAGAGATAATTTAAGCATGGGTCCATTTATGTTTCATTGATTTATCAGTCTAACCTTATGCCACAGTGCATTTTCCTTATCATTGTACCTTCATGATAAGCTTTTATAGCTAACAGTACATACATACCCTCCACCTTTGTTTTCTTTTTTTTCCCATGAAAAACATTTCTTTTAATTGAAGTATAGCAAATACACAATGTTACATCAGCATCAGATGTACAGTGTAGTAATTCAATAATTCTATTTGGTCTTCTATGCTTATCACACATGTAGCTACCATTTGTCACCATATAATGCTCTTATAATATCATGGTCAGTATTCCCTATGCTGCAACTTTCATCCCCATGACTTATTCATTCCATGACTTTATCTTTCACTCTCCTTTCCCCTTTTGGCCCATCTTTCCACCCCCCTCCCCTCTGGCAACCATAACTTTGTTCTCTGTATTTATGACTGTTTCTACTTTTTTGTTTGTTTATTGGTTTGTTTTGTTTTGTTTTTAGATTTCATATGTGGAAAAAAAAGGTGGCTTTGGTCTTTCTCCGTCTGACTTATTTCACTTAGCATCATACCCTCTAGGTCCATCCATGTTGTCACAATTGGCAAGATCTCACGGGTTTTGATAGCTGAGTAATACTCCACTGTTCACATCTACCACATCTTCTTCATCTCTTCTTCTCTGGATGGACACTTGGGTTGCTTCCGTATCTTGGCTATTGTAAGTAATGTTGCAAATAAACATCCAGGTGCATCTATGTTTTTGAATGGGTATTTTTGTTTTCTTTATGAAAATACCCAGTACTGAAATTACTGGATTATATGGTATTTCTATTTTTAGTTTCCTGAGGGAATTTAATACTGTTTTCCACAGTGTCTGCACCAGTTTACATTCTCACTCACTAACAAGTGTGACAAGATATAGCTTTGTATTTCTCTTTTTAATTCCAGGATAGGTAGCATACAGAGTTATATTAGTTTGAGGTGTACAATATAATGATTCAACAGTTCTATTCACTTCTCAGTGCTTATAAGTGTATTCTTAATCCCCTTCATCTATTCAAAACATCCCTTTACCCACCTTCCCACTGGTAACCAGTGGTTTGCCCTCTATAGTCAAGAGTATGTTTTTTGGTTTGTGTCTTTTCAGTTTTGTTTGTTTGGTTTGTTAAAATTCACATATTAGTGAAATTGTATGGCATTTGTCTATCTCTTATTTACTTCATTTAACAGTATACTCTCTAGATCCATCCATGTTGTTATAAATGACAAGACTTTATTCTTTATTATGGCTGAGTAATATTCCATTGTGTGTTTGTGTGTGTCTGTGTATGTGTCTGTCTATCCATCCATCCACCCACCACATCTTCTTTATCTATTGATGGACATTGGGGCTGCTTCCATGTTTCGCTATTGTAAATAATGCTGCAATAAACATTGGGGTGCATTTATTTTTTTTCAAATTAGTGTTTTCACATTCTTTGGGTAAATACCCAGTATTGGAATTACTGGATCATATAATAGTTCTATTTCTAAATTTGGAGGAAACTCTCCACTGTTTTCCACAGTTGTTGCACCAGTTTGCATTCCCACCAACAGTGCACCAGGACTTCTTTTTCTATGCATTCTTACCAACTCTTGCTGCTTCTTGTGTTTTGGATTTTAGCCATTATGTGTGAGGTGTGAGGTGATAATTCATTGTAGTTTTGATTAACTGTTCCCTGATGATGAGTGATGTTGAGCATCGTTTCATGTGTCTGTTGCCCATCTGTATGTCTTCTTTTTAGAAATAGTTCATGTCTCTAGCTCATTTTTTAATTATATTATTCGTATCTTTAATATTGAATTGTATCAATTCTTTATTTGGATACTATTTCATTTGCAAGGATCTTTTCCCATTCTCATGTTACCTTTTAGGTTTGTTGATTATTTCCTTTGCTGTGCAGAAGATTTTGATTTTGATGTAGTCTCAATAGTTTGTTTTGATTTTGTTTCCCTGGCCTCAGGAGACAGATCTAAACCAAGTTGTGATGGCCAATGTCAAAGAAACTACTGTCTGTGCTCTCTTGGAGGATTTTAATGGCTTCAGGTCTCATGTTTAGGTCCTTAATCTATTCTGAGTCATTTGTGTGTGTGTGTGTGTGTGTGTGTGTGTGTGTGTGTGTGTGTGTGTGGTGCAAGAAAGTGGTCTAGACAGGAGACTGTCTTTTTCATACTGCAAATTCTTGTTTCCTTTGTCAAAGATTAATTGACCACATAATCGTGGAGATATTTCTTGGCTCTCTGTTCTGTTCCATTGATCCATGTGTCTATTTTTGTGTCAGTACTGTACCATTTTGATTACCACAGCTTTGTAGTATATCTCGTTATCCAGGATTGTGATACCTCCAGTTTTGTTCTTTTTTGAGATTTATTTGACTATTTGGGATCTTTTATAGTTTCGTACAAATATTAGGATTATTTGTTCACTGCTGTGAAAAATGCTCTTGGTATTTTGACAGGGATTGAATTAAATCTGTAGTTTCTTTGGGTGGTATGGACATTTGCTCTTCTAGTCCAGGAACATAGAATATCTTTCCATTTGTGTCATCTTTAATTTCTTTTATCAGTGTTTTATAGTTTTCAGAGTATATATCGTGTAGTTCCTTGGTTAAGTGTATTCCTAGGTATTATTTTTGGTGCAATTTTAAATGGGATTGTTTCCTTTTCCTGTGACCTTACTGAATTCATTTGCAAGTTCTAACAGTTTTTGGGTGGAGTCTTCACAGGTTTTTGGATTATAATCCCATGTCATTAGCAAATAGTACAAGTTTTCCTTCTTCCTTACTGATCTGAATCCCTTTTATTTCTTTTTCTTGTCCAATTGCTGTGACCAGGACTTCCAGTACTATGTGAATAGAAGTGGTGAGAGTGGGCATCCTTCTCTTTTCCTGAACTTAGGAAAAATGCTGTCAGTTTTTCACCATTGAGTTTGATGGTTGATGTTGGCTTTCATATACAGAATTTATTATATTGAGATATGTTCCCTCTAAATCTACTTCGTGGAGTTTGTTTTTTTTTTTTTATCATGAATGGATGTTGTACTTTTTCAAATGCTTTTTCTTCAATTATTGAAATGATCATATGGTTTTTATCCTTTCTCTTGTTGATGTGGTGTATCACATTGATGGATTTGTGAACATCGAACCACCTTTGCATCCCAGGAATAAATCCCATTTGATTGTGGTGAATGATTTTTTTAAATGTATTGTTGCATTCAGTTTGCTAATATTTTGCTGAGGATCTTTGCATTTATGTTCATTAGAATTACTGGCTTGTAGTTCTCTTTTTTGTAATGTCTTTATCTGGTTTCGATGTATGGGTAATGCTGGCCTCATAGAATTAATTTTGAAGCTTTCTCTTCTCTTAAATTTTTTGGAATACTGACTGTGAGGAGAATAGGTATTCTCTCTAAATGTTGAGAATTCACCTGTGAAGCCATCTGGCCCTGGACTTTTGTTTGTTGGGAGTTTTTTTTTATTACTAATTCAAATTCATTGCTAGTATTTAATAAAAAATCTCAAATTTTCTATTTCTTTCAGATTCAGTTTGGAAGGATATATGTTTCTAGGAGTTCATCTACTTCTTCTAGGTTTCCCAGTTTGTTGTCCAACATTCTCTTAAAATTGTTTGTATTTCTGTGGTGTTGATTGTTATTTCTCCTCTTTAATTTCTCATTTTTTTATTTGAGTCCTATTTTTTTTTTTTGAGTCTGGTTAAAAACTTAACAATTTTGTTCATCTTTTCAAGGAACCACCTCCCAGTTTAATTGATATGTTCTATTGTTTTTATAATTAGAATTTTCAGTATGTTTCTTTATGCTCTAATCTTTATTATTTTCTTCCTTCTACTGGTTTGGGGCTTTATTCTTCTTTTTTTAGCTCTTTTAGGTATAAAATTAGGTTGGTTGAGATTTTTCTTGTTTCCTTTTATATAGGCCTGTATTTCTGTAGACTTTGCTGTTAGAACAGCCCTTATTGCCTGTTAAAGATTTTGGAACATTCTGTTTTCATTTTCATTTACATGGAGATATATTGTTCGATTTCCTCTTTGATTTGTTGATTAACCCATTCATTGTTTTTAGCATGTTATTTAACTTCCACGTATTTGTGTTCTTTCCAGATTTTTTCTTCTGCTTGATTTCATAACATTCTGACTAGAAAAGATGTATGGTATGACTTTGATCTTTTGAATTTGTTGCTACTTGTTTTGTGGCCTAATATGTGATCTCTTCTGGAGAATGTTCCATGTGCTCTGAAAAGAATTGTATTTTGCTGTTCTAGAATGGAATATTCTTAATATATCTGCTAGATTCACCTGGTCCAATGTATCATTCAAAGCCACTGTTTCTTTGTTGGTTTTCTGTTTGGATGATCGATCCACTGATGGAAATGGGGTGTTAAATTCCCATACTATTGTTATATTACTATTAATAACTTCTTTTATGTTTGTTATTAACTTTTTATATATTTGGGTGCTCCCACATTAGATGTGTATATATTTACATTTTTATATTTTTTGTTGGATTTTTCCCTTTATAAGCATGTAATGACCTTCTTTGTCTCTTGTTAGAGTCTTTGCTTTAAAGTCTATTTTTTTCGGGTCGCCTGGGTGGCACAGTAGGTTAAGCGTCCGACTTCAGCTCAGGTTACGATCTCATGGTCCGTGAGTTCGAGCCCAGCGTTGGGCTCTGGGCTGATGGCTCAAGGCCTGGAGCCTGCTTCCGATTCTGTGTCTCCTTCTCTCTCTGCCCCTCCCCTGCTCATGCTCTGTCTCTCTCTGTCTCAAAAATAAATAAAAACGTTAAAAAAAAATTTAAAAAAAATAAAGTCTGTTTTTTTCAAATATAAGTATTACTACCTCAGCTTCCTTTTCACTTATATTTGCATGATAAATGCTTTTCCATCCCTTCTTTCAACGTGCATGTGTATTTAGGTCTGAAATGAGTCTTTTGTAGGAAATTATCGATAGGTCTTGCTTTTTGATCCATTCCATCACTCTGTCTTTTGATTAAAGCATTTAGTCAATTTACATTCCAAGTAATTATTGATAGATATGTACTTATTGACCTTTTGTTACTTGTTTTATTGTGCTTTTTTGTAGTTCTCTTTTTTTCTTCTCTCATGATTTGTTGGCTTTCTTTAGTAATAAACTTATCTTTTTTTGTAAATCTATTACTGGTTTTTGATTTGTGTTAACCATTAGATTTGTCTATAACATCTTATGCATACAGCAGTGTATATTAAGTTGCTTAAATCTGAACCCATTCTTGATTCTTCTCTGCACTCTCACAATTTAGGTATGTGGTGGCATGCTTTATGTCCTTTTATTTTGTGAAACTCTTGACTGATTTTTACAGATACACTTATTTTACTGCTTTTGTGCTTCCTACTTTTCTTATTCTTATGTATGGCCTTTTCTTTTCATTCAAGCAATCTCCTTTAACATTTCTTGTAGGGCTGGTTTAGTAGTTATGAATTCCTTTAACTTTTGTATGTCTCAAAAACTCTATTTTTTCTATTATGAGTGATAGAGGTATTCTTGGCTGGAGGTTCTTTTCTTTAAGCACTTTTAATATATTACGCCACTCCTTTCCAGCCTTCAAAGGTTCTGCTAAAAAATCATCTCTTTACCTTATGGGCCCCTTGTATGTAACTACTTACTTTTCTTTTTGTACTTTTAAAATTCTCTCTATATCACTATTTTGCCATCTTAATATCTGTGTGCCTTAGTATGAACATTTTTGGGTTGAATTTGTTGGGGGCTCTCTATGCCTCCTGAATCTAGATGTTTGTTTCTCCCACAGACTGAGAAATTTTTCAGCTTTTCTTTTTACTTCTTCAATACATTTTCTGCCTCCTCTCTCGCTTCTCCTGGGATCCTTAAAATGCAGATGTTATTATGCTTGTTGAGTTCCTTGAGTCTATTTTCTTTCTTTTCTCTCTCTCTCTCTTCCTTATTCAGCTTGATTTATTTCCATTACTATGTCCTCCAGGTCACTGCCCTGTTCTTCTTCTATCTAGTATTTATTCCCTCTAGTGTATTTCTAATCTTAGTTATTCAGTTCTTCACTACTGATTGGTCCTTTTTTTTTATATTTCTCCCTCTTTGTGGAGCGTCTGTCATACTCTATTCTTTTCTCAACTCCCATATGCATCTTTATGACCATTACTTTGGGTTCTCTATTAGGCATATTACTTATCTCCATTTCATATAGTTCTGCTGCTGTGATTTTGTTCTGTTCTTTCATTTCGGATATATTCCTCTGCCTGCTCATTTTTTCTAACACTCTGTGTCTGTTTCTATATGTTAGTGGTCTTAAGAAGAAGATGTCCCATAGTGCCATATGGTACAGTGTTCTCTTTTCACCAGAGCCTCGCACTTTAAGAGTATCTCCTATGTGTTTTGCATAAATCTTGCTATTGTAACTGAGCCATTTTTACCTCAGTCCAATTGTTTGCAATGGGTCTCTTTGCTTATTGGCAGGGTTTGGTCCCTATGTTGTTAGTGAGTCAGTCTGGGATCAGTCTGGGTTTGAGTTGAGTCAGACCAGGAATTTTCCAGAGATCTAGGAGCATTGACCTGCAAAGCACTTCCCCTGTGTTGTTCCTTGAGAAGCTGTTATTGGTGGGCAGGGTCTGTAATCAGACCAGATGTCTGCCCCTAGCCCACGGTTGGGCTATGTATGTATGTATGTAGTATGTAGACTGGTATATGTGATTATATTCCCTCTCCCAGGGTCAGGAGTCACTTTAGAGTGGTGTTGGCCCATGTCATGAATGCTTGCACACTGCCAGGCTTGTGGCACAGCTTTGGATGGGCTATAGTGAAGGGCATATTGGAGAGGGCAAGTCTGCATGACAGTGTAGGGGATGGGCATATGGAGCCAATAAGGTTGGTGCTGCCCTTCCCTGGAGGGACCTGCAGCAACCAAGGACTGAGGCAGGCCATGGAAAGCCTGGGTGGCTCAGACTGTTAAGTGTCTGATTCTTGGTTTCAGTTCAGATCATGATATCACGGTTTATGCGTTCGAGCCCCATGTCAGTCTCTGTGCTGATGGTGAAGAGCCTGATTGGGAATCTCTCTTTCTCCCTCTGTCTCTTCCTCAGTATAAATAAATAAACAAACTTAAAAAGAAAAAAAGGAACTGAGGCAGACGAGTTTCGAGGGGGCAGATCTGTAGAAGCTTGCGGAGGTGAGTGCTGGTATTAACAAGGTTTTCTCAGAGCTGTTGTGGAAGGGGATGTGGAGCTGGACCTTCAGCCCAGGCCTGGCTGAAGTGAGTGTGTCCTCAGGAGAAAATGGGGGCTGGATGTGCTCTTAGCAAGTTAGGTATCCAGTGTTGGTATCACGTTGGTGGCACAGGTGGCCCTGTGTCTAGGCTGGAGGATGGGGTGGGGCTGGGGGGGAGAGGGGCAGGTGGGTACAGAAATAGTGTTATAAACTCCTCCAATCCCAGAGAAGTCTTCCAACAATCCATGACCTGCCTGCATTTCTCTGAGTTTAGAAAATAAATCTCCATCCCCTTTTCCTCATTGTTCAAAGAGCATCTTGTATGTTGTATCTCTACAGGGCTAATTGTTATGCTCTACTGAAGTCAACAATGCTGTTGGTATGTATTATATTGAATGTGTAGATTGCTTTGGGTAGTATGGATATATAATAATATTCTAATCCATGAGCATGGAATATGTTTCTATTTGTCACCTTCAATTTCTTTCATCCATGTTTTATAGTGTTTAGAGTACAGGTCTTTGACCTTAGTTTAGCTTATCCCTAGGTATTTACTCATTTTGGTACAATTATAAATGCAATTATTTTCTTATATTTTCTTTTTGCTACTTTGTTAGTAGTGTATAGAATTGCAACAGATTTCTGTATATTAATTGTATTCTACATTTTACTGAATTTGTCAGTTCTAATAATATTTTTGATGGAGTCTTGTTTTTTTTTAAGTATAGTATGATGTCATCTGCAAATAATGAGATTTATTTATTTATTTTTTACTTAACAATTTTGATGCTTTTTTTTTCTTGTCTGATTTCTATGGTTAGAATATCCAGTACTTTGTTGAATAACAGTGGTAAGAGTGAACATCCTCGTCTTGTTCCTGATCTGAGAGGAATAGTTCTTAGGTTGTTACCATTGAGTATGATGTTTGCTGTGAGTTTTTCTTATATTGCCTTCATTACAAGGAGATATGTTCTGTCTAAACCTAATTTGTTGAGAGTTTTTATCATTTGGTTTGCTAATATTTTGTTGAGGACTTTTACATTTACGTTCATTAGAGTTACTGGCCTGTAGCTCTATCTTTTTTTTTTGGAGTGTCTCTGATTTTGGTATAAGGGTAATGCTAGCCTCATTGAATAAATTTGGAAGCTTTATTTCCTCCTCTATTTTTTTGGAATAGTTTGAGAAGAATAGGTGTCAACTCTTCTTTAAATGTTAAGAAGAATTCATCTGGGAACACATGTGGTCCTAGAATTTTGTTTGTGAGGATTTTTTTTATTCCTGTTTCAGTTTCATGATTAATAATCAGTTCAAATTTTCCATTTCTTCTTCCTTCAGTTTTGAAAAATTATGTTTCTAGGAATTGACCCATCTCTTCTAGTTTTCCAATTTGTTGGCAAATAATTTTTTATAATATTCTCTTATAATCCCCTGTATTTATGTGATGATGGTAATTCTGTCATACCTAATTTTATATATTTGAGTCCTCTTTGTTTTCTCAATGAATCTGCCTAAATACTTACCAGTTGTGTTCATCTTTTCAAAAAACCAACTCCTGATACCATTAATCTTGTCTATTTTTTGTCTCTCTTATACGTATTTCCTAATACATAAGTCTAATCTTTATTATTTCCTCCCTTTTACTACTTTTGGGCTTTGCCCTACTTTTTGTAGCTCTTTTAGGTGTAAGTTGAGGTTGTTTGAGTGTTTGTTTTGTTTTGTTTTTTTGTAGGCCCATATTGCTATATATTTGATTCTTATAACTGCTTTTGCTGTATCCAAGATTTGAGACCACTTTGTTTTCATTTCCATTTGACTACATACATATATTTTTAATTTTTCTCTTTGATTTCTTCATTGACCCATGCTCTATTTATTAGCAAGCTGTTTAACCTCCATAAGTTTATGTTCTTTACAGATTTTTTTGTAATTGATTTCTAATGTTATACTCTTGTGATTGGAAAAGATGATTGACATGATTTCAAAATTTTTTAATTTACTGAAACCTGTTTTGTGGCCTAACCTATAATCTATCCTGGAGAATCTTCCATGTGCAATTGAAAAGAATGTGTATACTCATGTATTTAAATGAAATGTTTGGTGTACATTTGTTAGGTACAAGTAGTCTAATGTGTCATTAAGGTCATTGTTTCTTTGTTCATTTCCTGTCCACTTGATCTGTCCATTAATATAAATGAGGTTTTAAAGTCTCTTACTATTAATGTATTCTGTCAATTTCTCCCTTTATGTCTGTTAATAATGGCTATATCCTCTTATTTGATTTTTCCCTTTATCATTATGTCCTTCACTCTTTTAATCTCTTGCTAGAGTATTTATTTTAAAGTGTGATAAAAGTATTGCTACCCCAACTTTATTTTGCATCCATTTGCATGGTTTATTATTTTTAGGCCACTTATATTTAAAGTGATTATTGATAGGTATGTACTACTGCCACTTTGTCAATTATCTTTTGGTTGCTGTTGTGGTTCTTTTCTGGTTCCTTTTTCTTGCTGTCTTCCCTTGTGATTGATGTCTTTCTGTAGTGGTATGCTTAATTTTCCTCCACTTTATTTTTTGTGTATTTGTTACAGGTTTTAGTTGGTGGTTACCATGAGGTTCATATATAGTATCCTAAGTATATAGGATTCTATATTAAATTGATGGCCATTTAAATTTGAACACATTTTAAAATAACTTTTTACTCTCCCTCCTGCATGTTGTATGTGTATGCTCTAATACTTTACATCTTTTTATTCACAGTTTTCTTTTATCTTTTCTTTTCCACTTAAATATTGTTAATATTTCTTATAAAGCTGGTTAGTAGTGATTAACACCTTTAGTTTGTTTGGGAAACTCTATCTCTTCCTCAATTCTGAATTATCAATTTTCAAGTAGAGTATTCTTGGCTGTAAATTGTTTTCATTTCAGTTCTTTGAACCTATCATGCCATTCCATTCTGGCCTCCCAATGTTCCTGCTGAAAAATCAGTTGATAGCCTTAGGGAGTTTCCTCTGTATGTGTCTTTTTGCTTTTCTCTTGCTGCTTTTAAGATTTTCTAACTTTATCTTTTGACATTTTAAATATTACATTTTGTGGTATGGACTTTTTTTGGGTTAATCTTGTTTGGAACTTTCTGTGCTTCTTGAACTTAGATGTCTGTTTTCTTCCCCAATTAGGAAAGTTTTCTGTCCTCTCTCTCTCTTTTTCTGGGACTCCAAAATTAAAATGTTTGTTTACTTGAGGTTGTTGAAGAGATCCTTTGACCTATCCTCATTTTTTACTTTATTTTTTTTCATTGTTCAACTTGCGCACTTTCCATTACCTTGGCTTACAGATCACAGATTTGTTGTTCTACATCTGCTAATCTGTTGATTCCCTCTAGTGTATTTTTCATTTTAGTTATTGTATTCCTCAACTCTGATTGGTTCTTTTTTTACATTTTCTATCTCTTTGTTGAATTTCAACTTATATAGTCACATTCACTGGTGAATAATGATGGCTGTATTTTTTTCTTTCCCCTCCATTATACTTTGTCTTTTTTCTTTGCCCTCCATCCTACTTTGTTTTGCTTGCTTAGTACTAACCGTGGCCACCAGTACATTGCTGAATAGTACTAGCAGGTAAAGGGATTCTTGTGTTGTTCTCCATCCTGGGGGATAATATTTTTCAAAGTCCACTATTATGTCTTGTCTTGTCTTCTAGAAAGAGCATGAGAGTGAGGGAGAGGGAGAGAGAGAATCCCAAGCAGGCTCTGCACTGTAAATACAGAGCCTGATGGCAGGGCTCAATCTCACAAATCATTAAAGTGTGATCTGAGCAGAAATCAAGAGTCAGATGCTTAACTGGCTGAATCACACAGGTGCATCTATGTGCAGTGTTTCCTATAGAATTTTTGCAGATTTTTTTTCAGATTAAAAGTATTCCCTGTTTACCCTAGCTTGTTAAGAATTTTTTCCATAAACTGGAGTTGAACTTTGTCAAATGATTTTCTCTTCATATTTACCATATGATTTTTCTCCTTTGTTCTGCAAGTGTATTGAACTGCATTATTTTCAGATGTTAAACCAACTTTATATTCCTGAAATAGATCTAATTTTTTGTCATGTATTAGCCTTTTCATGTATTCCCGGATTCAAATAGTTATTTCAGAGGAGGGTATCAAGAGAGAAATTGGCAAGCACTGCATTTTTTACAGCAAACTACTTCAACAGTACATATATATTTTAAAAACTTACCTTGATCCTGGAAGAAGCCTGATCCATCAACTGCTCAGCTTCTATGATAAAATGCTGTCTTAAAAGAACACAAAGGACATAACCCCAAAGTTACTCTTGGAAGCATGACAAGATGATAAAAGGAAAACTATCAGTTCAAGATATATATCTTAAAAAGGTTATAATTGTTATTTTAATTCTTGGATACACATTTGCTTTCACCTCTAGTTGGTAAAACTAAGTATATGAAAATATTGAAGCACCATATAAGATTTTTGTAATATTTTTTGCAAGAAATTAGGCATATAAATTTTTTAAAGCTAAATTATAAATAGGAAGAGCTCCAAAAACAACAACAACAACAAAAAACCTTATAGGAAAGGTTGTGCACACTTTTTCACTAGAAATTGTTTAAAACATTCTTGTGATTTAAAAACACAACAAACCAGAATAAATTTCAAAGGCAAATTACATACTGGAATATTTAGCATTTGTGACAGAGCAAAGGTAAATATTACTCCTAAGGGATTAACAGCTTTACAAATATATTTTATAAATTAATCATATGAGTAGAAAAATGAACAACTGAAATAAATCATTAAGACACAAAATAAGAAATTAAATAGCTAATAAATGTAAGAAATATGTTTTTAGCAATCAAAGAAATATATGCCAACGAAAATAAACACCATTTTCAGCTATCAGACTGAAAAAATGATGTATCTCACTATTGATCAGTAGATAACAGAAATGAACATGTTCAAATACTTGAAATTCTTCTGATAGAGATATAAACCTAACATGATCTGGCCGGTTGTGGACATTTGAATGAAAAGCCTTAAAACTTTTATGCATTTACTTCTACCCACTAATTTTGCTTAAAGAAAATGATTAAGAAAAAAAAATCTTGATTGAAACTTAGAAAGGATGGTATGAAACCATTAACAATAACACAGCAGAAACCTATAATTTCATTTATATATGGGACGGAACTAAATGACTAAACAAACATAAAACAGAATCAGACATGTAAATGTAGAGAACAAATTGATGGTTGCCAGAATGGATGGGAGTGGGGGAATGGGCAATATGGGTAAGAGCTTTGAGAGATATAGCTCCCAGTTATGGAATGACTAAGTAATGGGCATAACAGGTAGAGCCCAGGGAATACACTCAACACTATCATAATAGCATTGTGTGGTAACAGATGATACTATACTTATGGTGAGGGTAACATAAAGACTAGAGTTGTGGGATCACAATATTGTACACCTGAAATTAATGTAACATTGTGTATCAACTATACTTAAAAAAATAAGTAGTCATGACAAATATTTAAAAAAATCATAGTAAAGTGAAAAAATACAGGGACACCTGAGTGACTCAGTTAAGCATTTGACTCTGGATTTTGGCCCAGGTCATGATCTAATGCTTGGTGAGTTCTAGCCTCATGGAGGGCCCTGTGCTGACAGCATAGAGCCTCACTGGGATACATTCTCTCTCTCTCTCTCCCTCTCTCTCTCTCTCTCTCTCTCTCAAAATAATAAACTTTTTCAAAAAATAAAAAAATTAAAAAGCTATATTACTGCATTAAAATAAGGTACTATTTTAGTTTTCTATTGCTGTGTAAGAAATACCTCAAATTTAACACCTTAAAAAACATCGATTTATTAGCTCACATTTCTGTTTATCACGAGTCTGGCAATGGCATGACCTGATTCTCTACTCAAGGTCATCACAAGTTGGCTATCAAACTATTTGCTGGAGGCTCTAGGGGTCCACTTCCACACTCATTTTTGTTGATAGCAGAATTCATTTCTTTGAAACTGAGTCCCCTGTTGCCTATTGCCTGTCAGCTAAAGAGTGGGAAATGCTCTCAGCTCTTAGCATCCCCTCCATCTTCTAGCAGGTAATGATATATCAAATCCTTCCTATGCTTTGAATTTTTGATTTCTCCCATTTCTGACTTCTAGATTCTGATTTAAAGGGCTCAAAGATCAGCTGATTTGAGACCCTAATACTTGTGCAAAATTCCTTCACAGTACTAGGTAGATTAGCATTTGATTGAAAAACTGAGAGGTATGGGTACCGGTGACAGAAATCTTGAAGGCTGTCTTAGAAATCAGTCTATCACAAATCGAAAATAGAATGTATTTTTACCCCCATTTATGTATAAGTGAAGGAATACTTAAAAATTTTCACATATATGCATACTTTCTGTAAGGAGAGATTCAACACTATTAACGGTTTATACATGTAAAATAATTTTAGGTGTGATTTTAATGTTCACCTTCTAATTATGAGTTTATGAATTTTTATATAATGAACATTACTACAATTATTACAAAGTGAACATACTTTGGAAGCCTTTCTAGAGGTTTATGTTTCCAGATATAAGAATCTCTTTTTAACGGATGTACCTATCAAATGATGTTACCAATATTATACTTTCAAACCAGAGACCATGTTGACAGTATCAGAACAACCTTATATAGAGGCACAAAAATACACTTAAAATTTTTGCAGTTTCTTTGAGCAGTTAAAATCCCATTTTGATTTATGCTCAATTGAGAATTAAAAGTTCAGATATTGATTTGCATAGGAAATTAGCAATTAAGTACCCATATAATTAACTTGCACCTGCCAATTGATGCAACAATTAAGTTTGCAGGTACCTTAAAAGAAACTTCTTGAAAATAATATGTTGTAGATGTTTGAAAGTACATATTTCTACACAGAGATACATGTGCCCATGAGAATGTTACCAACTACAGGGAGTATAACTGACAAAGGGCCCAGTCGCCATGGTTTGAAATGAATCAACAGGTTGGCACAGAGAGAGAACACTTTACATAGACTGCTTGCTTCCAGTGACTGAATGTAGTTGGGATACTAAGGCAGATCTGTGCTTGGGGAGTCAACATTTCCACTGCTGGGTTTGGCTCACGGACTATATATGCAAAGGCCTTACTACATGTGTGGGTAGAAATATGTCCCACCCCCCCCCCCAAGAAACGTGTTGAAATCCTAACCCCTAATGTCTGTGAATATGATTTTCTTAGAAATAGGTCTTTGCAGTTGTACTCAATTTAAAATGCGGTCACACTGGATTAGAGTGAGCCCTAATGTAATGACTGGTGTCCTTTAAGAAGAGAAGCATTTTCAGACCCAAAGGAAAGATGAACATGTGAAGACAGAGATACAAAATAAAGTGGTACAGCTACCAACCACCAACCAAAGAATGCTAAGGATTGCCATCAACCACCAGAAGCTAGGAAGAGGCAAGGAACTATCCTCCCTAGAGCCTTCAGAGAAACCATGTCCCTGCCAAAGCCTTCGTTTCAGACTTTAAGCCTCTAGAACTGTGAGGGAATACATTTCACTTTAAGTGTGTTCTCACACCCAGTTTGTGATAATTTATTATGGTAGCTCTAGGAAACTAGTATAGCACCTAACCTTCCTTTCTTTTCTCCGTGATTCAGACTCAAATCTATATAGTGGTTTGACAACATTCTCAGCCTTACCCCCTGCTCCATTACCTCTCACATAGGTATTTCCCCTAATAACATCCATATGTGATTAATTTCATTATGACTACTGTTTTTAGAGATTCTAGATGAACACAGTGCCCTACACAGAAAATGAAGCAAACCATATTCGATTTCATGTTAAATAACATTTAATAACATAAATGCGGAATTACTGATTTGAACATGTATTTACATTTCCCTGATACTGAGGTTGAATAGATCTACCTGTGTTGGTGGGCCATGAGGATGTGTATTAGCAATACACAGATTCCATGGCTATATCACAGGAGCTTGAGTCATGGTGGAAACAACCTGGATCGAGGAGTGGAGACACATGCACTCATGGAAACCACTGCAAGAAACAGATAAAAAAGGAAAGATACCTTGGATTCTTCTTTCTGTGCATCCTCAGTTTCTTGTTTAGCCAGTGTACCCATAGCCTGACATAAGGGAGCATGGGAAGCATAATTGGCAGAAGAAAGGCAAGGAATGGATCTGGTGCAAAAAAAGTAACCAGCAACTAGATTTTGCCCATTTTCTTTATGGTTTACTGGTCATATTTCTCTAATAATTTGCATGAAATTTTTACATGTTCTCAAAAGGTAGTTATAAAGTTGGAGTTGTCCTTGTCTCTAATTACTGTTTCTCTGTTTTACTGATATATAATTGACATATGTCACTATATAAATACAAGATAAACAGCATAATGACTTAAATATATTTTGAAATGATTACCACAAAAAGTTAACATCCATCAGCTTATGCTCTTAAAAAAAAGAAGAAAAATGTTTTTTTTCTTATAGAGAACCTTGAAGATCTTCTGTCTTAGCAACTTTTAAATATAGCATACAATTTTGTTTTACATTTGTCATGTACCTTACGCCTCTAATTCTAAATAAATAATAAATGAAAGTTTATACCTTTTGAACACCTCTTCCAACTCCCCCACTCCTGCCTCTGGTAGCCACAAAAGTGATTCTTTCCGTGAGTTTGGCTTATTTTATTTTTGGAATTTCTTAGAGTCCACATAAAAGTGAGACCATACATAGAGTTGTCTTTCTCTGTCAAACTTACTTCGTTTAGCATAATGCCCTCAAGGTCCGTTTTGTTGCAAATAATAGGTTTCCTTTATGGCTGAATGGTATTTCGTTGTATATATGTTCTATAACTTTTTTAACCATGTGTCTATTGAAGGACTCTTAAAATTTCTCCATGTTGTGGCTTTGTAAAGAATGGTGCAGTGAGCATGGAGGTGCGGGTATTTTTTTTTTTTTTTTTTTGATGTAGTGGGTTTTTTCGTTGAATATAATACCCAAAAGTGAAATCACTGGATCATACGGCAATTTTATTTTTGGTGTTTTGAGGAAACACCATACATTTTTTTGCTTGTTTGTTTGTTTTTTATAGCAGTTGGGCTAATTTACAATTCCAGCAGTGCAAGAGGATTCCCTTTTCTTACCATCCTCTTTAGCATTTGTTATCTCTTGCTTTTCTGATGATAGCCATTCTGGGAGGCAAAGGGTGACATCTCGTTGTTTTGATGTGCATTCCCCTAATAATTAGCGAGGTTGAGCACATTTTCAAGTACCTGTTGGTCATTTGGATATCTTCTTTAGAGAAAAATGTCTACTGAGGTTTTTTGCCAATTTTTCAATTGGATTGTTTTTGTTTGGTGGTTTGGTTTCTTTTTTCTTTCTGTCTTTTTTTCTTTTTGTTACTTATTTTCTGCCATTGAGTTGCAGCAATTCTCTACATATTTTAGATATTAACCCCTTAACTGATACATGATTTGAAAATATTTTTCTTCTTCTGTAGATTGTCCCTTGATTTTGTTGGTTTCTTTTGCTGTGCAGAAGATGTTCCAACGAATAGAGTCCCACTTACTTATTTTTCATTCTGTTGCTTGTGCAGTCTTATATCCAAAAATAAAATTGCCAAGATCTATGTCACAAAGATTTTTTTTTCTGTTTTCTTCTAAGAGTTGTGTAGTTTCCAATATTACAGTTAAGTCTTCAATCCATTTTGAATTAGTTTTTGTGAGTGATGTGAGATAAACTGGTTTCATTCTTTCATATATGAATATTCAATTTTCATAGCACCATTTATTGAAATGACACACTTTCCTCCATTGAGTTTTTGTGACTTTCTTTCAAATATTAGTTGATATATATTCACAGGTTTATTTCTGGGCTCTCAATTCTGTTTCATTGGACTATGTTTCGCTTGTTATGTCTGTTCGATACTATTTGATTACTATAGCTTTATAATATAGCTTCAAATCAGGACGTGTGATTCCTCCAGCTTTGCTTTTTTCTCAGGATTGCTTTGATTATTCAGGGTCTTTTGTAGGTTCATATAAATTATAGGATTTTTCCTCTTGTCCAGTTTTTATTTATTTATTTTCCAGTATACTTAACATATAGTGTCATATTACTTTCAAGTGTACAATATACTGATTCAACAATTCTATACAGTATTCACTGTTCATCATGGTGCTAATCATAAGAAGTATATTTTTTAATCCACTCTACATATTTTAACCACCCCCCTACCCCCATCTGCCCTCTGGTAACCATCAGTTTGTTCTGTTTATTTAAGAGGGTTTTTTTTTGTGTGTGTTTTCTTTTTGTTGTTGTTCATTTGGTTCTTTTTAAAAATGTTTCTTTATTTTCAAGAGAGTGTGAGTCAGGGAGGGGCAGAGAGAGAGGGAAACACAGAATCTGAAGCAAGCTCCAGGCTCTGAGCTGTCAGCACAGAGCCTGATGTGAGGATCAGACTCATGAAGCGAGAGATGATGACCTGAGCCAAAGTTGGACACTTAACTGACTGGGCCACCCAGGCGCCCCATTTTATTTCTTAAATTCCACATATTTGTAAGATCATATGGTATTTGTCTTTCTCTGACTTACTTCCTTATTTCACTTAGCATATACCCTCTAGGTCTATCCATGTTGTTTGAAATGGCAAGATTTTATTCCTTTTTGAGACTGAGTAATACTCCATTGTGTGTGTGTATGTATGTATGTGTACATGTATTTTTTAATGTGTATTTATTTTTGAGACAGCATGAATGGGGGAGGGAGGAGAGAGGGAGATAGAGGGGATACAAAGTGGGCTCCATGCTGATAGGAGAAAGCCCCACATGGGGCTTGAACTCAATAACCACAAGATCATGACCTGAGCTAAAGTCAGATGTTTGACCAATTGAGCCACCCAGATGGTGGACAGATTGACAGACAGATGGTGGGGTGGTTCTATATTTTGCCAATTGTAAATGCCGCAATAAACATAGAGATGTGTGTATATTTTTAAATTAGTTTTCCAATTTGAGGAGTAAATAACTGTACTGTAATTACTGAAGAGTATGGCAATTCTATTTTTAATTTTTTGAGGAATCCCCATACTGTTTCCCACAGTGGCTGCACCAGTTTTCATTCTCCAACAGTGCACAAAGATTCCTTTTACTCTACTTCTTCTTGTAGTTAGGATTTTAGCCCTTCTGACCAAGTGTGAAATGATACCTCATTGTGATTTTGATTTATATTTCCCTGGTGATGACTGATGTTGAATATCTTGTCATGTGTCAGTTGGCCATCTGGATGTCTTCTCTGGAGAATGTCTGTTCATGTACTCTGCCCACTTTTTAATTGGATTGTTTGTTTTTTGGGTGTTGTAGAAGTTCTTCATATATTTTGAATATTCTCTTTATTGGATATTTCATTTCCAAGTATCTTCTCCCATTCAATACATTGTCTTTTTGTTGTGTTTATTGTTTCTTTTGTTGTGCAGAGGCTGTTTATTTTTTTAATTTAATTTTTTATTGTTTAAAATTTACATCCAAATTAGTTAGCATATAGTGAAACAATGATTTCAGGAGTAGATTGCTTAATGCCCCTTACTCTTTTAGCCCACACCCTTCACAACCCATCCAGTAACCCTCTCTATGTTCTCCATATTCAAGAGTGTCTTCTGTTTTGTCCCCCTCCCTGTTTTTATATTAATTTTGTTTCCCTTCCCTTATGGTCATCTGTTTTGTCTCTTAAAGTACTCATATGAGTGAAATCGTATGATATTTGTCTTTCTCTAATTTCACTTAGCATAATACCCTCCAGTTCCATCCACATAGTTGCAAATGGCAAGATTTCATTCTTTTTGCTTGCCCAGTAATACTCCATTGTATATATACACCACATTTTCTTTATCCATTCATCCATGGATGGATACTTGGGCTCTTTCCATACTTTGGCTATTGTCGATAGTGCTGCTATAAACATGGGGGTGCATGCACCCCTGTATCCCTTGGATAAATACCTAGTAGCGCAATTGCTAGGTCATAGCGTAGTTCTATTTTTAGTTTTTTTGAAGAACCTCCATACTATTTTCCAGAGTGGATGCACCAGCTTGCATTGCCACCAACAATGCAAAAGAGATCATCTTTCTCAGCAGCCTCGCCAACATCTGTTGTTGCATGTCGCTGTCCAGTTTTCCCAGCACTACTTGGTGAAGAGACTATTCCATTGGATATTCTTTCCTGCTTTGTCAAAGATTAGTTGGCCATAAGTTTGTGGGTCCAGTTCTGGGTTCTCTATTCTGTTCCATTGATCTGAGTGTCTTGTCTGTTTTTGTGCAGTACCACACCATCTTGATGATTACAGCTTTGTAGTATAGCTTGAAGTCTGGGATGGTGATAAGGCTGTTTATTTTGACACAGTCCCAGTACTTTCGCTCTTGTTTCTCTGCCTAAGGGATACATTATCTAGACAAAGGCTGCTATCTCTTGGTCTCAGAAATGACTACCTGTCCTCTCTCCTAGGATTTTTATGGTTTCAGATCTCACATTTAGGTATTTAATCAATTTTGAATTTATTTTTGTGTATGGTGATAGAAAGTGGTCTAGTTTCATTCCTTTGCATCTAGCTGTCCAGTTTTCCCAGCATCACTTGCAGAAGAGAGCATCTTTTTCCCACTGCATAGTCTTGCCTCTTTGTAAAAGATTAATTGGCCATACAGTTATGGTTTTATTTCTGTGCTATTTTATTTCATTGATCTAGGTGTCCATTTTTGTTTCAGTATCATGCTATTTTGATAACTACAGCTTGTTAATATATTTTATTATCTAGGATTGTGAAACCTTCAGTTCTGTTGTTCTTTTTCAAGATTGCTTCGGTTATTCAACATACGTTGTGGTCCCATAGAAATTTTAGGATTGTTTGTTCTACTTCCATGAAAAATATTGTTAATATTTTGATAGGGATTGCAAAATCTGTGGATTGCTTTGGGTGGTATGGACATTTTAATAATATTTGTTCTTCTAATACAAGAGTATAGAACAGCTTTCCCTTTGTTTGTGTCATGTTCAATCTGTTTTATCAGTGTTTTATAGTTTCAAAGTACAGGTCTTTTGCCAAGTTTATTCCTAGGTTTTTTATTATTTTTGGTGCAATTTGAAGTGGTGCATTTCAATAAAAGATATATACATCTTTTATTATTTTTGGTGCAATTTTCTTTATTTGTCTTTCTCCTACTTCATTATTAGTGTATAGAAAGGCAATTGGTTTATGTATGTTGATTTTATATCCTCTGACCTTACTAAATTAATTTATCAATTCTAGTGACTTTCTGGAAGAATGTGTAGGATTTTTTATGTATAGTTTTATGTTATCTGCAAATACTGCAAGTTTTACTTCTTCCTTACCAATCTGGATCCATTTTATTTCTTTTTGTTTTCTGATTGCTGTGGCTAGGACTTGTAACACTATGTTCAATAAAAGTGGTGAAAATCGACATCCTTGTCTTGTTTCTGACCTTAGGGGAAAAGCTCTTTATTTTTCCCCAGTGGGTATGATGTTAGCTGTGGGTTTTTCGTATAAGGTCTTTATTGTGTTGATGTATGTTCCCTCTAAACCTACTTGGTTTAGGGGTTTTATCATGAGTGGATATTTTATTTTGTCAGATGTTTTTCTGCATCTATTAAAATGATTTTTTGAATTTTATCTTCTCTCATTAATGTATCAAACTGATGTAGTAGAATTATTGGATCATGTGGTATCCTATTTTAATTTTTTGAGGAACTTCCTTATTATTTTCTACAGTGACTATAACAATTTATATTGCCACCAACAGTGCAAGAGAGTTCATTTTTCTCCATATCATCACCAGTATTTGTTGTTTCTTGTCTTGTTGATGCTAGCTATTTTGACTGGTGTAAGATTATATCTATTTGTGGTTTTGATTTGCATTTCCCTGACAGCTAGTGATGTTGAGCATGTTTTCACGTGTCTTTTGGCTGTCTGTATGTCTACTTTGGAACCATGTCTATTCAGATCGTCTATTTTTAATCAGATTATTTGTGGGTTTTTTGGTGTTAACTTGTACATGTTCTTTATATACTTCGGACATTAACCTCTTATTGAATATATCATTTGCAAATACCTTCTCCCATTCACTAGGAGGCCTTTCATTTTGTTGATGCTTTCCTTTCCTGTGCAATTTTAATGATATTTTTAATTAGTTTCTACTTAAGGAGAGTAAATTTCCCACTTGTATGTTGTATATCATAAGCACAGAATTCCATAACTTAAGGGTTTGCCCTTTGTGTAATGCATTCTGTGGTTTTGGACAAATGAATAATGACATATTTATACCATTATATTATCATACAGAAGATTTTCAGTGCCTTAAAATTCCTCTGTGCTCTACCTATTCAGTACCAGGCAACTACTCATCTTTTTCTTCTCTCCAAAGTTTAGCTTTCCCCAGAATGTCCTATCTTTGGAATCATACAGTGTGTAGTCTCTTCAGATTGCATTTTGTCACTTAGTAATATGCACTTAAAGATCATGTATTTTCATGCTTTTTGGGTGAGCCCTCTTTGGCAATGAGTAACATGAAATTGTCTGAATGTACTACAGTTTATATTTCCATTCACTTACCAAAGGACATCTTGGTTGCTTCCAGGTTTTGGTAATTAAAAAAAAGCTATAAACATCCATGTGCACTGTTGGTATGGGCATGTTTTTAATTCTTTACTGTCTATACCAAGAAGTGTAATTGCTAGATGATATTGCCATAGTATGTTTAGTTGTGTAAGAAACTACCAAACTGTCTTTCAAATTACCTATATACTTTTGTATTCCCACTAGCAATGAATGATATTTCCTGTTGCTCCACATTCCTGTCACCATTTAGTGTTGTCAGCAATCTGGAATTTGGCCATTGTAATAGTTGTTTGGACATACCTCTTTGTGGTTAGAATTTGCATTTCCTTAATGATATAGGATATGGAGTATCTTTTCAAATGCTTGTCATCTGTCTATCTTTGGTGAGGTGTCTGTTAAGATCTTTGCTTATATTTAACTTGGGTTGTTTTCTTATCATTGAATTTGAAGGGTCATTTAGGTATTTTGGACAACATTCCTTTATCAGATGTGTCTCCTGCAAATATCTTCTCCCAGTCTGTCAATTGTATTCTCTTTTGTCTGACAATGTCCTTTACAGAGAAAAAAAATTTAAAGTAATTTGAGCTTTTCAATTTTTTATTTCATGCATCATGCCCTTGGTATTATATCTTAAAAAGAAAAACACCAAAAAAACCCAAAGTTGTCTAGACTTTCTTCTGTGTTAACTTCCAGGGGTTTTATATTCTCATATCTTACATATAGTTCTATTATTCATTTTGAGTTAATTTTGGGAAGAGTGTGAAGTTCATAGATCATTTCTTTTGAATGTGGATGTCTAGTTGTTCAAGCACCATTTGTGGGAAAGGCTGTTTTTGTGCCATTTTATTATTTTTGTTCCTTTATCAAAGATCTGATGACTATATTTATATAGGTCTACATCTGGGCTATTGTTCATTTGCTCTGTTTGTCCAATCTTTCACCAATACCATAATATCTTGATTACTGTTGCTTTATACAAAGACAAAGTTGAATAGTGCCAGTCGTCCAATTTTGTTTTTCTCTTTCCATTTGGGATGTCAATTCTGAGTCCCTTACATTTCCCTCTAAACTTTAGAATCAGAGGATCAATATCCACTAGCTTTTTGATTTGGATTGCATTAATTTTATAGATCACATGGAGAGGTACTGAAATCTTGATCATATTGAGGCTTCCTACTCGTGAATATGGAATATCTATTTACATAGTTTTGCTTTGATTTCTTTGATCAGAATCTTGTAGTTTTCTTCATATAAATTTTGTACATGTTTTGTTATATTTATACCCAAGTATTTCATTATGGAGGTTCAAATTAAAATGATACTGTGTTTTTAATTTGAAATTCTACTTGTCCATTACTTGTATAAATGAAGGTGATTGACTTTTGTACATTAACCTTCTCTCATACAATCTTGCTATAATTAATTATTAGTACCAGGACTTTTTTTTCCCCTCTGTTTGATTCTTTCTGGTGTTCTATATAAATATATCATTGGCAAAAAAAAAAAGACAGCTTTCTCACCATTATATATTATGTTAGCTGTAAGTTTTTTATAGATAGGTTTTCAAGTTGAAGAATTCCCCTCTATTCCTACCTTACTAAGAGCTTTTATTTTATCATAAAGGATATTGAATTTTGTCAATATCCATTATGCCTCTGTAGACATGGCCATGCGATTTTTCCTTTCTGTCTGTCAATGGGGTGGATTACAGTAGTTGGTTTTTGAATGTTGAACCAGCCTTGCATGCCTGAGATAAATTCTACTTTGTCATGGTATATAATTCTTTTTGTACATTGTTGGGTTTGATTAGCTCCTACTTAGTTGAGAATTTTTCCATCATTTCCCCTATCTGGGCCTGGTGCTTGCTATTTTGGAAACTTATTATTAATTCAGTATCTTTAATAAATAAAGGCTATTCAGATTGTCTATCCTTGGGTATTTTAGCAAATTGTGTCATTCAAAGAACTGGTCCATTTCTATCAAATTTGTGGGCAAAGGGTTCATAATATAGTATGCCTTTTTTATCTTTTTTAGTGTCTTTGAGATGCATGTTGCTTTCTTCTCTTTCATTTTTGATGTTACTAATTTGAGTTTCCTTTTTTTTCATATTTAGCTTGACTAGAGGTTCATAAATTTTATTGACCTTTTCAAAGAACTAGCTTTTGATTTTATTAACATTTTCCATTGATTTCCTGATTTTAATTTCATTGATTTATGCTCTACATTTAATTATCATTTCCTTCTTATTTTAGATTGTTTTTCTGGTTGCCAAGGTTGGAAATTTACATTGATTTTAAGTTTCCTCATTTTTAATATGTGCATTCAATGCTATAAATTCCCCTCTAAGCACTGCTTTCACATTATCCCACAAACTTCAATGTTACATTCTCATTTAGTTTAAAATAATTTTAAGTTTTTTCTTGAGATTTTTGACCCATTAGCTATTTAGAAGTGTTTTGGTTAATCTCCATATATTTTAGGATTTCCCAGCAATAGTTCCATCATTGACTTTTTAGTTTAATTCCACTCTGGTCTGAGAACAAATACTGTATGATTTCTATTGTTTTTAATTGTTAAGGTGTGTTTAGGAACCAGAATGTTGTCTGTCTTGGAGAATATTCTATGTGAGCTTAAGAAGAAGGTTTACTCCTCTGTTGTCAGATATAGTAGTGTATAGATACCAATTTTATTCAGAAAATCAATGATGGTGTTGAATCTAACTTTGTCTTCACTGATTTTCTGCCTGCTGGAATTGTCCATTTAGGACAAGGGGGTATTGAAGTCCCCAACTGTGACAGTGAGAATACCTATTTTTTTTCTTGCACTTCTATCAGGTTCTGCCTGATATTTTGATGCTCTTTTGTTAGGTGCATACATGTTAAGAATTACTATGTCTTCTTGGAGAATGGACATTTTATCATTATGTAATGCACTATTTATCCCTAATAACTTTCCTTGCTGAAGTCAGCTATGTCTACAGTTAATAGAGATGTTTCTGATTTCTTTGGATTAGTGTCAGGATGCTATATTACTTATTTTTTTTAGATGCAGAAAATATTTACTAAATGACTTCTTTTTAGGTGGCACAGGATACATGATTATGACTATGAGTGGCAAAATTCTTGTTTTCATGAAGCTAAGACATTTTTGGAAAAGACAGGTAAAATCAAATAGGAAAAGGAAGGACACAGCAGGAGAAAGCCATGACTTCAGAACTTGTATTGGCTTTTGAAGAAGCAGAATTTAAAATTCAGGAAGAATCTAGGCTAATAGAGATCTAAACCCATTTACATTTTGTTATGCCCTGTGAATGAACACCAAGGAGGAGATTTGAGATCCTAGTGATATTTTAACTTCATATGGAAATTGGATTAGATCCCAGGATGAGAGTACAAGAATTGGTGTGAACAAAATTTATATGGGTTAGTGATATTAATAAAACTAACATCTATGTAAGACACCATTGCTCAGAAAAATTAACACAAAATACAGTTTTTACACAGTTAATATTTATCCAAATATTAAAAAGTGCTGATGCACATTTTTGTGAATTGCTTGTTTTCATTTCTGCTCATTTGCCTTGTCTCTCAGTGATATGGTCCTTTGGACTTTCCTTCCTTCCTTCCTTCCTTCCTTCCTTCCTTCCTTCCTTCCTTCCTTCCTTTTTTTTTCTTTCTTTCAATGAAAGTAACATTTTTTTTTTATTCCAGGACTCAAGGCTTTTAATATGGTGTTCCCTCAAAGACAGGAGGAAGATGGTGGGAGGACCATGGAAAGAAGCTGGGGTCTGGCATTAGGCCTGTCCACTAGGGTAGGGGGCACAGAGAGAATGGTAGCTTTGGGGTCTGTATAGACACATCCTCCAGCTCTGCATCTGGTTTAGCCAGGATGGATAAGTGACCAGCGAGCACACTAATTTCTGAGCCCAAATCCAGCCTCAGGGATATCCATCCATTCCATAAATTTATCTTGAGCAGCTTACTCTATGCCAAGGACAGAGCTAGACCTTGGGGACCTCTTCTCCTTCATTTAGCAAACACCTAGCATTTATTCTGCATGAGCACAGGGCAAATGCAGGCCATACTCTTGGGGCATTTCTCTTCCTGTCTTGCCTTGTGGTGACCCATTTACCTAGCTTTGTCCCTCCCTGGTCCCTCAGCACCTAGGGTTAAGGACCTTGTCTGAGAGATTCTGGAACCTGAGAGCTTGGCATACAAGATTTGAAGAAAAGAGAACTGACTTAAAGTAAAATGGACCCAAACTTGACTTCAAGAGGCCACACTCAAGGCATTGAGAGTCTGACCATTAACATATAGTATGACAAGTCTGTCCAGAGGACAAAACGAGCTCACATGTGGAGAGAGTGCTTATCTCACAGTAGGTATTGAATTAATATTTTTAAGTCCACACTCTTGGAAAACTCAACCTTATCTCTCAGGATCCTGGCCCAGTGCTCTCTGCTTTGGGGAACATTCCCTTTATCTCCTGTTGTAGTAGACACTGCTGTTGCTTCACTCAAATCTCCATCAACAAGGTGGCATACCACCTCCCGGCTTCTGTGAGTGGTGGCTGCTAACAGCTCCCAGCTGCACCTTTCCACTGAGAATGGCTTTCAGCTAACAGGAGCCACCCCAGGGAATTTCTGGGACATTACACTCTTCCTACGGGATGGTGGAACAACCCTTCCAATATTGCTTATGCTCCAGAGCAATCAGGCTGTGAGACTGTGGCTAGACTTTTACTGAAACCACATCCTTGAGTGACTTCTTTTCTTTTCTTTTCTCTCTTGTTCTCAGTGCTTTTCTTAGGGCGTGGGGATAGGACCTGTGGGAAGAAAGAGCTGCACTGGGGTTTTAAAGAGAAACTAATTATATACTTTTTAGTTAGTGGCAGTTAGGGATAGTCTAAGTCTCCAAGGAGTTGTGCAGGTTAAAAGTAAGGTCTTCAGGACCTTGGAGAACTAGCTATTGTCAAGATAAGGTTATCCCTTATTATCTAGTAAAATATCAGTCATTAAACCCTTTAGGAATGTCATGTCCTATATATCTCAGTTATACATCAGTGGGCCACATGTTGTAAGATCACTAATTTTTGGTTACATTCCTCTTCCTTCATTCTCTTTTATTTAAATAAATGTTAGTTAACATATAGCGTAATAATGATTTTAGGAATAGAATTCACTGGTTCATTACTTACATGTAACACCAAGTGCTCATCCAAACAAGTGCTCAACTTAATGCCCCTCACCCATTTATCCCATCTGCCCACCTAACACCCTGCCAGCAACCCTTACTTTGTTCTTTGTATTTAAGAGTGTCTTACAGTTTGTCTCCCTTTCTGTTTTTATCTTATTTTTGCTTCCCTTCCCTTATGTTCATCTGTTCTTTTCTAAAATTCCACATATGTGTGAAATCATAGAACATTTGTCCTTCTCTTATTTCACTTCCTATAATACACTCTAGTTCCATCCACATTGTTGCAAATGGAAAGATTTCATTTTTTGATCTCCAAGTAATATTCCATTTTATATACACACCATATCTTCTTTATCCATTCATCAATCAACGGACATTTGTGTTCTTGCCACAATTTGCCCATTGTTGATAGTGCTGCTATAAATATTGGGTTGCATGTGCTCATTCAAATCATCATTTTTGCATCCTTTAGAATAGTACCTAGTTATGCAATTGCTGCGTTGTCTGGTAGCTCTACTTTTAATTTTATGAGGAAACTCCATACGGTTTTCCAGAGTGCCTGCACCAGTTTGCATTCCCACCAGCAGTGCAAAAGGGTTCCCCTTTCCCAACATCCTCACCGACATCTATGGTTGCCTGGGTTGTTAATTTTAGCCATTCTGACAGGTGTGAGGTGCTATCTCATGGTGGTTTTGATTTGCATTTCCCTGATGATGAGTGATGTTAGGTATCTTTTCATGTGTCCTTTTAGCCATCTGGATGTCTTGTTTGGAGAAGTGTCTGTTCATGACTTTTGCCCATTTCTTCACTGGATTATTTGTTTTTGGGGTGTTGAGTTTGATAAGTTCATCATAGATTTTAGATACTAACCCTTTATCCATTATGCCACTTGCAAATATCTTCACTCATTCCATCAGTTACCTTTTAGTTTTGCTGATTGTTTCCTTCGCTGTGCAGAAGCTTTTTATTTTGATGAGGTCCCAATAGCTTGTTTTTACTTTTGTTTCCCTTGCCTCTGGAGACATGTCAAATAAGAAGTTATTGCAGTAGAGGTCAAAGAGGCTGTTGCCTGTTTTCTTCTGAAGGATTCTGATGGCTTCCTGTCTTCGGTTTAGGTCTTTCATCCATTTTGAGTTTATTTTTGTGTATAGTGTAAGAAAGTGGTCTAGATTCATTCTTCTGCATGTTGCTGTCCACTTTTCCCAACACCATTTGCTGAAGAGACTATCTTTTTTCCATTGGATATTCTTTCCTGCTTTGTCAAAGATGAGTTGGCCATACATTTGTGGGTCCATTTCCTTTTATTTTTAATGTTTATTTATATTAGAGAGAGAGTGTGTGAGTGGGGGAGGAGCAGAGAGAATCTGAAGAAGTCTCCAGGCTCTTAGCTATCAGCACAGACCCCAACACAGGGCTTGAACCCACAAGCTGTGACATCGTGACTTGAGGCGAAGTCAGACACTTAACCGACTGAGCCACCCAGGCGCCCCATGTAGGTCCATTTCTGGGTTCTCTCTTCTGTTCCATTAACCAATGTGTCTGTTTTTGTGCCAGTACCACATTGTCTTGATGATTACAGTTTTGTAATATACCTTGAGGTTTGGGATTGTGATGCCTACAGCTTTGGTTTTCTTTTTCAACATTACTTTGGCTATTTGGGGTCTTTTGTGGTTCCATACCAATTTTAGAATTATTTCTTCCAGACCTGTGAAGGATACTGGTGATCTTTTGATAGGGATTGCATTGAATATGTAGATTGCTTTGGGTAATATCAACATTTTAACAATATTTGTTCTTATAATGCATAAGCATGGAATGTTTTTCCATTTTTTTGTGTCCTCAATTTCTTTCATGAGCTTTCTATAGTTTTCATTGTATAGATCTTTCACCTTTGGTTAGGTTTATTCGTATGTATTTTATGGGTTTTGATGCAATTACAAATGGGATCAATTTCTTGATTTCTTTTTCTGCTGCTTCATTATTCGTGTATTGAAATGCAAATGATTTCTGTATGTTGATTTTATATTCTATGACTTTGCTGAATTCATATATCAGTTCTAGCAGTTTTTTGTGTGGAGTTTTTTTGGGTTTTCCATGTAAAGTATCATGTCATGTGAAGAGTGAAAGTTTGACTTCCTCCTTTCCCATTTGGATGCCTTTTATTTTTGTGTTTCTGATTGCTGACGCTAGGACTTCCAACACTATGTAGAATAACAGTGGTGAGACTGGCCGTCTGTGTCATGTTCCTGACCTTAGGGAGAAAGCTCTCAGTTTTTTCCCATTGAGGATGATATTGGCTGTGGGTCTTTCATGTATGGCCTTTATGATCATGAGGTATATTCCTTTTCTCCCTATTTTATTTAGAGTTTTTTATCAAGAAAGGATGCTGTGTTTTGTCATATGCTTTCTTTGCATTTTTTGAGAGGATCATGTGATTCTTATCCTTTCTTTTATTAATGTGATGTATCACATTGATTTGTGGATATAGAAAGAGCCCTGCATCCCAGGAATAAATCCCACTTGATTGTGGTGAATAATTCTTTTAATGTATTGTTGTATCTGGCTTGTTAGATGTAAAAATCCTCAACAAGTTACTATGTTCATCAGGGAAATTGGTCTGTAGTTCTTTTTAGTGGGGTCTTTGGTTTTGGAATCAAAGTAATGCTGACCTCGTGGAATGTGTTTGGAAAATTTCCTTCCATTTCTATTTTTAGGAATAGCTTCAAAAGAATAGGTAGCAGTGACTTGCCCTACTTCCTCCCCTCTTTTATGGATCCAAGAAGAGTTGTTGATTTTCCTTCTGTACTTTTTAGTTAAGATGGAGTGTCAACTTCCAGCCTCCTTACATGTGGAACTGAAAGTCCTAATGCTTAATTTGAATTTTACACAGCCTCATCTCCCACCACAAACCTACCTTCCATATACATTATAACCAGGTTCTGGCTTTTCGACTGTTTTATATAACTAAAATTATCTTCCCATCCTTCACTTTTAAATGACCAGTTGGAATATTCTCTCTTCAGAACAGTTCTGTATAATCCCTTAAAAAGTCTACCTCCAAAGTCCTCTGTACATATCTGCACCAAGAAATATTTTGTAATGCATTATTATCTCTTTATGTATCTGTTCCATTAAGCTCTAATTGTCTTGAGGTGTGACTCATTATCTTTTCTATCATCACTCAAGAATACTTAATGAATGGATAATGGTTACTCTGATGATTTGGACTTTGAACTCTAAGATGAAAGTGTGACCTGGCTTCTCACTCCATTACAACTCTATGAAGTAAGATAACAGGGGTTACCCGAGGTCCATTCCCTGCCTAGGAGAGACCTTATGTAACACAGATTACTTGTCAAGTCATAAACATACAAGTTATGACAAAAGGATAATGGTTAACATCAGACTATGACTTCCTAAATATCAAGACATTTTGTGCTTTAGAGGGAAGCAGATATTCTTTGGAAGAAGTCTTTCTAATGAATTATCAAAGCTAGCCAAGATTGTCAATATTATTTGAACAAGAAATTATTTGGAAGAATATGAGTTCTTAAGTATTCTCAAAGTCCTCTTATTCTTGGAGCAGGAGAGATCATAAAAGGCTGTTTGTCCTTAACCATTTGCCTTCCGAATTGTGGCACAACCCTAAGGGAGAGCTATATTTGCACACCCTGGGCTAAATTAAGTGATCACATGTCACTGTATAATCATGATATTCCATTCACACTGAAATTACTGTACTTCATAGTTGTCAATTTCTCCTAAGAATCTGATGCTTAGTTATCACTTACTCCTACTTCCTAACACAGTTCCAGGCAAAATATTGGAACTCATTAATATGCATTAGATTAAAACATCAGTTAATACTGTAAAATTTAAGATCATAGACCAAGGATTATAAAATCTACCTACCTACTTAAACATTAAAAAATGAGAATTCCTAAAGGTTACAGTGAAAATTTATACCTTCACCCTACATGAGTCTAGTACTTTTTGCCTGTATGCATTGGTTAGAGTGCTTAAAGTTAAGATATTCTAGTCTTAGCACAAAAACTATTCAAAATAACAATGCATGGAGGGAAGAAACACTGTATAAGCCACACTCTCTTCAAAAGATGACACAAAGGCTCCAATCCAGAAATATTTTTTAAAGCTTGCTATATCTTTATTGGAATATCTGATGCATATTTTAGTTTCTATTTTTATTTCTAAGGATTTTATTTTACTCTTTTCTGTGACAATTAGAATAATCTTTCGAGCTGTTCATATACTACATTTAGAGTTTATAGAGAAATTTTGCTACAACAGAGAATCTAAAATTACTTAGAGAACAACAATCTTAAAATAGATAAGCAATTTCTATGAATGACACTTAGAAATACATTTTAAATCTTGAGTAGCCTTCAAAGAATAAAATGACCATGGACTTAATACCAATCTCAAAAAATGAAAGAAGGAAGTTTGTTCTTAAATAATCCTATTGAAAGATACTAAATAAGTAAGGATCTAGAATCCAAAGTTGTGAGCAAAGCACCACAGAAATACTGTTGAGCACCTCAAAAACAAAGTTTGTTCTAAAGTTCTTGGTAGCTCATGACTAGAATATACAATATGATAAGCTGCTATCTCATGTCAAATCTAAGAGGTATACCTAGGGACACTAAGAGAGAGATTTTTTTAAGTTTTCGTATTAATTCCAGTATAGTTAACATACAGTATTATATTAATTTCTGGTGTACAACATAGTGATTCAAGAATTGCATATATCACCCTACTCATCATGACAAGAGCACTGCTTAATCCCCATCTAGTACCTCCCCTCTGGTAACCCTCAGTTTTCTATAATTAAGAGTATTTCTTGTTTTCTCTTATTGCTTTTTCTCTTTTCTCATTTGTTTCTTAAATTCCACATATGAATGAAATCATATCGCATTTGGCTTTCTCTAACTCACTTCATTCAGCATTATACTCTTTAGCTCCATCCATAATAAAAATGGTAAGATTTCATTCTTTTTATGGCTGAATAACATCCGTGTGTGTGTGTGTGTGGACACATGAGCTAGTTTCATATCTTAGTTATATAAAGTTGCTATGTAAAGTTGCTATGTACATAAAGTTGCTATAAACATCAGGGTGCATGTTTCCCTTTGAATGAGTATTCTTATATTTCTAGGGAGTAAGTACACAGTAGTGTGATTGCTGTACCATACGGTAGTTCTACTTTTAACTTTTTGAGGAACCTCCATACTGTCTGCCACATTGTCTGCCCCAGTTTGCATTCTCACCAACAGTGTAAGAGGCTTCTCCTTTCTCTGCATCCCCACCAATATCTGTTGTTTCTTTTGTTGATTTCAGCTATTCTGACATGTGTGAGTGGATATCTCATGGTGGTTTTGATTTGCATTCTGTGATAAGTTGCTCAACATCACTCATTGTATGTCTCTTGGCCATTTGGATATCTTCTTTGGAGAAATGTCTGTTCATGTCTTCTGCCCATTTTTTAATTGGATTATTTGAGTGTTGAGTTAAATAAGTTCTTTATATGTTTTGGATGCTAATCCTTTATAAGGTCATTTGCAAATATCTTCTTCCATTCCATATGTTGCCTTTTTAGTTTTGTTGGTTGTTTCCTTCGCTATGCAGAAGCTTTTTATTTTTAGAACCAGTAGTTTATTTTTGATTTTCTTTCCTTTGCCTCAGGAAACCTATCTAGAAAAATGTTGCTATGGCATATGTCAAAGGTTGCTGCCTGTGTTCCCTTCCAGGCGTTTTATGGTTTCGGGTCCCACATTTAATTCTTTGATGCATTTTGAGTTTATTTTGTGCCTGATGTAAAAAAGTAGTCCAGTCTCTTTTTTTTTTTTTTTTTTTGCATGATGCTATCCAGTTTTCGCACCACCATTTGAAGAGACTTTTTCCCCATTGGATATTCTTTCCTGCTTTGTTGAAGATTAATTGACCATATAGGTATGGATTTATTTCTGGATTTTCTATTCTGTTCTATTGATGTGTGTCTATTTTTGGACCACTATCATACTGTTTTGATTAGTACAACTTTATAACATAACTTGAAGTCCAGAATTGTGATGCCTGCAGCTTTTATTTTTTTCACGGTTGCTTTGGCTATTCAGGGTCTTTTGTGGTTCCATACATATTTTAGGATTCTTTGTGCTAGTTGTTGATATTTTGATAGTGATTGCATTAAATCTGTAGTTTGCTTTGGGTACTATAGATATTTTAGCAATATTCTTCAAACGCATGAGCATGCAAATCTTTCCATTTCTTTGTGTTGTCTTCAATTTCTTTCTTCAATGTTTTATAGTTTTCAGAGTAGAAATCTTTCACCTCTTTGGTTAGGTTTATTCCTAGGTATCTTCTATTGGTTACAATTAAAATGGGATTGTTTTCTTTTTTTTTTCTCTTTCTGCTGCTTCATTATTGAATTTATTTATTCTAACAGTTTCCTAGTGGTGTCTTGATGGTTTTCTCTTTATGTATCATGTCATCTGCAAATAGTGAAAATTTTACTTCTTCCTTACCGAATTTGGATTTACTTTCCTTTTTTTTCTTGCCTGATTTTTGTGGCTAGGAATTTCATTACTATGTTAAATAAAAGTAGTGAAAGTGGACAACCTTTTCTTAGATCTCCTGACCTTAGGGGAAAAGCTCTCAGTTGTTCCTCATCATGGATGATACTGTGAGTTTTTGAAAGAGAACTTTTATTATGTTGAGGTATACTCTCCCCATATCATGAATGGATGTTGAATTTTGTCAAATACTTTTTCTCTGTTGAAACAATCATGTTTCTTATCCCTTCTGTTACTGATGTGATGTATCACATTGATTTGTTCATGGTGAACCATGCTTGCAACCCAGTAATAAATCCCACTTGATTGTGGTGAGTGATTCTTTTAATATATTATTGAATGCTGTTTGCTAGTATTTTATTAAGAACTTTCGCATCAATTTTTATTAGAGATATTGGCCTGTGATTCTCTTTTTTAGTGGTATGCATCTAGTTTTGTTATCAGGGTAATGCCTCATAGAAAGACTTTGGAAGTTTTTCTTCCCTTTCTATTTTCTAGAACAGTTTGAGAATAGGTATTAACTCTTCTTTAAATGTTGGGTGGAAAACCCCTGTGAACCCATCCGCTCCTGGACTTTTGTTTTGGGGAGACTTTGTTTTTGTTTTTTACTGATTCAATACCTTTGCTAGTTACTGGTCTGGTCAAATATTTTCTATTTCTTCCTGTTTCAGTTGTGTAGTATCCATGTTTCCAGGAATTTATCAGTTTCTTCTAGGATGTACAATTTGTTAGGTTACAGTAATTGTTTGTATTCCCATGGTTTTATTCTCTTTCATTTTGATATTATTTGAGTCTTTTCTCTTAAGTCTGGCTACAGGTTTATCAATAAAACCAGCTCCTGGTTTCATTGATTTGTTCTATTGTTTGTCTGTTTTTAATTTCTGTATCATTTATTTCTGCTCTATTCTTTATTATTTCCTTCCTTCTGTTGGTTTTAGGTTTTGTTTGTTCCTTTTTCTAGCTTCTTTAGTGGGAAGGTTTGGTTATTTGAGATTTTTCTTATTTTTTGAGGTAGGTCTGTATTGCTGTAAACGCCCCTCTTACAACCACTTTGGCTGCATCCCATAGATCTTAGACCATTGTGCTTTCATTTCATACTTTTAAATTTCGTTTAGTAGCATGTTATTTAACCTCCCTGTATTTGTGGGCTTTCCAGATTTTTTCTCGTATTTGATATCTGGTGTTGTGGTCAGAAAATATGCATTGTATGATTTCAATCTTTTTTTAGATTTGTTGGCTAATAGGTGATCTATTATGGAAAATGTTCTCTCTGCACTTGAAAAAAATAAGTATTCTGTTTTAAGATGAAATGTTTTGGATATATCTGTTAAATCCATCTGCTCCAGTGTGTCATTCAAAGTTACTGTTTCCTTGTGATGTTATTTAGATGATCTGTCCATTGGTTTAAGTGAGGTGTTAATGTTTCTTATTAACTGTTCTATGGATGTGGGTGCTCCTATATGGGGTATACAAATAGTACAATTGTTATATCTTCTGGTTGGATTGTCTCCTTTATTATTACATAGTGCCCTCTTTGTCTTATTACAGTCTTTGTTTCAAAGTTTATTTTGTCCAATATAAGTAATGCTACTCCAGCTTTCTTGTGACATCCATTTTCATGATACATGTTTCTTCCTCCTTTCATTTTAATCTGCAGGTGTTTTTAAGTCTAAAATGGGTCTCTTCTTATAGGCAGCATGTAGATGGGTCTCTTTTTTTATCCATTCTGTCACCCCATGTCTTTTTATTAGAGCATTTAGTTCATTTGAATTGAAAGTAATTATTGATAGGTATGTATTTATTGCCATTTTATTACTCTGTGGTTGTTTCTAAAGATTTTCTCTGATCCTTTCTCTGTTCCTCTTTCTTAGAGGGACACTTCTGAGTTACCTGCTGCCTGGCAGTAAACCTGTAGTCATTAGATAAATATGTCCATTCTTTCTGTCTGCTATCCCCTCAGGCTCTTGCCAAGCAACTATCATAGCAAAAAGGTTTTCTCTTTAATAATTAGTGCTCTGTGATATACTTCAGCCAACCGCAATCAGATGTTATTACAATGCTTTGCATACCATGGATGTTCAACTTTGCAACCTGTATAATGAGAACTGTCTATGTCCAGGTTTAGAAGGATTTGAACTGGATTTGAGCACCAGTTATATCACTATTGAGCAATTGCTTGAGATAGAAGCAAACATATTGTTAGCAAGTTTGAAATTATTGGGATGTTTATTTCATAGACTATTATGGTTTAATGTATGTAAAAATTCATGCACATTGTGAATAGATTATTATTATTGTTGATATTCTAGAGTGGGTTTGTGTTAATCACTTGGAACTTAAAGCAGAGATTCAATTTATGTAGAAGAGTTCCCTGAAAATGGAGATGAAAAGGACAAGGCCAGGTTATTTTCCTGCATAACTGAGAGCTATTTTGCTCATATTTCTGTAGGACCCAGTAATGACTTGTGACTCAGGTTTACTCTGACATGAATTTGGAAGCTGCCACTCTCAGTTGTAGAGTGGATGTGAAGTACAGAGATGAATGGTACTTTTGGTACTGAATGGCTTTAGATGTCTTTACACAGGATAAAATTATCAAGAGTGGCAAGTGATAAATGAAGGTTATAAAAATTTAGGAATCTTTACTTACCCTAATTGATGGCTTTCAGAGGAGGATTCATAACTTTTTTGTTAGTTGCTCTTTCCTTTCTTCAAAGTCTGAAGTCTTAATACAAGCAGAGTTTGAAGGGGTTTTTGTAAAGTTAATTAATGTTAATTGTGTCATGAATTACTTTAAGGAGTCTGTTGAGTGATGGACTTAGTAAAGGGGTCGATACCATTTAATGTTCAATAGGGGATAATGCTGGTCTTTGGCACCATTTTACGATCATTAGGGCCATCCAAGAGCTTGTCAGGAACAGCTGTAAAGATCAGTTGTTGCTCATGGCAATTAAAACAATTGAAAATGACCTGCTATTACATTATACATGATCCAACACTGCTCCCAGTATGAACAAACTTTCATTCCATTAGTGATTTTCAATTTCATACCAAGCACTGCAATTTATTTTTCTTAGTTACCTTACTATGGCTTAGAAGTACTATGTACTTCTAACAGGATATTATTAATATTTATCCTATTATCTCATACAGCATTTCAGGCTTAAAGCACTTTGCAGTCTTAACAAATTAATCTTTATATCCTGCCTAGAAGGATGGTAAATACCTTTTTAGATTTAGAAAAACTGAGTTGGGCACGGCTAAGAGTTGGCCATCAAGAAAATGGTCTGATAAGTTCCAGGGTTTGAGTTTAAGACTTTTTTTTTCCTCTTTGGAACTAAATTAATAAAACTTCAGTCCTGAAGATTATACTGAAATCTAGATGACCATCCCTCCACCCCCATAAAAAAAGGTAAATACAATTATTTTTTTAAGTTTATCATAATTGAAAAAAGAGAATATCATAATTGAAAAAAGAGAATAAAAAGAAGTGATTTTTTTTAATGTTAAAACTCTCACCTTTTATAGGAGCAAGAGAACTAAATTTTGCTCAAAGCACATAAAAATGTGTGAATTTTTCAAAAATATATTTTCAGGCAAATTGGAATATAAAGATTACCTATCAACTACTATTCTAGAAATCCTCAAGAGCCATTCTCATGACACTTAAAGATTTGAATATGTTTTTAGTTTTAGGTAATTGGTGTAGTGGTCCAAATTTCAGAATCATAGCTTATATGTTTTCCCTGATAAAATATACATAAGCATATGTATGTCCATCTGAATACTAAGAAAACAATGAGTCTGATGTGAATGGCAAATAAGCAAGTCTATTTTATATTTATATTTATTCTTTCCAGTCTCTAGGCTCATGTAGCAAGTAAGTGCCATAGCATTCTAAAAACTGTGATAAACAACCTCAGAGTATTAAACAGGTGAGTTTCAGAAAAAACTCAATGCATTATTGCTGTTTAGTACTACAGTAAACATGTCAAAGAGATTTTTCCTATTTCATGGACATATAATGAGGTGATTTTAAAGACAGCCCATAGCCATTTTTGGTTCAACTTTTAGAAATTCCATAGCATAATAACATCTATTATCTGACCTGAATTATTAAATCTGACATAACACATTATACCTATTATTAGTGAAGGTGGGGTCGGACATTGCTGACTCCTATGAGTAGACAAGTAGATGTGCCCTAATTATCTTCTAGTATATCATACAGAACAGTTGATACTTGCGCCTTTGACACCATCAATATCAAGACGCCTAACGAGAAAGGAAAGAAATCTAAAACAATTTACATATATTTTCCCCAAATCTTCCATCTTATATCAACTTATTCCCATATGTTCCCTCTCAATATTCCTCTATTCAAATTTAAGATATTAGCCTTTATGCATGGATTTATATTTGATTTTCTTATTTGATGTGCTGAAATAACAGTGTTCTATTATTGAACATGTTGCTTCTTTTAAAGTCTTGCTTCCTCGTAGAGAGAACCAAATAACCTAAAATTTTATCACAAAACAACATGTAAATTAGTGAGAACAAACTCATAGAACTCATCCTCTGAGTGAATTTAGAGCTGCCTATTTGTTCCTTCAGCAATACCTAGTAATACACAAGCAGCTCTGTATTAGATTATTTGTCAATGTTATTTTATGAAGAAATTTAATAAAATTTACTACTCTGCAATCCATTGAGCACTTCCTAACTTAATTGTCATATTCTGCATTTCCTGAGATTTACAATTAAAATTGTGATGAGCCAGACATACAACTATTGCTTGTATGACAAGCTAGGTTATTTATATTTTACCAAAATTATCTGAGATTTTTTTTACAAATGTTACCCTAAAAATTAACTTCACCCAGCTTTAAGTACCTGAGTTGTATTTTAAGTCTGAATATTTTTTTCAGCCCAATTTTCCTTAATGCCCACCATCACCAAAAAAAAAAAATAAATAAATAAAAGGATAGTTCAATTTACTATTTATGCCTATGCCAGATCCAGTTAATAAAAAATAATGGCTCTGACATTTTATATTCTCCAAGGATGATCAAATAAGAAATAGTCTCCAGACCAGAGTAAACATTTATTTTGATTAAGAAATGTTTAGTCTTCCTTCTGTTATTGTCACTAGTCACCCATATTGCTTCCTAAATTTTTAAGACTCCATGAGGCAATGCATTATAATATTTTATGCCATTGTTTATTTTTTAATCAAAGTTTAATTGGTAGAAAGCCCAATAATAATAATATGAGAGACCACATTATCAGAATTATTCCTATTCTGGGTAGTAATTACAGTTTGTAATAGGAAAGAGTATAAAAGTAAAAATCAAGGAATTATTTTTAAAACATCACTATGAAAATAAACTTACCTCTACAAACTTGTGACAATTTCCCACAGGCTTTAAGAAAAATAAGTTATTTCTTGTTAAATATGGTTACAAAAATCCATGTTTCCTCATGTTCATTCTCTTGTTGGTTCTTTCCAACTTCCTGAATTGGAAATGGTTAACAACTTTAAGTGATTTCATATAGGCATTAAAGTGAGAATAAACTTTAAGAAGCCTTTATTTAGGGTGTGTGGGTGGCTCAGTCAGTTGAGCATCTGATTTGATTCCACCTCTGGTCATGATCCCAGGGTCATGGGATCAAGCCCTGCATTGGGCTCCACTTTGATCATAAAGCCTGTTTGAGATTTGCTTTCTCACTGCCCCTCCCATGCTTGTGCTTGCTGTCTCTCTTAAGAAAAAAAAAATAATAATAATAATAACTATTTGTTTAGCCATTTCACTGCACTTTCTACAAATACTAATTGAGTGCCATGTATTAGACTTAAGGACAAGGTGATTAAAGAAACGACAGTGCTATTAACACATTTGAGAAAGGAAGACGCATTTGGAAGTAATGGTAACATTGTAAGTTCCATTTTAGAAGTGTTTGTACCAGTTTTGTACTTGCTTAAACATCTCTGTACTTGACATCTGAATATGCTTTGCTTATCTGACTTATTTCATGATTTGGAAAACGAAACTCTTTGAGAGCCAGCATCTGATATATAAATACTATAAGGCATGTGGTACGAATTCCATTTTTTTTAACAGGAAAAAAGGTACATATGTGGTATATATAAAGGTGCTTTGTCAACTACACAAATAACGCTATTAATATATTTAACTGGGAATATCCAGAGGGTATGCATGTATATGGAGCTTGAGGGTACAGGACTAGAGGTTTCTAAATTTGAGTTATAAAGCAAAAGAATATTACTGGAAATCTTACTAGCAATGGACTTTTCTTAGCACAAAAGTGGGAGGAAAAGAGAACGAAACCCAAGACAGCATATTAGAATAATGTGAACAGTTACAAGAAGAAAGAAGGAAGGAAGGAAGAGAGGAGTAACTGGTTAAAAAGTGAGACAGCATCTACAATATACAGGAGAAAGAGGACAGGGCAGTCATGGAAGCCAGAGACACCAAACCTAACTGAGGTCAGGTCCATGATGGAAAAACTACATACCTCACTAACAGATCTTGTAGGTGTTTCTTTATATGCAGGAGTTTGTTTTTGGCAGAATCATCATCCAGAAAAATTAAGAAACAGGTGGAATAAAGGATGTTGTCTTAACTAAGCCTCTCTCCTTTCTATCTAAATCTGTTCCTATCCGAACAAATATCTCTTTAATCTACTACCTCTCTCCCCCTCAATTGTCCTGAGGCCTTGAGGTAAGTGATGTTGTAATAAATGCATCTTATTTCCCATACCTCAGCCTAGAGAACCATCTCCTTAGAGACAGAGAAAGAAGCAAGATGGAACTTGAAGATTTTACCCCAGCACCGTATTGGTCTTCTCTAGCTGCCATTAGAAATACCACAGACTATCTTAAATAGCAGAAATTTATTTTCTCCCACTTGTGGAGGATACATGTCCAAGATCAAATTAGCATGAGGGTTGGTTTAGACCTCTCTTCCTTGCTTGTAGTCAACTGCCTTTTGCTGTGTTTTCATGAACTCAGATAAAGATCTCTGGTGTGTTTAGCTCTTCTTATATGGACGAAATTCCTATTAGATTAGGGCCCCACCTTTATGACCTCATTTGGTCTTAATTACATCCCTAAAAAAGCTACTTCCAAAAATAGTAACTTTGGGAGTTAGGGCTTCAACGTATCAATTTTGGGGAGACATGATTCAGTCCACACCAAGACCAGAGATTACCAAGGACATGTGATGATTAGTGAATGATGAAAGTTGCTCTTATTTAACATCCAGGACATCAGTTCTAAGATAATTTTGAAGTAATAAAAATATTTCTCTGAAGGAAGCAATTTGAAGTCTTTTCTTAATACTGAAATATCTAATTGCATTTCTCCTATATTACCTGTCTTTGGTTTTCCAACCTGTCCTCAATATAGATAAAAGTTACCTTCCCAAATTTGAAGTCAGACCTTTATTACTCTTCCAAAATCTTCAATGACTCCCCACTGCATAATGAATAAAATCTAACATTTCAACTCTTCATGCAGCTCTCAATAGCCTGGCTCCAACATGTATTCTCAGTCCCATCAATCACTCTATCTTTCAGACACAGAGGACTCATTGCTACCTGACTTTTTGTGCTTATTTTATGACTTTGTTCCTCTACTAACACTGTTTCCTCAGCCTGGAATGCCCTCACCCGCAAGACTCACTTCTAAATCTTAAAACTTCAGAAAAGCCTGTTTTAATCTCAGTGAGAAGAGATCAGTCCCAAAATTCTTTGAGCATAAATTACTTACATGTCTGTCTTTCCCCAAATATTCTGAGATTGTTAGGACAGAGAATGCTTTATTCATATTTTAATGAGCACAGCTTAAAAAATATACACACTTATTATATAGTAGGTGCTAAATACGCACACAAGAAATCATGAAGAAATTGGGTATGTGGAATAGTTACTAGAAATGTCTAATAGGTAAAGAAAGTTTAAGAAAATCATACATAAGTACATGAGTGGTTTCCTCCAAGAGGAGAAACTGCCTTCACTTTATAAAAAGAAACTAGGACCATTTTTACTATAACCTCTTACACAGAATGGCCCCATAAATGAGAGACAACCAGGCTCTAATTACCTAGGCATAACAAAATACAGTTTGACTGAAAAGGTGAATATATCCATTTTCCCTTTATAGCAACAAGCATAACAAAAGAGGTAGATTTAAGAGGAACACACTTACAATATGCCCTAACATTCTTGACCATGTAAAATTTCTGTACCTCCTTTTATACTCCAGAAAATATTAAGGAAATATCCAATGAACAAATGGTCTATTGTAGTAAAAAATAATCTTCTTCAGAGTTCACACTGAGTATCTTTTCATCAGAAATTATATAGCAGCACAATTAAAATGAAATACTAATTGTAACAAGAAAAGATGGTGGCTGCAGAATATAACTCAGTCTTAATAGATTTTCTAATGCCTTTCTTTATATCAAAGGGGAGTAGCCCTTTAGCCAATAAAGTAAATTTTCTGATCTCCAAATGGGTACTTTATCCTCATTCAGGCTGATATTGCAGCGACATCATGAATTTCTCAGACAGCTTTGTGAATCAGCAGAGTATTTCAGAGGAGAGCATGGACTGCTAAAAGCAAAGTCGTTATTTTAAACAGCCTTTAAACTAGTAGATGAAACAATTCATTTTGGGTCAAGGATGCATTCCCTCCAGCAACCTGGAAGAACAGAGAGGGCTGAACCAGTTGGGAAGGAATAGAATGATGTTACTGTATCAGCCAAACCTCAAATTATATAGTTTTTCAGGTCAAACACTTTTGACTTTTTTTTAAACTATTCATGTCTATAATTCTTATTTCCAAAGAGCTTAAACCTTAATATTCCATGAACTATCACCCTATATTTCCAAAGAATCTTTGAAAAACCATTAACTAATTTGCTCATAATAAACTTTGAGGTCTAGAAAAAAAAAGCTGTATTATTCCGTATTTAAATAACCACCATAAAAAAGGAAATGAAGGCAAGAAAATGTATACTTCCTAATGCATCCATTCAACAAATGTTCCAAGTGCTACCACACGCTAGGCACTGTACTGGGAAAACTGAATTAATAAGATATAGTCTGTTTCCTCACTCCTAGTTATTCCAAGGATAATGACAGTGTTTGGAAGCCAAGTTTATTGAACTCAAAATATTCCCATACTTCTTCTGATGCATTTCTGTGTGTTTTTTAATGTTTTCATGGGTTAAAAGTTAGATTAAGTCTGACTCAGAGTCTGAAATAGTTAAGTATAGACTTAGATATTGTTTACTTTTGACATTTTATTGATGTAAAACATTTTACTTTGAAACCTCTTCTTCATGAAGCAGTATCTTTAAATAATGTTCCACTGCATAAAGAACAGGGTTGAGAGTAAAGCATGGGTAATTTGTTAAAATATCAATGGTAAAATTACACAGAATTTTCCTATATGAGTGGCAAGTACGTTGATTCATTCTATGACTATGTGTGTCCTTCAATATTTATATGTGTGTATTTTTGGGTTTATTCACTCATGTTTATATCTCAAATGGACAGTTTAAGCACCAGATTTCCTGTGGCCACAGACAAATCTGTTTCAAATCATTATTCTACAGTTGTAATGTTGTCTGCCACCAAGCTTTTAACCTAACATGAAATAAAATTTGCACTGAACAATGTTTATTCTTCAGATTACTGAATTTCATTCATAATTGTCATATCTATGCATCATCTATACCAGGATTTGTTTTCAACTCAATCCCAAATAGAAACCAGATTAATATTATAGATATGTATATATAAGTACACATTCTATTAACCAAAATTAATATACAACCATAAATACGTAACATTTAAGCCAAGAATCAACAAACCTTTTCTATAAAGCTCCAGGTAAGCAATAATTTAGGTTTTTCAGGACATGCACTCCTCATTGCAAATACTCAACGCTTTGTATATTCTAGTGCAATTGCAGCCATAGACATTATGCCAACAAATAGACATGGTTGTGTTCCAGTAACACTGTGTTGTTTTTATCATCAATCTTAAAACCACCACTGATAAGCATACTATTATTTGCTAAAGAATACTTTAATGTAATTTTTGGGAGTTATGATGGTGGATATGGCCCTTTCTATTCCTGGAATTCCTACTTCTGTAGGTGTGATGAGTTTTTAACAAGTTCTTTTTATTTATTTATTTTTCAGAGAAAGCATACAAGCAGGGGAAAGGCACAGAGGGAAAGAGAATCTTAAGCAGGCTCCATGCTCAGAATGGAGCCTGAGTCAGGACCTGATCCAGTCCATGGCCTTGGGATAATGATCTGAACCGAAATCAAGAGTCAGAGGCTCAACTGACTGAGCCACCCAGGCACCCCCAGTTTTCGGTAAGTTCTGCACAATGGTAAGGCCGTTGAAAAAACCCATGCTCATATTTAGAAAGAACAAAGCATAGTTTACGAATTAGCTCCTTGAAAGATTCTTAAGAATGCATGATATGAGTTGGGGGGGGTGGTGTTTAGAAATCTTAGGATAAAATTTTTGTCATATCTATGCATCATCTTTAGCAGTATTTGTTTTCTTTTTTATTAAATTTTTTCAACGTTTATTTATTTTTGAGACAGAGAGGGACAGGGCATGAACGGGGGAGGGTCAGAGAGAAGGAGACACAGAATCCAAAGCAGGCTCTGAGCTGTCAGCACAGAGCCCGACGTGGGGCTCGAACCCACAAACCATGAGATCATGACCTGAGCCAAAGTCAGTGGCTTAACTGATTGAGCCACCCAGGTGCCCCGTACCAGTATTTGTTTTCAACTCAAATTCCAAATAATAGTAACCAGATTAATATTCTAGATGTGTTCTTTCTCCTCACATTTACTGCATTTATTAATAAAATGTGTGTGTTGGCTACGCTTTGTATCTTCACTTCTGAAATGCATGCTTATTTGTGCAAAGGATCTTGAATATCTATTCTTGTTTCTTATTCCTTCTTACATATAGCAATTTCCTGATAAAATTTTATTGATGAAATTTTGATAAGTGAATAATTAAAGAAATAAGAAAACAAGAAAGTACAATATCAGAGGAAAAGCAACATATTGCATAAATATGTCCTAATTTATTTACAGAGGTAGAATTTCTTGTTAAGATAATAATGATGCATCATGGCATTAGAGAAGGACTATAAATATGTGAAAAACAATAGATCATTTTGGGGGGATTAGAATGCAAACTCTTTATAGGAGTTAATGTGTGCCCCAACATTTCTAACAAACCTTTTCAAATGAATAGGAATATCTGAAAAAAAAAGTATTTGAAGACTTTCTGTTCTTTTAATTCATTTTTAACATGGCTTAAAATTTTCTTATTATATTAGCTAGCATTTTAGACTATTTGAAGTACATAATTTTGTCAACTGAACACCAAAGTATTGGGGATTTTATGTGCTTTTATAGTCGTGAATGATTTTTAATATTAGATAAGCCATCTAAGCTATAAGCTTTTCATTTTTCATAACATATGCATTCTTCCTACTACCCCAAAAGTTATTTCACAATTTTATATACAAAACTGGGCTCTAATAGTATGACAGATACTTGCCTTAAAGAATATTCTTTTTTGTCCATACTACAAAATAATCTACAGATTCAGTCCAATTCTTATCAAAAGTAGCATTTTTCACAGAATTAGAACAAAACTTATATGAAGGCCAAAGCAATCTTGAGAAAGAACAAAGCTGGAGATACAACAATCTACACTACACAAAGCTGTAGTAACCCAAACAGTACGGTACTGGCACAAAAGTAGACATATAGATGAATGGAACTGGGTAGAAAGGCCAGAAATAGACCCACCCCTGTATAATCAATTAATCTATGACAAAGGGAGTAATAGTACACAGTGAGGTAAAAGCCAGTGCTGTGAAAACTGGACAGCTACATGCAAAAGAATGAAACTAGATCACTCTGTAACACCATACACAAAAACAAATGGAATAAAAACCTAAATGTGAGGCCTGAAACCATAAAACTGGTAAAAGAAAGCATAGGTAGTACTCTCTTGGATATCACCCTTAGAATCCTATTTAAGTTCTCCTCAGGGAAGAGAAAGAAAAGCAAAAATAAACTATTGGGACCACATTAAAATAGAAAGCTTTTCCACAGCAAACAAAACAAAAGGCAACCTGGCAAGTGGGAGAAGATATTTGCAAATTAATATCCAACAAATATTAAGAATTTGTGTAGCTCAACACCAAAAATATATTATTAAAAAATAGGCAGAGGACCTGAACAAACCTTTTTCCAAAGAAGACATACAGATTGCCTCAGAGTATGTGAATAGATGACCAACATCATGGATCATCAGAAAAATGCAAACCAAAACCACAATGATATGCAACTTTATACCAGCAAGAATCGCTAGTATCAAAAAGACAATAAATGACAAGTGATGTCAAGGATGTGGACAAAAGGAAATCCTCATGCAATGTCGGTGGGAATATAAACTAGTGCAACCACTATGAAAAATAGTATGGAGGGTTCTCAAAATTTAAAGCTAGAAATAGCATGTGATCCCATAAGTCCACTATTGGATATTTACCCAAAGAAAATAGAAATACTAATTCAAAACAAGTATTTTTAATGTTTATTTATTTTTGAGACAGAGCGTGAGGGGGGTGGGCAGAGATAGGGAGACACGGAATCGGAAGCAGGCTCTGGGCTCTGAGCTGTCAGCATAGATCCCGACATGGGGGCTCAAACCAGGAACGGTGAGAACAGGACCTGAGCTGAAGTCAGACGCTCCACCAACTAAGCCACCCAGGCGCCCCTAGAAACACTAATTCAGAAAGAACGCATCCCTATGTTTACTGCATCATTTTTTTAGAGTAGCCAAAATACGGAAGGAACCCAAATGTCTATTGATACATGAATAAAGAAGATGTGGTGTATATATACACACAATGGAATATTACTTGGCTACACAAAAAAATGATATCATGCACTTTGTGACATCATGGATGGACCTAGAAGGCATTATGCTAAGTGAAATAAGTCAGAAAAAGACAAATGCCATATAATTTCACTTATATGTTGAACTTCAAAAAAAAAAAAAAAAAGACCCAAATACAGAGAACAAACTGGTGATTGCCAGAGGAGAGTTGGGCAGGGGGATAGGCAAAATAAAGGTATTAAGAAATAGAAAATTTCAATAATATAGAAGTCAAGAAAATGAAACATAGAACATAGGGAGTATAGTCCTAATATGTACTAATATATTACTAATATAGTACTAATATAGTACTAATATATAGTACTAATATATAGTACTAATATTATAAGGTGAGAGATGGTTTCTGCATTCATGGTGGTGAGCACTGAGTAATGTTTAGAATCACTTAATGTTGTAGATGTGAACCTAACATTGTAAGTTAATGATACTTCAATTTTATTTATTTACTTAGCCTATATCTATAGAGAGTTTATTTAAGCAACATACATTACCCTGATCTGTAACATCAGTCAGTAAGTGCTTAATACAGGTACAGAATCAGTCGTTCATGAATTCTCTATTCTTACCAGTTTCAAAAGCTGGCGTTGGAATATTTAACACATATATGATGATTATACTTTAATTTTAAATAATTATAATAATAATTATCTCAGGAAAAAAGAAAGTACAGAAATTTGGACTGTCTGGGTGGTTCATTTGGTTGAGCGTCCCACTCTTGCTTTCAGCTCAGGTCATGATCTCACTGTTTATGGGGTCAAGCCCCGTGTGGAGAGCTGAGAGTGCTGAGCCTGCTTCGGATTCTCCCTCTGCCCCTCCCGTGCTCACGCACCCTTTCTCCGTCTCTCAAAATAAGTAAATAAACACTAAATAAAGAAAGTGAAAGCCTTTTTAAAGAAGCACAGAAATTTCAAACCTGTAAAAATTACATAACAAAAGGTCTAAAACTTCAAGTGTAGAAATGATGGGACGATTAAGAAAAAGAAGTGGAAAACTTTAAAGCAACAGCAAAACTTTTGAAACATATTTTTAAGTGGGGAAAATACATACACATATAGTAGATAAATTATAGTATAACATATATACATACATGAAATGTCCAAAGAATATGTAATTACTAACATACAGTTTGTGTTAAAAATCAATCGATCCTTGTTATATCATAGGTCATCTGGTGGTAGCCAGTATCCAAAGCTATTGGACAGTTATAAACACTAACACATTTTAAATATTATCTTCACTAAAAAGCTCCACTAGGTAACATTTGAAGAGTCTGGTGGTTGAAATGGAACCAAAGGTCTACATGTGCAAAATCCACTCACAAGAGTTCAAACTTTTGGGGCGCCTGGGTGGCTCAGTCGGTTAAGTGTCTGACTTCGGCTCAGGTCATTATCTCACGGTCTGTGCTGACATCTCAGAACTTGGAGCCCATTTCGGATTCTGTGTCTCCCTCTCTCTCTGACCCTCCCCCGTTCATGCTCTCTGTCTCAAAAATAAATAAACATTTAAAAAAATTTAAAAAAAAACCCTTAAAAAAAAGAGTTCAAACTTTTTCACTGCTATTTAAGTTTGCATGTGCCAAATCTTCTAAGTCAAAGTTTTCAATGTCTTTGATATCCCTGAAATTTGTTAGTAGATCCCTAGACCTTAAGTTTGAACATTTATTTATGGCAATGTGTGACATACTGGGGTGAGGGGACAAAAGAAGCCTAAGCTCTGAGTAGCCCCAGATCCTGGCCAGGAGTCTGCCATAAGCTGTATATCCTTGGGCAAGTTACTTCATCACTGTGGGTCCTATTTACTCATCTTGTAAAGTGAAACATTTGGGTTTAATTGCTAAAAATGTTCCCAGTTATAAAATTCAATGACTCAGAGGATTATAACAGAGTTGTCACTACGAAAAATGTTCCTCTACCATTAAAATAAAAACATGTACGCTATTCTGAAAACCCCTCCTCAGAAAGTCTTTTCTAATTTTTCAAACTTAAAATGTACAGAGTAGATGGTTTTTTCCAGGTTATATGTTAATTTGAATAAGAAGGAAATTATTGTCCTTAAAGATTTATGAAATAATTTTTATCTAATGTTCAGTCTTCACTTGATGAAGGCAAATTAGACTGCAGTAAACAAATTGCTTAGACTTGTAAGCCATTAATGGACACACAATTGGGCTTTCTCTCTTATCTCATGCAATTCCTTTCTCCAACGTTGCAATTTAGATTGGAAAGGGTGAATGTAACAATAACTTGTAAAAAAAATGATAAATCTTTAGAAAAAGGAAAACTCTGTGTAAAATATGTGACAAGCAATATTTATAATTTTAGCCAAGCCAAAAACTGTTTAAACATAACATATCAAAGAGCTTTTTTCATGAAGTTTCTATGATTTAGTGGCCCTTAAAATTCACATCTTAAGAATTTATTTGACAATAAATGTTTTGTATATTTTCAAGTTCTTATTAATCACTAAGTTTTTTACTTATGTATCCAAATCACATCCTCCTCCAGAAATCTACAAAGAAAAAGTTAAAATACATATATCATAAAATTTTCTTTTCCCATTATATAAAATTTTTTCTAAAGAAAAATTGTAATCACCCTATTAAATTTAATATTAAATATTCTTGCAAATGTTTTTGTGCTATAGAAACATTTAAACATATATTCAGAAACAAATTATATGCACACATTAAAATATATAGAGAATTTTATTCCTACTATAGTAATTTTACACCCTGTTTTTATTTATATATCCATATTAAATTAATTTTAATTTTATGTACTACACTACTTGTTGACAGAATGATTATGTGAGAGGAAACATGTTAAAAGCTTAGTATATGTTTTATCATTTATTCATACGAATAATCTCTGATAGTTGAGGGATCTAATGCTTGGAGTGTTCAGTTGACATGATGAACAACAAAGCATCAGGAATTGGAATTCAACCTAAGTGTGTCTCCAAATTCTAAAGGTCTTTCCTTATTTCCTTTACTTAAAAAATGACTCTACAATTTTCCCCCACATAGTACTATTAACTTGGTTAATTTTAACTGTTGAAGGTGTAGCTTGCCTATAAAGCCATTAAGGGGCAATTAAAAGAAGTTTGGAAATACTTTGTGTACAAATTATTATTTGAATAATTAACTCAAAATAAATGGATACTGTAGAAATTCATTCTAATTATTTATATATAATTGTCCAACACTTTGTACCTCCATCAAAAGTTTTATATTTAAAATTCTGAATGATGCATAATCCTAGCCTGAAAATCTATGCCTCTGTGTTAAGGTCAGAAGTATTTTGCACACAAGGTTAGCATCATGTGCCTTAAAATAAAAATACCACCTATTTTATTCTGCCTTTTTAACCAAGAATTAGACATCCATCCACACACACACACAAAAAAAAAAAAACTATGTAAAAGGTGTGGAATTTAGCACTATACACCAAGAAACCCGAAAGAATCTTGCCTTCTGATGCATCTGGTAATAGGCAGAAAAAACTGCCCCAATCCCTCATGCTATAGTTGAGAAAAAAATCTGGAGAGTGCTGACCTGGAAAGAAAACCACAGACAGGAAAGAAACGGAAGGCCAGCTTTTCCAAGGATGAGTTCAAATAAACCACCAGAGAGAAACACATGCACATACAAATCTGGACACAGTAGAGATGTACTGTGGTAAAAAGAACTTTGCCGGCGCCATCCCGCAAAGTAATGTTGCAGGGTGTTGAACTATCAGTAACAGCAGTCTCTCCCAAAGACAAAAATAAGAGCAGCGATTAAGCACCCAGCTACTCCCACGCAAAATGGAGAAATCTATTTTTTTTCTGGGAGCATTCATAGTGCTCACACAGGATTTCAATGACTGTGAGGAGGAAGGAGACCTGGAAAGGGGATGATACGAGGATCAAAGGGCAGTAAAGGGACACAGTTCTTGCTGTTTTCACTAAACAGGAAGTCCATACATTAAATCTAGCAGTATCACACCCAGGAATCTCCCTACTGGATCCATGAACACACCAACAATCGTCCTCACTCTGCCACAAGCTCCTTGTCTGCATTTGCAAGCGCTGCTGTGACAGCAAGCTCTGGTAGACAGGGAGGCAACTCAGACAAGAGGCCAGGGTCTGTGGGCAACTGAGAAACCACAGATCTGAATTATAATGCCATCTTCTTGGGGAAAAAAAAAAAAAAACATGCCACAAATGTGGCAGGCCAGAAAGGAGTGATAGGATATATTCAATGTACTGAATCAGAAAAATATGCAGCCAAGAATTCTTTATCCAGCAAGGGTGTCATTCACAATAGAAGGAGAGATAAAAAGTTTCCCAGACAAACAAAAACTAAAAGGAGTTCCTCATGACTAAACCAGCGCTGCAAGAAATTTTAAGGGGAACTCAGGGGGAAAAGATGAGGGGGAAAAAAAAGACAAAAAGACCAAAAGTAACAATGACAAGAAAGACCAGAGGCCACCACCAGAAACTCCAACTGTATAGGCAACATAATGGCAATAAATTTGAATCTTTCACACTACTCTAAATGTCAATGGACTAAATGCTCCAATCAAAAGACATAGGGTAACAGAATGGATAAGAAACCAAGATCCATTTATATGCTGTTTACAAGAGACCCATTTCAGATTCAAAGTAAGGGATGAAAACCATCTGTCATGCTAATGGTCACCAAAAGAAAGCCCGAGTAGCCATACTTCTATCAGACAATCTAGACTTTAAAATAAAGACTATATCAAGAGATGAAGGGCATTCTATCATAATTAAGGGGTCTATCCACCAAGAAGTTCTAACAATTGTAAACATTTATGCTCCACAAGTGAGAGCACCCAAATATATAAATCAGTTACTCACAAACATAAATAATAACATTGATAATAACTCTATAATAACAGGGGACTTCAACACCCCACTTACAACAATGGACAGATCATCTAAACAGAAAGTTAACAAGGAAACAATGGCTTTGAATGACACACTGGACCAGATGGACTTAATAGATATATTAAGGACGTTTCATCCTAAAGCAGCGGAATACACATTCCTCTCGAGTGCACATGGAACCATTTCCAGAATAGATGACATAGTGGGACACAAATCAGTCCTCAACAAGTACAAAAAGATTGAGATCATACCTTGTATAATTTCAGGCCACAGCACTATGAAACTCAGAATCAACCACAAGAAAAAATTTGGAAAGGTAACAAATACTTGGAGACTAAAGAACATCCTACTAAAGAAAAATGGGCTAACCATGAAGTTGAAGAGGAAATTAAAAAGTACATGGAAGTCAATGAAAATGGTAACACTACAGCACAAAACCTCTGGGACGCAGCAAAGGCGGTCATAAGAGGAAAGTATATAGCAATCCAGGCCTTTCTAAAGAAGGTAGAAAGGTCTCAGACACACAACCTAAGCTTACACCTAAAAGAGCTGGAAAAAGAATAGGAAATAAACCCAAACCAGCAGAAGACAGGAAATAACAAACATTAAAGCAAAAATCAGTGCTATGAAAACCAAAAAAAAAAAAAAAATTAAAAATTAAAAAAATAAAACAAACAACAACAAAAAAACCAAACAGAAAAGATCAGTGAAACCAGGAGCTGGTTCTTTGAAAGTATTAACTAAACCCCTAGCCAGTTTTATCAAAAAGGAACCAAATGAAACAAGAATGAAAGAAGAGAGATAATAAAAGAATATTATGAGCAATTATACACCAATAAAGTGGGAAATCTTGAAGAAACTGACAAATTCCTGGAAACATATAAACTACCAAAACTGAAAAAAGAAGAAAAAGAAAATTTAAACAGACCCATAACCAGTAAAGAAATCAAATTAATAATCAAAAATGTCCCAAAAAACAAGAGTCCAGGGCTGGATGGCTTTCCAGGGTAATTCTACCAAACATTTAAGGAAGAGTTAACACCTCTTCTTTTGAAGCTATTCCAAAAAAATAGAAGTGGAAGGAAAACTTCCAAACTCATTCTATAAAGCCAGCATTTCCTTGATTCCAAAACCAAAGACCCCGCTAAAAAGGAGAACTACAGACCAATTTCCCTGATGAACATGGATGTAAAATTTCTCAACAAGATGCTAGACAACTGGATCCAACAATAAATTAAAGAGTCAGTGGGGTGCCTGGGTGACTCAGTCGGTTGAGCGTCCGACTCATAATCTCGTGATCTGTGAGTTTGAGCCCCGCGTTGGACTCTCTGCTGACAGCTCGGAGCCTGGAGCCTGCTTTGGATTCTGTGTCTCCCTCTCTCTCTGCCCCTCTCCCGCTCATGTTCGCTCGCTCTCTCTTTCTCTCTCTGTCAAAAATAAACATTAAAAAAATTAAAAAAAAAAAGAGTCATTCAGTACAATCAAGTGGGACTTATACCTGGGATGCAGGGCTAGTTCAATATCCACAAAACAATCAGTGTGTTTCATCACATTAATAAAAGAAAGAAAGGACACGAACCACATGGTCATCTCAAAAGATTCAGAGAAAGCATTTGGCAAATACAGCATCCTTTGTTGATAAAAGCCCTCAATAAAGTGGGAATGGAAGTATCATACCTCAATATCATAAAAGTCATATATGAAAGACCCACTGATAATACCATCCTCAAGTCTTAGCCTCAGCACTCAGACAATATGAAGGAATAAAAAGCATCCAAATTGGCAAGGAGGAAGTCAAACTTCCACTCTTTGCAGATGGTATGATACTCTATATGGAAAACCCAAGAGATTCTACCAAAAAAAAAAAAAAACTGCTAGAAGTGATCCATGAATTCAGCAAACTTGCAGGATGTAAAATCAACACACAGAAGTTGGTTGCATTCCTATACACCAATAATGAAGCAACAGAAAGAGAAATCAAGGAATCGATCCTAATCCTACCAAAAACCATAAAATACCTAGGAATAAACCTAATCAAAGAGGTGAAAAATCTGTACACTGAAAACTATAGAAAGCTTATGAAAAAAATGAAGACACACACACAAGGAAAAATATTCCATGCTGCTGATCTACATATTCAATGCAATCTTATCAAAATAACGTGAGCATTTTTCACAGAGCTAGAGGAAACAATCCTAAAATTTGTATGGAACCAGAAAAGACCTCAAATAGCCAAAGCAATCCTGAAAAAGAAAACCAAAGCTGGAGGCATCACAATCCCAGACTTTAAGATGTATTACCAAGCTGTAATCATCAAGATGGTATGATACTGGCATAAGAACAGACACTCAGATCAATGGAACAGAGTAGAGAATCCAGAAATGGGCCCAAAAATGTATCGCCAACTAATCTTTTACAAAGCAGGAAAGACTATCCAATGGAATAAAGATGGTCTCTTCAGCAAGTGGTGCTGGGTAAACCGAACAGTGACAGGCAGAAGAATGACTCTGGACCACTTTCTTACACCATACACAAAATTAAAATCAAAATGGATGAAAGATATAAACCTAAGACAGAAAGCCATCAAAATCCTAGAGGAGAAAGCAGGCAAAAACCTATTTGATCTCGGCCACAGCAACTTCTTACTCAACACGTTTCCAGAGGCAAGGTAAACAAAAGCAACAATGAACTATTGGGAACTCATAAAAAAAAAAAAAAAAAAAGGAAAAGCTTCTGCACAGTCAAGGAAACAATCAGCAAAACTAACAGGCAAAGGCAACCAATGGAATGTGAGAATATATTTACAAATGACATATCAGATAAAGGGTTAGTATCCAAAATGTATAAAGAACTTATCAAACTTAACACCCAAAAAAGAAATAATCCAGTGAATAAATGGGCACAAGACATAAATAGACACTTTTCCAAAGAAGACATCCACATGGCAAACAGACACATAAAAAATGCTCAACATCAGCGAAATCAAAACCACAATGAAATACCACATCACACCATCAGAATGGCTAAAATTAATGACTCAGGCAACAACAAATGTTTGGGAGGATGCAGAGAAAGAGGATCTCTTTAGCATTGTTGGTGGGTATGCAAACTGGTACAGCCACTCTGGAAAACAGTATGGAGGTTCTTCAAGAAATTAAAAATACAACTACCCTAATACCCAGCAAATGCACTACTAGGCATTTATCCAAGGGATACAGGTGTGCTGTTTTGAAAGGGCGCATGCACCCCAATGTTTATAGCAGCACTATCCACAATAGCCAAAGTATGGAAATAGCCCAAATATCCACCAACAGAGGAATGGATAAAGAAGATGTGGTATACATAAACAATGGAGTATTACTGAGCAATCAAAAACAATGAAATCTTGCCATTTGCCTCCAAATGGATGGAACTAGAAGGTATTATGCTAACCAAAATTAGTCAGAGGAAGACAAGTATTATATGACTTCACTCATATGAGGAATTAAGATACCAAGCAGATAAACATAAGGGAAGGGAAGCAAAAATAATATATAAACATGGAGAGGGACAAAGCATAAAAGACTCTTAAATATAGAGAACAAACAGAAGGTTGCTGGAGGGATTGTGATAGGTGTATGGGCTAAAGGGGCGAGGGGCATTAAGGAAGACACTTGTTGGGATGAGCCCTGGGTATTATATACAGGTGACAAATCACTGAAATCTACTCTTCAAATCATTGTTGTACTATACGCTAACTTGGATGTTAATTAAAAAAATAAATAATTTAAAAAATGAGACAAAGATATTACAAAGAAGGAAACCTACAGGCCAACATTCTTGATGAGGATAGATACAGAAATTCTCAACAAGATATTAGCAAACCACATTCAACAATATACTGAAAGGATCATACACCATGATCAAGTAGATTTACTCCAGGAATGCAAGAATGATTTAGTATTCACACATCAATGTGGTATACATCATCAACAAAATGTGAATACAATTCATATGATTACTTCAAAAGATACAGGAAAATCATTTAACAAAATTCAACATCTTTTCATGATAAATACTTTCAATGAAGTGGGTTCAAAGGAAACCTACCTCAACATAAAAAAGGCAATATAAGAAAAATCTACAGCTAACATCACACACAATGGTGAAAAAACAAAAACATTTTCCTCTAAAATTAGGGATAAGGCAACGAGGTCTACTCTCTTCACTAATATTTAATACAATACTCAAGGCCCTGTCCCTCAATCAAACAAGAAATAAAAACTATCTGAACTGTTAACAAGGAACTAAAACTGTCATTATTTGAAGATGAAATGATACTATACATAGAAAACCCTCAAGATTCTACCCAAAAAGCTATTAGAATAAATTAATTCAGTAAAACTGCAGGATGACCAAGTAATACACAGAAACCAGTTGTGTTTCACTAATAGCAAAATATCAGAGAAATTAAGAAAATAATTCCATTTACAATGGCACCAAAAAGAAAAAAAAAACCCCTAGAAATAAACTTGGCCAAGGAGGTTAAAGGCCTGTACTCTGAAGACTATGAAACACTGATAAAGGCAATTGAATATAACACAAACAAATGGAAAGATACTCCATGCTCATGGATTGGAAGAATTAATATTGTTCAAGTTTCAACTAGTCAATCCAATCCTTAACAAAATACCAATAGCATTTTTCTTGCAAGTAGAGCAAAAAAAACCCTTAAAATTTGTAGGAAACCACAACAGACCTAGACTAACCGAAGCAATCTTCAAAACGAACAACAAAGCTGGAGGTATGACATTCCCAGATTTTAAATGATAGTACAAAGCTGTAGTAATCAAAACAGTATGGTAGTGATACAAAAATAGTCACATAGGATCAAAGGAACAGAATAGAGGGTCCAGAAATAAACTCACACTTATATGCTAAATTAATCGTTGACAAAGGTGGTAAGAATATACAATGGGGGAACAGACTCTTCAATAAATCATGTTGGGAACACAGGAAAACTACATGTACAAGTATAAAACTGGACCACATTTTTTACATACTACACACACCCAAAAAACCGCAAAATGGAATAAAGGCCTCAACCTAAATCTCCTATAAGAAAACATGGGCAGTTATTATTTTGACATTGACCTTATCAAAAATTTTTCTACATATGTCTTCTGAGCAAAAGACAACAACAGCAAAAATAAACTATTAGGACTACACAAGAATAAAAGATTTTGCACAGAAATTCCATCAAGAAAATGAAAGAACAACCTAGTGAATGGAGAAATATATATTGAAATGATATATTTGATGAGGAGTTAATAATGCAAAATATACAAAGAACTTATAGAACTCAACACCAAAAAAATAAAATCCAATTCAAAAATGGCGATAGGACCTGAATAGATTTTTTTTTTCCTAAGAAAACATACACATGGACTACAGACACATGTAAAGGTACTGAACATCACTAATCATCAGGGAAATGCAAATCACAACCACAATGAAGTATCACTTACCATTAGCCACAATGGCTAGTATCAAAAAGAACAAGTGCTGGCAATGATGTAGAGAAAATGGGATGGTTGTTCATTGTTGGTGGTATTGTAAATTGGTACATCAACTATGGAAAACAGTAGCATTGTTCCTCACAAAGTTAACAATAGAATAATGTATGATTCAGTAATTCTAGTACTGGGTATTTACCCCCAAAAAGGAAAACACAAATTCAAGAAGATAGATAGATAGATAGATAGATAGATAGATAGATAGAGATATAGAAAGATAGAGATACAGATATACATACATATATATATCTATATAGATATATATAGATATACCTCTTTAGTAACTACAGCATAATTTACAATATCCAAGATATGGAAGCCACCCAAATATCCACCCATAAGTGAGTGAAGAAAGATGTGAAGATACATATAATGGAGTTTTACACAGCCATAAAAAAAAGAATGAGATCTTTCTATTTATAACAACATGAATAGACGTAGAGGGTAGTATTCTAAGTGAAATGTCAGAAAAAGAAAAATACCTTATGATATCACTTATATGTGGACTCTAAAAAACAAAGCAGGGCACCTGGTTGTCTTGGTTGAGTGTGCAGCTCTTGATCGGCTCAGGTCATGATCCCAGGGTCATGGAATAGATCCCCATGTCGGCCTCCAAGCTGAGAGTGGAGCATAATTATCTCCCTCTCTCCCTCTGCCCCCACCCCCACTTGCACTCTTTCTCTAAAATTTTTTTTAAAAAATCATTCAAAAGCAAACTAATAAACCAAGAAAGAAGCAGAAAGAGACCCATAAATAAGGATATAAGCTAATGGTTGCCAAAGGGGAAGGAGTGGGGAGGGAAAGGCCAAAATTTATGAAGGTGAGTGGGAGATAAAGGGTTCCAGTTATGGAATGAGTAAGTCATAGGGATGAAAGGTACAGCATAAGTAATACTGTCAGTGGTATAGTAATAGTATGGTATGGTGATGGGCTGTCACTACACTTGTGGTGAACATATCATAGTGTTTAGTATTTTTGAATCACTATGTTGCACATCTGATTATGTCTGAAATATACGTGGATGGAACTAGAGGGTATTATGCTAAACAACATTAGTCAGAGAAAGACAAATATCATATGAATTCACTCATATGAGGACTTTAAGATACAAAACAGATGATAACAAGGCAAGGAAAGCAAAAATAATATAATAACAGGGAGGGAGACAAAACATAAGAGACTCTTAAATGTGGAGAACAGAGGGTTACTGGAGGGGTTGTGGGAGGGGGGATGGGCTACATGGGTAAGAGGCATTAAGGAATCTACTCCTGAAATCATTGTTGCACTATATGCTAACTTGGATGTAAATTTAAAAAATTAATGTTTTTTAAAAGTAAAATAAATAAATAAATAGGACTGTATCTCAGCAAAATAAAGGCCACCCATGGCAAGCTCATAGCTGACATTATATCCAGTGGTGAAAGGTTAAAACCTTTTCTTCTAATATCAGAAGCAATAGGAGGGAGCATTTTCTCACCACTTCTATTTCAAATAGAGTTGGTAGAGGGTGCCCAGGTGCCTCAGTTGGTCCGACTTCAGCCAAGGTCATGATCTCATGGTTCATGAGTTTGAGACCCGCATTGCGCTCTGTGCTTACAGCTCAGAGCCTGGAATCTGCTTTGGATTCTGTGTCTCCCTCTCTCTCTGCCCCTCCCCTACTCATGCTCGGTCTCTCTCTCAAAAATAAATAAATATTAAATAATAATAATAATAATAATAAATAAAAATTTAAAAATAAATAATAAAATAAAATAGGTAGGCCTAGCCACAGACATCAAGCAAGAAAAAGAAATAAAAGACACTGTAACTAGAAAACAGGAAGGATAATAATCTCCATTTGTAGTTAAAATGGTTTTATATGTAGAAAATTCTAATGACTTTACTAAAAAGCTTAGTGTATAGTAAGACTATTTTTATATGTTAATTTTGTATTAACCTGCAACTTCACTAACAATGAATTGTTACTAAAATGTAGAAAATTACACCAGTTATGGTAGTATGCAAAATAATAAAATTCTTAGGAATAATATTACCAAGAAGGGGACATCTTTCCTTTGAAAAGTGTAAGACATTTATGAAAGAAAATGTGGAGACACAAATATGTAAAGATGTCCCATGTTAATGGATGCTAAGAATTAATGTTGCTAAAGTGCCTATACCACCCCAAAACATCTATTCAGTCAGTTTGATTCAACAATCATTTTTTATAGAAGTAGAAAAAAACAGCTGTAAAACGTATATGGAAACACAAAACTCCCAAATAGCCAAAGTAATCTCGAAAAAGAACAAAGTGAGAATCCTCATACTTCTTGATTTCAAGCTCCATTACCAAGATATAGTAATCAAAATAATGTGTAACTAGCATATAAACCAAGAGAACACAATCAAGAGCCCAGAAATAACCTAAGAATATACAGTTAACCAATATATGATAAAAAATTCAAGAATACAGAGGAAAGGTGGTCTTATCAATAAATGGTGCTGTGAAAACTAGATATTCGTATGTTAAAGAGTAAAACTAGACCTCTATCATATGTGCACAAAATGAATTAAAAACTTAAATCTAAGGTCTAAAAGTATAAAAAAATTCAAAGAAAGCCTAGGAAAAATTATTTGACATGAGTCCTGGCAATGATTTTTTGGATCACAAAAAGCACAAGCAATTAAATATATACATACATACATACATACATACATACATACATACATACGTGAAATGGCAGCAAAATAAAAAAGCTTATGAACAGCAAAAGAATCAATCAACAAAATGAAAATGCAACCCACAGAATTGGAGAAAATATTTATAAGCTCTAAGTATTATAAATTGTTAATATCTAAAATATACAGCAAACTCCTATAACTCAATAGAAAAATAAAAATAATCAATTTAAAATGAGCAATGGGTCTGAATACACATTTTTCCAAAGATGATATCTGACTGGCCAACAGGTACATGAGAAGGTGCTCAGCACCACTAATTGTCACTGAAATGCAAAGCAAAACCACAAGGGATGTCACATTATGTCAATTAGAATGGCTAGCATCAAAAAAACCACAAAAAACACAAGAGAATGAGTGCTGGTGTGGGTGTAAAGAAAATGGAAACTTGTACACTATTGGTGGCTTTGTAAAACGGTACATCCACTATGAAAAACAATATGGAAGGTCCTCAGAAAATTAAAGATACAACCATCATATAATCTACCAATTCCTCTTCTTGGAATGTATATAAAGGAAACAAAAAACCTATACTGAAGAGATATCTGCATATTCATAGCAGCATTATTTATCAGAGCCAAGACACAGAGACAAAGTGTCCATCAAGAGATGCATGGATAAACAAGTTATCACACACACACACACACACACACACACTGGAATTTTTCCAGGCATAAAACAATACAAAAACAAGAAAATGACATCACTTGCAACAACATGAATGGACTTTGATGGCCTATGCTAAGTGAAATAAGGCAGAATAAAAAACAAATACTATGTAATCTCACTTATATGTGGAATCTAAAACAACAACAAAAACAAAACTCCTAGAAAAAGAGACTATCTGTGGTAGCCAGTTGTGGGGGGTCAGGGGGAGGGAGAATTGGATGAATGTGTTCAAAAGGCACAAAATTCCAGTTGTAAAATAAATATGTACTGGGATGTAATATAAAACCTGATGGCTGTAGTTAACACCACTATATATGTATGTATACTGTTAATGATGTAAATTCTACATGTTCTCATCGCAATCGATAATATTTTGTATATACATTATATTATTATATTACATACATTCATGGTAATCACTTCATGATATAGTTAAATTCAACATTATGCTGTATACCCTAGGTGTATATAGTGGTATATGTCAATTATATAACAAAATAGAAAAAATTCCTATGATTCAACAGATACAGAAAAAGTATTTGACACACAATTTTTATGATAGAAACTCTGAACAAAATAGGTGTAGAAAGAATATACCTCAACATAATGAAGGACAGACTGACAGTCAACATTATACTCAATAATAAAAATTGAAATCTTTTCCTCTCAAAGCAGGAACAAGTCAAGAATGCTGACTCTCACTGCTGTTATTCAACATAGTACTTCAAATCCTAGCTAGAGCAATTAGGCAAACAGAGAAGTAAAAGGCATCTAAATTGAAAAAACAAATAAAATAGTTATTTGCTTCTATATATATACAAAACTCTATTGACTCAACCAAAAAGCTGTTGGAACTATTCAAATTCAGTGAAGTTGCAGGATATAAAATTAGCATGCAAAGATCAGTTGAATTTCTATGCACTAACAATAAAACATCTAAAGAAATCAACTATCTCATTCACGATAGCATGGAAATCAATAATACACATGGAATATATTGAAGCAAGAAAGTGAAAAATGTATGTAATGAATACTACAAGACCTTTATGAAAGGAATTGAAGAGGACACAAACACATGGAAAGATTTACTGTGTTTATGGATCACAAGGATTAATATTAGTGAAAATGGCTTTATTAACAAAGCCATCTATAGATTCAACACATCCCTAGTGAAATTCCATTGGCATTTCTCACAGATACCAAAAAAAATAATATTTTTATTGAACTACAAAACAAATAAAAACACATAGGCAAAGTAATCCTGAGAAAGAACAACATACGTAAGTCAGCACATTCTTGAATTCCAATTACACTGCAAAGCTATAGTAATTGAAATAGTAAGGTAAACTGGCATAAAAATAGACCCCCTGCAAGGAAACAGAGTACATATCACAGAAATAAACTCCAATATATAGTCAACTAATATTTGACAAGGAAGCCAAGAACACTCAATGTGGAAAGGATAATCTCTTCAACAAATGGTGTTGGAAAATCTGGATAATCATATGCAGAAAAATGAAATTGTATCCCTATCATGCAGCACTCAAAAATATTAAGTCCATGTGTATTAGATACTTTGGCATAAGACCTCCCACTCTAAACCTTTTAGAAGAAAACATAGTAAAGAAGCTCTTTGACAATGGTTTCGGAAAGGATTCTTCAAATATGACACCAAAAGCAAAAGAAACAAAAGTGAAAAACAACGAGTGGGACTATATCAAACTGAAAAGTTTATGCAGAGCAAAAGAAATTATCAAGAAAATTAAAGGGCAACCTATAGGATGGAAGAATGTATTTTCAATATTCAATGTTTTCAAAATATTTTCATCAGATAAGCATTTAATATCTAATATATGTAATGAATTCATACAACTTAATAACAAATCCACTAAAAGTATGGGCAGAGGAATCAAATAGTTATTTTCCAAAGAAGTCATCCAAAATGCCAACAGGTACATGAAAAGGTGCTCAACATCACTAATCATCAGGGAAATTCAAATCAAAACCATGGGACATCACCTCATGACTGCTAAAATGGCTATCATCAATTAAGTAGGACATAAGTGTAGGTGAGGAAGCACAGGAAAGGAAACCCTGTGCTCTGTTGGTAGGATTGTAAATTGGTTCAGCCACTGTGGCAAATATACAGACATTTCTCAGAAATTAAAAATAGAACTACCGTATGTTCCAGCAATTCCACACTTGTGTAAATATCCCAAAGATATGAAAACAGGGTATCTAAGAGAGAGATGTACTCACATATTCTTTGCAGCCTTATGCACAAAAGCCAAGACATGAAAACAACATGTGTTCATCAACACATGAATGGATAAAGAAGACATCATAAGAGTTCTAGGAAGAAGGCAGAGGAGGACCCTGAGTGACACGAGCAGGCAACAACTGTATGTATGTATGTATGTATGTATGTATATGTATGTGTGTGTGTGTGTGTGTGTGTGTATATATGTATATATATCACAACTCATTCTGAAAATGACCTGAATATGTGCAGAATGGATCTTCCACCATTAAAGACATAAGGTGAAGCCACATAAAAAAATGGTAGGATGGGCAGAGATGTGGTCTGGAACCAAATTCTTGGCACAATGTCCCCCACACAGGAGGGATATCATAGGCATAAAGGTCTTCCCCAAGGACTGAAGAGATCAAGCCCTGTATCAGGCACCCCTGACTCTGGGGACCTGTACAATGAAGACAAGCCACCCATGTCATGGTTTGAAAATCAGTTGAGCTTAACTCTAGGAGAGCTAGAGAGCTGTAGAAAACCAAACCACACAGAGAGCCATTTGATCAACACACGGGTTATATGTGAAGAAGATTTGATTAATTTAAGGGCAAGTGCCAGATGCATACAAACATGTAGGAGGTTTCTCCAGGAACAGAAGTACTGGCAGACACCATTATATTTTCTATCCCCCTTCAGCCTAGCTGGCCTGACACAGAAGCCAGTTCTAACACTCTCCATCTACCCTGCTAGCACCACTTCCCTCTCCCATCTTCTATCTGCAGACCCACCAAACCAAACTTGCTGCCCCAAAAGACACCCTTCCTAAATGGCTCCAACCCCATCACACCCAGCAGGCAGCCTTGGTTGGAACTGGTATCCCCCCCAAAGTGGTAACTACCTACCAGCATTCCTGCAACAATTGCAACCCAGTCACAAAAGGAAAATGTATATAACCCACACAATGAAAACATGTGATGACCGTGGCATTGCACTACTGGGCCCTATAGGATGCTTTCTACAAATGGCCTCTACTTTCAAGACACATCTGACCTATCTAATACATGGAAACAAACTGAGAATCAGACAAAATGCTGAAACAGAGGAATATATTCCAAGTGAAATAATAAATTAAAATTTCAGAAAAAGAGGTAAACAAAATGGAGTCAACTATCTACTCAATAAATATTTCAAAGTAATGGTCATAAAGATGAGCACTGGACTTGAGAAAAGATGGGATGAAATCAGAATTTAACAAAGATATACAAATATTTAAAAAGAACAAATCAGCTGAAGAATACAATAACTGGAATGAAAAATACAGTAGAGAGTATCAACAGATTGGAAGATGGGATGGGTAGGTAATGTAAAGCACCCAAGCTCAACATCAAAAAGAAATTTTTTTAAGCTTATTTACTTTGAGAGAGAGAGAGAGCAAGAGAAAGAGCATGAGAGAGCACAACAGGGGAGGGACAAAGAGAGAGAGAATCCTAACCAGGCTCTGCACCGTCAGCACAATGCCCAGTGCAGGGCTCAATCTCACTGACTGTGAGATCATGACCTGAGCTGAAATCAAGAGTTGGATGCTTAATCGACTTCCAGGTGCCCCAGAAAAAAAGAATTTTTAAAAGTGAGAATAGGTTAAGGGACATCAAGTCCCATCAAGGAACCGATGGGACATCAAGTCAAAGACTATTTGACAAAATAATAGCTGAAAAATTCCCTAATCTTTGAGAGGAAACAGACATCCAGGTTTTGTAAGCACAGACATCTCCCAAAAATAGGAACTCAAAGAGGTGCACATCAACTTATACAATGATTAAAATGTCAAAAATTAGACAATCTTAGTAGCTAGAGAAAAGCAAATAGTTATGTACAGGGGAAGCCCCATAAGGCTATGAGCTAATTTTTCAGGAGAAATTTTGAAGGCCAGACTGAGTGGCATGATATACTCCATGTGCTGAAAGGAAAGTACTCCCAAGTAAGAATACTCTACCCAGCAAGTTAATCATTTGGAATTGAAGAAGAGATGAAGTTCCCCAAACAAAACTTAGGGAGTCTATCACCACTAACATAGCCTTAAAAGAAATGTCAAGTGAAGTTTTTTAAGCAGAAAAGCCATAAGAGAAGAAAGGAAATGATGAAAGTAAAAGGTTTCACTGGTAAAAGTAAACATACAGTAAAGATAGTAGGACAAGCACCTGTAAAGCTAGTTTGAAGGTTAAAATAAAGTAGAACAATAAATTGCATCTGCAAAAGTTAAAGGACACACAAAAAGGTTGGAAAATATGACACCATATACATAATACATGCAGTGGAGGAGTAAAAATAATGTTTTTAGAATGTGTTCAAACTTAAGTGTCCATCAACTTCATATAGACTACTGTATATACAGGATGTTATATATGTTCCTCATGGTGACCCCAAACTAAAACCTTTAATAGAGAAACAAATAATAAACAGAAGGAATCCAAGCATAACACTAAAAAAGAAAATGAAATCACAAAAGATAGCAAGAGAAGAAGAGAGGAAAAATGAAGGACCACAAAACCACCATAAAACCCTTAACATAATGGCTAAGGACATACCTATCAATAATTACTTCAAATGTAAACGCTCTAAATGCTCCAATAAGAAGACATAGGGTGACTGAATAAGTTAAAAACAAAAAAGGACACATCTATATTTTTCCTACAAGAGACTCACTTCAGACATTAGGACACATACAGATTGAAAGTGAAAGGATGGAAAGTGATATCCCATGCAAATGGAAGCAAAAAAACAAAAAAGCCAAAATTATATGAAACCAAATAAACTTTCAAACAAAGACTATAACCAGAGACAAAGGATTGCATTACACAATGATAAAAGAATCCTTCCAACAGGAGGATGTAATAATTATAAATATCTATGCACCCAATATAGGAGCACATAAATATGTAAAGTATAGATCACAGGCACAAATGAAGAAACATACAATAATGCAATAATGGTAGGGGACTTTAACATACCACTTATATTAATGGATAAATCCAGCAGACAGAAAATCAACAAGGAAGGAATGGCTTTGAACAACAACAACACATTAGATCATAGACTTAACAGATAAATACAGAACATTTCATTAAAATGTAGCAAAATACATTCTTTAAAGTTCATAAGGAACACTGTCCAAAATAGATTACATGTCAGGCCACAAAACAAGTCTTAGTAAAATTAAAAAGACTGAAATCATATCAAGCATCTTTTCTGATACAACATGATAAAATTAAGAAATTACCAGAAAAAATCTGGAAGAAAAAAACACATGGAGACTAAACAACATGCTACTAAGTAATTAATGGGTCAATGAAGAACTCAAAGAGAAAACCAAAAAAGTAACTGAAGACAAATTAAAATAGAAACACAATGATTAAACATCCTTGAGATGCAGCAAAGGCAGTTCTAACCGGGAAATGTTCTCAAACTGCACCTGGATTGCAATACACCTCTACTTCAAGAAACAATCTAACCATACACCTAAAGGAATCATAAGAAAGAACAATAAAACCTAAGTTAGTAGAATGAAGAAAATAGTGTGAGAGCAGAAATAAACGAAATAGAGACAAAAAATAGAAAAGAGTAATGAAACCAAGTTCTGATTCTTTGAAATGATGAACAAAATTGATAAACCCTTAGCAAGACTCATTAAAGAAGAAAGAAGACACATAAATAAATTCAGAAATGAGAAAGAAGTTATAACTGACACCACAGATATGCAAAGGATTAAAATATATGCCAACAAAGTAGACTAGGAAAAATGGATAAATTCCTATAAACATATACTCTGAAGACATATACTATTAAGACTGACTTAAGAAATCTAAACAGACTGATTACTGGTAATGAACTTGAATCAATATTCAAAAAGTCTCAAAAAATAAAAGTCTAGGCTTCATAATTTGATTCCAGCAAACATTAAAAAAAGAGAGTTATTACTTTTTTCACAATCTATTCCAAAAAAAACAGAAGAGGAAAGAAGCTTCCAAATTCATCCTAGCAGACCAACATTATTCTAATACCAAAACCAAAGACACTATACACACACACACACACACACACAATGTGACAGGGCAATAACCCAGATGAACATAAATTAAAACATCCTCAACAATATATTAGCAAACAAAATTCAACAATACTTAAAAGGATCATTCACCACAATCAAGTGGGACTTATTCCAGGGATGCAAGAATGGTTCAATAGCCATAAATCAGTCAATGTAATATACCATGTTAACAAAATGCAGAAAAAAAATGATATGATTATATCAATACATACCAAAAGGCATTTGACAAATTTAGCATTCATTCATGATAACACTATCAACAAAGTGTGTTTAGAGGAAACAGATCTCAACATGATAAAGACCATGTGTGAAAAATCCACAGCTAACATACTCAGTGGTGAAACTGAAAACTTTCATCTAAGATCAGGAGCCAGACAAGGATGTCCACTCTTACCACTTATATTCAACATAGTATTGGAAGTACTAGCCATATCAATCAAAACTAAAAAGAATTAAAAGAGATCAAAATCTGTAAGCAAGAAGTAGAACTCACTATTTGCAGATGCTATGACACTATCTATAGAAAACCCTGAGAAGTCCACCAAAAAACTGTTAGAATAAATTCATTAAAGATACAGGATACAAAATTAATTTATATAATCATAATAATCATGTTATATCATATAATCATATATATCATATATGTATCATATATGTATAATAGCACCATAAGCATAAGATATGCTTCTATATAATAACAATGAACTACCATAAAGAGAAATTAGGAAAACAATTCCATTTGCCACTGCATCAAAAGGATAAAGTACAAGGAATAAATTTAACTAAGGCATTGAAAAGCCTCTACTCTGAAATTTATAAAACATTGGCGAAACAACTGAAGACAACACAAATAAATCTGAAGATATACCATGCTCATAGATTAGAAGAATCAGTATCATTAAATGTCCATACTACCCAGAGCAATCCCTGTCAAAATACCAACAGTATTTTTCAAAGAATTGGAAAAAAAAATCCTAAAATTTGTATTGAGCCACTAAAGACCCCAAAGAGTCAAAGCAATATTGATAAATATTAACACAGCTGGAGGTATCCAAGTTCCTTATTTTAAACTATATTACAAAGCTATAGTAATCAAAACAGTATGATATGAGCAAAGAAATAAGCACATAGATCAGGAAAACAGAATAGAGAGCCAAGAAATAAACCCAGGCTTATATGGTCAATTAATCTACAACAAGAGAAGCAAGAATATACTATGGGAAAAAGATGGTTTCTTCAATAAATCATGTAGGGAACATTGAACAACTATATGCAAAAGAACAAAAATGGACCTCTTTCTTACACCACATACAAAAATAAATTGAACACAGATTAGAGCCATAAATGTGAAACATAAAGCCATTAAAATCCTAGAAGAAAACATAGGCAGTATTTTGTTTTGTTTTGTGGAAATTGGCCTTAGCAACATTTTTCTAGATATGTCTCCTCAGGCAAGGCACTATACATGAAAATAAAAAGCTTCCACACAGCAAAGGAAACTATCAACAAAATGAAAAGATAACCTATTGAATGGGAGAAGATATTTGCAAAAGATACATCTGATAAGGGGTTAATATCAAAATATACAGAGTACTCATACAATTCGATGTCAAAAAAACCTAATAATCCAATTTAAAAACGGGCAGAGGAGGGGTGCCTGAATAGCCCGGTAGGTTGAACATCTGACTCTTGATTTTGGTTCAGGTCATGATCCCAGGATCATAGGATCAAACCCCGTGTCTTTGAGCTCCTCACTGAATGTGGAGCCTGCTTGAGATTTAAGATTCTCTCTCTCTCTCTCTCTCTCTCTCTCTCTCTCTCTCTCTCTCCCTCCCTCCCTCCCTCCCTCCCTCCCTCCCTCCCTATCCCTATCCCCTTCTCTCTGACTCATCTGCTCTGTCTCTAGAATAAAAAAAATTTTTTTTAAATTGGGCAGAGGACCTGCCTGTACATTTTTCCAAGCAAGACATACAGGTGGGAGAAGAGACACATAAAAAGATACTCAACATCACTCATCATTAGAAAAACACAAAACTACAAGAAGGTATCACTTTACACTGTGTGCTTGGTATCAAATGATGGGGGGTGGGAGGGTGGGTGATGGGCATTGAGGAGGGCATCTGTTGGAATGAGCAATGGGTGTTGTATGGAAACAATTTGACAATAAATTTCATATTAAAAATAATAAAAATAAAATAAAATAAAAGAGAAGACAAAAAATAACAAGTGTTGGGATGCCTCAGTGGCTCAGTTGATTAAGGGTCCACCTTTCATCTCAGGTCATGATCTCATGGTTTTTGAGTTCAAGCCCTTGCATTGGGCTCTCTGCTCTTAGCCCAGAGCCCTCTTTGTATCCTCTGTCCCCTTCTCTCTCTGCCCGTTACCTGCTCACACACATATAGTCTCTCTCTCAAAAATAAACAAACATTAAAAAAATTACCCTTAAAGAAATAAGTGTTTCTGAGCATGTAGCGAAAAGGGAACTCTAGTGCACTGTTGAAGGGAATGTAAATTGGTGTAGCCACTCTGAAAAATGATGTGGTGGTTCCTTGAAAATTAAAAATAGAAATAACATATTATCCAGTAATCCCAGTATTGGGTATTTACCCAAAGAAAAAGACACACTAATTTGAAAAAAGATATACAGCCCTATGTTTATAGCAACATTACTTACAATAACTAGTATTTGGAAACAATGTAGGTATCCATCAAATAAATGAATGGATAAATGTGTATATATACACAACGGGATATTATTCAGTCATAAAGTAAATGAAATCCTTCCATTCAAGACAACATAGATGGACCTAGAGAGTATGATGCTAAGTGAAACAAATGAGACCAACAGAAATAAATCTTGTATGATTTCACTTATATATGGAATCTAAAATACAAACAAATACAAAATCACAAATACAGACAACAAAGTATTAGTTGCCAGAGGGGAGGGAGATAAAGGGATGGGCAAAATAGGTAAAGAAGATTAAGAGATACAAACATCCAGTTATAAAATGAATGTCATGGTGATGAAAAGTACAGCATAGGAAATATAGTCAGTAATACTGTAGTGACTTTGTATGATGATACATGGTAACTATACTTATGGTGAACATATCATAAAGCATATAATTGTTGAATCACTATGTTATATACCTGAAACTAACATGATATTGTATGTCAATCATACTTCAAGTAAAATTTTTCAAAAAAGAAAAGATGGCATGCATACATGTACAATGGAGTATTATTTGGCGATAAGAAGTAAATCCAGTGTTTGCAACACTATGGATGGACCTGAAATGCATTGTGCAAAGTGAGGTAAGAGAAAGAGGGAGACAAATAGTGTACATCTGTGTATGTGGAATCTAGAAAATCTAAAACACCTTAGAGAGTAGAATGGTGGTTACCAGAGGTTGTGGAGTGGGGAAATTGGGGAGATGTTTAAGGGTATAAATTTGCAGCCAGTAGACAAATAAGTTTTGGAGATCTAATGTACAACATAATGATTGTAAACAACAGTCATGTACTATAAACCTCAAGTTACTGAGAGTGAATCTTAAGTGTTCCCACTACAAAAAAAGAAGTCATAATTACATGATATGATAATTATATGATATGATATGTTAGCTAATATTATGGTGGCAATCATATTACAAGATAGACATGTTATACACCTTAAACTTACATAATGTCAACTCTATCTCATAAAAAAGTAAAGTAGTATTTTAAAATTTGTAATAGTTTTAACAAAACTAAATACTTTTAAAACTTTATAGTATACTTTTAAAAATCTTAGTTCTATAATCATAAATCAAAGAAAATTAATTAGCATACATGACTATGCCACTTTCTGTGAGAAATTTACCTCTAGTCATTTGGATGAATGCATTAATATGATTTCCAGCTAAGTATGCAGATAAAATACAGAATATTTGTTTGTAGAATCGATGCAATATAGAAAGCTACCCATAGAGGAAAATCTTTTTTTTTTAATTTTTTTAAAAATTTTTATTTGTTTTTGAGAGAGAGACAGAGACAGAGCATGAGCAGGGGAGGGGCAGAGAGAAGAAGGAGACACAGAATCTGAAACAGGCTCCAGGCTCTGAGCTGTCAGCACAGAACCCAAAGCAGGGCTCAAACACACAAATCATAAGATCATGACCTGAGCCAAAGTCAGACTGAGTCTGACTTAACCGACTGAGTCACTCAGGCACTCCGAGAAAAACCTTTGAACTGAATCAGATGCACATGCAAACACAGTCACACATAAAGAAGTGAGTTCATATAATCATCTAAACACAACATACAAATACTGAAGTGTACATCTAGTCATAGAACTAAGTAAATATAATTGCTATTAATGTAAAAAAACATATTTAAGAAAAATTTCAAGTATTTTCCTGAACGAAGCATAGTTTCAATACTTGATAGTTACTATAGATCTCCTGGGTTAAATCTTTATTTCCATTACATATGCAAAGTCTTTATTGGAAACTAGTTGCATACTAAGCTGTTTAAGATTTTAAGTTAGCTTTATCTCAATTTTACAGTGTGAACAGTTAATGAACATATAATTTCTCATATATAAACTTTGAAATGCAGAATTATTTGCATTTTCAGGTGAAGAACTAGAAAGCTGCCAAAGTAAATATTTTGAGAATGTATTTTTAAAGTTTAGATAATGAGTCTATCCATCATTTGGATAATGACTTTGTTTTATGGTTTGGTTTGATTTAGTTTGTTCTAGCCATCATTGAACGAAGACCTTGTACCAACTTCTTGTTATAATTTTTTTCTGGTTAAAATACGTTATTGATTACAATATCAGTTCATAGCAACATTTCACAGAGCTACTGAATAAATACAGGAATGAATCACTGTGCAAGAAAGATCTAAGGATAATTTTAAATCATGGTGCAAGCCCATAGCTTCATTTAAAGCTTTTATAAGAGCTTTAATCTACTACGTTCACCTTTCCCATACTCCTACTACTAAATAAATTTGATTCAAGTTGAGTTTACTTTCACTGGAAGATTTTAAGTATAACAAAGTTACTATGCTAACTTTCAATGATAGATTATGTATTCACCGACACTACTAACCAATTAAAATACTGGTAAAATTATTATAATCAGCTCACTGGGGAGACCAGGAACCCTTATTTGTAGCGCTTGCATATTTCCGTGGTGTAAGTGCTCTCATTGTACTAAATGCTGCAAAGGGATGCTGGTGATCGATCCAAGGAGACAGCTCTAGCACCTGACTGCTATGCCCCAAACTAGTGGCCTATCATAAAACCAAACGTTAAGAACTTAAAAGCCAAGAAGAAAAGGTTGAAACCAACTGTTACATATAGGAAGAATTTTAGACCTCAGGTAAATTATTTCATACTTTTCACAGAATGTCAGTCTTAACCTAGTGAAAATATATTACTCTAGAAGGCAAGTTATATTCTCTAAAACCAAGTATCACAATAGTTTTCAATATACTTATTCCCCCTTTATTGTAGGCTCACCTTATATATAACTTCAAAAGTTTTTTACATTAAATATTCTAATTTCCATTTAACTTGTTTAATTCTTCAGTGACATTATTACTTACATCATTAAAAACATTTAGAATCTCAATGCTATGAAATATGATTAGTAATGTCACATTTCTTAAGGTTATTGTGTCAACAGTTTCCACATTGGATTTTGATGAAATATTGTTTACAAATTTAAGTGTATGGTAAGTGTCATAAAAATATAGTTCTAGTTTAATAACTGATCTAGCAACTGGAGAAACAGCAAATCATTTTATTTAATTATATACTTTCAGAAGAGCTGATGTGAAGAAATTTCAAAAAGCTGCTTCATACTTCAGGACATTATAAGATACTTTAAACTTCAGCCATTGATTTGTTACTAGACACTGGGAGACTAGGGGAGAGTATCTTTTGTGTAAAACCTCTAAACAGAATGCTATACTGTATTTTCTGAAAAATCCACCCATAGAAATATGTGATTCTAATTTTGTACTTCTTTTTGTTGTTTTTTTTTTCCTAAGCAAACTATCTGTTGTCCGAAGGCTCCTGCAGATTAAATTTGGCTACCTATGTCAAAGCGTTTCATGCCCCCCCCCATTATAAAAAAGTAAATGGGCAGCAGTGTTTACTAAAATGATCTTCTAAATTGGTAGATTCCACAAGACACTCCAAGGCACTGTCAGTAAAAAAAGAAAAGAGTCTCAGAATCAAGACCTCAAGGGTGTGGTTATAAAAACTTTGTTATGAATTAAGAAAGATTTAAGAATATGCCTCTTATAAACTTACTTCTCAACAACAAGGCCTCTAACTTTCAGCTTGAGGTACAGAGGGGCCCTTTTCACAAAAAAAGGCTGTGCCTCTTTTGTCTAATAAAGTGTACTGTATTCTGATAATCACAAAGTTTCTAAGGGATTATATCAATTTGTAGTAAAAGGAACAGTGATAATCCAACCCTTTGAGACCCTCAACTTCTAAAAAGCAAAACACAGCCTGAGAAAGCTACTCAGCTGCCATGTGGGATATTTCATAGGGATAAAGATGAGAGCCAGGAGCCCAGAGGGTAAAGCTAAGAGGCATGGAGAACCAGTTCAAAGAAGCTAGGAGACCTCATCAAGGAACTGACATGTGCTCAGCTAAATTTCAAGATTTCTGTGAATGAGTGACTGCTATCTGCTTCCCTGATTTTTGAATGGAGAGGTCAACGATGTTATATTATCTTCATCTTAGTATTGCATATTGAGTTTGTAGGAATCACATGAGTTGTCTTCTATTTCATAGCTCTTCCTATCAAGAGGAGCCTATCCATATCTGGATCTGATCTAGATAATGAGATGCTAGACTTTGAGCCTGATGCAATAATGGAATGAAATCTTGGTAGTCCTGGGGAAAGTGAGGGTATTTTGCATGTAGGATAAGTTTATGTATTGTAAATGGCCACTTTGTTACTCTTCCCATCCACCTATGGAGTTTATTCTTCCCCATCCCCTCTCCCTCACCTTAAATATGGGTTTAACTATCCTGTGATAGTTTAAAAATTAGAATGTAGTAGAGGTTACCATGTGCAAATCACAGAGATAATTTTTTTAAGATTTATTTTTAGGGAGAGTCTGAACTAGGAAGGGGGAGAGAGAGAGAGAGAGAGAGAGAGAACCTTAAGCAGGTTCTACACTCAGCACAGAGCCTGACATGAGACTCTATGCCACAACCCTAGGATCATTAAGCCAAAATCAAGAGTCGAAAGCTCAATGGACTGAGTCCCTCAGATGCTCCTCACAGAGACACATTTTAAGAGCCCTTAGAGCATCTATTTCCTCATTCTAGGGTTTTTCCCTCTGGGGACATTTCTTGGAACTCAGCCACCATACCGTAGAAAGCCCAAGCCACATGTATGGGACACATACTGATGTTCCATTTGATAGTCTTAGTACTCCCAGACACCAGCTTGCATCAAACCCAGTCATGTGAACAGGCCATAGTGGCAGTCCAGGACAACTGAGGCCATGGATGATATAGCCAAATCCAGTATCACATGAAGTAAGAAAGCAACACTTCTTAGCTCAGTCAATAAGACTAGTGAGAATTAACAAAATACTTGCTGTTTTAAGCCACGACATTTTGGAGCGACAATAGGTACTGAAATAGAAGTGTTACATGTATGGGAGGTAATGAAACCATGAGAATGGATGAAACCTGATAGGCACATATGCTACATGAAAGAAAAAAGGCTTAGAACATAATCCTGAATACTCCAAAAATGCTTGACAGAGGAACAAATGCCAAAAACCAAGTCTGTGAAATGTGTTGATATAGGTAGCAGGAAATCTAGGAGATTGTCAATGACCTGTAAGCCAATGGAAGATGGAGGGGCCACAGAGGTGAATACTAATGAGAGATCAAGTAAGATAGAGCTGATAGTTGCCTACTACATTTAATGACATGGAGGTGAAAGGTAGCCTTAAAAACTAGATTTGCAACATGACAGCTAAGAAGTCAGATTGTTAAAGGTTGACGTAGTAGAAGAATGAGAGGCAAATGAGTAGAGAGAAACAGAGAGTAAAGACTCTGTTGAAAGATCAGGAAGGATGACAAGAAGAAGTTCTGTGTGTATGAGAGAGAGAGAGAGAGACATGGAGAGAGAGAGACAGAGGGAAGGAGGAGAGAGAGAGAAATCTGGATACATTTAAATTACCTTTAAGTACTGGGAGAAAGAAAAAAGTATAACACAGGGTAAGAGAAAAATATGTGAGTAATATTTCACTCTTTCTAGAAGAGATCCTCAAACCACAGAACATCCATTTAGGCACTATCTATGTCCACTGTCCAAACACACAATAACCTCAAGAGAACATTTGCTACACAGCAGACTTTGTAATAACTTAGCTGAATCATGGATCCAAAGGAAATTATTTTACTGATATATCAAAATGACCTTGCTAAAATGCATGTAATGGAATCTATAGTGGAAATTTGATCTTAAGACTTTATAGCTCAAAAGACTATTTTTTCCTATTTTAGATGAATTCTTCCTTTTAAGGTGAACAGTGAAAATTATCTTTTGAGTAGACTGCACATATTTTGGGAAGACTTGCTAGAGTATATTCAGAAGTGTAAAAAATAACTACTTATTGTGAAAGAGTACACAAAATTTTTGCTGGACAAGCTTCTGGGGAACATCATGGAAATGTAAGATTGTGGGTAAAGTTAGATGTTGCCTTTCCCGGTGTGTGTCTATTCATCCATGAATGGACAGCCATGCAGGAGAGCCCTCTGGTAGAAGAATGAATTGTACCAATTTCTCTGGGTGTTTCGAACTGAAAGAATGAGTTGCTGCACTCAGATATAATCAAGAAGTAGCCAAAAAAAAATGGTAGTGAAAGAAGGTAAGATTCTAGATTATACAGGAAAGGCAAGAATCTAGACTAGTGACGGGATCAACATCAGGTAGGGTAGTTAGAACTTCCTGAATGCACCTCCTGATGCAAGAAACCCTCTTGATCCAGATATGCAGGATTGTAGGGAGACACCTTGGGAAAAGTGCTGCAAGGGAAAAATACATTACACTAAGGGTTAGTAAATCATTCTTCAGGATGAAGGTAGTTTTCCTAAGAAATTCTCATAGAAAAGAGAGGATTCATCCTGCCCTGCTCCTTGAGATTCCTTGCAGTCTGAGAAAATCACTATGTTTGAACTCAGGTGAGTTAGGCCACTGGCTCAACCTTTTTTCCCATCCTTGGGCAGAATTTTCTTTGCTAATCCATTTTCTCCTTTATTTGAGTTAGTCTTACAGGAAAGTAGCAAAACACAGGATTTTCATCCTATTCTCGTCCTTCTTCCAGAACTTGCAACTTTCAACATTAAGCAAACCAAGAAGAATGAGGTAAGTTTAAAGACTAGTTAACAAGAACATAGAAGATAATTGGTTTCCAGATAATTTTATGAGGCAAAAGCACAAACCGCAGCAGAATTTTTGGTACTGCATAAGCAATACTTATGCTCAATTCCACCTATTCCACTTGAAGAAAGTAAACCAACGGAACATGGAAAATGTCCATTCATCGATTTCTAGCCCAAGGACAGCAAATCAGCAAGTTTTCCAGAAGTTCGTGAATCTTCAAACTATGCCTTTGTGTTGGCTCAACTCCTGCCAATTACCATCCTCCCTAAGCACCCTCAATGTTTTGAAAATAATTGTGCTTTCAAAGTTAAAGTATGTGCATCAAAAAATATGTATCAGATAGGGGCATCCGGGTGGCTCAGTTGGTCTGTGCTGATGGCTCAGAGCCTGGATCCTGCTTTGGATTCTATGTCTCCCTCTCTCTGCCCCTCCCTGACTTATACTCTGTTTCTCCCTGTCTCTCATAAATGAATAAACATTAAATATATATATTTATATTTATATATATGTATATATATATATTTTATATATATATATATATACATATATATATAGTCCAAATTGGTAATGTGACTCAAACACAACAAATAAAAACACAGTTGCAATACCAAAATGTTGTCCAACTTACTTAGCATGAAATCACCAATGAGAGAAAATTTCAAAGTATTAACCAATACCCCAAAATTAAAATGAAACCAATCAATTTCCAAATAATAAAAGGTACCTAATTAGTGGTTCTCCACTGGCCCCACAGTGGCCTCCACTGGGCAAGGTCTGAAGACATTTTTGTTTGTTTTTGATCCTTGGTAGAGACCAAGGATCCTCTAATACACAGATCACCCCTTCAAGAAAAAAATTATTGGCCCTAAACATCAAAGGTGCTATATTTGAGAAATCCTGTGTTAGAGTTGTGATGAAGTCTAATTTTCCTTTATTTATGAATCCCCCTCTATTTTGTAACAATAAAATCCTATCATAGGCATGTTGGAAGAAACAGATCTTCCAATCCATTATGGTTTTCAGGAAATGAAGAGAATTACTATTGCTATATCTGAAAACAATACTAAGTCATTAAGAATTTAAAAAAAGAGTGTCCATGACACTGGAATCTTTGGGCAACTTAGACTTTCAGGAATGCTTTTAAATATGGATAGGGGCACCTGGGTGGCTCAGTCAGTTAAGCACCCTACTCTTGATTTCAGCTCAGGTCATGATCAAGCCATGCCTCAGGCTCTGCTATGACATCACGGAGCTTGGCTGAGATTTCTCTCTTCCTCTGCCCCTCCCCTCATGCACATTCTTTCTCTCAAACATTTAAGATAAATAAATAAATGTGGATAAACTCTCTACTATTCTGAGTTAACAAGAAACTTTCTATAATATTCTAAAGTTTTCCTTTACTTTTCTCATGGAATTGCCAAACAAGACACTAAGGTATTTAGAGGCAAAGTGACTCCAGATTTCTATGAATGAGTCTAACATTACAGTGGTTGCTTAAAACTCTCAGGAAAAGAAGCAAGATTAAAGTAAAAGATGTACTTTTTAAATTCATTTTGTGAAATGTTATAATTGGTACCCAGTTATATTTAATTCCTTCTTCGAACCATTTAGACCTATATACGAATTTCAGAGATAGTTAAAATAGAGAAAAGGTTGTAGAAATTCTTCATGTTGATTCTGTGGCAATGATCTTAAAGGGCCCAGTGGGAACAAGCAAATTGAAGGAGGTAAAGAACGTAAATTGACTCTCTGGGGAACTTGATAGTTAAGAGGTAGAGACTTGAAAAATGGCCCTGTCACCAAAAAGAAGGAAATCTTGCATTGACATCATTTTTCAGTTTCCAACAATTTCATTTAAAGGCAATGCCATGTTTAAAATCTTGGGAACACAATCTATGATCTGTGTGTTTTATCACATAAAGACACCTACCTTACAAATCCAAATGATAGGTTAATCTATAGTGGGCATTTCAAGAATGTGATTATAAAATGTCAATCATATTTATAATTTTGAATTTTAACAGCTCTACAGCTGTTGCATGGAGTCATTGTTTGAAATTCCCTAAAATCTCTGTTCATAGAAATATATTTTTTTTGTCAAAGCTCCATTATATTCAATGTGACATTAAATTACAAATACTCCACAATTTTTAACACATTGTTTTCCTAACTACTGAAATAGTAGCATGAGTTAATTTATTTGATCTAGCAGCAGATTGCTAATTTAGAGAGGGAGGGGTCATGATTTTAAAACTAGGATGATGAATTGATCCAAAAGTTCTTTTCCTTAAGGGGATTGTTGAGAACACCACTTTCTAAGTGGCCACCTGGAAAAAAGAAAACGGTTCCTAAGAAATTTGGGATATGCTGCTTACGGTAATTCTTCCTAGAGGTTTACGTTGCGTATTAGAAGAATAAACCTGTCTCTGGGGTGCCTGGGTGGCTCAGTCGGTTAAGCATCTGACATTGGCTCAGGTCATGATAACACGGTTTGTGGGTTTGAGCTCCACATCAGTCTCTGTACTGACAGCTCAGAGCCTGGAGCCTGCTTCGGATTCCGTGTCTCCCTCTCTCTCTGCTCCTCCCCCACTCATGCTCTGTCTCTCTCTGTCTCTCAAAAATAAACAAACATTTAAAAAAAGAAGAAGCAACCTGTCTCTAACAGGTTACACATTTTTGTTTAGTTACCCGTTGTGGTCTGTAACCCCAATTAATATACTTTGGCTTTTACGACCTGAATGAAATTTAGAAATAGAGGTCTAGAACACGTAGCAGTGTTGGATGTCTTATCCATTGCTACATAACAGATTTTTATCATATCCTAGTTTCCATGGGTCATGGCTAAAGAAACAGCTGGGTTTACTGTTCAGGGTCTCTAAGGCAGCAATAGAGTGTTGACTCAGGTTGGGATCATATCTGCAGCTCAGGATCCTCTTTCAAACTTAAGTGATTGTTGACATAATTCACTTCCTTGTCAGTGGCTTGCTTCTCTAAGGCTAGTAGGAGAGAGATATGCTGCTTCAAGTCTCTGACCTCTCGTCCTTTACAGATTAGATCATTCCCATCCAGAATTATCTTCCTTTTGATTAACTGAAGTCAACTTATTAAAAACCTTAATCCCACCTGCAAAATCCCCTCACCTTTGCTCTAACACATAACCTAATCCCTGGAGTGGCAGCCCTTCTATCAATATGCCCCACCCACACTCCAGGACAAGGGAATAATATACAAAGACTTGGATACCAGGACGCAGGAATCATGGGACCATCTGGGGACCTAGTCTACCCATTAAGGAACTTTGAGGACAGCAGTAAACATAGTAGAGAGTTCAATGGAGAAGACAAAAGATCCTAAGAAGAGCTTAGACCAACAATTAGCCTTTTCCTGAGGGCCTACCCATTGGCAATGTCCCCATCAAAATAATTATGTCATAAACTGCATTCTTCAGACTGCTTCAGTTAAAAGGCAAAGTAGAGGGGATGGGGATGACTTGGTTGAGCATCTGACTCTTGATTTTGGCTCAGGTCATGATCCCAGTGTTGTGGGATTGAGCCCCATATTGGGCCCCATGCTCACCACAGAGCCTGCTTAAGATTCTCTCACTCTCTCTCCCTCCTCCCTTCTTCCCTGCTCACACTTGCTCTCTCTAAAAATAATAATAATAATAAAATAAAAACTAAATAAATAAAAAATAAAAAACTACTAACTAGTTACTTTTACTAAGACCAGAGGCAAAATAGACTATTTCTGTTTAGGTACTTATTGCTGAAATATTAACATTTAAGCCAAAACTAAGGAGAACATACAAAGAAATAGAAAATATTAGAAAATATTTTCTGTCACCTTTTCATATTTCCTAAGATAGTGTCATTCTGGCATTTTCTTCCCATAAACATTTAGACCCATTAAATCATAACACAAAAGAGGAAAAACATATTGTGTCAAGCCTGGCCAATAACAAAGCAAGTTATCAGCTTTTGTAAGAATTGGGAATGTACATAGATAAATAATCCATAATAAGCACAAAGCTAAATAGAATGTCAGAATTAATTTCTAATGACTAGAGTCTAGATTTCAAGAGTCCTATTTCATCAAAATTTATCTTCACTAAAAGGTTACCAAGTTTTTCCGACCATAATCACTGTTTAGAGTACTTTTTAATATCTCGGCATTTATTAAATAATTGTTTTAAAATAATATACCTAACCTTTACATTATATTCAAACTTAAGAGGAAGAAATAAAACAATAGAAAAAGTAGGGATGAGGTAAAATAATATTTTATCATAATTAACTTTAAGTAAGTTTTTAATTCAGAAACACAACCGTAGGAAACAACGTGGACGGAAGTCCATTACTGCCTTTTCTGTTTCATTAAATTGTACATAATATGCTTTTTAAGTGAAAGTAGAGTCTCATTCTTGTATTTACAATGATGGTTTTTAGCGTATTGATTTAAAAGATATTTTGCTTCTCTTTTCAACAGGAAGTATGAGATCACTGATAAAGCTTAAGCCCATATGTCTTGATAGAGCACTACTCTTTGCACCAGTTATACTCAGTACTTATTGCATATTTTAAATTATTTATATTTCAGAGGAAAGGGTTAGCTAGGTGATTTACATAGTAGTGGTAAAATCCCAGTCCGCCAAACTAACTGTAAAGAGCACAACTGATGCTTACTTCTCAGTATTTAGATAGTATCAGAAGCAGGATTATAATGCGATTCTCAAAACACCAGTGAAAAGCAACAAGACTTCCTTTTGGAAAGACAGAACAACAGATCTAAGTTTCAAATCCCGGTAGATGAGTACATAAATCAGGTAGAAAGATATAATTTCATATAGAGCCAATTCTCTATTAGTAAGGGGATGTGGGTTCTGGGAGGCATGCACTTAATTCTGACTTATGCACACCACATTTTTGTCCATAGAACTTTACAAATCACCGCGCGAAAAAGGTTAATCAAATGTGTAGCATGACTTAGGATAAAATGCCTTGGATGGCTGACCAATTCGATTCATATCTCCTGGTGGAGATCCATAATGTCTCAATTCTTAATTATCTAGTCTTTTGTGCATTAAAAAAATGGCCAATAAAATGTCAGCCAAGAAACACACTGTTCATTCCTTTCAGGTTTATTTTAAACCTATTGCACTTAGGCTAGAGCTAAATCAATTTTTCATGAATATCTACCCCAGTAGATTGCACCTCAAGCCAGTTCAGATCCCCAGAGAATTTTAAAAAAGAGATTTATCAAGTAACAAGTAACACCTCAGGAAAAAGAAACAGGGTTTTTAATTGCTTTGTGCGCTCCATAATTGAAGGCAGGCACCTTCTTGAGGCACTGGCTGCCAGGAGGAGTGAGACTCCAGTTGGCCCTGCCTAATTAATCCTGTGATACAAACCTTCTGGCTTCAATTTTCACATTTCTGTCTCTTTTTAGAGGTGATAATAAAACTAAAAATTTATGTTGGTTACTGTATGACTATAACTGTGCCAGCGGAACACAAATAAAACCATATGGGCTAAAGAGACCTCGTCTCCACATTTCTGGTTTCTCTGTGGTAGGAGGCACGGGGGCAAGCTCTGTGCTGACAAGACAAGGTAGGGAAAAGTCAGCAGCGGGGCGGAAGTGCAGATCAACTCCTTCCTGGGAGTGTGCTCTGTGAAGATGACTCATTGAGGCATATGCTTTTTTTATTGACAAGGCAAAATTCTCAAAATAGAAGTGTACACTCTGAAAGCTCAACGGCTCAGTGACTACAAATCATAAAACTGCACTAGAGCCTTTGATGAAAGACAAATTGGGCAGCTTAGCCTTTAGAAAAGCTGTCAAAGCAACAAGTGCAGGGTCTTTTATCTCAATAGCTTACATATTAAAACTGGTATGAAACATCTTTCAAAACATCGTGATACCAGCAACGTCCGTAGTTGAGCTGCAATGCGTAATGCATCCCACGTTACGCATTGGCTCCACCATTGACGCAGATCAAAATCATTTTGCTTCTGTGGAGAACCTTGATTTCTAAGGTGACATTATTGTTCAGAGCCCTGTGGAATGATACTTATATAAAGAGGCCATGCCATTAAAGAAGATGTCCAATCAATAATATTGGTACTATAGTACCAGGGCAAAATCTATAAGAAAAGAAGCATATGGATTTGTCCTTATGTTAATTACAAGTCATGGCATTTGTTTTTTAAGACATAAAAAATTACTAAGACCATTCTATCCTTTGACATTTTGAGTGGCTTTTTTTCCTGCAAATATTTAATCTTCCATCTTGAAATACAAATAGCATGGTATTTTGAAAGACTGGAGTAAAAACTTAAAAGGTACATCGCATCATGCTATTCATATATGCTTCATAAATTTTTTAAAAAGAGAAATTTTCTAAAATTATAGGACTTCAATTATTTTCATCTGCTTAAGGTGATGTCACTTTATTTAACTTCATCTTTTTTAAATCCATGTTTATTTTGAATTCAATTTCCACTCTTTCTGCTGAATTTTTAAAAATATGAGAGCCATCTGGTGGTCAACAATTATATTTTTCTTAAAAACAATTCTGTGTGTCTTGCAAAATAAAGTGTTGTCCTATTTTTAAATTTGGTAATTTTTCAGTAGAAGCATTTTAACAAAGGTACTAATTCTCCATTCTCAGGTGCCTAGTTAAGTGGATTCTGAATATGAATAGTCTTTTCAAATGCTCTGTTTTCAGTGAACAGGCCATCCATTTGCTCTAAGTATCAAATGGACTCTGATCTATTTCACATATTTTCAGAGAAGTGCCTACAATTTTGCGAGGAGTTGTGAAACATACACATGTTGTTAGAAGCTTTATAACATGTAGCTTTTAATACTTTTTAAATCAAAACAAACGATTTTTATAGAATAGCCTTCATAAAGATGAAGCTTTGGAAACTAGGTTTAGGACTCCATGAAGATACACACATGTGAAATGTAACTGAAAAAGGAAAGATTCAAATCTAAAAATTACAAAGGTTCAAATTTTGGCCAATGATAAGGAAAACATCAGAACAAAGCTGACATGAGTGGAAGTCATTGAAATTCTACATGCCTGGATCATATATATTTTCAATAAGTCTCTCACCTTATAAAGTAATATATTGAGTGCATAAACACATATATTTATTATATACATATATCCGTATACTATAAAATGAGGCCTGTTGTGAATATATTAATACATGACAATTTCACTCCGATATCTACCTCATGATTGAAGTATAAAGTTTTTGTTATTAGCCGACTTGGTTAACTGTTTTTACTATTAGTTAACATGAATTGAGCATTTAGTATATGGCAAGTTCTTGACAAAAAGTTGTTTTTTGTTTTGAGAAAGAGAGAGCACATGTGTGTGACAAAAGAGAAGGAGAATCTTAAGCAGCCTCCCTCTGAGCATGGAGCCTGATGCAGGGCTCAGTTTCCCCAACTGTGAGGTCATGACCTGAGCCAAAGTCAAGAGTCAGATGCTTAAGTGACTGAGCCACTCAGGAGCCCCCAGTAAAACTTTTTAAAATCACCTCCTTAAATCCATGTAGACACTACCTCACAGGCACTATTATCTTCCCACTAAACCAAGGAGGCATTTCAAAGAATGAAATTGCAGTAAAAGTCTAATGGCCTTGGTTTAACCTCAATTCTACACTTATTATCTATTATTCAAAACCAAAATGACAGCTAGACACCCTAATTTCTTGTAGTTTCACTGTTTTCAAAATGTAACTGTGTCTTCAGTTAGCTTTGGTAACAGGTAAAGCACCAACCTTGTAAGCCAAATCTGTTACCTACTTACTAAGTGATGTGGGAAACAAATTACTATGAAGAAATCAAAACAACGTCTGGATGATTATCACCTACCATTTTAGCCCATCGTACACTCTTTCTTCATCCTCTTCTGGAACAAACTCCTTCCCCTCCCTTCAGGCTCTGTTCTCTCCCTGCTCCGTCTCTGGAATTTGGGGGCAGGGGCAGATGCTAACCCTGGTACTTTGAAGATTGGCCATGTAACCCAGGCCTGGACACAGTGACATGCCAAAGGGAGAGCAGGGGACCCAAACGAGGACAGGCAGAAGCATTCCCTGTTTTTGTTTTGTTTTGTTTTGCCTTTGGTCTGAGAACAAGGATGATGAGAGCCCTTTCCTGTCAGATCCCTCAATTTAGGTGATGTAAGCATGAAGCTGCACTCAGCCCTGGACCCCTTGCCCTCTCCCCTACACACTCCTTCTTTTTAGGATTTATTTTTATGTTTGAGAGAGATAGCATGAGTGGGGGTGGGGCAAAAAGTGAGGGGACAGAGGATCCAAAGCAGGCTCTGTGCTGAGAGCAGAGAGCCCAATGCAGGGCTTGAGCTCACGAACTAGGAGATCATGAGCTGAGCTTAAGTCCAATGCTCAACCAAGAGAGCCACCCTAGTGCCCCTCCTCTACACACTCTTCAGTTCGTGGTTGAAGAGAATGAGGTAAACACACAGAGAAATACAAGAAATAAAGTAGAAAACCTAGCCAAAATATAGCCTGCCTACCTGTGCCTAAAAGTCCCAAAGCAGTATCATCCTTACATAACTTCCTTCAGAGGTTGAGCTACCCCCAGAATCCTTCCACTAAACCTGTGGTCATTGTTGGTTTTTGTTTTTGTTGTTGTCATTTTTTGGCTTGAGCTAGTGTGAGTTGGATTTTTGTCACTTGAACACAAGAAGATATTAGAGTTGCAATTACAAAATATTAGGTTCCGTATGGCAGGAAACAGGGATAACCACTGTTTAGCCAATAGTGTCTTCTGAGTGCATTTTAAAATAAACAATTTCCCTAGGAAAAGAGCCAATGTGCCTGCATATGGCAGGGAAGTGTGACACAAAGCACCAGACTGGTTGCGGCAAACACAGGAATGAGCCAATTTCCAAAAGCTCAACAGTTTTAATCCCCACCAGCATGTAATTTTTGTTTTTATCTCACCCTTATATGTGTAAAACCAGATTCAAAATTTACACACTTAAGGAAATATACACACACCCCTTCCTGATTTTGACTATGTTCAGGCCAGAAAGGAATTCTTTGAACTTTATCTTCATAAAGTGGCAGACAGACTGGAAGGAATAGTGTAAATTTCAATGAAATAGTGTAAATTTCAATAGTGTAAATTTCAAGGAATTTAACTCTTGTCACTAGAGACATAAGATGAAATAAACCACAAAACTTCCAAGTTGGACCACTGTAGCTTATTAGTAACTCAGCTTTGTCACTTCATCGGTTATGAGAGTTGGTTAATGTCTCTGAATGACCACTTCCTTTTCAATACAAGAGAGAAAGACCAAAGTCGATTTCAAGAATGGAGATAATCTATGCAAAGAGTCTAAAAGAGATGGTCGGTAAATGTCAGGTGTTGGTGCCGTTATAGACTTTTTTAATATCAGTATTAAGTCTGCATATACTTTTATTAACTAAAGCAATGGAAATACATGGCAAAGAGAAAAAAAGTTTCTTATTACTAATTTTGCTTTTTCTGAGTATTCATAATATTCTTCTTCTATAGGCACTAACAATCTTAATAGTTAGAAAATGCAGTGCTGAAGTTTAACAATATTATCCTTCTTCCAAATATATTTAATATTCTATTGTGACTTTGTTATTTTCCAGTCAATCTTGTTTAAACTAAGGTATTTCTCCAAATATTCCATTTGTCTTGTTTTTTAAGATATGGTGAGGGGGGTGCCTGAATGGCTTAGTTTGTTAAGTGTCTAGCTCAGGTCATGATCTCAAGGTTGTGAGATGCAGTCCTGTTTTTGGCTCCACACTGGGCATCGGAACTGCTTAAGATTTTCTCTCTCCCTCACCTCCTGCCCCTCTCCCCGCTCACTTGCTCTTAAAAAATATATATATATGTATAATTTATATTTATATATAAATTATTATATATTTTATAATATATAAATATATATATTATATATAAAAATATATACAAAATTATATAAATATAAAATATATACAAATATAAATAAATATATATATATATATATATATATATATATATATATATGAGAAGAACTTTACAGTCTCATAGTCTACCCCATGACATTCATTCATAGAATGCACAGTATATTACATAATGTCTACTCAACCTCTGGTATATATTTGGACAAAACTACTAAATGAACATATTTAATCTGAGATGCAATTATTTAAACAGAATAAAGCCAAGTTTAAAAGTGATACCCATTATATAAGAGAAAATAGGTCAGCAGTTCCCCAAATTTTGGGATTATTACAATCAGAAGAAAACTTGAAAAAGCACAGGTATGTGTGGCTCTCTACCCATACACCTGCTACATTATCATTGAATTGTCTGAGGTGTAGCCTTGGCCTTGAAATTTTTTAAAGACCACTTGTTGTTCTAATGGTCAGTACCAGTGGAGTAGCTTTCCTACTGTGCCTCTTAGCACTGCTTCAGCAGTTTCTAGCTGTTTCATTTCTTTTTCTCTAAGTCCAAAGCATCCAGTAGAGAAAATTTTATTTTGTAAAAGACATTGAAAACAAAATGAAAAAATCTTTTCAACCATTTAACTTGTTTCCTCATTCACCACACTCTGGTAGGGACTAAAGAAGAGGAAAAAAAATTATAAGACCTAGATTAGGTCTTAAATTTTTTAAAATATAGTTCACATGATAGTCCCAAAATGACTTAATCACTTCAAGACAGTACAAATAAATATTTTTTAAGTTGTAAAGTTTACTTATGGGGGGGGCAGATTGAGAGAGAGAGAGAGAGAGAGAGAGAGAATCCCAAGCAGGGTTTTCCCCCACCACCACGTGGGGCTCCATCTCGTGACCCCTGAGATCATGACCTGAACCAAAATCAAGAGTTGACAATTAAATGACTAAGCCACCCAGGTGCCCCAGTGCAAGTATTTTTAAAATGCAAGTGAACCACCTAACTGTAGCTATCCTAAAGGAATTCCCAGATGAGTTTTTTATATACACCAAAATTTTCTTGGCAAATGTTACTGAAGTTTTGTTAGAATTGAGACTGATAGCCAGAAACCGCGTGACTGATTTTCATTCACTTTGGAGCTACATATATACAGCCTTTTATAGCCTTTTTCTGATTCATAACAATATTCTGTCTCTTCCTTGAATCCACCACCTAGTCCTAAGTGTGTGTGCACACCAGATGCTTATGCTGAGACTTTAGTGGCCGGGAACCATTCATGTGACCATAGCACCCATCTTCTTCATTATCACATATTTGCACAGATTTCTTTGCTGTTTTCTAAATATCCCAATCAACACCACAGCTTGACGTTACTATATTTTCAAGTTTTAGGTCCCAAGATTGTAATCCCTACTTCAGGCTTATGATAAGAACCCAAGGTGATAATGCAAAAAGAAAGCACTTAACGGTGTGCCTAGGATATAGCAGCCACTCAGTAAATATGTTTTCAAACCAAATATCCAATCCCATTGTCTTGAAATCATGGTGTTAGTTTTAAAAGCGGTTTATTAAACAATTCCTTGAAGTTTGTTGTAAAAGAAGCACTATTTCACTTTACTGAAATCACTGCCAACTATTCCCAAACTTGCTGATTTTAATTTTTTACATTTGGAGTTTGTTGCCCTTAATCAAAGTTCAGTCTTTCAAAAAGGAGCAGTTGTAGTTTGCTAACTGGTGGCCTGAGGCTATCCAAAGCTATTCTTACCTGAAGCAGGTTGTGACAGATGCATAAATAATTGTAGGTAGAGTCACAGCGTACTTCTATGCCTTTCATTAAGTCTTCCCTGTTTTCCCAGCAAAGACCGAGGAAACCAAAGTCATACAACATCTGAACCCTGTCCAAACTTCAGTTGTATTTTAAAATTTCAGGTTAGCATACATAATATATTAATGCTATACAACTTTTATTGTGTTCACTTTAAAATTTATATTAAGTAGATTGCTACATTATGGTAATGTACTAAATTACCTAAAGCAAAGTAATACAATGATTAACTGACTATAAACATTGGTTTATGGTCAGATTATAAAGTATTACAATGATTAACATTATGCATTTTCATAACAGCAGAAAATTGCAGGATGAAATATCTGTGGATTGACTCGGTGCCATTAGGAATAATAAAACAGTGGTATAACTCAGTCTCAAGTTACATCTTGAGAGTAAACTTTGTTTTAAATCTCCTCCCTAAGTGGTTGAGAAATTCATTAATTTAAAATGCCCAACGTTTGCCAAACACAAGGTAGAGAATGTAAGTCTTCATGTTAATTTATAATAGTAAGCAAAATGGGGCTTCACTAACGGTTTTTAAGTCTTTTTCTCTAATACTCTGCCGTGGAACCAGATCAATTTTATTTGTTATGCTCTTTCAGTGGTTAAATAAAACCGATGTACTCAAGATTGAGAACTCAACTTCTTTCAAAAATAGATTTGAAATGGGTTACAATCTTTAAAAATACACTTTCACATTGAGAGAAGTTTAGTACACCAGCTCTATAACCTAAGTCAATAGACAAATTCTGAGAAACAGACAACACAGAGAAATGAAGACTTGAAGGAGAAGTCACAGATTTAGATTGTCTTTCAGAGGTAAAGAGTTGGAATGTAGGCAGGGAGCAACCTAAAGGATTTAGGCATCAGGGAGGAAGTCTAAAATATCACAGTGATGGACTAATGCTGGAAAACACCATAGCAGTATGTCTAAGCCTGAATTCTCATGTAGCCGTATAACTGCTTTATAATCTTAGGCAAATTACCTTAATTTTATCATTAAATGGGCATATCTCTCGGTTGCTGAAAGGATTAAATAAAATTGTAAAGTGACTTGCCCATAATAGACAATCCATAAATGAATTATTTTGTATTTATTAATTTCTTTATATTTATTTCTAGTTGATTATAAACAGCTGATTATTATTAGATTCTGATGATAGGAAATAGTCCCAATAAGAAAAAAAAAAAAGAGTAAAAAAATTGGGAAGGGCAGCTTAAGGACTTTGGCCTGGGAAAATGATATGAGCTTGGGGAAATTGCATTAAGCCCTAAAATACATATGCTGACCAATTTGTATTGCAGAGCCTCAGACTCAACCACAATGGTAACTGTCTACCCCTGGGAGTGGAAGAGTTTGAGTCTTTCCTAAAACTAAACTTCTGTTATAGATACTCCTTTTTCAATGACTAAACCATCATACTGTAGTTACTTATGCTTTTGTCCACCTTTCCCTAGATTATGAACAATTTTCACAGAGGGAGTCGTATTATCTATAATCCTAGCTCCCAACACACTTAGAGGATTGTAACAGATGCTCCCTAAAGATGGGTTAAATTAACAATTGAATTAATAAATGCCCAAAGAAAAAATTTTCAAATTAATTTTATTTGTCTATATTACTGTTTTAAGTAGACACATGAATGCCAATGGAAGTTAATTTTCTCAACTTCCATTGGCATCCACATACCCATGGAGCAGTTCATCTGTAGACTTCCCTCCTGCTTTCTACTATGTAACATAGAATCACCCTTTTTTCTTGCTGTGTTTCTTAGAAAGTGGCTATAAATGGAGTGATATTAGACTTTCAACATGGCCACTATAACAATGTTGTAGAAAATAATTTAGTTCAAACTCAGACATGCCAGAATAGGTCAATGTAATGCTTTTGGGGTTGGGTGGACGGTGTTACAAGCAAAATGACACCTGAAAGCATATTTTTATCCAGAGTAAAAGGACGGTAATATTCCCTGATAATAATGAAGCTATATAGAAAAAAGTTTATTTTTTTTCAAGTTTCATTCCTACCATGGTATCCAAATGCCTCTTGCTGAATTCAATTTTGTTTCAATTTTGTTTCATTTTTGTTACCCTTAAAAACTCCAGAGAACAAATTTTTATCATCAGTACATGAACTAATTGCTAATGTAAAACTCTCTCAAAACAAGGCTGTGTCCTATTTTTCTAGTGGCCTGCGATGAGGTAAGTACAGAAATGTTAATTGCCCACACACTTTTGATGAACAGTGTGTATAGTTTCAGTGTCTCTTTCCTCTCCTCCCTATGCTTATTCTGATTATATTTATGGATATGAAATTTTATGCCTCTTGAATGTAATTATAAAAGTGGAGGCTTATATTGTATATGTATGCTTTTTAAAGTTTATTTTCTAAATAATTCATCCTATCGCATTTCATAAAAGTGTCAGTCTGTAACAGATAACAAAAAGAAAAAGGAACTAGTCTTCCACCATATATAGTTTGACAAGCACTGTTTGCCACTACATAGTTTCTTTAAAAGAAAAAAGAAAGAAGGAAAACACTATTTTAACTTGTTAAATATTTGGCAATACTCTATCTTATGCTGCATTCCATTTGTTATTTGTGTGGTCACAAAGTAAGTATTATTTTAACAAACCGTAAAGGTATCAAAAGTGAGTTTAACAGCAACAAAATCTGACATAATTTCCCGCTTAAAATGCTTTAGTGGCTTCTCCTTAACAAAATAATGCTTTTGAAGTTTTAAAAGACACTCTAAGATCTGCCTCTAGACTATTCTTTTAGCCTGATCTCTTCTCCAGCCCTCATTCTCTCCCTCTTCACTATCGACCACAGACCTTCGATGCCATTTCCAGTTCTCTAAGTGCACATTTACTCTCTTCATGAAACCTTCTTTCTCTCTCTGGCCTCATATGCATATACAGATATATGTGTATACATAAGTGCATATACACATGTATACCTAATATTGTCAATTAGGTATATTGTCAATTGTCTCTTTCATTAGGGACCAAACTACAAGGAAACCTCTCCTGAGCCCTTGGCCTCATACTGTTAATTCTTTCTATTTGCCTTTCATACAATTTTCTACACATTTAAAAAAATTTTAATAGCCTTATCTTTCAGTGGATCATAGCCTTGTAAGGGCAAGGAGCTGGCTTCTGGACTCTTGTACTCATAGAACCCTGCTGAGTACCTGATACATTATGGGTTGTCAGTGTCATTAAATGAATTAATGCCTAAGCATGATGCTTGAACTGGTGATTTCTAATTACAGATTCTCATAAATTTATCTTTTACTTCCTATCTTTATACTTTACTTTTTTCCGCAACACACCCATAACATTTTGAAGCCATTATAATTACATTGTTAATTCATAGAAAGAATACTATAATCTCTAGCCTTTTTTATCTTATTATTATAACTTAGATCTCTCTACAGCAAATATGCTGTACCAAGAAGTTTGCTGTTGAAAAAATTCATCTTACCATTTCTGGCAGTTTATTCTCCCAACTTGTCAAGGGTATTTAAAATTCTGATCATTCCTTTAATGTGATACAACTTATAAAGGCCAACATGAACCCAGGGGGAGGAGTGGGATAAAATCTCTTGAATTCAGTATAGCTTGCTCTTATTTTGAAATTATACTCTCTAGAACTTCACTATTTCAGATTAATTTACACTAACTTCAACTGTAGTTCAATCCTCAATACAGGTTTCTTTTTGTTTTGGGCCTGTTAAAATAACACCTAATTTAGTGTTATTATTTAGGTATTATTAATTTTAAAACATTGATTTCTTGCCTACCTACCACGAGCCAGACAGAATGATAAGGACTTTCAAACAGACTTATTACTTATTGTAGACTTCTGAGGCTATTCCTATTATTTCTCAAGACCCGAGTCCTCGAGAAATCAAGTGATCTGTATTAAAATAAGTGGCTCAAGTACAAGAGAGCCAAAATTAAAACCCAGCCTGATGGACTCCACACCTAGTACCATTTTAAGTGCTCTTTTTATCATCATCACTAACCTTTTCTCAAAATGTGTATGATTTCTCCAACAGCTCTTTTAAGATTATCAAAATCTAAAATAATTGCCCTCAAAGGCTGCAATCTAAAACACATTCTGTACATTCATGAAACCAATCAGAAACCCTATGAAAGCAAAACATAAAGAAAAAGGTTAGCGCGTAGAGTGGTGTTGAGTGCAAAATAAGAAATTATGAGTGACTGAGTCATGACTGGCTTGTCATCAGTATTCATGGCTGGCTTGACAGGAAGGGAGCAGCAGTTCAACTTGTTCCCAAGTCAAATGGGTTGTCTTGATGGCCATGGAAATGGGCAAAATAATTCGGTACAATTTAAGTTTAAACTTATGTTAATAATTTTCAAAGCAGAAAAATCTAGCAATCTGTGTATTCTTTCTAAGTATAATACCGTATCAAATGTGAAAAAGAAACGGACTAACTCCATTTATCTTCCTTTCCTAGATGACAATATTTGTCTTTGTGCTTGAGTCATCAAATCTATTCATTCTACTCAAGTATGAAGCAAGGAAAAGAAATCTGTAGGGAATGCACTTCCCTGTGAAATGGAGGCCACTTCCAAAGAAAGACTAGGTCTTGTCCACAGATCATCATTGCACTGATATAACACTACTGAAATTATATAATCTAAGAATGCTGGTTCAGTTGCTCAGAACTTACTGCAAATGTGACTAGTTATACAATCACTCAGCCAGAGACTGTTTTCTCTTACACAGCACAAAATGTGGCCAGCTGTGTCCCAAATGTTTGCTACCGACCACAAGCGAGATCAGATACGAGAGTATAATGGGCCACAAACATAAGTATACAGCCTTTAGGTATTTGCCATTACACAAAAGAAAACCTGGTAACACATCTATAGAAACCCTAATAATTTACCAATTACCTTAAACATCTATCTGTCAGTTTTATTATACATGCTCATATAAATAAAGCACCATTAGCCTTCATAACAAAAACAATAGTTTTAAAACAAACACCCTTCCAACTATTAAGTTGATGCTTAGTTTCAAGTGATTTTTTTTCCTCTCGCTGTATAACATTGCCTCCGTAAGAATAAAGAATCCTCTTATAAGAAAACCTGATGATGTATAACAGGCAACTGAAAATATAAACTGAGTTATGTTGTAATGAGGCAGATTTGCTGTTGGAAAATGTACAAATGTTCTTCAAAATAGCTTTCACATGAAATGGGTTTTGATTGTTGCTTTGATCATTGGGTTAGAAGTGATGGAGGAAATCTTATCCACTATATAAGCTGAGTGTGGAAACCTGTATTAAGCAATCAGAGAAGTTTAAGTACAGAACATTAAGTCTCTAGAAATACCTTGTACATAGAAGCGAAATGGCAGAAAACAGAAATTTTCAGGCTTGCATAAATATATTTCCACTTTTCAATTTATAAGAGCAATTACTGCTGAGGGGGAAGGATATTTCATGGGGATTAATGACCAACTGAAGGTAATGATTCCTGCCCTCATGTTAGGCCATCAACTCCCTTCAGAGATGAAACCTAATCAATCTGTCATTATTGAGATGTGGTATAGGTACTTCAAAAAAAAAAAGAAAGAACTATCTCATTTGATGCCAATAAACTCCTGAAGATAAAGGAACATGATCATCTTCAGGAAGACCACTTTGATTGACTTTGTCCAAAAATGTGCAAAGAAATTTAACAGGCTGACTATTAAACTAAAATTTTCGCCTACAGCCACATTCACATTAAGTCAGTGATTGCATAACCTTAAGAAGCCACAATTTCTCAGTGACTGTGAGGCTTCTTTGTAACATGATGTAACAATTGCTTTCTTTCGCCTACTCAATAAACATTATTTTGGGAGACAATTAAGCACCAGGCAATGTCTCAGGGGCAAGAAATAAAACTGTGACAAAGACATAGTCCCTAACCTCAAAGAATGTTTAGTTCACAGAGCAAGAGAGTCCACTAATAAAGGAATTTCAGACTAGAGTACAGAACTGTACAATGCATAAGAGAAGCGTATATCTCAGGGGTTTTTTTAATTTTTTTTAAATGTTTGTTTATTTTTGAGAGAGAGAGAGGACAGAGCATGAACAGGGGAGGAACAGAGAAAGAGGGAAACACAGAATCTGAAGCTAGCTCCAGGCTCTGAGCTGTCAGCACAGAGCCCGATGCAGGGCTTGAACTCACCAACTGTGAGATCATGACCTGCGCCGAAGTCGGCCGCTTAACCAACTAAGCCACCCAGGTGCTCCCATCTCAGTTTTTAAAATGGGCATGAAAGGTGATTAGAAAAATTTGTCCACTGGAAAGGACCTTGAAGTAGAAAATAATTAGCTAAAATGCTGATCTCCCATATAGGGGTGATAGTGCTTCCAAATAAATGCCTAGAGATAATTTAGGAAAAAACAACCCATTCAAGCCAGTGCAAGTTGTCCTGTATGACCCAACAAATCATGGCCTGGGTGATGAGAGGTAAGGCTAGACCACTAAAGGGAGAGTCGGACATAAAGGTCCCTAGTAAACAACATTAATAGATCTAATCCTAAATTCAGTGGAAAAATCATTTGAGAGTTTTGAGTGAAGAACTGACATGATCCTATTTTAGAAAGTTAACTTTAACAGAGCAAAGGGAGGAGCAGGGTTGAACTTAGCTTCAACAGAGTTAAATGGAAAAACCATACCTGTAATGCAGGCAAGGGATTATAGTGGCAGGAAAAATAGGGGCACAATGAATTTATCAAAGAATAATGAGGAAATAGGAGTTAAAATTTACTGAGTATTAATGAATAGGAGAAGAGATGGCATTCTCTAAGGTGAAAAGAGAAAACAGATTCACAAGGATTCAAATGACTTTCACTATGAAACTTGCAGTTTGAGGCTAGGACATCCAAGTAGAGATGTCTGTTAGATATGTAGACAGGAAGGCCTTGTCCTGTGGAGAAAAGGCTAGGACAGAAATAGAGAGTATCAGTATATAGTTATGCTGATTAAAACATCCCAAGTGGATCAAACTGCCTAAGGGGTATAGTGAGAATAGACCAGAGAGATGAACTGAGGAGTCAGCTTAATATTCAAAACCATTTAGGTGATGGGAAGCTATAGAAAATACATAAAGAAACATACAAAGAGGCAAGTAGATGAGGTAGGACAACATGAAAGAGCCTGTGTTGTCATACAAACTCCAGTGGAGTTTGTCTGATTCCTAGCATCCATGCCCTCCTCTTCCGGTAAAGCTGCCTTAACTGTGACTTGGGTAAACTCTTCATTCCACTCTCAGGTGTGTTCTTCAGACTTCATCCCTAGGACCCAGAAGTTGAAATAAGCATGAAATAAGCAAAACCCTGTCAGACTATTCTCTTTCTGCCTAAAACAATTGATTCAAGGGTGGGCACACACCTCAACTCAATTCAGTCAGTATGAGTACAATTTAGCCATAGGATCTGGTGTTACTTAGGAAACAGATTCTTCTGTTGAATAGGTCTGATGATTCTGTAAGGTTAAACGATATTATCTTCCTCCATAGTCTCCGAGAAGGGAACTGACCCAAAGGTAGGCAGGAAATAGGGATCCTTCAGATATCCCTTGAGCTCTCACACAGAATCCGGTTACAGTCTTGCAGTTCATTCTCTCCCCATCTTCCTACCAAGAGTCTCTGTCTGAAATAGTCCCATGCTTCCTCACTTTCAGACACTTAGTCTCCCTAGAAAACTGCTACAGGTTGGCTTATTTTCATTTTAAGTCTTCTGACTGTAGAAGAAATATAAAATCATGGGGAAATTCAATATTGGAGAGATTACAATGCAGAACATTACATTTAGCACCAACCCCACTATCCAAGGATATTAACTGTTAAAATCCTGATTTAAAATGTATATAACTAAATTAAAATTCTTCTGCCTAAAACAGAAATAGACCTTAAGGAAATGTGTGAAATGTCCATTTAGGCTATTTTGAATGGCAAGACTGTAGATGAATTTTTTTTTCATTTCCCTGTGAGAGTTAACCTGTCATCTCTGCATATTACCTAAATATCAAGGAATTTCAGATTTTGAGATTTCTTTTTTCTTTCCAACTTACCATGGCTAAGCATTCACTCACAGAGATTACAGGGATCCAGAAATGAAATAATCAACATCTGTCATTCTCTCTTTCTCCCCAAAGAGGCAAAAATTCTGTGGTTGAAATCTTAAGGACTTCAAGAAGAGAATGGTGTCATAAAAATAAAACAAGTAACCTGTATATGTATAAAAAATACAACTCATCAGCTTCATACCACTAGCAGGTAGGCATAGGGGATTTGGAAATATCCAACAAGAGTTAAGTTTGATTCTAGATGTTGTATTTTAAAATGTTGATTTAAACCAGTTACTGTGTATAACTTTATCGAAGTTAGATGGTAATATACAGACTTAGTCACATAATCTTAACAAATCTTAGCAGGAGTTTATAGCTTTGGGTTTAACCCATCAGTCTAACACCAACTAACTTGGGCAAGAAATTTTGTCCACTATTGTAAAGTAAGGAAGTTTCGTTTTTTGGTTTTTCTTGTTGTCAAAATCGGAGGGGAAAAACTGATTTTTTTTTTTTTTGCAGAATGAGTTCACTGTTTCAAGCATTCAATATTTCTGATGAAATGGCTTTTTTTTTAATACATCACATTTTATCAAAAATTTTCATCCAAAATTACATTGAAATAAAGCCTCGTGTTCTTTTCCAAGCAAGTTGAACTGCTAAGCGGTGGCATCTTATTTTACATATAACTTTCCATGTAATTGTGTGGAATTTAATGAAATAACATTTGAGCAGTAAATAATATATCAAATGCTTTCTCTCCCGATAGCCCACATCTTAAAATAGATTCAATGTGTACCATACCTTTGAAAGTTCAAGTGAGATTTAAGATGACTCCCAGATATTTTAATTCCATGATATAAATTAATGGCTTCAGCAAATATTCTAATGTTACATTTCTCCTTACAACAATTCTTTCAACAGTTGATGAGTCCTAACCAGAGCTGATATTAAAATCATGCTCTAGAGAAACATAATTTTAACCTGTCAAGTGGTTCAGATCCTTTCCAAGATAGAATAAGAATTAATTTTATTTAAGGCAATAAAATTTACTGCATATACCAAAAATTTGTGGAAATTATAAGAGATTTACTCTTTAACTCTTGAGTCATCCCTTAGCATAAATCCTTAACATAGAAAGTCTGTATTACCTTCCTTTTCGTCTTCTCTGTCCCTACTAACAATCCAGAGGTGGACTTTCCACAAGGTAGGTATCTCAGTATTTTGTCTCATTAATGTATGTGCTTGTCTCAGCAAACAAAATATTTGAGAGCTTTGTTTTGTTTTTTAATTAACAGGTGACTAACAATGAGGGACTATTTTCAGCATGTATATTGTGATTTCAAAAGTCTCCAATAAGGAATTCACAATATGTCTCTTGCTGCTATAGATTAGATTATTTCCAAAAGAGGCCCCTCTACTGCTTAGGTATTATTTTGTTGGCTCAAGTGTTTTTTGGGTTGGGGGGGTTTCTTTGGCTGGGGAGGGGGAGTAGAAAGAGGGATCCTGGGAACGTAGCAGAGATAACCTACTTTCAGGATCTCCTAACTTTTTGAAGGCTCTGGGTGTTTTGGTCACATCAGTCCTCAAATCGTGACGGGGGAGGGCAGAGGAAATGGGGAGAAAGTGAGGTCCTTTTACTTTATCACAGTTATCCCACACCCTCCTCTGGAATCTGACTCCTGTTTGAATTTAGGTAACAATTAAAAAGCAGTGATGCCCAACTCTCCGCCCTAGCCAAATGCATTTGAGACTTTTCCATTAAAGAGACATTCATCTCTCAAGCCAAAATTCCGACCTCTTTTTGTCCATAGCCAGGAAAGTCTCTTTAGCTATTTATATTATGCAGAGATAGCAGGCTGGAGTCCTGACCTATCACTTACCCTTCACTGTAGCTGCTAAAGCACCTCTTAAAAATTCTAGCCTTTAGGAAGCACAGTGTGAAAAACCACTGGTCTAGAATGGTCTGTCAGGGTCCTTCTGGGTCCCAAACCCGTAGATTTGGCATCACCCAAGACTAGCAGTTTCTGTGGGTAATGTTATATCCTTCCTTAGTTATTTAGGATTAGTTATTTAGTATTAATACATCAGGAGTTACATTAGGAACTATATTTCCAATACATTCACCATGATTTGGGGACACAACTGTAGGGCAGATTGTGGTCCCGGATCTCTAATCCAGCAGAAATGCCAATATTCTAGTTACCTCTCAAGGGATGGAATAAAAGATGAAGATAAAGATTAGATGAATATAAGTAAATAGCAGAAAAAAGGAAATTCAAAGGAATTTTTTTCTGTTAAGAAATAGGGTGGCAAATTTAGGTTTTCTTTTTTATTAAGATTAAGAAGACCCCAACCAGTGTATTATGTTGTCCGGATACCTAGGTCAAGGGCTGGATGAAAACTTGAATCCTGTAACTGGACCCTACAGATCTGTCTGGAACTGACACTGCCCTCTGGCTGCCAATTTGGATAAAATCCTTACAGAAAAAAGATCTACAGCTCTTCGGGAAGAAGCACCTTCAGCTTAGGAAATGAAGTTTTTAATACCATTCTCCGAGTCACTCATCTGGGTCGTGAAGTCAGTACCGTCTTCCTACGCTCCTAACAGTACAGCACTGCTAAAGGGCCTCATCCCGCTCCTGTCGGTTTTAAGCATTTGATACTTCCAAGGAGAAGACATGTTTTTAAAACCCACCTTCCGTAAGAATAAAAATAAACACACTTCATAGAAAATCACAATGAGACCAATTCTTTCACCAGCATCTCTGGCTTTCCCATGTTTTTGCATAATGAAAGGGCTAATATAACATAACAAATCCTAAACTGTTTTCGCAAGGAGTGGAAAAAAGATGTGTAAAAGTATGCTCTGTCTTGCTTCCTTCTGTTCACAATGTATCTAAATAAAACAAATGGTGTTCTTGCTCTTTCTGTCTGTTTCCCAATCTGTTTGGATAGTAGCCACCATTCCACAGCCAACCATAATATCTGACACTTCCTGACATCATGAAAGCCACCATCTGTCTATCACCAAAACCCTGTACTTTTTAAAGACTACTTGGCTTGATCCTTAATGAAGCTTCACGTTGAAAGCACAGATCAGTGTAGAAGGGATGCAGGGAATAACTGACACAAGGAATCTGTATAAAATCACGTTTTCATTAGATTCAGTCTGAAAACACAAAGTGAAATGTTAAGGCCCCTTTGCAGGCAGATAAACCTCGGTTTAGTTTCAATTGTGTTTCATTTCCGATTTGCCTGTGAAAGTTTAGACAGGGTTGGACACCAAGAATAAACCTCAACTAAAACCTAAGCCTTAAATCCAATATTTTCAGTCTTGTAAAATTAAACAGTTAGACATGGCTTTGCACTGTGTATATTTGAACTATGGAAAAAGAAGAAAAAAAAAATCCATCACTTACTTTCCCAAGGCTTGAGAAACTCATGCCATTTAAAACTGAATCAACTTCTTCTTTAACACCTAAGCGATTATCCAGGAAACAAAGGAGGGTCTGTATGTCTTCACTTGTAAATGTCACAGGTGAACACAAACAACTGAGTGCTGGCAACATCAAGTCACTCTTTGTTTTATTAAACTGTTGTACCTCTATATGTGCAACTAGGGAGTATGTTAACAAGGGAGACTGAGAAGATTTTCCTAGGTGATTTTATTAAGTTCTTGCAGAAAAAGTAAAACTTTCCAGGTGGCAGACAGAACAACGACTTGCATATACAAATTTCATCACTGCACACCCACTGCTGTGATTATGTGGTATGTCGCCTTTCCACCAATCTCCTTTTTTCCCCCTCCCTCCTTACCTCAATATCATTCCTGTGGTTCCTGTAACAATTTCATAAATCCAAGTTTTAGGAAGTCACGTGCTTTCCTCTAGCAGTGAAAAAAATACTAGTGGGCACACAAATACACACAGACTACATTCATGTATGTGTATGTATGATGTACGTATTTATACAAACACATAGCAAGAGACAGACACAAGGTGTGTGTGTGTGTGTGTGTGTGTGTGTGTGTGTGTGATCTAGAATAGGCTAAGTTTGAATCTTAAATGGGGGGAAAACTACTCATGGAATTCTATATGAGAGTCCTTATAGGACATGAAGTTGATTTGTCCAGAAAATACCTTGGTCAAATAAGATTAAGTGCTTATTCTATAGCAGGTACAAGATCAAGCCATACATACTACTTCATTGGATTCTGTTCTGGGCACTGTTATTAGCCTGTTTTGTTTAAATGGAAATTGAGGCTTAGAGAAGGTAACTAACTTGCCCAAGATGCCCCACATCTAGTAAGTTTTGGAACCCAGATTCAAAACAAAATGGCCCGAGTTAGACTCTGTGCTCGTTCCCATTACCATCCTACATTACTTTTCGGTTCGGTGGTGGACGCTGATACATTCAACTATGACATGATAAACTTGGAGAGGGGTGGAAGGAGAGTAGGGAACATGTGAATGCCAGAAGATCTGCATCCACATTGGTGACAGCCTACAGAATCACCATCATGAAAGTCTCAGTACTTATTTTTACAAGGCCTCTGGAAAGGCAAGTGACACCAAGCCAGTCTTAAAGGAAAAAAATCTTACTGCATTTTGTCCCACATTGTACTTATTGAAAGAGCCCTGAATTCATTAAAAAGTAGCCTCATTGCTATTCTTTGCCTGTCCAACTCTTCATCAATGTTTTCAGATGGAAAGTGAAGAATGAATTATCCACTTGAAATAATAGTGAGGGAGGCAGAATGATTCACTTGAACAGATAGTCTGTTGTAACACTAGACTATTACTCCATTCTAACAGGTACTTAAAATCAACAGTTGTATTTTCAACATGATATCTGAGGTCCTTCCTGTCATGGAAATAGCTTTAATTGTTTTTTCTGGACAAACTTACAACGAAGCATCTATCTTCCTATCACTGGGTCTTCCACTCTGTTCATCACCTTACTTAATAAAATACCTCAGTAAGTAAAAATAGACAGCCATGAGCTGAAATACAAACAAAACAAGCAGTCAGTCCCTTTACTGTGTGTGTGTGTGTGTGTGTGTGTGTGTGTGTGTGTGTGTATGTGTGTGTGGCCTGAGTAGCATGGTAGTGTTGACACTTTCCACGGACATTAAATTTTAATCTTAAACTTAACAACCTTTAATGTCCTCTTATTTGTTACATACAAATGCATATTCATTTCATGTCACACTTGCATCTACTAGGGAAGTAAGGTTCATCTTCCCAACGAGGAGATGGGTCTTTGTACTTTTTAGAATGAAAAAATACACGAGAAAAAAGTGAAACCAGATTGTTTAAATAAAAAGCAAATAAATTATTCAGACCAGCTGTTTAGATTTGGAAAAAAAAACTTTCCCATGTTGATCAAAACCCCTTAATTTGTTTGTGTTCCTGTCAAAGAACAGGGTACAAATATGTCGGGACCAAAGTGCTCTTATCTGCTTCAACTGTCTGGTTCAAACTGAATAGCCATAGCTACCTCAATGTATCTTACTTCTTGGAATAAAGATTTTTTAGAAAACAGCTTTTGGTAATGACGATCACTTTTACTTTAAAAAGAGCCAGTATGTTAATGAAAACATCTATTTGCTATTTTTCAAAGATAGTTCCAGGGACTATAATATGTGTACCTTCTAAAAACAACAAAAAATGCCATGAAAAAAAGAGGGAGAGAGATACTGTTCATTCATTATCCCTCCATGTCTTAAAGGATTTTTATTTGGGAATCAATAAATCTAATGTTCATTTAAATTTCCAATACAAAGGCAACTTTGCTTTCATCCCTTCAATCTTAATGCCTTTTTTTTACATAGATTTACTGTGTTTTGTTCATATTAACTATACCCCACAAATACAAAAATTAACTTAAGAGAGTCTCACCTCTGTGTGTAATACCATAAACCTGAGGCCTTTCCTTTTTTATATAATGTTACATGTAATGAATGATTCCTAAATAGTCTTCTGTGATTATAAATTGAAAGCAATGATCTCTCAACACTGAACTCTTACATAATTACTTTTCATAATACATGCAAGTCCAAGTACTTGCTTTATAAATTTCAAAACTTAAAAAGTAGAAGGATTTTTTAGTCTACTGATGAAAATTATACCAAATTTACAGTGTAAATTTCCTGTGAATTTTTGTTTCTGCAGTAGTTTTTGGTGGTATGGAAGTAACTCAAAAGATAAAATAAAAACCCTGATTGTCCAGAGAGACACCCTGGAAGGAACCTTGTATCTAATATTCCTGTTTGAAGGAAGCAACTAGAATAACACATCTGTCATCTCCCCACCAGGCTTGGTTCTTTTCTAGTAAGTTGTTGCACAACGCCATTTACTGGGTATGCAGGCTATTTGAACAGTGCCTGCAGTGTAAGTGTTGGCTAGAGAGAGGAAGAAAGAGAGAAAAAAGCATTCGTAATTTATATTCAACATAAACAGCCCCAAAGATATTTGTAGAAATACCTAGAGTATAGGGAGTTGTGTTGTAAGCGGTATGTCTTTCATTAGTTATGCAAATTTACCAAACTAAATGAAAAAAAAAAAGCTTGCACCCAGTAAGAATGTTTATAATATGACCCATAGCTTTGATACAGTCCTGTTTAGACTCCTATACTTCTTAATCACAAGTAACAAATTGCAACACAGCTATTTTGTACAAAATATAGATGTTGGTGACATTGCCTTCAGAGAATCTAGACAAACCTAACAATATTAAAGGCAAAAAGTAAAAAAAGGTACAAGATACTGAGGATATTTAGACTACTAATGCCATTGGACTGATGACAAGGAAAACAGGTAAAATATAGGAAGTAAAAACATAGTAATTCATACTTGTTTTTTAAAAGAATTTACACTAAAAAGAAAGTGAGGACTATAAGAAATAGACTAAAATCTTAAAAGCAGTTTTTTTATCGCTAGAAAATCTATGGAAACTTTTTGTACGTTTTATTATTCTTTGCAAATCCCTGCTATACACACGCCCATATTTATATATACACACACACCTACATACTATATAAATATATACATGTAACTTTTGTATCAAAATATTTACTTTTTCATTTAAAAAGAGCTTGGACCATACCATACATATTGCTATAGCCAAGCAATGTCAAATAATTCTCCTCGCCATTGTCCTTTGCTTCCATAACTAATTTCAATAAAAAAAAAAAACTGGCAAATTAGTTTTTTTATTGTCTCTGAACTTCTGTTAACACTGACTCTTTAGTTTCTACCAAGATAAGCATGACACACAAACATATGCCCGCCATTACTGTACTTTGTTTTATTCCTAACTCTTATTATAAATTTCATCATGATAAAAATGACTTTTCCGGAGCGCCTGGGTGGCTCAGTCGGTAAGTGTCTGACTTCGGCTCAGGTCATGATCTCCTGGTTCGTGGGTTCAAGCCCCGCGTCAGGCTCTGTGCTGGAGCCTGCCTTTGATTCTGTGTCTCCCTCTCTCTCTGCCCCTCCCCCACTTGTGCTCTGTCTCTCTCTCTCAAAATAAATAAAAGGTGAAAAAAAATGACTTTCCTTATTTCTCTTTTTCTAACTGAAGAGATTTCTTTCTTTTACTTTAAAGGCAATAATATAGGGTAAGAATATTGCACTATTGGGGAAAACTCCAAATGTAAGGTTCCCACCTTTAAAATTTTTAAGGTATATTTTTTTCCTCATATACAAGTAATGCTTGCATATTCTTGGTCATTTAGAAAATATAAACAACCAGAAGAATCCAAGAATGTCCTATAGAGGAAAAAAATGTCCCACAGACTCTCCATCAATAAATAACAGTTACTAAGATTTCAGTGTATATTTTTTAACCTTTATTTTAGAGAAATTAGAAAAAAAACCCTATGGTCCTGATAAAACATCAATTACAATTACTTACTTTCATAATATCTGCCTTACTCACTAATTAAAAAAAAAAACCTGTTACATTAGTTTCTTGATTAGTAACTTATATCTATGATGTTCAATAACTTTATCCCTTAATGAAACTGATGCATATTTTAATGATTCAAAAGATAATTTAAATCACAGAGCACTTATTCAATAATTCTTGTTATTTCTAATATTGTTCTTACTGAAGGATCCACCTTCACAAATCTTAGCATTCTAAGCCTAAAATCTTGTGCTGGCAAGTCTTACACCCTCAAAACAAAACAAAATAAAACAAAACAAAAACAACAACTTTCTTTCAATATACCTTTCTGGCCACCTAACATTTTCCATCAAGTAGGTACACTGGCAATTTCAGTGTGCCAATTTCAAATTTCTCCTCTCGGTCCCCAATTCATTCCATCCTTTCTGATCACAAAACTAAGGTCTATTTGCCCGGAGAAGAACTGTCTAATTACTGCTTGTAATTTAAGTTTGTGAAGTTCTTTTTTTTTTTCCTTTTCTCCTTTTCTTTTTCCACAGCCAAATTAATTGTTAACGTTACCTTACATGGTTTTACAGGGAAGTAACTACATGTTTATTTCAGCATTTAGATCTATCATACAAAGCCCGCATGGCTTTCTAGACTCACAGTAGTTTCTTTCACTCTTGTTTGAATGCTCTTTATCCAGTGCCATATGTAATTAACAGTAGTAAAAGAACATTTCCAAAGACATTAGGTTTTTAGTTTGTCCCAAAAAAAGGAAAATTTAAATGGTACAGAAGCCCAATTATTCTTTTGACACTTACTAAGCTTACAGAATATGAAGTTTTTTACAAATTTTTCAATTAACTTCACAACTTTCTTAGCAATGAATTTCTAAGCATAACTACCAATCTTTTCTAAGGAACTGTATTAAAAAGCTCCTTGTTATTTTAACCCAAATAACTCAACAACCTTTTTGCACTATAAAGTAAATATGATTTAATGTAATTATGATGATTTTTGTACAGCACGGTATGATAATTACAGGATATTATTTGGAACCTTTATTATATCTCAGTTCTAACTTACTTATTATAGGAAGTAGCACTCCAGGTTAAAAAGTGGTGACAAATTCAACCTAAATGTATCAAAGATGAAATATGCATATATAGAAATGAAAATATAGAATATTTGAAGTTTTTTTTAATATCCTCCATCAAGTAGATTGGATACCAATGATTTTCAATATATGTAAATGCAACAGGTGTTTGTGTTTTCAATATACAGCCATCCATCTTAAAGAGATTAAATAAATGATTCTAGCACTATGAATCAAAATGCTGCATCTTGCAAAAGGTATACCAAAACCCAAGGTGTCTACTATGTTTATATTACTTGATTTTATCTCCTTAAGCAATGAAGCACAAGAAGGAACTTCCTCTCCAAATTTTCAATCTCCCAGCTTTTTTCTTCATCTAATACTGCTTCATTTCACAAATCAAAACAATTGCAATGTGGACATCTGCATGCAGACACTCTGATTTGCAAGAAACTACATTTACAAAAACAAAACACCAGGAAATGTGAGGGAAAAGAGCTGCCACCCAGAATCCTGTCGCTAAGCAACAACGGGATGTCTCTCTTCAGTAACCAAATTATCCAGACATCCCCTGTGGGCTCCAGGGCTCTATATGATTTCTATCATTTGACTTTAACTTGAGCCATTTCTGGTCTTTTTCACTTCAGGCAATCAACGCTATTCTGTCAAGTTCATGGGGTAGGGATATCTATCTCAAAAATGGTCACAACAGTCCCCTTGGATATTCCACTGTCTAACATACCATCTTATGGAAGAATACTTGGAGGAAGTGATAAAAATAACATGAATAGCAAATATAGGTATCTGTGAAAGGGAGCAACTGCAATGAATGAAGATTGTTTATATGCAAAAAAGTTAATGTTTGTTGATTTTCAATGAATTTTTTTCTACATGCAAATTTGTCAATGTCAAACATAAGGATATATTTATCTAAAATTACCTATTAGTAGTAGAATTGCCTGTAATGGCCCACCAATGAGACTATTCTCTAGGGGAACACACTCTAAGCTAAACTCAATTTTTTTTTTTTTAATTCTGGAAAATACCTTTAGAAATGTATACATATGCCAGACACCTAGGACTTCTGGAACCTGGCAAAACACTTTTTTTTAATAGGAATGATGCCATGTTAACAGATGGGTGTTAGTGTAGGCATGCCAGGGAATCAAAATGTACATCACGTTCCACTACAAGGGGGCAGAATCTCATCCAGAAATGTCCGTCTGTGCCACTGGCTAAAGGAATATCCTGTTTCAGCTCCACCTAAGAGCCAGGTCACTTAAAACACTAAGTTCTAAAGCCACAAAACAATTTTATTGTTGGATTTGGGGGGAGTTGCTTTATTTTGGTGGGGTTTTTTGTTTTTGTTTTTTTTTGTGTTTTTTGATTTTGTTTTGTTTTTTGTTTTGTTTTGTTTTGTTTTTGGCTCTTGGCTTTTGGGTTTAAGAATTCACATTCCTCTGGAAAACTAGGACAAGAGCCATTACAATGAAATTTTAAGCACCAAAAATTCTATTATGGTCAATTTCATTTTTCAACTGAATGGCTTGCCTAAATAGGAAAAAACATTTATGGAAGCCAGCATATAATTTTTGTTAAGGCAGAAAGGATCTCTTGAGTTCTACTTAATTATTTTGAAACTTTTCTGTGTTTCCCTCCTTCTTAGAATCTATAGAAGCTCATCTTACATGGACAATAAAGAGTATCACTACAACTGTCCTTCCTACTACACAGAATTTTATCAACAGCCAGAAGTGAACATGCTACACAGAACTTAGCCGCTGGTTCAAGAATGTTCACCAACTGTGGTATTAAAGAGGAAATTCACATATTCTCTGGCTTTGACTAGAAGACAGATATTCCCTAAAAAAATTCAAATTAGGAGACTTTGTATTTTAGGTTCCTGTCTCCCTTGAATTTATGATTTCATAACACCTACCAAAGCAATCTTCCACTGATATCACAGTAAATCATTCATGCGTTATGGGTTTTAATTCTGACCAACCTAATGTTTTGATCTTTGGTGATAATGGAAGCTTGGAGGGTAATACCAACTGTAGAGATGACTGTTTAAATTAGACCTGAAAACAATTTCATCTTAAAATTCACACAACTCATATTTGTATTTGCTTTCAATACGAGTTAGATTATGTCAGTTAAAAGTATATCAAATTTCATAAGGTATGGAAAATAATTATTTTTACCAAATTATTTTAAGAGGTCATTAACATATACTCCCTAATCAGTGTTCATGAGATACTTTTACAATTTTTTTATTTCACCATTTATAGTAGAAAGTAAATTAAAGCCTTTTAGAATATAAAGGAGCACTGTTATTTTATATCATCGCAGATCATATAGCATTAAATGTGACCTTCATTATTTGTGCATTTGTTTTTAAACTTTCACTTTTTTCTTTTTATTGTTACTGTGGTTACTGAGGAATAAATGATCCTCATTATAACACAGAAACAAAGTTCAGGTAGAATAAATGTATCATGTTACAGTAAGTAAAATAACACTCCAGCTACGGAAACAGTTATAACCAGATATACCTGATATATATTTTAATACTACCTTTCTAAATTCAAGAGAAAATAAAATTCAATATTAAGATACATGGAGATCTCTGGTTTTTAAATTCAGGGCCAATCAATGATTATTGGTAAAACTCCAAAAACTAATACCTTTCCCATCGACCAATCAGTAATTAAATACACTGCAGAACTTAGAAAAGTAACATATTAGTTAAGTTGTATGAACCATACAAAGGCATACTTCTTCTTTTATGAACACAAATATCCCAACTAAATTTTCTCACAACATGAATCACAAAAATGCGTGGTAGTTAATAGCTACAAAACAAGACATAATTTTTTCATCTTTTTCCAAATATATTACTCCTTTTGGTAAATTACTGTGAAAAAAAAAAGTGCAGCTGTTGCAAACACAAAGTTACCTCCCATTGGCTATGAGAATTATCTAAATGTTACTTGCTTTCATTTGCTCTTCTCATTTGCAAATGTGCCAAGTCGACTAGCCTTTCTATTAAAATAAAGACTACCTTAGCCAAAGAAGAAATTGGACAGATTCTCAGCTATGTCTGCAAACATGCAGAGGAAAAATACACTAATGGAAGCAGCATGATTCTTCATTATGGACCCCTCCAGGTCTTGAAAACCATCCAAGGAGCTATCTCATCAAAAGTTGAAAATCTTCCAAGGATCCCTTCACACACACCCTTTTTAAGTGGTGAGTTTCGATCAAAGATTGTTTCCATTGAAAGGGTTGAGAGGAGCTTCTGGAATGATTTCCATTTTCTGAATCTCATCCAACTTCTATCCAAGCATTGCAAGAGGTTCAATATACCTCATTCCACTTTTAAGGATGAAATACTTCCAAAGAAGAATCATCACCATGATTTCCAAGGACATGTCTTGCCTATGGTTTGGTGATAGAAATTGTCCAGTGGATTCTGCATTTCCTTCTAAATATGTATCTCCCTTCAACCCCAAGGAATGAAAATATTCCAAGGTCTCTTTCAGTCAAGAATCTCCTCATGCTTACTTACACATGCATTACAAATGTACCCTCTTTTTACTATGGAAACAATTTCAACTAAGATTCTTAAAATTGTGAAAAAGTTTGCCAGTGAAAAGTAATTCCCAATCACATTGTTTTTACTTTGAGGTAGATTTAAGTTTCAGGTAGGCTAAAGCATTTTTAAATAAACAACAAAGAAAATTATGTAGTGTCTATTCATATATAGAACAATATCAATAATATATTACCTTTATACTTTATTTTTTATGTTATCACTTATTTCTTCCTATTCTAAATTAAATTAATCAAATAATGTAACCCTGAGGTAAGAAGTTAAACTTGGGATAATATTTCAAGAAGAAAGGAGATCTGCATGTGTTCTCATAGCGTAGAGAAAGAATTCAGGCTTCAATGGACCGAAAAGCGCTGTTAAAATGAGGCCAAAATGCACAAGCTCAAGAACAAAGTAAAGCCATTGATGTTCTCTCAAGGTCATTTCCAGAACTACTCTGTCCCTCTGATTTGATGGACATTTGTTGGCAGCAATTTGGCCTTTCGTTTCTTCAACCATCATGGGGTACTTCGAATTTGCACAGTTTACTTCTAGCCCTACCTCTTCCTTTGTGAATGTGTTCAGGTAATAAGTTTTCAACAGGCTTTCAGAGTATTCAGCTTAGTTAAAATTAGGGAATTTCATATAAGGAGACTTTGGAAGCTAACTTATATTTGCAATGGCAAAAAAAAAAAAAAAAAATCAAACAAACCCAGTATCCAAGACTAAAGAATAAGGTATTTGGGGAATACAGTACATTCTTAAGCTAAAACACCTGTTAAAGTTATTTGAGATATAAACGAATATCAAAATTATGTTCACTTCAGGTGTACAAAATAACAATTTGAAATTTGTCTATGCTGTGAAACTATCACTACCGTAAGTCTGGTCAACACCCATTACCACACAATTAAAGATTTTTTTTCTTGTAATGAGACCCTTTAAGATCTACTCTTTTAGCAACTTCCAGATATAGAATACAATTTTATCACCTATTATCACCATGCTGTACATTACATCCCAAGTCTTATTTTATAGCTGGAGGTTTGTATCTTTAGACCACCTTCACACATTTTACCCACCTTAAAAATTAACAAATTTATCAAAAAACACTTTGTAAAAACTGGTTTCATTAAAATTAGGGTTTCATTAAAGTCAAATATATTGTTTCCTTTAACATGGCTTAATTCACATCCCTGGTGAGTAAAAATTATTCCAAGTTTATCTTTCACCTTCCAGGGTTATTCAGAGTAAAAAAAAAGCTATAGAGATCTTTGAAACTACGACAAAAAGAATGAGTCCAAATCCCATTGTCCCAGCATGGCTACTTCTATGTACTTGCTGTCATTAACACATTTTTTATGGTTGTAATCACACTGCACACATCCTATTGTTAACATCTTTTTTTCTACTTAATGCAGTATCAAAAATATTTTGCATTTAGCTCTTTTTACAAATAAAGTTTTTAATTTCTTCATTGTATGCCATTAAATGAACATACCACTAGAAATTAAATGATCATTTTTTCCTATTTGTAAACAATTAGCTTGTTTCTAGTCGTTCACTTTCAGTAACAACACATTTTTAAATAAGTTTTTCCTCACAGATTTTTAAATACACTTTGGGAATAATTTTAGATTTATAGAAAAGTTACAAAGCAGTACAGAAAGCTCCCATATACCCCTCATCACAGCCTTTAGTTTCTTCTAATGTTGTATTACATTGCCATGGTTCATTCATCAAAATTAGGAAACCAACATTGGGACATTACTATTAACTCTAGACTGTATCATGAATTTTTCCAGTTTCCCCCATTAATTTTTTAATGATACTACACATTGATATTTAGGAAAAACTAGGTTACTGGGGCACCTGGGTGGCTCAACTGGTTAAGCATCCAACTTTGGTTCAGGTCATGACCTCACAGTTCATGGGTTCAAGCTCTGTGCTCAGAATTCCGAGCCTGGAGCCTGCTTCGGATCCTGTGTCTCCTTCTCTCTCTTCCCCTCCCCTGCTCACACTCTGTCTCTCTCTCTCACTCGCTCAAAAATAAATAAACCTTAAGAATTTTTTTGGGGGGGCGACTGGGTGGCGCAGTCGGTTAAGCGTCCGACTTCAGCCAGGTCATGATCTCGAGGTCCGGGAGTTCGAGCCCCGCGTCAGGCTCTGGGCTGATGGCTCAGAGCCTGGAGCCTGTTTCCGATTCTGTGTCTCCCTCTCTCTCTGCCCCTCCCCCGTTCATGCTCTGTCTCTCTCTGTCCCAAAAATAAATAAACGTTGAAAACGTTTTTTTTTAAAAACGAAAAAAGTAGGCTACGTTTATGTAAGGCTACTGAAAGACAAAAAAATGGCTCATTGGGTTATTGTATTAGTTTTGTGTTATGTACCATGAAATCTCTTGCCACCTTTAATTTTTAAGGCCAACTATTTCTCCTCTAAAATAGTGAAAGTAAACTAATGTACTAATTAAACATTAGAAATATAAACAGGTATGTTCCTGTATAAATTTAATTATCTAAAATGTTACTGGGGAGAATATATTTTAACACAGTGTGTGTATTTTGCTCAATCTTTGTACAGACAGTCCATCTTTATTGAACTACACTTATTTGCTCTCTCTGTCAAGTGCTGCAAAAGGACAATACAATGTACCTAAAATAGTTGACTCTCCCCTTTCAGAGGCATATAAACCCAAAAGTCAGGAAAATAGTCAATTCATAAAGTGACTATGTAAGCACTGGGGCAATGGAGATCACAGAAATGATCACAGAAATTTTCCTGACACATAATCGGAAGCTACTGAAAAGAAAAAAATTAAGACTAACAAAGATGTTGGGGCGCCTGGGTGGCTCAGTGGGTTGAGCGGCCGACTTCGGCTCAGGTCACCATCTCGCAGTCCATGAGTTCCAGCCCCGCGTCGGGCTCTGTGTTGACAGCTCAGAGCCTGGAGCCTGTTTCGGATTCTGTGTCTCCCTCTCTCTCTCTGACCCTTCCCCGTTCATGCTCTGTATCTCTTTGTCTCAAAAATAAATAAACGTTAAAAAAATTTAAAAAAAAAGACTAAGAAAGATGTAGGCAAAATAAATTGCAGAAAAGAAAGGTTTTTACCAGAATTTTTATCGCTGTGTGTACTTAGGAATATATATAGTTAATAGTGATTGCCAGTGCTACTGAGGGCTTACTGTGTGCCAAGGACTGCTGGACAGGTCAATCAATCACCAAACAAGCAGAAGCACAGATATCCCCCAAAATAGCCAATTCAGACTCCCCAATTCAATGAACTGTAGGTTCAATATTAGCCTCTGAATCAGAATGAAAACATTAATTTGACCTACAGACATACATAATATCTATTGAACACTTTACACTGTTGTAGGTATACTTTGATACACTGTACATGAATTTAATCACTTAATCCGAATGACCTTATGAAGATCTCCTATGAATTCCATTTAAAGTTGAAGAAACAGTCACCAAAAGTCACCTAACATATCCAAAATTATTAAATTAGGAAGTAGAGGAGTCTATATTCAAACACTGGTTGCTTGCCCACTACCTACTGAGAAGGATAAACTGGGTGGTGGGAAGCAGTTCTGGGGTGGGGGGGGGGGAAGATAGAGATACTGAAGATTAAGAAGTTAATTAGCTGAAATGAAGTAGATGCTTTACTAGTAAGCTTAGCAATGAGTAGTAAAATTTAGATTTGAGTCAATAGTACACCAATTTATATTCCCTTTTTATAATAACACCAAAAACTAATAGGAAAACAGACTACGTTTGCAACACACAGCATTAGGTTTAAAGTTACATGAATTCTCCTTCTGTATCATATAAATCTTCCATTGATTTCCCTGTTTTTGTTAATAAAAGATAAAACTTATTTTCATTGGTGCCCAAACAACCATAGACATTCATTTCATTGACCGTGAAAGTTTTTACTTCCAGGGTTCTACAAATCTTTCCTTCTGTTTTTAATGTGTCTTCTAAGCCATTTTGAAAGTCCTCAAGATACCCATGTTTTAAACTTGGCCCGTTTAGTCATAATCTGATCAGTCATTCCCAACTTTGGGGTAGGTTTTAAAAGATTCCCATTTAATCTTTCAGTGCCTGATAACAATGCTAGACACTGCCCTTGATCCACAGGTGCGGTAGTTACCAACATGCTCCTATCACTCGCCCAGAATGAGCATAGCTTTCCCCAACTCAGGGCAGTTCACAGATTGACAATATTTTCTCCTGATCCAAAAAAAAATGAGACAAACTTTACTACAACACCCAACTATTGAGGCACTCTGTTCCTGTCCTTCCTCTTTCCCCTTCCCCTTCCCCTCATTATTACATGGATTTCATATGGTTTTATATCATGTTTGATATATTTATTAGAGGTGTGATTAAAAAGCAGAAGATATTTTTATAATCCTTAATGTTCAAATTTGCCCTACTTATTCTCTTTGTTCCTCACTGTTCTGAAGAGTAGAACTCAGAGAGCCTGGCTGGCTCAGTCAGTAAAGCATCTGGCTCTTGACTTTGGCTCAGGTCATGATCTCACTATTCATGAGTTTGAGTCCCACCTCAAGCCCGGTGCTGACAGCACAGAGCCTGCTTGAGATTCTCCCTGTCTCTGCACCTCCCCCACTGACATGCTCTCTGTCTCTCTGAAAATAAATCAACTTCAAAAAAAAAATCCTTTAAAAATAGAAATAACTCATTTTCATCATTATTATTCAAGTTTATATATATTAAGTAGGTAATATACACTTCACAGATATTAATATAATCTTCACAACAATCCTTTAAGTAACTAGTATTATTATCCCATTCTACAGAAGCAATGAGGTAAAGTCAATCATCCAAGATTACACATTGCTTACTTTGTGGTGCCAGGATTCATTATAGACATTTTGACTCCAGAACTCATGTAGTTAAACACATCATTGACATATTTACTCAATGTATAATACAAAGAATTCCCTTGACTCACGTATTCATCATTGATGTAATATACAAAACATAACAAAATTATTATGCAAATATTTAGAGTAAAAAATAGCAAAAACTTTAAAAATTAACAGGGAATGTTGAAACTAGTTTTGATTCAAAGCCAAAGTTATATTTTCCCAACTACCCAACTATTTTTGCTAATCTAGCATCCCCATAAAGCAGCTACCACAGATAAACTGTGAAAGGTGTTATCCAAATGCTTGAATGGGTACATAATGTTTTCAGTGTTTACTTAAGTGTTTCATTCTGTAATTACCATCTTCCCTGTTAATATTTCACCTTTAGTGTTCTTGATAGGGGCACATTTATTGCCTGAGCACTTCTGGAGCTAGTTAGAAAAAATATATATATATATTGCATGTAAATTAAAGTAGCTTCCAATGTGTAAATTGCTTCAAAAGTATCTCAAGCCATATATGCTGATGTGAAACACACCCGGGATTTATTGACATTCACTCTGTTGAGGTAACTGCAGTCCTATATGTGGTCTTTTTATTGTTGACACATATTGTAAGGCAAAAATAAAGCAAAATCAGCTTTACTATTTACAACATGACTAAAGGACTGACAGAATATATAATCTATTGTATTTTCTAAGAGAATCAACCAAGGAATTACAAATATAAAAGGAAAGACAATAATGTTCCAAATGTTTGCAATCAGGTAATAAAATAACCCACCGTTATTGAAATAAAGCACAAAGAAAAATTGTTTTTAACTCTCCAGTATTTTTGTTGGCTACTCAATGACTAAACTAAAATTTCTAGACAATTCAGGTTTACCTAAAGATATGTACTCTTGGCCTTTGTTTTGTTTTGCTTCTTCATTTCCTAGTAATCTAGACACAGGCAGTAGGCAATGGTCAAAGATTTAACTGCAAAAATAGTTGCCGGAGCTGAACTAATTAAAACACAAGAGTTGGGTTGATTCTTATACCAGGACTTTGGAATCAGGACATGCACCAAATACATGATCTAAAATCAAAGTCTATAGAACATTCTGGCTGGTGGTAGTGTAGGGACATAGCTTTGATAAACCTTTGAAATAGTATTTTTGGTTTTGAAAATACAGAGTTGTAACAAATTGGGCAAGGTACCAAATTGGTTAAATCCTCAGGTCTTTTAATCATTTTTAGTTTTCTCATTGATAATCTATATAATGGTAATAAAATGGAAATGCATGTACAAGAATTCAATGACATCATACATGTTAAACACTAGCAGCGCTCTTGGAAATTAGAAAGGAGGGATTATAGTGAAAATTTCAAACCTTGGTTTTCACTGTTTGAGCCCAAATTCTTACTCCATTCTTCTTAAGCTGAGTGACCTGAGGACGAAAAGCACTTAGAACAGTGCTCAGTAGGATGGACAAATACCAACCCCGTGACTTCACATTCTTCTAATGAGGAGGTCAACAGGTCTATGCCACCTTGATTATTCTCTCTTCCCACTCTTCTGCCCAACTGTTGTGTTCCCCGTCCACTTTCAGAAGAGGAACAAAAATAATGCAGGTGCACACACAGGACCTTACCTTATTCCCCCTGTGACAGTCCAACCCTGGCAATTGTGTCTGATCAACACAAGTTGTGCAATTTTAGTCTCTTCCAATTAGTTATCCAAATAGCCAGATGTTTTATTTGACATCACCAGTGGACACATCAACTGGAAACAATATATGTAACTCAAACTCATGGCATAGGGAACATCACACAACTTTCCATCAGCAAGGTTAGCAATGGGAAACTAACACTAACTTATAAAGAAACAGGTAACTACTGAATGCTACTTAACAATACTGTTTTTTTTTATTTTTTAATGTTTTTATTTGTTTTGAGAGAAAGACGGAGAGAGAGTGTGGAGGGGAAGGGGCAGAGAGAGAAGAGAAAGAAAATCCCAAGCAGGCTCTGCATTGTCAGCACAGAGCCTGCTGGGGCTCCAACTCACAAATTGTGATCGAAAAAATCAAGAATCAGATGCTAAACCAACTGAGCCACCCAGGGGCCCCGAGAATCCTGTTTTTAAAAGGAATGTTTCCTTGTCTATTCACTTTAGCTTCAGATTTCACTGTCAAAGACAATATTCTTACAGATAACCTTGAAAAAGAAAAAAAGGCTACACTATCTGTTTACTTAGAGAAGTTAAATGGTGCATATAAACATTTCTGTTACATAGTACACAACAGTGACTGATGTTAGCCCATAAATTACCTTTGTCATTCACTTTGACTGCAAAGTAACCTGTACTTATTTATCTTGGTTTAGATATGCCCTTCAGTTTTCAACTAACACTGAAAAATAAACACACTCTGATTCAATAAAGAAAATCCAAATTTGCCAAATTAGCCTAACATCAAAGCAAGGGTTAGCCCACAAATGCTCAGCATTACATATGTTTACAGAAAACAAGGCACAAAGTGCAAGCTTCTAGATTTTTCTATTACTTTTCTTTCTCACACTTAGTGGGAAAAGTAATAAATATTTAATTTGGCATGTATAAGTACAAATTAGCTCCGTTACTTAATAATTTCTTAGTCTTTGGCAAAACTGTTTCTACAGCTCAGATTCTTTATCTGCAAAATGGAAATGACCACTATGGTAATCTCCCGAGGGAACCACTGAGGATGAAATAATACATATAATGCTCTTCCAACAATGATTGTGATACAATAAGTGCTCAATAGGTGTTGGTTGTTAATAATATTAATGAGAAGAAATGGGCAAAAGACATGAATAGACATTTCTCCAAAGAAGACATCCGATGGCCGACCAACACATGAAAAAATGCTCAACATCACTCATCATCAGGGAAATACAAATCAAAACCACCATGATAGCACCTCACACCTGTCAGAATGGCTAAAATTAACAACCCAGGCAACAATAGATGTTGGTGAGGATGCGGAGAAAGAGGATCTTTTTTGCATTGTTGGTGGCAATGCAAGCTGGGGCAGCCACTCTGGGAAACAGTATGGAGGTTCCTCAAATAACTAAAAATAGAACTACCCTACAACCCAGCAATCGCACTACTAGGTATTTATCCAAGGGATACATGTGTGCTGTTTTGAAAGGGCACATGCACCTCAATGTTTATGGCAGCACTATCAACAACAGCCAAAGTATGGAAAGAGCCCAAATGTCCATCGATGGATGAATGGATAAAGAAGATGGGGTATACAATGGAATATCACTCAGCAATCAAAAAGAATGAAATCTTGCCATTTGCATCCATCCTCCAGTGGATGGAACTGGAGGGTATTATGCTAAGTGACATTAGTCAGAGAAAGAGAAATATCATATGACTTGACTCATATGTGAACTTTAAGAGACAAAACAGATGAACATAAGGGAAGGGAAACAAAAATAATATAAAAACAGGGAGGGGGACAAAACATAAGAGACTCATAAATATGGAGAACAAACAGAGGGTTACTGGAGGGGTTGTGGGAGGGGGATGGCCTAAATGGGTAAGAGGCATTAAGGAATCCAATCCTGAAATCATTGTTGCACTATATGCTAACTAATTTGGATGTAAATTAAAAAAATAAAAATAAAATTAATAATAAGTAAATAAATAAATAAAATGTAAAAAACATAATAATCTTAATGATACCACTTTAAAAACTTCAGGTACTCTACTCACCTCAGAGATATCCCTAGCCAATAACAATAAGAGTTATTTAGTAAACCACTGGCATAGATCAACAACTTAATCATTAAGACAACCTTAACCAAGTACCAAATTTTATGCCTGTATCAAGTTCCAACAGAGGTTCTGAAATCCAGTGTGTGACTCAGATAGATCCCTCTGGCAATATTTGAATATTTGAAGGAAAAACTGAAATTGGTCCCGATAGGAAATTATGTCAATGGTCAAAAGAAACATTTAAGAACATAAATGCAGACAGTGACAGCTGTTATGTGAAGCATGGGAGAGACAGGAGATGTAAGAAGGAGAAACTATACAAGCTTATCACTGACGTAGCATGAATAGTACCAAAAAAAAAAAAAAAAAAAAAGAAACAAACAAAACCTGACAAGAGTTAGACTTTCTCGAACAGGGGCCCTTCTTATATTTCTCTAGTATATGCTTGAACAATTATCTTTAACCCAAAATGTATCTCAACTCTTTTATTTTTAAATAATTATACTGCATCTCATTGTAGAAGACAGAATGCTAACAGCTGGTAAAATATGATTAGCTTCATTAGTACATCAGGCTAAACTATCCATATGTTAATCAATATATTTATGTTAATTACTAATTTTCATGTCTCGCAACAAAGGTGCAAATTGTGGCATCAGCTGACCTTCATGGCACACACGGTACCAGCGATGCTTTTTTTCTTACTAAGTTGTGCAACTGCTAAAATTAATTGCACCCCAGGGCTATTATATTATGCATGAGTTGTCACCCAAATGAATGACAATGTTTGAGAGGGAGTCAAAGAATAGAGGTTTAGATGTGTTCTCAGTGCACACAGCCAGCTACTGACAACTGACATGATACCCAATTACAAGAGCACTAATTAAGGCTATCAAATGAGCTTGTGCATTTTTGTCCATCACTAGGATTTTCAACCTCAGCTTTTGAATTTTCTTTCGGTAAATGGGGAAAGAACCTTTTCAGAGCAGTTCTTCTTTTCGCTTTCTGAAACTAGGATTTATCACTTGAGAAGTTATAAATATGATTATTTTGCTGTGCCCAGTTCTAACATGTAACAAAATACCAACAATATACTTTTATTTTCCCTATTTCAGAACTCAGAAAGAGTTACAGTCAGGTATATAGTTCCTCTTTTAACACTGAAGCAATGATAGTGATATTCCAAAAGTTTGATTTCATGTGAAATGCAGGACATATTATGGAAAAAAGAGCCCTGGGGCGCTTGGGTGGCTCAGTTGGTTAAGTGTCCAACTTCAGCATAGGTTATGATTTCACGGCTTGTAAGTTCGAGCCCCGTGTTGGGCTCTGAGCTAACAGCTCAGAGCCTAGGCCTGTTTCAGATTCTGTGTCGCCCTCTCTCTCTGCCCCTCCTCCTTTTGTGCTCTGTCTCTGTCTCTCTCTCTCTCTCAAATAACTATTTAAAAACATAAATAAAAAAGAGCCTTAGAATACAGTGTTCATTATGGTCTATACTGGAAAGGAATTTAGCTAGCTAAATGTATAACTTACATGGGTGCCTGGGTGGCTCAGTCAGTTAAGCATCTAACTTGGTTTCAGCTAAGGTCATGACCTCACAGTTGGTGAGTTCAACTCCATGTCTGGCTCTGCACTGACAATGTGAAGCTTGCTTGGGATTCTCTCTCTCTCTCTCTCTCTTGCTGCCCCTTCCCTGCTTGTGCACTTGTTCTCTCTTGATCTCTCTATCTCTTTTGCTCTCTCTCAAAATGAATAAATAAACTTAAAAAACTTAACACAGAAAATTCACTTACAAAGTTACTTTTTTTTTTCAGAAAGAAGATGAACATAATGGCTCACGTTTCTCCATATGCAAAGTGGAGCCAACTTGTATTCCACAGGATAATGAATGAATGTCTTAATATTTTCAATGAAATTACTAGGACTGTGTGTGTAGGAAGATATATCAACGCATATATATTCAGTTTAGTATGTATTATTTACCACATATATGAAAAATACACAGACTTGCATGTAATGTTCACTATACTTTCAGTGAATGTATGTATGTGTGTCTAAGGTTTCACCAGAAGGACCTAGGAATCTTTCTAATATTACTTTGTAAAATAAAAGTTAACACTACTTTTACTTAATATACAGAGATACATGCATACGTGTGCATGCATCGTACCTAGTTAAGAGATTTGGGGAATGAAGTCACATCATGGTGGCGTAAGATGCCCTCCTCTTTGTCCTCACTAATTACCATTAATTTGGCATCTATTCATGAACAGAAATACCTCTGTGGGAGTTGTGAGATCCAGCACAATATACCAAGGGTATTAGGAGGAGTCCAACCACACACTGAGTAATCGGCAGACAAACCAGAGTATGGGCTGTGGAAGCAGCAGCAGCTTACAAACCTATCACAGTCTTATCACAGGGAAAACCTGAAGAGTAAGAAGGATGACAGACACCCATGGACAAGAGACACTATGTAGAAGTCCCTCTTTCCCAAAGAAAGATTCCAGCATTCTGTTTAAGCATTTAATAAAGAAGAAAAAAAAAAGTCTAGAAGCATTGGAGACATTAAGAGGAACTTTGTCAGGACCACCCAACCCCAGAAATGTCAAGTACAGGGTTGAACAAGCTGGTGGAGACCATTCCCACACTGGAAAGAGAAGGCTGAGTGAGTGCCCTGCCAGCTAACCCATGCAAGATGTTGCTGAACAAATCCATTTCTCCTTTCTTTCTTTCTTTCTTTCTTTCTTTCTTTCTTTCTTTCTTTCTTTCTTTCTTTCTTTCTTTCTTTTTCTTTCCTTCCTTCTTCCTTCCTTCCTTAACTTTTATTTATTTTTGAGACACAGAGAGAGACAGAGCACAAGTGAGAGAGAGGCAGAGAGAGTGGGAGACACAGAATCCGAAGCAGGCTCCAGGCTCTGAGCTGTCAGCACAAAGCCAGATGCAGGGCTTGAACCCATGAACCGTGAGATCATGACCTGAGCCATAGTCCAACACTTAACCAACTGAGCCACCCAGGCACCTCTGAACAAACCCATTTCTAACTGCAGCACACAGAGTATTGAGGCAGGACCTCCAGGAGTGGCCAGAGGGAAGAGATGGGAAGGAGGCAGATAAGAATATTAAGGAGCATTAAAAAGATATGTTCCTATTGGCAGCTTTGAGGACTCCAACAGAAATTTCATCCTGAGCCACTGGGAGAACCTCACCAAGGATCCCATCTGCTCCTTGGGCACGCCCAGTACACTAAATATTAAACTCACACTTCTCACCACTTAGCAACTGGTTCATTGTGTGCAATGCCTAGTGAGCTGCAACGTCAAGCTATAGTTAACAGGGAGTTCCCTCAAAAAAAATAAATAAATAAAAGTCTGGAGACCATGGGCAGAGCAGAAACAACAACCTTTATCTATAGCACCACCTTCTGGAAAACAAAAATAGCTTCCAAAAGCCAAACTGGTTAAGTTGTAAGAACCAGGAAAAACCTACAAGGGTAAAAAAAATATAACAAAAAGGAGCAACAACTGTGGACATGTACCCTTACAAGTTTGGGTAAAGTACCACATAGAAGCAGGACAAAAGAAGAATATGGTTCACCAGGAGACAACAAGTAAAGATTTGAGGTGGTATCTGCTGTTTCATGTGTGAAAACAACAATGCAAAGTTCCAGGGAATATGAAGAATCAAGGACATGTATCAACACCAAAACGTAACAATAATCCTCCAATAATTAAATTTAAAAGCCTGCAATTTTATGATTTTGCTGATAAAGAATCCAAAATATCTGTTTTGAGGAAACTCAACTAGCTACAAGAAAACATAGAAAGACAATTCAATCAAATCAGGAAAATATTTTATGAACAAAATGAAAAGTTTAACAGAGATAGAAATCATAAAAAAGAACCAAGAGTAATTCAGTGTCTGAAGAATTCAATCAACAAAATGAAAAATGCAGTAGAGAGCATTTATAGCACAAGAGATCAAACAGAAGACAGAATCAGTGATCAGGTCAGGAACTCTGAAATGATGTAGTCAGAAGAGATAGAAAGAAAAAATAAAAAAAAAGAATAAAAAGGAATAGACAGCCTATGTTAGCTAAGGGATACCATCAGATAGATGTTTAACTGGAGTTCCAGAAAGAGAAAAGAAGGAGAAGAGAGCACAAAGTTTGTTTAAAGAAGTCACATCAATTCACAGGAGTAGGAAGAAAGAGAGGAAAAACAAACATCGAAAACACAAAACAGACAGAAAGCAATTATAACATGGCATTAGTAAGTCCTTCTGTATCAGTAATTACTCTAAGTGTAAATGGATTGAATTCATCCACCAAAAAACACAGAGTGACTGGATGTAGGAAAAACTAAGACTCCACTATGCTGCCTACTAGAGACTTACTTCAGCTTTAGGAACACTCATAGCTTAAAAGGGAAGCGAAGGAAAAAGATACTCCATGCAAGGTCAAATCCAAAAAGCAGGGTTAGCTATTCTAGTATCAGGAAAATAAACTTTAAGACAAAATGGAAAAAAGAAAACACAGAGAAAATCATTTTATAATGATAAAGGAGTCAATTCATCAGGAAGATCTAACAGTCATAAATATATATGCACCAAACATTGGACCATCTGAATATATTAAGCATATATCAATAGACCTGAAAGAAATAGACAATAATACAAGAATACTAAAGACTTCAATACCCCAGTTATAGCAATGGTGAGATCCAAACCAAAATCTCTAAGAAAACATGGATTTAAAATACACATTAAACCATATGCACTTAATGGATATTTACTGAACATTCCATCCAACAGCAGAGCACACATTCTTCTCACATGAACATGAAACACAGCCCAGGAAAGATAATATGACTGACCACAAAACAAGTCTTAGCAAATTTGAGAGAAGTGAAATCATATCAAGTATCTTTTTCAACCACAATAGTAGGATACTAGAATTTGACAAGAGCAAAGCTGGAAATTTACAAGCATGTAGAAATTAAACATATTCCTAAACATGCTGTTTTTCTTTTGATCTCTAAGAAGAAATTAAAAGGAAAATCAAAAAATGTCTCAAAGCAAAACTGGGTACAAACACAAAAAAACCTATGGAATCCTGCAAAAGCAGTTCCAAGAGCGAAGTTCATAGCTATAAACATCTACATTAAGAAATAATAAGCAACCTAACATTACATCTCCAAGAAGCAGAAAAAAAGAAACAGCCCAAAGTGAGTAGAAAGAAGGTGTTAACAAATAAATGAAATAGATATAAGTGAAATAGAGACCATAAAAGCAATAGAAAGATCAAAATTTGTAATTAGTTTTTTAAAAGATAAACCAAATTGATAAAATTTTAGCCAAACTAAGATAACTCAAAGTAAAAAATGAAAGGAGACATTATACATGTTACCAGAGAAATATAAATGATAAGATACAACTATGAATAATCATATGCCAACAAATTAGGCAACCTAGAAGAAATGGATAAATGCCTAGAAATTTACAAACTACCTCAATGACTCATGAAGAAAAGCAAAATCTGAACAAACCAATGAGGAAGGAGTTTAAAGTCAATAATAGAAACCTACCAACATAGAGAGGGTCAGGACCAGATGAGCTTTCCACTGTTGAATTTCACCAAACCTGCAAGGAAGAATTAACACCAATCTTTCTCAAACTCTTCCAAAAATTTCAGAGGATCAAAGACCCCCAAACTGATTTTTCAAAGACAGGATTTCCTTGAGATGAAAACAACATACAGGCACAGCAAGAAAATTACAGACCAATATTCTTGATGAATATACAGGCAAAAATTCTCAATGAAACACCAGATTCAATGGATTACACACCTTGATGAACTCAGATTTATTTCTGTGATAAGGGATGGTTCCACATATGCAAATTAATACATGTGATACACCATATTGAACAAATGAAAAATAAAACTGATACGTACCTCTCAATAGATGCAGCAAAAGCATTTGACAAAATACAGTACCCTTTTATGGTAACAACCCTCAAGAAATCGGGTAGAGAAAGAACATGTGTCAACACAATAAAGGCCGTAAACACTAGATCCACAGGTAATTACATATTCAATAGTAAAAGGTTGAAATCTTTTCTTCTAAATTCAGGACCAAGACAAGGCTGCCTACTCTTACCACTCTTTTTCAACATAGATCTGCAAATCCTAGCTGGAGCCATTAGGCAAGCAAAAGAAATGAAAGCCATCTAGACTGTAAAATAAGTAAAACTGTAATTATTTGTAGAGATATAATCTTACATAAAGAAAACCCTAAAGCCAATCAAAAACCTGTTGGGATGAATCAACAAACTCATTAAAGCTGCAGGGTATCAATTTAACATATAGAAATGAGTACTGTCTGCACACAAGCAATAAACTTTCTGAAAAAGAAAAAAACACTATTCCATTCACAATCTAGGTCAAGTAAGATACTTAGGAATAAAATTAAGCAAGGATATGAAAGACCTGTATAATATAAACTACACTAAGAATTTAAGAAGACATAAATGGGAAGATGTCCCATGTTCATGGATTAGAATAATTACTGTTATTAAAATCACATACAACCCAAAAGCTGTTTATAGATTCAATGTAATTCCTATCAAGACTCATGTCATTTTTCACAGAAAAAAAAAAAAAACTTCCTGAAGTTTGTATGGAACCAAAACACACCCCCAAAGAACTCAAACAATTCTGAGAAAGAAGGACAAAGCCAGCGGCATCCCATTTCCTGATTCCAAACTATACTACAAGGTTTGAGTAATTTACACAGTATGGTTTTAGCATTAAAATAGACACATAGACTAATGGAATACGGAGTCCAGAAATAAACCACAGCAAATAGGGTCAACTAATACTGGACAAGGGGGCCAAGACAATACAATAGGGAAATAAGAGTCTTTTCAATAAATGATGGAAAAACTGGATAACCACAGGCTATTAAAAACAGACCACAGAAAATTAAAACTAAACACCTAACTTATATGACACACAAATATTAACTTGAAATGGATTAAGTACGTAAACATAAGACCTACACCCTAAAACTCCTAAAAGAAAATATAGGGTAAATTCTCCTTGACAATCATTTTGGCAATGATTTTTTATATAGGATACCACAAGTTCAAGCAATAAAAGCAAAATCAGTAAGTGAGAATACATGAAATTGAAAAGCTTCAGCACAATAAAAGAACAATCAACAAAATGAAAGTGTAAGCTGTAGGTCAGGATAAAGTATTTGCAAACTGTATACCAAATATTAACTAATATTTGCAATAAAGAAATTCATACAATTCAAACAAAAAAAAAACAAAAAAAGCCCTAACAATCTAATTAAAAAGTGAGCAAATTGGAATTTACATTTTTTCCAAAGAAGACATACCAACACCATTTGCAACAACAGGGATGGACCTTAAGGGCAGTATATTAAGTAAGAGTAGTTAGAGAAAGACCTGGGCACCTGGGTGGCTCAGTGGTTATGTGTCTTTCTTCGGCTCAGGTCGTGATCTCACAGTTCGTGAGTTCAAGCCCCATGTCAGGCTCTGTGCTAACAGCTCAGAGCCTGGAGCCTGCTTCACATTCTGTGTCTCCCTCTCTCTCTATCCTCCCCTCCTTGCGTGCTCTCTCTCTCTCTCTCAAAAAATAAACATTTTTTAAAATTTTTTTTAAATAGAGAAAGACCAATACTGCAAAATTATCACATGGAATCATATAAACCAAGTACACTAGTGGTTACCAGAAGCTGGGGGATGTAGGAACTTAAAGATATTGTTTAAGGGTACAAATTTGCAACTAATAAATTCAGATGTAATGCATAGCACAGGTGATTATCGTCAACAATACTATTATAAACTTCAAAGGTTCTAAGAGACTAGATCTCAACTATTCTAGTCACTCCAAAAAAACAAATGACAATATGTGACATGATCAAGTTATTAATGTTACAGTGACAATCACTGAAATAACATCAAACCAATACATTGTATGCCTTAAAGTGATATGATGTTATATGTCAATTATATCTCAAAAGTTAGATTGTAAGATTTCCTCTAGAATTTATTGGAAAATGACCATCTTATCTACCTCCAGATTTAGACGTCAGAGTCAAGGAGATCAAATCTGATTTATACTTTGTTTGACCTACTTAAAAATTGTGTCTCTTTTTCTTAAATTAATTCCACACCTCTTAAAATAAAGTCCAATGATTAAGCAATGTAGTTGATATCTTCCTCGTGTAGTGTTAGGTCATTTCTCTGGCCAATCTCCTCAAAATATAATTAAAGGAGAAGAAGAGAGGACATGAAAATCAGAAGGTGAAAAAAAAATAGACTGCTAGGGAAGCCCTGAGCACCTACATTATGACAGAGGGCTAACAGTTGTCTACCAATCATGTGCAGGTAATGCTGCTGTTAATGGTTGTACTCTAGTCTTGTCCTCTTTCTAGATTACCCTGTTTTTGACGTTTGTAACCTAACTCACTGCAGTTATCAGCCCTGTTGCTCCAGAGCAGACTAACTGCCTATGTGACCCACAGAAGTATTAGAAATAATATGAGTGTATGTAAGCCACTGAGGTTTCATGATAGCTGAATAAGCACTAAGTGAGAAAAGATGCAAAGCATTAATCCAACTGAGATTATGAATCCAATTCAACAGCTAAATTTTCTTTTGCTGACAAATCTGACCAGTAACCCAACTAACACAGCAGAACCATGGCTAAGAATTACTTACTGGCTTATATGACAGAACATCAAATTCTGTAACTGTAATGTGCTGTTAGTAGTTTTTAACTTCAGTGGTTCAAAACTGTTTGCTGGGTATTCTGGTTTACAGGAAAAGCTTCAAAGTCTGTCTTGAAAGAAAGGCCAACATTATGCTCTGCTTCTAGTGGACCACATAGGTGTTAAATACTGACCTTTCATTTCAGGTAAGTTTTTGTTTTATAAAAAAGGCCCACCTGAAAATAATTTTTTACAAAAATCAAAAAATCATCAATCTTCTCCAAATGCATTATAATTATTAAGCCAAGACCCAGAGAAGGTCGTTTGTTCAAGTTCAGGTAGGTGAGAATGAGAGAAGAATACAAACTCCTTTTCCTTCCTAAGACATCCTCAGAATTTTAATTTGGAAAACAATGGCCTCTTAGCCCTGTAGGCTAAGAAGTAGTTAACATCTGTGCTTTGCTTTTTTTATTCAGTCAATCAATAATTATTTACTAAACAACAGTCACTCTCACCTACATATAGGTCCTACCTTAGGCACATTTCCCTCTGAAAGAAGAACCAACCTAAAGTTATAAAATAGCAGGACTGAGGTATCATTTATCAAAGCACTAAGTTTCACTAGCTACTGGGTTTATTAACATAAGCAAAACTCCACTCCCCTTTCCCTTAATGAAAAAAAATCAGTCCTTTAAGTCTTATACTCCATATACAGGGTTTTTTTTTTATTTGACTTAAATATTTTACTTATTTCTGAGAAAGAGAAAGAACGTGAGTAGGGGAGGGGCAGAGACAGGAATCTGAAGCAGGCTCCAGGATCTTAGCTGTCAGCACAGAGCCTGATGTGGGGCTCAAACTCCCAAGCTGTGAGATCATAACCTGAGCGAAAGTCAGACGCTCAACTGACTAAGTCACCCAGGTGCCCTCATATACAGTTTTTAATATTGAGTATTTAATATTTGGTCCTAATATAAGGCATCATTATATTAGCTGCCTACATACTGAAGTACAATTTATTATAAATAAACTCCACTCATCTTGCAAACTAAGGGCAAATCAATCGCATTTGCTTAAATTTCCCAACTAATGGGTGCACTCTATTTTTCTGTTTCCTCCACTATGCAGCAAATAGTGAACTCTCATATAGCATACATTTGTATATGTGTATATATATGCACGGATGTGTAGATGTTTGGATGTGTGTATACACACACACACCAAAGACACATGGGTGCCTGGCAGAGTCAACTCTAGAACCCACATCTTCCAGTTCTATTTCCTTAGTTACACCCCACCCCCAAAAGTATACTGTTTTGTCCTCTGTCTCATAATCCAGTCAGACTGAACTTACCTGTCCTATCCATACCATTAATTCAGTTAAAGTCTAATTTATCTGGAAGAAAGAATAAGGTTACACTACTTACTTAAAAGTAGCAACTGAACAACCAAAAAAATCTTAGAAAATTATGGACTGAGGAGTATCTCTCTACAACTCTTTTTTTATTGAATTCTCACTTTTCCTGCTTAGTTACGTCTATCCTTATAGGATTTTATTTTCGATCAGGAATAATCTATCTAGACAAATTTCTCATCTCCATGTTGGTCTCAAACTGTAGGTATCCTGAAGCAAGTGCTATAAAAACATGATGTCACTGAGGTTAAGTAGAGAATGATTATATGAGTTATAATTAGAAGAATCATTAACATGGGCATTTGGGTGGCTCAGTCAGTTAAGCATCCAAGTTCAGGTCAGTTCATGATCTCACAGTTCATGGGTTCGAGCCCTGCATCAAGCTCTGTGCTGACTGCTCAAAGCCTGGACCCTGCTTCAGATTCTGTGTCTCCTCTTTCTGCCCCTCCTCCGCTAGAGCTCTGTCTGCCTCTGCCTCTCAAAAATGAATAAATGTTTACCAAAAAAGATAGTTAAAAAAAAATATATGTAGTGAGTTTATTATGATCCACACATTGTTATCAGTCCTTTACATATACTTATCTCATTTTCATCCACAAAATAACCTTATGATGTGGGACCATTTCCAATTGAGGAAACTAAGACACAGAGGACTTAAACAATGTGTCACATGGCCAATAAATGGTAGAGGCAGACTTCAAATCCTGCCAGTGTCATGCCAGGAATTGATATCGGACTATAACTATGAAAGCATTCGGCTGTCAAGTATGGTTCAGTACATCCTTATTCAAAGGGATAGTTATAGCTAACATTTATTAGGAAATTACCTCATGTAAACCTCACAACCATGCCTCTGAGGGAGGTACTATCACCAATTCAGTTTCCCCGGGAAGGAGACTGAGATAGAGATTCGAGTGCAGGATGCTTACTGGGTAACTCACCTCAGGACTGACAGCTGAAGCGAAGGAAAGGAAGTGAGATTAGGCACAGGAGGAGCTGAGCTGTGGAACAGCCACCACATACATCTCACTATTCTTCCCAGGGAGCTCTGGGGCAGAGAATGCCCTATAGAGGTTCATGAATTGGGGCAAAGGGGTTAGGTGTTTGTACCCATCAGACACCAGATGTGAGCTGTCTCCGGAAGTGTTGAGGCCTTGGGTAAGGGCAGAGGGCAAGATCCAGAAATGCATTCAGCTCTGAGTCATCAGCTCCAACAGCCCTAGCAGCTGGGGAATGAGAAATTTAGTCCTCAAGCAATGGGAGAGTGCTAGTCAGACTCTGGGTGGTGTGCTGGGTGTTTACAGATGAAAAAAGCTAAAGAATCACATGCCTCAAATCAAATAAATAGCAAGTAACATGAGGCATGACTCCAGATCTCTTGGGCTCTTGAGCGAGTGCTAACCAGCGTGTTATGTTGTCTCAAGATATGTAAAAACTACTGGGGACCAAAGGAAAAAAATAGCAGGAGTGTGGTGGGAACAAATACATCTATATGACTACAAGGGAAGCTAGGTCACTCTTTCCAGGATATCAGAGGTTAAGGTCAAATGATCGATGAGAAGGGACAAAATAAGGGAACAAGGAATTCAACATCCATTTTGATTTTATATATAGTGATCGTTAGCTATCTTTTCAAAATGATATAAAGTATCTTTCTTAAAGGAAAGACTACACCAAAATAAAAAGCTTTTGCACCACAAAGGCAACTATCAACCAAACAAGAAGGCAACCTACTGAATGGGAGAAGACATTTGCAAAGGTTATATCCAATAAAGGGTTAATATCCAATATGAGTTAAGGGCTTTTATATTTCAAAACCAAACCCAACAAAAGAACGCATAAACAATCCAATTAAAAAGTGGGTAGGACCTAAACAGCCATTTTTTTTTTTTTCCACAGAAGACATACAGATGGCTAACAGACACATGAAAAGTTGGTCAACATCACTAACCATTAGGGAAACTCAAATTAAAACCACAATGAGATGACACTTTACACCTGTCAGAATGGCTAAAATCAAAAAGACAAGAAACATCAACTGTACATGAGGATATGGAGAAAAAGGAACTCTTTGCACTGTTGGTGGAAATGTAAACTGGTACAGCCCCTGTGGAGAAAAGTATGAGGTTCCTCAAAAAAATGAAGAAAAAAAAAAAAACAATTACCATACAATCCAGTGATTCCACTTCTAGGGATTTACGCAAAGAAAACAAAAACACTAATCCAAAAAGATATATGCACATTTATATCTATTGCAGCATCATTTACAATAGCCAAGATATGGAAGCTCCCCAAGTATTCACTGATAGATTAATGAATCAAAAAGATGTGGTATGTTGGGACACCTGGGTAGCTCAGTCAGTTAAGCGTCCAACTTCAGCTCAGGTCATGATCTCAAGGTCAGTGAGTTCGAGCCCGCTTCGGGCTCTGTGCTGACAGCTCAGAGCCTGGAGCCTGCTTCAGAGTCTGTGTCTCCCTCTCTCTGTCCTTCCCCTGCTCGTGCTCTGTCTCTCTCTCAAAAATAAACCAACATTAAAAAAATTAAAAATATATGTGATGTGTACACAAATACGCACACACCCACTTACACATACACAGTGGACTAGTACTCGGCCATAAAAAAAGAATGAAATCTCACCCTTTGCAACAACATGGATGGATCTACAGAGCATAATGCTAAGCAAAATACATCAGTCAGACATAGACAAATAGACAAATACTATGAGATTTCACTCCTATGTGCAATTTAAGAAACAAAACAAATTAATAAAAAAAGAAGAGACAAAGAGACTCTGAAATTTAGAGAGCTGGTGGTTGTCAGAAGGGAGGAGGATTGGGGGATGGACAAAATAAAGGGGATTAAGAGTACACTTATCTTGATGAGCACTGATAACTGTATAAAAGGTTAAACCATTATATTGTATCCCTGACACTAATGTAACACAAATTTACATTTGTAATGTATGTTAATTATACTTGAATAAAAAATGATACAACATATTTCTTTCAATAACACAAAGTATTTTTGAAAGTTTACACCCAAAAGACAAAGATTAAAAATAGAAATTCAGACGCATTAGGAGTATAAGAATAGAATTCCCACAGCAGCAATCTCCAACTTTTGGTAAATTAGGCTTTCCTGACCTAGAAATCACGTATGTGTAATTAACTCTACTTATAGAGGGCAAGGGAATAGAATTCTGTGTGCAAACATACTAGTGAAAATTGATATGCTGATATATTTTTATCTATGTACTTTAGCTCAAATAATTTAATGGTTAACTATCATGAAGAACCCCTAAGAATGTTTCACTTTTTTTGGCTAATTTAACAGCAAATGAATACAGCTGTTAATTAAACTTTTTTTCAAAACTACAAAACTTACCTTAGAACGTCTTTGAAAGGCTCTAATTTCCAATGTATCAAAGTGGGAATCTTATCCTTCCTATTCTGTATTAAACCAATGTGAGTCAATGGAGAAACTCTGAAGAGAAGTAATTCCAAGCAGGATTACATGGGAGTGTGAGGAGAAGAATTTGAAGGGGAACAATGGAGTGAAGGGAGAGGCAGAGATGGAGGAGCTTGTTTAAGGTTTAACTGTAGAAATGGTCAAGAACCATGAGGTCATTAGAAATGGAAAAGATTTTAGAAACTTAGTATTCCCATGCTCTCTTGTTTCATAGGTCTCCACCAAAGTGCTAACAAGTCATGGCCTTCCCATAATCCTACTTTGTCTTGTCTTTAAACACAAAGAAACTGTCAAATGCCTTTTCATGCCAAAAATCAAGCTACAATATGTCTGCATCAGAGCATTCCCCAGAATTTCTAATCCAACAAACATTACCTAAAAAGGAAAGGACTCTGATCTGGCATCAGCTCCTAAAAAATTATACTATGATCACTGCATTCTTTTGTAAGGATTCACAAAGTGACTGTTTATTAATCTAATTGAGAACTTGACTAGGGGGTGATGTCATGCTCATACATCAATTCTATAGTTCAGAAGTATCCTGCTGTTTGATATTTGCAAGATTTCAGACTTGGATAGTAGGTTGTCAAAAAGACATTTACAAATTAACAGAATTCCTATCCACAAAAGCGTTCAAGCAAATGCTAGACAATTCCATGTCAGAGTTAAGGGCTGCTGTGTTTCTGTCACCAATCCATTGTACCATCTTCACAATGTAATGGTACATCCACCATACAAATGCATTCATTCACATTGGGAAAAAAAAAGTTTTTATTTGATTACGATGCACTAAATACTGAGCTATACACTGAAGAAAGAAAGAAAAATGAGGCAAAATCTTAGAGAGTTTACACTCTTCTTACTATCACCAAAACTCGTTTTGATAAACTGTAAGAATTAGGAAATAAAAAGGTTTTCTAAAAATTTTTAAATTAAATCAATATTTTAGAAACAAAGTAAGATATTCATTGTCTCCATCAACACCAAGCATCATATAATCTACTCCAGGACATCAAAGCCTTGATTATGTCAATTGGCATTGTAAATTTGCAGGACAATAGAACATTTATGTTGTTGGCCAAACTTCTATGACCAGGGATTCCCCTTTTCCCCTTCAACATCTTAAATAAGCAGGGTTTTGCAGAGAGAATCAGTGTTTTCGGTCTGGGTGGGGAATAAAAGACCCGGCAAATAGGTTATTAGCAATGCGTGATCTCCCATTCCGCCACAATCCCTGAGCAATTCAAAGGCAATTCTGACACAACAGTAAGTAAGTGCTTAAAAGCAAACAATGCAGACTATATGCACAAGGGAACCAAGGTGACATCAAGATCTTACAGGAGAAACAGAAATCTATTTTTTATACTAAAGCAAGTTTTTTATTTTTGTTTTCCAACACACATTCTATACATGTACATTCATTCCCAAATTTAAGAGTGTCTATGTACAAAGTGAATGCCGAATACATGGCCTGAGTTTTTCATCACTTGGATGGTTATTTTGCTTTTAGAGAATCTTTCTGAACTCTTCAAATAAAGCTCAAATGTTACACCCTAAAACAGCGTTTCTCAAACTTTAGTGCACAGAATACCCGTATTAAACCTCTTGGGATGTCTGTTTAATTTTTTTTTTAATTTCTTACCCTTACGAAGGAACACAATCTCTGGTAGTATACCCAAAACTTTGCCTATTTTAAAGAACTCTAGAGATTCTCGTGCACACCAAACCTGGAGAGGCTCTCAAATAGTGTAATTTCTCTGGCTCTCATTCTTTAAGAACATCTCTTTATAGTTCATCATTTTTAATCCGCACGGCCAAGGGATTAAGTGTTACTATAGGTAACAGGAATCCACAGATGAATCATAAGCACTATTGTGTCAAGTGTGGCAATCTTATTAAAATTCTAACCTTTTAATGGTGGGGGATGGAGGAGAAGAAAAAACAAAGATGGCTAGTTTGGGATTAATTTCCATCTCATTATTGCTAAGAAGCTAAGAAGTCAGAGGAAGGCAGATAATGAGCTTGAAGATAATGAGATAATATATATCTAAGCATCTTTAACACATATTTATTTCTGAAGAAGTTAAAATCAGTATCTGTAATGGAAAGAAGATTCTGGGAAAATGGCTACCTGAGCTTATATTCCTGGCCCCTTGTCCTCCTCTCAGGTTCTTGTTAATGAGGCCTCAATAATTAACCTTGACGGTGAAAACTCCTGAGGAAAGCAAGTTAAGTATTTCATTGTTGGTGATACCCAGGAGAGAAATCAATGAACCAACAGAGCTTAGGGTCAAGGCTATAAGGAAGTTTGGTGGCAGATACTGGTAGACTCTCTTTTGGGAGTTAGGAAGGGGTTTTGTGCTCTTAGCTTTCTGCTGGGGCTGGCCTGTTTAGCTATTGAAAGTAATCTAGAAGAAGACACACTCTTAAATTGAATAATTTATGGTCCATTGGTCAGAAGGGATAATTTTTCTTCTGCTTGGTCCAAAGGAGGCCTAAATTGATAGAACTTTCCCCCTATTTCCCAATAGGTTACTCACAGTTTTTCCTGCCTGACCCACCTGCAGATGGTTCTCCAGGACTGTGATAGAAGGAGACGTTCCAAGATCTGTCCATGAGGTACTCAAGTTATTTAGACCTATGAGCCAACAAAGAAAAATTACAAACCATCAATACAGACACTGTAGAGAGATTCACTCAAAGACTGTGTTTACATCCCATGTGAATATAAAAATCTAGTATCTCAAATATATAGAGAGGGGCACCTGGGTGGCAGTGTTGGTTAAGGGTGCAACTCTTGATCTCAGGTCAGGTCATCATCTCACAGTTTGTGAGATCAAGCCCAGCATTAGACCTCACATTGATAGTGTGGAACCTGCTTGGGATTCTGTCTCTGCTTCTTTCTGCCCCTCCCCCAATTGTGCTCACTGTCACTCTCTCTCTCTTTCTCTCTCTCTCTCTCCTCCCCCTCTCTCAAAATAAATAAAATCAAAATGTTTTTTAATAAATGAAAATAAAATATATAAATAACACTGGCAAATCAGAAAGAAAAAATTTAAATTACACAACAGAAAACAGTGTAAAAAAGTATAAAAAAAACAATACAGAAGCACCCAGGGAGAAGTCTTAAACATGTATAGAGACATATACAAAAATATACGTTTAAGAATTAAAGAAAAAATGAGAACCTTTTTCTGAAATTGTTTTTTCACGTAAATACTGAATTACAAGGATTTAAAGAGAAATACATCAATCAGCACAGCTCAATTCAAAAACCTAATATTACAGGAGAAAAAGTACAAGTATGGATTATACATGTACATAAATTTTATAAACCACACAATACTATATTTATGCAAATACAGAGATTTTTAAATCTGCATAGGAATAACAAAAGATTGAGGGTTGATTACTTCTGAAAAAGAAGAAAACCTGAGCAGGAAACATAGTGGATTCAGTGATTCACTACTGAATCTAAAGTGTTATTTATAAAACAAAGCAAAAAAAAAAAAAAAAAAGGAAAAGAAAATAACTCAAAATTACGAATTCAATAGTGAATTCACACATGTTTATTTGACTAATTTTTTCTACATTTCTACATGCTTAAAATGTTATATAATGCAAGGAGGATATAAAATACCTCAGGTTAGCTGAGTGACAATTCAAATGGCAGTTTGGAAGAAAATGAACAGATCCCGCTTATAATAAAGAAAATCACCTACATATAAATGATGAAACAACTGAAATCTAAAGGTAAAGACAAAATTTTACAAGCTTTCAGAAAAAAGAAATAGAGTAAAACAAACAAAATAAAGTCACACTAGAAAGATTTCTAATCTTCAACCTTATCATCTATTGTGAGGAAAGAACTATGATTTCAAAATCCTACTCTTAGCAAAGATAGAATTTTCCATGAAAGCAAAAGAACTTCAGGTTTTCTGTTCCACAAAGGAGGAGCTTGGAAGATGCTATTCTGTCCTAAGAAGAAAAGCTGGACAGCTAGACAAACCAAGAGCCTTTCTTGGATTTGTAAAAGAGGGGAGATCGCAGGACAGAGCACTGCCCCCAAGTTTGGAAAGACAGGGAAGCACAGGGAGTTTCTTGCTTAAGGGTCTGAAACTAATGACCAGAAACCACCCCTTGGGAACCAGTGCCAGGGAAGGAAAGTCTGAACTGTAATGGATGTGTTGGTAGAGCTCAATGTGGACAAATCTGAGAGTTAAAAACTCCAGAAGGAGCCAGTCACTGGGGAGGGGGGACCCCCAATATTGTGAGATTTATCTCCAGAAACTCAAACATGTCTCCACACTAAATAGCAGAGAAAACTTCCCTCCAACTTCCTGCAGAGAGAGGGGGCAAGAAACCAGTTTTAAATAAGCCAGAATACTCTGTTCCTAACCAAGCAGAGCCTAACCTGCTGAGGTTATCCAAACTGATCCAGAAGGGAATATCCAACACCAGGCCTCTTCAGCCTTCCAGAGAGGATAAGGGAAATACCCAACTCCAACCCACTCTTGCCATTCTATCCCAGCTAAGGAGAGGGAAAATTAAATAAGCAAACTGAGAAACACTCAAGTTCACAGCTAAGGAATACTAGCTCAGAAAAAGAGTGGCATCTCATCATAAAACTATAGGACACATCCCGCCCCCTACACCTTACCACCCCAACAGTACAAGCCTACTTGCAAGCAGTTCCTTTTATCCAGTACATCATGAAACCGAAAGAAAGACATTTTATGACATGCAGGAGATCATGCATGTATCTTCTATAATCATCTATATCCTCTTTAAGGAAATTACTAAGCGTGTTTCTACCAAAGGACAATTTAATGAGAACACAATTAACAAAATAAGGCAAAACAAAATTCAGCAAGAGTGGTGAGCAATGATTTTTTAATATATGTATGTATGTATGTATGTATGTATGTATGTATGTATATACTTGAACTTATGTGACTAGGAATTATGATAAAATAAGTAACGATTCTCAAAACACAGATACTACTATAGTTCAAAAATAAAAATTCCAAACTACTTAAACCCAGAGTTAGGGAAGTGAACACATTCCAAACATATTCCTCAGTAGAGATTTTGGGAAATTAGTCACTTAAAATGTTTTATGCAGGTTTACTCACTATTTAACACTGTTCAGATGGCAGATATAGGCTTACAAAGATGGTTACAAAGGGAATGTAAGCAATAATAGAATAAGAAATACAATAGTATTTCCCATTTAAACTAGAGAGCAAAAGAGAAACAGAGAGAAATTTAATCAACTCAGAATAGGAAAAACAAATTAGAACTGGAGAAAAAGGAAACAAAATGTATTCAATAATTAACATAAAATGTGGGGAAAGTATTTTAAAATGTCATTAATCACAATAAATATGAAGGATTGAATTTATTTATTCAAAGGCAAATGCTATCATATCAAACAAAATAAGGAAATCCAGAGACATCGCATTTACAAATGATGCATATAAAACAAAAAGACAACTTACAAAGGAATGAGCAAATCACAGAATTACAAACAAAATGAAAGTAGAGTGGCTATATTAATGTCAGAGGGCAATTCAAGGTCAAAGGCAGGAAAAGCGACTAATGATACCTAATGGTTACTGCACACTTGCTGTTTGGATTCAACCAGGTAAAATTGTCATTTTTTAGGTCAAAAGTAGTTAAATATTGGCAGTTTCAAAAATGTCAACAGATAACTATTAAAAATCTTTAAAAAATAAATCACACACACATCACTGCATTATTTATACCTCTAGTAAAGCAAATGTTATTCAACTTTGGCAAATATTTAATATTGTTAGAAAAAAAGAAGAAAACTCATAAGATTATATTAATAATACCAAAACACATTTGCTAAAATTCATCAACAATTTCTAACAAAACTTCTTTTTGAGAGGGAGAGCGAGCGAGCACGCATGAGCCGGGGTGAGGTTGAGGGAGACGGAGAAAGACAATCTCAGGCAAGCTCCTCTCTCAGTGCAGAGCCTACCTTGGAGCTCTATGTCACAACTGTGAGATCACAACCTGAGCCACAATCAAGACCTGTACGCTTAACCAACTGAGCCACCTGGCTGCCCTTCTAACAAAACTTCTAAGGTAAAAAGAACTAGGAAAAAAACCCACTAAGATACAAAACATAACTTATAAAAATATCAAATATTTATTAAACTATGAAATGACAAACACAGTTCAAAAAAATTAGAAATACATGAGGATGGCCACTCTTACAACATGTATTCAACTTCCTTTAATAAAATTTGGGGAAACAGGGTTTTTTTTCATATTTTTTTCATATATTTCATATACAAAATTGAGAGAAACCAGTATTTTTATTTCTTGATTATATGAAACGGAGAGAAACCAATATTTTTTTTAACGTTTATTTTTATTTTTGAGACAGAGAGAGACAGAGCATCAACGGGGGAGGGTCAGAGAGAGGGAGACACAGAATCTGAAACAGGCTCCAGGCTCCGAGCTGTCAGCACAGAGCCCGAGGCGGGGCTCGAACTCACGGACCTCGAAATCATGACCTGAGCCGAGGTCGGCCGCTTAACGGACTGAGCCACCCAGGCACCCCAAGAGAAACCAGTATTTTTATTTCTTGATTATATGATTGATTTTGGAAACGAAAATCCAAAAGATTCTTCTGAAAAGTTTCATACTTTATTTTTAAAAAGTTACACTGTAGCTGAATAAACTGGCAAAACTCAATAGTTTTTCTTTATAATTTCCCTGGGCAGTTAAAAAGAGGAAAAAAGGAGTAAAGTCACAATAACTGCTGACTACCAACTCACTAAAAGGACCATCAAAATAATCTTTTTATGAACCAAAGCCTAATTAATTATTTGGCATAAAGGGAGATTATCACCTCCGTAGACTTTTAGTAGAATCTTGGCAGGAGAAAGACAAAGGAGGAGTATTATAAAGTTTGAGGATCTTGATTCAAGTGAATCTTCCCATGCAGGCTAGAAGTCCTGACTAAGATGGAACACATTTATAATACAACAGTTTAGAATTGATGAAAATAGCCAAATGAAGATTTTGAAGCAAGTCTCAAAGAGGAAAGCTCAAATAACCAAACTAATTGTTCCGAGAAGGGGCTGTGCATCCTGATGAGAGAAAGATACATAGTCTTTTGTGGGTTTTTTTTTTTTTTAATTTTTTTTTTCAACGTTTTTTATTTATTTTTGGGACAGAGAGAGACAGAGCATGAACGGGGGAGGGGCAGAGAGAGAGGGAGACACAGAATCGGAAACAGGCTCCAAGCTCCCAGCCATCAGCCCAGAGCCCGACGCGGGGCTCGAACTCAAGGACCGCGAGATCGTGACCTGGCTGAAGTCGGACGCTTAACCGACTGCGCCACCCAGGCGCCCCCATAGTCTTTTGAATAAAGGAAATTTCTTGAAAATTCCTGGAACAAAAACTGCAGTTATGTGCAATGTTATTATCTGGGACAAAAATTTTCTGGACTATCAATGTTCTGCTAATGCAGATAATCAAATAGTAAAGTCATCTTGATACAGAGTGTTATTCCTAGTCCTGTTAATCTGTGGCTATTGATGGTTTTGAATCTGAAGACCATAACTGTAAAATTTTTAAGACTAAATTTAATCAGCTAGGTATGATACATACAGAAACTTGTAAAATATAAAAGAGACTTTGGTGGGACTAAAGTAACTAAAATGTGTTCTTTTTTTAATTATTACATAAAATTAATGCATTTCCAATAAAAATTTGTACGATTTGGTGAGGAAGGAGGAATTTTAAAATTGATTGTACATTTCTTACAAACAAGTGTCTTTGTAAAAACTGCATTAAAAGTTTTGAAAAAAAAAAAACAATGAAGAATTACTAACTCTACAGTATAATAAAGTTTATTATAACCCTTTATTCAAAGTTGTATGAAACTGACCCAAGGCTAAATAGCTAAAATAGTAAACAAACTCAAGGGTCTAGAAATAGATTTCAGTATACTTGAGATATTAATATATTATAAATGTGGTACTTCAATTGAAAAGGGGAAAGATCTTTAACTTGCTAATTGGTTCACACACTGTAGTTATCCACCCCAAAGTAAACCACACAAATCACTTTTTCACAATCTATACTAATGTCGTCTAGATGAAATAAAATTCCAATTGCCGAAAAAAAAGTTAATTAAAAAAATAAAATTTGGGGAAATATTCCTGTAAACTAGAGGTAATGGTAAACGTTTACCAGGCCTCAAGCTCAAAACCAAGAGAAAACATTACTTATTTGACAACTCTTTTAACAAATTATATTAAAAAGTTTGGAGAAATAAGTTCTACTTACATAAATGGCTTAGGAAAATGCTTAAGGCAGAAAACTGCCACCATGGTGTGAAAGCACTGGAGGTGAGTTAGTGACATATAATGGACTCAAGAGTAACTTTTTATATCACCTGCAGGAAATTACTTTCCTTCTGTTGCCAATGTACCTTGATCACAAACACCACTCGCCCCCCCCCCCCCGACCCTTTGCTTCTTACTCAAGTTAATGATTACCGTCTGATTGTTTTCTCCACATCCACGTGTGTAGGATCTTGTTTTCTTCATATTCACCACGTGGGTAATATCTTGTGAGCTCAATAAACATGGAGACAAAAGCCCTGTTGGGGGCTCTTGTCTCCTCATAGACATTAGCCTTTCTCATATTCAATTCTGTGTCTCTTACTGGACCAGAGAGAACTCCAGACTGATAGTCTATGACAAAAAAGGAATTTATTTTTTATTTTTGCTTTTTTGTTTTAGAGAGAGAGAGGGAAAGAGAACAAGGACAAGGGGGGAAGATGGGGCACAGAGGAAGAGAGAGAGAATCCCAAGCAGGTTCTACACTCAGGGTGGACCCTGAAGTGGGACTCGATCCCATGACCCTGGGACCACAACGTGGACCAAATTCAAGAGTCAGATTGAGCTGAGGTACTCAGGCACCCTTAAGAGGCAATTACTAAAGTCAAAAGACAAAAGAGAGACTGGAAGAAAATCGTTCTGCAATACATACAATAACAAAAAAAAATTAATATTCCTAATAAGATGAGGAAAAGACAAATTACCCAACAGAAAAATAAACACAGGATATGAGCAGTCATTTTACAAAAGAAGAATGGCAAACGACCAATAAACATGAAAGGATTCTTACTGTAGCTTGTTTTTAGGGAAATGACATACCACTTTGCACACAGTGACAGAAAGAAAACACTTGTATAGGCTACCTGTAAAAATAGGCACTCAGAGCCTGTGGGTAAGATCATAAATTTCCACTTTTTGAAAGTGTGCTAAGTTATAAAGATACACACTTTTAACAAATGTATCTTTCAGGGATTTATCACACAGACATTCATGTGTCAGTTTATAAGTGATTTTTACTTTTGTTTTTTGAATTGTGGTATATCATTTATTCCATTTTCCTTACTATTTTAAAATAATAGAGACACAGACAGGACAGTCATCTAACAATGAACAGTTGCCACATTCTGGTACATTTATTCTAAGGAATATAAGAAAGCTATTGTAGGAGAAGAAAGAGTCTCCTTTACTGTCTTTGGGTCTCTGGCTGGGCCAAAGAATTAAACTGACATAAGATATATTAACAAAAGAAAATCACACAAATTTTATTTATTAATTTTTTTGCATGCACATGGGAGCTTTCACAGAGAATTAAGATCCAAAGAAGAGACCAGAGTAGAAAGCTTTTATACATTTTAGACTAAGAAGCAATACATTTGTGAAGAATCAAGACAAAGGGGTTTTGGGCTAGGGATAGTAAATGATGAAGAAATAACTAGGAAGCTAAGGGTTAGTTTAACAAGGTTTGTACACATTTCCTAGCCCACAATCCCCATCTCTAGTGAAAAGAACCTCGTCCTCCTGCTACAGGCAGGTCACTTTTCACATGGGATCTTTACCTTCTGCTTTTAGGAAGAAAAGAGAATCCAAGTATCCTTCATGTACCTGCTGTTTCTCAAATGCCTTTAATTCAAAATTGGTAAGTTTGTCAAAGTGGCTTATTTGGAGATGGCAGATTTTGGTTTCCTTTGTTATGTAAAAGAATTACTCTGATTTACATAAATGATAAGTAAATATATTTGGGTTTAAGGGGGGAAAGTTGCAGTATAAGTGCATTCAGAATAAAAGAAGGAAAACTATATTTAAATATTTGTTTATAAAAGTTCATATAAGCTTTGATCAAAATGTGGGAAGACTAACTCTTAACAACGGTATCCCTAACTCCTGAGTTGTGGCAGGGTGTGGCAAACAGACCTGAGGTAAGGGGAGTGTTTTGGTCTTTCATTCCAATATATCATTTGTTTGTGGACAAGAAGAAAAACTTTCTCGTGACCCTCTTAGCTTCCTTGGCTGGGTCTGAAAATTAAACTGGCAAAGAGAGATGAACAGAAGAAAGCATGCAAATTTATTTAATATTACCTTTGTGTGAGACAGGAGCCTTCATAAGGAAATGAGGACCCAAAGAGACCCCTTGAGTCCATTTATGGTAGGTTTGATGACGAGGGGGCAGCTATGTAGAAAAATGATAGGTTAAGAAGTATGAGGGAAGAGTTTATACTCTTACCCCAATGTATATTGGGGGAAACAGTAAGGACTCTTTGTTAAGATTCTTCTTGGCATTCCTTGCCTTTGGAAACAAGGATGCCTCTGTCCTCTGGGTATAGGAAGGGCACAGGAGGGATTTATGACCTATGAAGGGCAGAAGAACAAGGGGAAGTTCAGAGTAGAGTGATATTCCTGTTCCTGCCATTTTCTCAAAATTTCACATTCAATATGGCAAGGTACCATATTTTGGGGTAGTATATCCTGAACCTCATCACTTGACTAATGTTAAAGATAGTGCTTTTCATCATTGGAAAGAAAGACTGAAAATATAAAATAAAAAATAGATTAAATTGCCTCAAATAGTTTTTAAAGTTTTATAGTTGTGATTTATTTTATGTTTTTATTTTTATTTTTTTAATTTACATCCAAGTTAGTTAGCATATAGTGCCACAATGATTTCAGGAGTAGATTCCTTAGTGCCCCTTACCCATTTAGCCCATCCCCCTCCCACAACCCCTCCTGTAACCCTCAGTTTGTTCACCATATTTATGGGTCTCTTCTGTTTTGTCCCCCTCCCTGTTTTTATATTATTTTTGTTTCCCTTCCCTTATGGTCATCTGTTTTGTCTCTTAAAGTCCTCATATGAGTAAAGTCATATGATTTTTGTCTTTCTCTGACTAATTTCACTTAGCATAATACCCTCTAGTTCCATCTATATAGGTGCAAATGGCAAGATTTCATTCTTTTTAATTGCTGAGTAATACTCCATTGTGTGTATGTATGTATGTATATATATATATGTATATATATATATATATACATACATACATACATACATACATATATATATATGTATACATATATATATACATACATACATACATACATACACCACACTTCTTTATCCATTCATCCATCGATGGACATTTGGGCTCTTTCCATACTTTGGCTATTGTTGATAGTGCTGCTATAAACATGGGGGTGCATGAGACCCTTCGAAACAGCACACCTGTAGGGTAGTTCTATATTTAGTTTTTTGAGGAAACTCCATAATCTTTTCCAGAGTGGCTGCACCAGCTTGCATTCCCATATAGTTATTTTTTATGGTGGTTCATTGGCAAATGAGTTTGCTATAAATGTTATGCTTTGTTTCCCCATTAAATATTAAAGCCTTATTCTTCACTATAGATTAAAATTATACAAATGAGTTCTCTTTAACATAATCATATGGTATGACTTTTGATTTAAGAGGTAAGTTAGACAAATCTAGCCATTTTTCTGAAAGAGGACCATGCTGACTCATGTCTGTCTCAAGGACATCATCTAAGAAAATGAGTGGCCTGAAATCCAAGTGTACCAAAGAAAAAACCTTGCCAGAAATGTAGTAGATAGTGATTAGCAAAACAGGTCCATACATGGCATGATTTTAATTCTTTCTGTAACAATGTAAAATTTCATAGTTATCAAGATACAAATTATAAGGACAATACATATGTACAAAGCTCTTACTTAATATTCATTTTATCTGGGAATTATCTACAACCATTTTTCTCACCTTGTCAAACGAAATTCTTGCCTTAAATTTCATAATTTCTCAACTGTGGAAATATTATAACACATTAGCTGGTGTTAGATAAAAGAATAGCACACAGATACTCCTTTTCAATCTTTAATTTTTTATTTTTTTCTTTTCATATTAGTCAGAGAGAACGCACATGGGTGCACATGCCAGCATACAGGGAAGGGGTAGAGGGGACAGAACAAATCTTAGGAAGGCTCCATGCTCATCTCGTAGCCCCTTGAGGGCTCGATCCCAGGACTCTGGGATCAAGACCTGAGCCAAAATGAAGAGTCGGGTGCTCAACCAACTAGGCCACTCAGGCACCGCACCCCCCTTTTCAATCTTAAATTTTGTATATTCAAAGTCTAAACTTCTCACCAAAGGGTCTCTTTTTTTCAACCATTTCATTTCTGTGAATCTTTTTTAACCCCAAACCGGGAAAACCATCTTTGATTTTTCACTCTTTATATCCAAGTTGTTTCTAAGTCCCATTACTTTTTCATTTAAAAAAAATTATTGGATGTAACGGGTCATGGGTATTAAGGAGGGCACTTTCTCTGATGAGCACTGAGTGTCATATGTAAGTCATGAATCACTGAATTCTATTCCTGATACCAACATTACACTATATGTTAACTAACTAAAATTTAAATAAAAACTTGAAACAAAGGGAACAAACAGATGTGTACCAGAGGAGAGGCAGGTAGGGGGGGATGGGTCAAATAGGTGATGGGGATTAAGGAGTGATGAGCACCAGCTGACATATGAAAGTACTGAATCAATATACTGTACATATGAAACTAACAATATGCTGTATGATAATTGGAATAAAAGTAATATCTTTTAAAAAATGAAAAAAATATTGCATATCTCTTCTACTTCATTCTGATAGTCATTATCATTATTCAAGTATTCATCACTTGACACCTAAATTATTTACATAATTTACATCCAACATCATGGTGGCTACTCTCTCTTGACACTCTTTCTGTCCAAGTTCCTTTTCAAAACACTGCTCTACTGTCCTCAAGTGCCTACTGCCTAACACAACAGACCCCAACAACCCATTCTGCCTGGCTATTAAGTTCCTCTGTGGTCGATACTCATTCTCCCTTACCAGGCTTGGTCTTTTACAATAATAGCCTTCCACTTCCAACTAGAAGAGCATCAAGAGCAAAACATGAACAGGGATATTGTGGTTGCACCAATCATTTAACAATTTAGTAATCTTTTCAAATAATCAATTTTGGGGGGCCTGGGTGGCTCAGTCGGTTAAGTGAGGGATTTTGCCTCAGCTCACGATCTCACCATTTGTGAGTTAGAGCCCAGCATCAGGCTTTGTGCTGACAGCTCAGAGCCTAGAGCCTGCTTTGGATTCTGTGTCTCCCTCTCTCTCTGCCCCTCCCCTGCTCATGCACTGTCTCTCTCTGTCAAAAATAAATAAACATTAAAAAAATAAAAAAATAATAAATTAAAATAATCAACTTTGATGTTTAGAACAGACAGTGAGTGCAATTTGAGAGAAGGTAGGAAAAAGATTCTTCTCTAGCTTCTCACAACTTAGCTCTGTCTCAAGTTTACAACACCACCTGGCCAAACAAGACCTGATACTTACAAAATCTATCCTATACAGAACCAAATGCAATGACTATACCATGTTGACAAGATCTTACCAACGTATTCTTCCCAGAACATACAGTATGCATCCTGTCCAAAAGACATTCTAGGAAACATAATTTTCTCCAACACATTATATATCAGTGATGTTTTTCCTCTTCAGTGTTGTTTCAGTTCCACTTATAGAGGGGTACTTAGGGTGATCTATTTGTCCTACTGCTTAATCTGCTGTTAAGCACATACTCTCCCCAACAAAGAGTTTCCTATTTCTTGTCCACGTATGGAAATGCAATTTATTCACAAAGGCTCATTTAAATTTCGCTCTGTTCAAAGCCTTTTCTGACTATCTGAATATTGTTTCTCCCCTTTGCAAATTATCCTTCTGTTACAGTCCGATCTATGTTAGTTTTGTCTTCTGATGGAGATCACAAGTTACTAGTCATCAGACACCCAATATTTTCTTTCTTTTGTGTCTCTTTAATAACATGGTACATACACAAGTGATCGATTAAGTATCTATTTAAGCCATAACAATTTGTTAGATCAATGTAAAAGCAATTTATAACCAAAAAGAAATATTATTGTTAAATAATATTTTTGTATTTTAAATAATCATTGTGGTATCCCCAAAAGCCCTCAGCAAACAATGTATAAATCAAAAACCCGTAAACTGGTCATCATTTATCCAATTTTCTTAATAGTGTTATAGCAAAGAACAATATTATATATTGGAATATTTTTAGCCTCAGAGATATTAATTCAAACTGTCTAAAATCCAAGTTTTTTTTTAAGAAGCTGACTCTTCCTTAATACCTGAAGACAGCCAACAGTTAGTAATTGTGTTTCAATCATAAAAATAACAACCATAAGGAAATGCAGGAGACTAAGAGATACCCTGGAAGAGAATAAGGACAATTTTCTATTAAGATACTCTACTGCAAATGTTTATCACTCTTTACATATTTCTAGGGTACTAGCAGAAAGAAGTTAGCCATCAGTGATGTGCAGGAATATGATATCCTGGGAATTCCTATCATAGCACACTGACATACATGTTACATAACAGTTTTGAAAATCTTTCCAGATCTACTCATGTATTTGAGACGAAATATTTCTTATTCACCTTATTTTTTTCTTTTTAGTACTGAAAAACTGACTTTGAAATTTGGGATCAGTTTATAGATTTCCATAATGTTAGTTTACTTTTTAAAATGTGTTATTATTTAAAGTAAAAATAATCTTTATTTTTTATGGAAATAGAAAGTATCCTTCTGGAATATAAAATGGGATAGTCAGTATAAGAAAGACAAGTAATACATTTTGTTTATGAACAAATTTGTTTTGAATTCTTAGCAAAAAAAGAAAAAAGTCAATTAGTAAAAATCATTTGTAAAAACAGCACTAATTTAAAATTAATTCAGGCTCTTACTTATGGAGTTGTTTTCCATTTTTTCAGCAATTTCCTGTAACTCTTCTAATTTAGCCATGCTTATCCTTAGAATTATGGTTCATGAGTGTGCCCCAAAACTTCAATTGAATATTTCAAAAACTGTAAATGTTACATCTAATAATTTCTAAAAAGAATGAAATTGGGGCACCTGGGTGGCTCAGTGGGTTAAGTATCCGACTTTGGCTCAGGTCATGATCTTGCAGTCTGTGAGTCCAAGCCCCACATCGTGACAGCTCAGAGCCTGGAGCCTGCTTCAGACTCTGTGCATCCCTTTCTCTGTGCCTTCCCTGCATTTTCTCTCTCTCTCTCTCTCTCTCTCTCTCTCTCTCTCTCTCTCTCCTTCTCTCTCTCTCTCAAAATAAACATTAAAAATTTTTTTAAGAAATTAAATTGAAATATTTTATATCAGACAATAATACAAAAAATTGGAAAGGAATGTAGAAAAGGAATGCAAATGAAATTTTACCAACCACTGGGGGGAAAAATACATTAAATTTCAAAATATGGGTAATCTAAGTCCACGGTTCTTAACAGCTCCTGGTAAAGCCATGAGTTGTGTATTCACCAACACAAGTGAGCATTTTTTTAATTTAAGGATTTTCCAAACAAAGTCCTAGATGTAACAATTCATGAGATATGATCTGTGTTAAACAAGTCTTGTCCTTTGTCCATAATAGAGCTCCTCTTCCTTTCCTAGCATCATGCTAATTAAAACTTATGTTTGAAATTTTTGTGACTCACTTTTAGATGTAAAACGTTATAACTCTATTTTCCTCCCAATAACTGAAATCAGTTTTGTTGATTATTCTTCACTTTGCAGGAGACAAATAGCTATTGCAGCCATCAAAACCATTTACCGAGAATACTTTTAAGACTGTGTTCCCTTAATGACTACTCAATCCCATTTTAGTCGAAAATTGTTCAAAGTTGAAGCTGAATCAAATGGAACTTTTAGATTTTTAAATAAATGTCACTAGTTTTCCTTAATACCTCTATTCTATTTGTATTTCCCTTTTAATCTTGCAAAAGCAGTTCTAAATGATACCACAACGATGGAAATTTATACCGGTCCTAACCACCTTCTAATAATTAAAATCCAGAAATTCATGAGATCTTTTTTCTTTTTTTCTGAAATTAAGCAGCAGCTTCCACCTTTGGCTGCTAATTGATCGCAACATGAGCAAGGGCTTGAGTAAAGATCAATTATCATACAGAGGTACCCACAGCATAAGGATAACTGTAATTAGGAGCCTCTAAAAAACAGATTCAGTCAGGGTGCGTTTCTCCTTTCTTTTCAATGACTGAATATGAAATCTTCCTTCCAAAACCATGTATAATTAGCCTTTAAAAGTGACGTAAGTGAGGTGAGGCGTTGGCTGAATTTAATGCACACGCTTCAGAAACTAAAACGTATTTGATTTTATTTGCCAAATTCCCTGGTCCTCTTGAAACTTTAGTTTTCTTTTCAATAGCATAATCAAGCCCATGACAAAGCTTGGAGACATATTTAAGAGAAGATATTTTTCATATAATTGTTATAAACATTTCCTCATGGAAATTTTTCTCATATGTACCAGATTGTGACCTCTGACAAACAATCCCTCAATCAAAGCCCAATAACTCAATCTACTGAGAAATTACACTGTTAAAAGGAACTTTACCAACGGAACTATAAATGGTGGCACAGGAACTCTAATTTACCTAAAAGAAAAAAATACATAACACTCCTCTCATAGTTCTTTATTCATTACTTTAGGGGAAAAAAAGTCCTTATTGAGAGAAAGATATTTATATTAACAATGAGCTAATTTTAGTGTTCTCACCTTTACATATGCAGTAATACACAGAAAATTAAATATGATTATATTCAAGGAATACAATTTAAGAAAAACAAAACTTTATTTTCAAATGCTGATTGTCAAATTTGAGAAATTCATCAGTATTACAGAGAGAGTAATCTTGGGCTACATTTAGTATTTTTATGAAAATTTTAATAGAAAAATATGCTTGCATTTTCCTTTTTAATTTAAAAATATGCTTGCATTTTCTTTTTTAATTTGAAAGCGTACATTAAAAGAATTGGAAAAAATGGGGGAAAAATGACCTAGGCAAGATAAATGTTTTGTAGAAATAAACATGTTTCCAGGGATCTATATTACTTTCATATTTCAGATTAGAGGATATAACACTGCATTCACCACCAGATTTCAAAACATGTTTGGGTTATGAACTGACAATGAGAATGGGGAAGTGTCTTGATTTTAACTAAGACAGAAGAATTGGGCATATAGAATAATAGTTAGACATGAATTAGCCAAAATAGAAAATCATATGATTCAGTACGTCCATGCAGGTAGATAGGTTTCAGTGGTCAAAAGATCAGAGTCAACATGTGACCTCTGATCCTATTTCCTTCTCGGAGTGGACATCTCTGTGCCTAAAAGTACTGATCAGGGCCAGGAATGGGTCAGAAGCCTATAAGTCACTGAGGCAGAATAATGATACTTAGATTAACATTAACTCACCAATTATTTACAAATATCAATAATGTGCCTAGTACTACAGGATACTGTGTATGGAGGATAAAAACACTATGATTCTTGCCTTCAAGAGGTTATGAGCAAGTAGCAAAGACAAACAATAATCAAAGACCAGAATTCACAAAGGCTCAAATAGTGTAATAAAGGAAAAACACAGTGTTGTCATATGCTGAGCTCCCTAGAGACAGAGCCCCTGATCAGGATTCTTGTTCAAGTGACTTACTGAAGGAGTGCTCTCAGGAAAACTGGAATAAGGGGAGCAAGATAAGCCATGAAGACAGTTAAGCAAGAATGTGGACTAAGCTGGAGATGAGATTGAACTTGACCCCACAGGGATCTCTGGAGCAGGACTTGCACCACTGAGTTGGTCTCACAATAAGGCAAGGAGGCATACTCTTTATAACTCTGGTCAGTCATTGGGGAAGGGCTGCCAGGTACAGTGGGGGTGATGGGAGGGTCACACTTCTTTCGGAATAATAATCCATGTTGAGATCTGAAAGTTGTACGCTATTTACCTTGGAAAATAAAAGGACCAAGAATATTCAAGGTAGTGAAAGAAGTTAGTGTTTAGCGGGTATCACAAGAAGATAGTGGCAGTGTGGTGCCAAGAGGCAGAAAGGCAACCGATTACACGGAATCATACAGCACATGTAAAAAATGTCGGGTTTTGTCCTAGAAGCAATGGGCAGCTTTTAAAGGTTATAGGCAGGGGAGGCACTTAATTAGACATGCATTTTTAAAAGGTCATTGGAGAAAAAAGATTCAGAAATGGTTAAGAGTAGATATTGAAGTACCATTCAAGTGATAAATGTAGGAATCTAGGAAGAAATTAATGTAGTTTGAACTAGAAGAGTGAGAGTCTACATGAGTAAATATAAATAGATTTAAGAGATAATTGCCAAGTTAAAGTCACAGGACATGTCAATGGATGGATGCCATAAAGAATATAATAAGGCTTAATTATACCATACAGTCTGCCATATTGCAATATTTTATTTACCTGTTCTGTGCTATCCAAGTACTAGCACAGCTATAGAGGTCAGTTGAGCTCAACCAGAGTTGATTTGGCTGGATGTAATGAAAAAGCAAAGATGCAACAGAGTTCAGGTCACTGATGACAGAGTTCTTGAAATACTGGACCATAGAATCCAAACTGGACCGAGAGGTAGTGAAGAAAGGATAGGGTTACAAGTAGGAGAGACAGAAGCATCAATAGTCTGGAGCCACCGACTAGGTAGTATTAGAGATTTACTACCTACTATTTGAGTTAGTCAATTATTCTTATTGGGAAATTACCCAAGTTAAATAAATTACCTGTAGTAGCAATAAATCCCTAGGGAAATGTATAAAGGACATTAAAAATAATTGTACACAGAAGAAAAAGTTCTGGTTACCCAATGTTGACATATACACAGTGTACAAATGATTCCACAATGTAAGACAATGGCACTTAAATTCTTCACTGAGAAAATGGACTTCGAAGCAGCCCGTTAGGTTCTAGTTACTCAATATGCTCACAGTATTAGGCCTAAATAGTGGATTCTGCATCTCAACACTAAAGCAGATTAAGAGAAATTTGGAAAACCAGTAGAGACATACAAGAAGGAAAGTGCAAGTAATTGTGGGATGCGCCAGGGGACAAATTTTGAGAACACAGAGTCTCACAGATCTGCTTGTATAATTGCTTTCGCTCTTCATTTTTGAATGTGCACACACAACCTTTATGAGTTTAATATACATTTTAGAGTCCTTGAATTCCACTACTGCCAAGTAAATGGAAACAGGAATGAAATCAGGAAGAGAAATCTGCGGTGTGTTCTCTGGAATGGTTTGGAATTGCCTGACAGGCTGCCCCAATTGGCCATGTGGATCTTGGATCCACGCAAAACGCAGCTGTGTAGACCAGAGTGTAGATCAAAGGTTGGAATGCCTATTTTTATTTTAATGTTGTGAAAAATTTCCTGGTCCAAGAACCACATAGATTTTGACATAAAGGCTGCATGGAGAGAAGTGAAAGACCTTCAGTTCAGAAGGATCACATACTAGTGAATAGGTGGAAATGAAAGTACTCGGATTAAAAAAAAAAAAAAAATCACATAAAATTGTAACATGAATTTTGGAAATCTAAAAATACCTTTAATGCGAACAGAATGATTTTAAAAGTTTCCATGCTAAACTTTCACTTCTGAAAATAAACAGCGTGCTGTGTATAGCAACAGTGAACTGTTGTTCTGTATTTTCTAAGGGGATTATAAATATGTCAAGATTACATTTGGGGTTCCAGAAGCAGGGCTGATCTCATTATCAGACTTCTTTTTTTTTCTTCCTGGGGTGGAACCGCTTCTGCTTTAATTCCGGTTGTGAAAAGATAGAAAAATATGGTAAGGTTCTGATCTGTGCTACTAAAATTTATTTTTAAGGTAATGCGGCATTAACTACTCCATGCCCCTTTTCCCTAATATGACATTACATCTTCTCCCCAAACTGCCTCAAACTGTCCCGTTTTTGCCTCAACATATCTCTTCTTACAGGCAGCCAAGAAAATTTCTGCAAAACTGTTTCTGATGACTAGATGCATTATTTATCTATGTTTAAAACAGATCATAGTTTCCCACAGTTGGATAAGCCATCATTACCCAGTCCTCTTTCCAATAGGAGCTGAAAATGTTGAGTCTGGTATTAAACTATGACACCAGATGTGCCAGGGTCAATACTTAAAGGAAGAACCTCCAGCAACTGAATACACCAGAACTTTCTGTTCTGTTCTCCAAGAATCTGAGGGAGATGGCTAGCACTTTATAGAGTTAGCCTGAGCGGCTTTCTGTCTCACTTATTTTTATAGATTCCTCACTTTTAGCAGGATTTTTTTGGCAGTGTTTTAGATTTCTAGAGAATGCCAGTTCTCAGAAATACCTGGTAAAAACAAAAAAAGTTCAGGAAGATCAATGAACTTTTTATAAGAGTTTCTAAAACTGTCCTGTTTTTGTTTTTTCCTTTGTAATCTACATGATATTTAGGGAAGTTGTTATAGCACTTTGAAGGCAACTGTACCTTACTAGGGGTGGCCCTTTAATGCATTACAGACACAGGACTTAGCAACTTTCTTATACACTGTGCCTTTAAACTGATGGGTGTATTATAAAGGCAATTTGCTTTTAATTTGAATACATTACTACCCAAGCAATGTACAGTTAGAAGAGTTTTATCTATAGTTAATTATTTAGCTGAGGGATTTAAAGCTGTGTGGTAAATGGGTTTCTCATTTTCTTAACAGAAGGTTAGATCAGGCTTTTAAATGCTATCAAAAGTTGGCAGCCTGGAGATCTCTGGTTGGCCTCTATTCTTTCAATTTGTTATACGCTACCTGCTATCAGCTTCAATATCCAGGTTTGCCAGCTGCTCTCACGTATTCTGTGGAGCATCACGCAACGCAGCTATTATGTACAATTATACAACCATTCCCAACCACTTAAATCTAACATTATCCCAGAACAACAAAGGCAAATAGGTTCAAATCTATCCCATTCCGTGAGTATACTAACATGTCAAATGATTTTAATAAAGGTTTTATATCAAGCTGATTAGGTGATTGTGAGGAAAATAAAATTTTACCTTGTCTAAAATCAGAATTGTCTGCCTCTCTCTCACTGTGTAAATATGAATATTCTGCTGAAAACTAGGGTAGCTGTTGCTTTCTGTTTCTCCTGTGTTGCAGGCCTAGAACAGATGGCACACCACCTGACTCAGAATAGTCTAATGTAAGATTCATTGTGCTTCACAGGAAATCAAAGATCAAGCAACATTACAGAAGGTGACGCAGCACCTCAGCAACCAGTAACCCAGTATGATGCAGTCAAGTGGTGAAGGGAGATAAGAAGAAAGTAAGAAATTAAACTGGGGGGGGGGGGAGGAGGAGGAAAAGACAAAGAGAGAAAAAAAGCTAAATAAGTCATCCTACTTGGAAAATAAAACCATCAACCCTTGAAGGCTAATATGTGAAAATACTAACAACCTCCAACCCAAACCTTTAGCCCAAGACAGTAATAACTTTCTCTCCAAAGAATGTTAGTAATCTGACTGCTGTCAACACTAAAAGATTAGTCTGATGTCCTTCAGGAAATGCCTTCAATTCAAATCACCTTTAAGGGACAAGAGTAGAGGAGGATAGTGACAAGTACGTTAAATTTGTAACTTTCTCAAAAAACGGAGAAGGGGGTTAAGACAGAATAACTTGAATTATACAGGATACCATATCCTCCCTGCTACTTTAAAAGGATAGCAAGTGCAATGGCGCAAGCATCTTCAAGCCCTTCTTCACTTAACCAAGAAAAGGATTTGCAAATTACTGTCTGTTCACCAGATTCGGCCCAGTGCCTGTTTTTTTAATAAAGTTTTATTGGAACACAGCTATGCTTACTCATTTGTTCATTGTCTATGGCTGCTTTTACACAGCATCAGCAGAAATAAGTAGTTATTGCAGAAAACATGAGCCACAAAATCTGAAGTATTTATTATCTGATCCTGTACAAAGGAAATTTGCTAAGCCTTACTCTAGAACCTAATTCCCTCTTACTATCTACATATGAACATGAACTTTCACCCAAGCCAAGAAGCCCATGAAAACCTCTATGAAAGTGTATCCTACATATGTGACTCACTTTCTTTACCTCTTAGAAAGAAACTAGTTCTCATACATACAAATCCCCTGTCACTGGGAAGGGATATTGTATCTCTGGCTCCCCCACCCAGCACCACCCACCACCCTTGGGAGTTCTAATCAGCATTAGCAGAAAAGATTTAAGATGGCCTCTTCATGCCTGAATGTCAGCTTTTGACTTCCTTGTAAAAGGAATGTATATATCCAATGCCTTTGGGCAACTGTATGCTAATTCGTAGGCTCTCTACCCTTATGCTGCTAAATCTTGTTGAATCATTTGTTCCTGCCAGGCTGTCACAACAAAAAAAAAGTTTCAGGCCCTAGACAAATACCACGTGAGGATGTATTCCTAACCTTGTTATCTCTGTAACTGGTTGTAACACAGACTCACCCCCAGAGACAGAGTGGCATTAAAGTGCAGTCAAGACATTTACAAATAAATTACTGCCTGAAAAAATCATAATAAGTGAAACAGCATTTCATCCACAAAGAGCACACTTGAAAATCCGTTATCAAAGTCAATTTGCTATTTCCACCCTACATTAGCCTAATATGATGCACACGGAGCACAGTCGGTGGTGTTCCAGCACAGGCTTTCTGAAAAGTAAGCCTTTAAGGATTTCAAAATATCTGAGAAACTGCATTACTGGTCAAGATAATGGCATTTTTATAACAAATGAAAAATAGCAGCTGAAATGCACAAAGGCATGAGATTGGGCATGAACAATCTGGTTCCAATACAATCCCACCATCTGCCACTTCATGCATCATTTTGAAGCAGGTCAGCACTTTGCTTATTTTGTGTTTTAAATCAGTATCAGCTAAAAGGATGACCATGAGACACAGGTATACCTTTCCTTACTGTCCTTTTCCGCTATTGCACTGATAATGAGAAAACTATCTTCTGTGCCAATAACCAATCTCCCCCTCAACGCCAAAGACATCTTCCTCCCAGAGAAAATGAGCTTGATAGACAGATGGGTGACTAGTTGAAAATATTAAGGACAACTTCATACTACAGAAAGCCTTTTATACAGTAGGATGAAGAAAAAATTTTAAAAAATAATTGAATCATGTGTAGCATATGTATTTCTCTCTACCAGTTCACCATTATCTCATGTTAGGTAACAAGAACATCAAAGATCAATGAAGAAATGGTGAACCTCCTTGTTACTCAATTTGAGCTTTTTCAGCAGGTCCAATAAAAATCTAAGTGACTGACTGCACTGCTTCCATGGAATTAGGAATGGTTGCCAATGAGAACCACATAATAATATGCTCCATGACTTACATATATATAACGTGCATTCTTTAGTGAATCAAATATTTTACAATAAGAGCAAGGAAAAGGCAAATGTAAAAAAAAAATACTTTGAAAGGCAATGCTGTGACCCTTTAAATTCACTGACCTAATGAAGGTGACAGAAACAAATCTGAGAGAATGTCTTCAACATAACTATCCTTACTAGAGTCGATATGGTATCTTCAAACAGAAAAGGTTTTCTTCTCAGAAGAATCATAGCCCATAAACTTTTCAGTTCATAAGACTCAACACTTTCAAGGGTAAAATCTAAAGGGCAAACTTTGAAATTAGGTAAATCATAACTCAAATGTCCCATCGATATTGCCTTATATAGTAAGAAAATCAACTGCTGAACCAATCAATGTAATTGGGAATAAACGAAAAGAGTTATCGGTGTCTCTGTGACTTTATTGCACTATCACAATAACACATTTTAATTTCATTTCAGGATGGAGCCTACTAAAAACGCTATTAACTTGCCTAGCAAGACTAAAAAACAGTTTGGATTATAGCTTTCAGCAGGAATTTAATCCTTGATTCCCCAAATTTAAACATATATATATATATATATATATATATATATATATATATATATATATAATTTGTGCCTTTTATAGGAATTTTGTTTTATATAAAGATTTTCCATTTACTCTAATAATGGCACATGAAGCTAACTTCTGACACTATAAGACTATAAGGAGGGACAAATTATATAAATGTTGAGAAAACAATTATTACAAAGGGAGAAAAGATCTCAGTCTCACTTTTAGATTCCCCACCCCCCCCCCCCATGGAATAAATCAGTGCAGGAACAAGAATTTTACATTGACCCAAAAATTAGTATTAGTAGTTCTAATATTATGTTGATATGTTTTCAGATTGTCCAATACTTAGATCAACAAAACGAAGTGGAGTAATTCATTCAACAAACATTTACTGATACTTATTATACCCTGTGGGGAACAGGAGACAGTTTGCAATGAAAGGCTTCTGGGAGAAAGTGACACCTAAGTGAGTTCTTAAGAATTAGCTAGGTCAAGGGTGGAGAAGGAGAAAGTCTTCTTAATAATGAGAGCAAAGGCATAGAGCAGAACAACAAAATAGTGTCTGACAAAAATTCAAGCAGTTCGGCTTTGCTGAAGCAGTAAGTTCATGACAGTGGGTAGCTGGAGGTGTGAATGGAAATGTAGGCAAGGACTACATGAGAGAACTTTTGTACTGAATTAAGAACCCTGAGAGGTGGGGCACCTGTGTAGCTCAGTCGGGTAAGCATCTGACTCTCGTTTCAACTCAGGTCTTGATCTCGGAGTTTGTGAGTTCAAGCCCCCCCATTGGGCTCTGCACTGATAGTGCAGAGCCTGCTTGGGATTTCTCTCTCCCTCTCTCTCATTGCCCCTCCCTGGCTTGTACTCTATCTCACTCAAAAATAAATAAATAAACATTCAAAAAAATTTTAAAAAGAAGCTTGAGATGTAACTACTAAGTTATAAGAAGGAAGTAGAAGACCTTACACAGAGAGTGCTATATGTTTATGTGCATTTCTGAAGGATCGTTCTAACAGCTGGGTTGAACACAGATTTGAGTGGTACAAGAATGAAAAAAGGAGATCAATTAAGAAACTAATAAAAGAGAAAGCAGCCGGATGAAAAATAATGAGGTCGTGGACCAAGGTGATGACCATAGGGATGGATTAGAAAGGATAGATTGGGATTTAAAACTCAGCAGTATTCTACAATTAATTATATAGAGATAGTGGGTAAGAGGAACAAGCAAATTACTTCCAAATTTCTATCCAAGTTTCTGGCCATGACTCCATCAATAGACGTAGGTAAGATAACAAGAGGAATTTGGTAGGAAAGACAGATTCACTTTTTGATATTTTATAGGTAAGTTTCCCATGGGACAATCATTTGGTGGTGCTCAGTACTCCATGAAATATATAGGTCTAGGGAGATATTTGAATTATAGATTTCAGTTTGGAAGATGAAACTATATGAGATATTTCAGTGAGCATAGGAAACTGAAATACAAGGGGAGAGGAAGAAGAAATAAAGGCAGTGCAGAAGCAGTCAAAAAGATAGAAGACTAAGGTGAATACCTGATCACAAAAGCTAAAAGAATAGACAACAGAAGGATCCACAATGGCAAACACCGCAGACAGGACCAAAAAATAAATAATAGGAAGGGTCTCAGCAGTTAGGAACAATTGTGAGCTATATTTTAGTGGCTCAAGGACTACACAGAAGGTGAATGGGGCATATTATTTATGGTCAGGCAGTATGATTGGGTGATACTCAAATATCAGTTAAAAAGAAAGAAAAAAAAGAAAAAAGAGAAGAAAACCCAATACCATTTCTAGTTAGTTTATCAGAGACTGTGTAGTATGTTCTCATTTTTCCAAATCTCTAATTGTGTCCTTAATGCACGTTTGATTGCAAGAAAATGAGCTTTGGGAGATACCCCATTATGAGGCAAATGACATTGCTATGTAATATAAACGCACCTAAGGATAATAGGAGGGAAAGGAAAAACAAACATGGTGGAACACTGCAAATGTTGAGTCCTTTGAAAGCACTTCCTCATGAGGACATTCTCACAAAGGGCCAATTTCTGTCTACCTTTCACTTTAGTAGGACATGCTTCATGTTTATATACTAAATGAAGGACAGCATACTGCTTACTTTGGGGACATATACCATTCTCAAGGAAAAGTTATCAACCTACCTTATATTCTGAGCAATTGTGTCCTCTAAAATGTGACCACAAATCATGAGTCACCATGTTTTCTCCCCATCTTTTTTTTTTGAAGACTAACAGAAGACAGTGATCATTTAAAATCTGATTCATAGACAAAACTGCTTCCTTAGAAAGCAGCCAACTTCACAAAGCCACTGATGAAATTCAGATGATTCGATCACCAGCCCCAACTTTAAGTGAAACTCAGACTTTCCCCTCACTTTAACCAGAATATATAACCGCTGCAAAGCAATTTGCACTTTGCAACTTTAAAGAGAGTAGAAACGACTAGACTTGCCACAGGCACTTGGGCAATTGTCACAGGCAGATTATTTATTCTACCTAGAGGTTTATTATTATTTTCATACCATTCTGCAAAGATCAAGCAAAAGTGCTAACAGGCTCTGGTAGTTCTGTTTTTTGTTTTGTTTTGTTTTGTTTTAAAGGCAGAGTTTAAAGTACTATAAAGCAATAAAACAGCAAATTTTTTGACAATTTATATGCATATAACTTTATTAGCATGGAATACACTTCATTTGTATTAATTCCAGAACCAAGTGGCCTGGCCAAAAGAACAATCATAAGGGATTTTCTTGAATTTTTTTCAAAAATTTTTACCACTTTGTTTTTTTATGTATATTTTATTGAAGTATACTTGACATACAATGTTATAAATTTTTTTTTCCAAATTTTTACCAGAGTTCTGGAAGCGATTTAGTGCTGGACTATAGTAAACCAATAGTGTCTGAAACAGGAATCAATACCGGCACCAGAAATCATGATTTTACCCTTTCTCAACTTCAAATACAAGTGATAAGAAGAGGAAAAATGCACTAATAAAATCGACAGTCTGAAAACTGAAGATAAAGGCAAGAAAGAACAGGACACAGAGTGGGAAGAAATTAAGGTCATGTTTCTTACAGTGACATGAAACTGCTCAAGCTGGGAACAGGATAAACAACTGTAGGAGTTTCCTCGGACCACTGTACCACACACTAGGTTGTTTAAGCTACCTAGAAATTTATTCTCTCAGTTCTGGAGGCTAGAAGTCCAAGACCAAAGTGCTGGCAAGATTGGGTCCTACTGAGGGCTGTTGGAGAGAATCAATTCCATGCCTCCCTGCTAGCTTGCAGTATTTTGCTGCTGATTTTTGGTGTCCATTGCCTTATAGAAACATCACCTCAATCTCTCCTTCATGCGCATATGGCATCATTGTTCCTGTGTACATGAGTCTAAATATCTCTTTTTATAAGGACACCAATTATGTTAGCATAGATGTCTACCGTCTTCAGGATGACCTGAGTCTAATGACATCTAATGATTCTATTTACAAACAAGATCACATTCTCAGGTACTGTGAGTTAGAATTTCCACATATTAATGGGGAGAGGGGGCGGGGTGGAGGGCACAAGTCAACTCATAACAACTTACATGTCTCTGTCTTTCAACACGCTGTTATCTCCAAGTCCAGTTTCATTCACATTCAGTTTTCTCTTCTATTTACCCCTTTCACTCCAGCTCCACTACAGCCCTTCCAGTATATTTCATCAACTATGGTTCCACAAAGGTAGGGCCTATGACCTTTTTTCATCTTCCAATGATGCCCAGTGACTAGCCTCATTCTGGCTTGCTTTTAATGTCATATCTATTTAATGAATTTCAAGTGCAAGAGTCCTCATTGATTAAAATTTATTTCTAGATTTCCTAGTTTTAAACTTATCTCCACGTCCTGCATTGCTAACATAACGATCTCTGAAATATTTTTACTATGCTCAAAAATGTTCAGTGGCTTCTCATGTCTTCCAAGATAAAACTCTCAACTCCTTAGCTGGCATTCAAGGAACTTCATTCTTGCTTCAGCTTCCCCATTACGTCTCATCTCCTCAACTTCCTCTAATACTCTTTATCCAATAAAAGTAATCACTGTAGTGCCTTGAAAACTGCCTATTGTCTCATGCTTTGTAAATCCACACCCTTATAAATCTTCTCTTTGCCAAGAATACATTTCTCATCTTACAGACTCAAATACAACCTTCTGTACACCCACCCTCTAGAGTACCTTTCAAGGCCATGTATGTTCGAAAAGCTTGTATATTGTCTTCATACATGCTTGGGGCTGACTTTCCACCAGACTCTGAACTCCCTCTGCTTCCTGAGAACCAGATACAAGGCATTTTTTCTTCTTTCATATTCTCAGCACATAATGTAGGGCAAGGTCAGGCAATGAATAAAGATTTGTGAAATAAACACAGAGAAGGAAAACTATATGGCCCAGTGTACATTTACAGAGCTTACTTGGGAAACTTTTGTTGAAAATAGGACTTGAACGTGATTGTAGCCCTTCCAAATCAGGAGCCAGAGTCAACAGAACACATACTTAAATAATGGCCTCAATGTCAGCATTCTACCAGTTAAATCCAGGCAAGCTAGCAAGGACAGAGCAGCTTTGGAGTTCCCTTTGTTTTTAATGCTTTACAAATATTTCCTAAGACTGAGGCAAGGAAGAAAGCTCAATATACTTTGGCTTATAATCTAGTGATGCCTAGTAAAGGCCGTGTTTCTAGCAAATCAAATGGAGATATAGCGCAATATTTGTTCTTTCTTTCTTTAGCCATACTGATTGAGCAGGCAGTTACTGACTCTTGGCTCAGATAATAAAATCAAACCAAATCTACCAAAATTAGCAATAGAGAAAGCAGTTTTCATTTGTGTGTGCCTGTGCATGTGTGTATGTGTGCGTTTGTGTGGGTGTGTAAAGAAAGTTTTACTATGTTCCCTACTCATGCTCTAAGATTTTTCCGTCTAGTGCCAATCTTCAGATGGAGAGGCTTGAGATTAGTAAGGAATACAGTGGTCTTCCTTACAAACGAAGGCAGCAGCGACATTAGCAAAAACTCTCCAAGGAGATGGGGAATCTGAAGGAATATAGCTATGAGACACAGGCATTGCTACCATGGTCATTTACTCTTCTCCTTCTAGGTTTTGTCATTCAGATATCACTTGAGTATGGGAACCGGCACATTAATTTTCCACTCATCTGTGTGTTTACATGATGCATGGTATATATGAGGTGATATTATAGGAATCAGAAATGAAAAGATGACTCCTCTCCTCAGGAAGATCACAATCTACTGAAGGAAGTAAATTTTCAAGTAAGCAACTGCGACAAAACGTTTGTCGAAAAGTTTTGCAGAAAGTATACCGCAATCTCAAAACAAGAACTGTCTCCACTGTTCATTAGAAACGACAAATAACTCATCGTCTCATGAACTTTTCTCATTTCTGTACTGTATCTCTAGCAACATTTTCGAGAGAAGAAGGAGGAGGAACAGGCAGAGGAAATAGATGGTGCTTCTGTCTGAGCTGGGGACAAGGAGAAGTACTTGCGGAAGATCGCAAGGCACAAGGAAGATAGAAGCCCTTCCTGCAATGTCTTGGATAGCATCCTCATTAGTGGCTCGGTCTCCTCCATAGCTCCACATAGTCCTTCCATGTTTCCCCAATTCCGTGTCCTCTGACATCCATACCATGGATGGCAGTAACTTCCTGCTGGTCCTAATCTCTGGGTTGCGTTACCACCTTGTGTTCAGCTTCTTGGCTCTTCCAGCAACTGTGAAACCCATTCCATGCATTTAATTCCCTCCGTTTTAAAGACTTTGTGATCTCTACTTTACTGCCGGAGTTTGACAGATACACATTATACAACACAAACCAAACAAGGAATGGAAAAACATGAACATTTCTTTCCAAATCCGGGACTTTCAATGAGCAAGGAATTGAGTAGTCAGAAAGGATACTAAGACCTCATTTATTTCTTTCTATTATACTTTAAGATCAGCACTTGAGTCCAAATCACAGAAATAACTTCTGAAAAACCAATGCCAGAAATTCTGAAATTCTGAGATTTTTAAAAATGAGGTGGGGCACCGGGGTGGCATAGTTGGTTAAGCATTCATCTTTGGCTCAGGTCATGATCTCACCATTTTTGAGTTTGAGCTCCACGTTGGGCTCTCTGCTGACAGCTCAGAGCCTGGAGCCTGCTTCAGATTCTGTGTTTCCCTGTCTCTCTGCTCCTCCCCCGTTCACGTTATGAGCCCCCCCCCTAAATAAAGAAACCTTGGGGCTCCTGGGTGGCGCAGTCGGTTAAGCGTCCAACTTCAGCCAGGTCACGATCTCGTGGTCCATGAGTTCGAGCCCCTCGTCGGGCTCTGGGCTGATGGCTCAGAGCCTGGAGCCTGTTTCCGATTCTGTGTCTCCCTCTCTCTCTGCCCCTCCCCCATTCATGCTCTGTCTCTCTCTGTCCCAAAAATAAATAAAAAACATTGAAAAAAAATTTAAAAAAATAAATAAATAAAATAAAGAAACCTTAAAAAAATGTTTCTGGATAAGATGGTATAGGTTAGACAAATAATTAAAAGTTGAAGGTTATGCACAAAACCTAGTATGGTACCACAGCAGAAAAAAAAAAAATCTTCATATGTAGAAAGTGCTGGTAATTCCTCTTTTAATTTCATAATTTGCTATAACTTTGATATTAATGACAACTAATTACCCTAAGGAGAGGAACTGAATTTTCTTTATTATCCCAATTTAATAACAATAATGGAGATAATATAAAACACAAATGTAATATTAATATCAATAATGATAAATAATGATTAAAAACTATAAATGCCAGGGGCACCTGGGTGACTCAGTTGATTAAGCCTCCGACTTCAGCTCAGGTCATGATCTCATGGTTGGTGAGTTTGAGCACCACAGTGTTCTGCTGACAGCAGTGAGCCCACTTTGGATCCTCTGTCCCTCTCTCTCTCTGCCCCTCTCCTGCTCACACTCTCTAAAAAATAAATAAACGTTAAAAAAAACTATCAATGCCAATAATAGCAATGATATACCACAAATATCTGAATTGCTTGTTGCGCTAAACATCTGAATACCTTTAAACATTTGGCAAAAGCATCAACTCTTTCGGCCTCGGTTTTCTATGAGGACACTAGAGTTTGGCTTATTTTTTTCCCCCAACCATTCATTCACAGGTCTAACAATTCCCGTAATTAAAGGTAATATTTATCTCTATTGTGATTTCTGTTATTTGGATCAAAAATAAAATAATTATTTAAGGACCATTTCTTTTAAAAGTGAACAGGTTAACACCCTCCATGTACCCTCAAGTGAGTACATTTGGTGTTTGGAGGATGTCAGATGAGCTGGCTCGTGACTCAGTCACTCAATTTCTGACTCAGTTGATAATCCTAGCTAGTACATCAGTTTTAAACAGCACACTGCTTTTTTTTTTAAATTCTCAGTCAAATATTGCTTAATTTATATCCATCATTGACCATTTGTTAAAGGCAGGAAGCACAAGGAACACTGATGTTGAAATGCAATAAGGAAACTCGGAGCATAATGATATAATTCTGCAAATTTTGTTCAATTTTCCCTTCATCAAATCAAAATTCGTGTGTATGTTTAGTACTTCAAAAATCAATTTGAAAAGCATAAATGAATGTAATGATTATTAAATAGGGCTTAGAATTATGGGAAATTTTTAAAATTAAATTGCATACAATGTTATTTGCAGACTTTTCAAATAACATCTTGAATCTCTCCTCCCTTATCTATTCAGTTAGAAACAAAATGAAAAAATTATTTTAAAAACTCAGCTAAGTTATTTTTAAAGTAAAGGACAAGAATTCTATACACTTGGGCACAATGACACTTTTTTCTTATATTATAACTTGCATTTAAAATATATATTTTGATATTTATTCATAAACCCAAATATGATGCACTATTAAACTATTAAATTTATTTTTTAACAAAATGTTACCTTTAAAATGAAATTAAGCCTATGAGAGACTCATTACAGATCTAAAGACACCTGCAGATTGAAAGTGAGGGGATGGAGAAACATATATCATGCAAATGGATGGCAAAAGAAAGTCAGAGTAGCAATACGTGCATTGGACAGACTAAACTTTTTGTTCCTATATTGTTTTTGGCCTGCTTTGGTATCAGGGTAGTGCTGCCCTCATGAAATGATTTTTTTTAACATTTTTTTTTAACATTTATTTATTTTTGAGACAGAGAGAGAAAGAGCATGAACAGGGGAGGGTCAGAGAGAGAGGGAGACACAGAATCGGAAGCAGGCTCCAGGCTCTGAGCTGTCAGCACAGAGCCCGACGCGGGGCTTGAACTCACGGACCACAAGATCATGACCTGAGCCTAAGTCAGACGCCAAGCCGACTGAGCCACCTAGGTGCCCCTGAAATGATTTTGAGTACATTCCCTCTATTCCATTGTTTCTAAGATTTTGATAAAGATTTTCATTTTTTTTCTTTTTTTTTTGAATGTTTAGGGGAATTCCCCAATGAGGCCATGTGTTCTTGGGCTTTTCTGTGCTGGGAGGTTTTTGATTCCTATTTCAACTTTCCTTCTTGTTATTGATCTAAGAAGATTTCTTATTTCTTAGATTCAGTTCATGATTCAATCTTGGTAACTTGTGCATTTTTAGGAGTTATCTGGGTTTTTTTCTCACCTATATGATTTGTTAGTATATAATGGTTTATAATAATGTTATCACACTAGGTATATCTGTGTTTATCTTATTTGTATTGTTGTCTCTGCCATTTCTCATTTTGGTTTTTGAGACTTCTCCCTTTTGGTTTTTTTCTTAATGTTGTTAAATCACTGCCAGTTTTTTTTGTGGTTGTTTTTTTTTTTTTTTTCTAACTGATCATTAGTTTCACTATACTGTTTTTTCTGGTCTCTGTTTTATGTATTTCTGATTTTCCTTTGTAATTTCCTTCCTCTACCAAATTTCAACTAAATTTCTTCTTTTCCTGGTTCCTTGTAGTGTGATGTTAAGTTGTTTATTTCCACTTTTTTTCTTAATACAAACATTCACAACATAAATTTTACTTTTGCATCTGCTTTTGTTACATCCCATAGGTTTTAGAATATTGTGTTTTCTGTTACTTCTGTTTTAAAAAACGAACATAGGGGCGCCTGGGTGGCGCAGTCGGTTAGGCGTCTGACTTCAGCCAGGTCACGATCTCGCAGTCCGTGAGTTTGAGCCCCGCGTCAGGCTCTGGGCTGATGGCTCAGAGCCTGGAGCCTGTTTCTGATTCTGTGTCTCCCTTTCTCTCTGCCCCTCCCCCGTTCATGCTCTGTCTCTCTCTGTCCCCAAAATAAATAAACGTTGAAAAAAAAAATTAAAAAAAATAAAAAACGAACATATTTTGATTTGCTGTTTGATTTCTTATTTGGCCCATTGCTTATTCAATAGTATGTTGTTTAGTATTTACACATTAAATATTTAATATTTACATTTTATTTTTTTTTAATTTTTTTAACGTTTATTTATTTTTGAGACAGAGAGAGACAGAGTATGAACGGGGGAGGGCCAGAAAGAGGGAGACACAGAATCTGAAACAGGCTCCAGGCTCTGAGCTGTCAGCACAGAGCCTGACGCGGGGCTCGAACTCACCGACCACGAGATCATGACCTGAGCCGAAGTCGGCTGCTTAACCGACTGAGCCACCCAGGTGCCCCAATATTTACATTTTATATTTTCCACCTTTATTCTATTGCTGATCTTGAGTTTTGTACCATTGTGGTTGGATAATATACTTGCCACAATTTCAGTCTTCTTAAATTTGTAATATTTGTTCTATCTCTTCTTATGTGATTTAACCAGAGGATTCTTCTCTGTGTACTTAAGGAAAATGAGTATTCTATTTTTCTTGGATGGAGTGTTTTATATTTATCTTTTAGAACCATGTATTCTAAAGTATGACTGAAGTAAAAAATGTTATTGCTGAAAAAAGTAAGTAACTTTAACTGAGGGTACTTGTTTCAAATAAAGTCTATCAGGGGGAAGTGGGTAGGGGGATGGGTGAAACAGGTAAAGGGGATTAAGAGTACATTTGTCATGATGAGGACTGAGCAATTATGTACGTAGAATTATTGAATTGCTATACTGTACACCTGAAACTAATATAACACTCTATTAACTACACTTGAATTAAAATTAAAAACAATAAAAAAACCCAAAACAAATTAAAATAAATTACTTTGAATTTTAATGGAAAGGTTGAAATTTATATTTTTATGCATTACCTCTTTTAGCAAGATTTTATTAAAATATTGAATATTCAGATAATGTATTAATTCAAATATATATTTTTTACTTAAATATATTTATTACATGGCATTCAAAAATCATCTTACAAATTAGAGCCCTCCAGACTTTGAGGAATTACACATCCCACTGTGGAATTTTTCAAGTAAAAAGGGTTTGGGAAATGCTTACTTTGGCAAAACTCAGTCCTTTCTAGTAAAACTTCATGAATCCAGTGGCTCTTATGATTCAAAGTGGACTGTTCTCAAGGGAATTCTAATGTCATTATTTGGGTCCATAAAGGACAAAACTAAAAGGAAAAAAAAATAATTATCTTAAAAGGACCATCCATTAAAAATATCTGTCTTTCATCTTCTTCTTCCCTCTCTCCTCTCCTTGTGCCCTCCTCCTGGACTGTGTGATCCAGTTTTACACAGCCTAATACAAAACCAAGCCTAATGAAAACATTAACATCATCCAATTTTTTTTTCAAATACTTAGTTCTTTCACATTTGGAAGATATGTAAGTTTTCTGTTTAAGATATTTGAGAAATGGGTGCCTGGTATTTAGGATACCCATTTGCTCTTTTTTGCTTTTTTTTCTAACTTTGCAAATACAGAAAGCAAAGGAAACTGAGTCCTAGTCCTTAGTCACAATGGGACTGAACTAGAAAAAGGATAGTCTATGTATAGACATTAAATTTTCTTGATTTGAATGTCTGTATGGAATTTATGGTGTTCATAAAAGGAAAAAAAAAGAAACTCTCATAAGCAGCATGCTTACTCTTTGGATTCATGGTGTATAAATTACAGGAAAAAAATTAATAAATATACACTTGACAAATTTTGTTTTCCAACACCACTCACCTATTCTTCCTGAAAACAAAATAAATGATGTCTAATATTGTGTCCCTAGTGCTGAAAGCCTTTTTGTACCTTCAGATCACAGTTTAAATTATGACTGTCATGTAAAATTGTCACTCCTTGAGTGGAGACTTACTCTGTTGCCATCTTGGAGAATTACAAAGAAAAGCAGCCAAGTATCAGAAATATTGCCCATGTAATTGAGACAGCAGTTTGGTTTAAGAGCAGGTGTTTTGCATTTGATAATTATTACCAGCATCTAATCTGCTCCCCAACTTCTTTAAATGATGGGGGAAAGGGTAATAACACTTGAAGAGACCGCTGGGAATGGAGTTAAGGTAGTGTGGTGGATTGGAGGTTTAGGGCCCCGCCCCACCACATTTATATATTGAAGCCCTAATCCCTAGTGTGATGGTATTTGGAGGTGGAATCATTGGGAAGTAATTACGTTTAGATGAAGTCCTGATGGTAGAGCCATTATGAGAACAAGAGGAAACCAGAACCCTTTCTCTCAGCTATGTTGAGAACACAAGAAGGCATCTAACAGAAGCCAGCAAGAGAGCTCTCACCACAACATAACCATATTGATACCCTAATATTGAACTTCCCAGCCTCTAGAACTGTGGGAAAAAAATCTGTTCTTTAAGTCACCCAGTCTGTGATATTTTGTTATAGCAGCCCAAGCTGACTAAGACAGACAGCATAGTGATGAGTTATTCTTTTAAAATGGGCCCCTGGACAGAGCATGTTGACGGTCTTCTGATGAATCTCATTAATGGAATTTTAATATGTATAAAAATAGTAACACTATACAAGGGGAGAGGGTTTTTTCATTATGCAAATACCAAATTTACAAATTTACCAAATTTACAGTTCATTAATGATGAACTGACATCAAAGTATCTGGGTGAAATAAAATGTATTTAGCACTAGAGCTATGTTAAACAATTTCTAAAACTTTCAGATCGCAGAGTCATCATGAGCATGTATAATACAATACTACTGACATACAAAGTTTAGGGTATTTGTCATAACCATTATTTGCCAGAAAGAGGATATTTGTCCTGTGATTCTTTATTTGGTCAATGCTGAGACACTGTAACACAGCTATACTTGGAAATAATAGATCAATCTAATACTACAATATAGTCAATATTTTTGTAGAAATAGAATTCTTCCTCTATCTGAAATCCCTACATTCCCTCCACCTTTATACTTTAGCTTTATTTAACATTTAATGTATATCTATTCTAAATTAGACCAAGCCAGTCCATTTAATCTTCACAACATTCATAGAGTAAGAACTTTTACTCTTTTTTTTTTTCCAGAAAGGTTAATATTTATGATAAAAGTGTAAAGGTCACCAGAAGTCCTAGCTTTATATTGTCCTTACTGCTGGCAATCTCATAGAAATGAGGGTGTTTTCCCAAAAATGCCCTCTGATTATCCAGAGACAACTCTTGCCATTGTGTTCCAGTATTAATATCTATCCTTGAACCAACTGCTCTGTCAGAGCATAGCACACTTTCCCTGGACAAGCCAAGGTCTTTTGTTCACACCTGGAACTGGAAGGTAGGGGTTGGGATTGCCAGTCTACGTAAAACACGTGGACTAAGAGGGAAGGGGTTTTCCATGCAGAGATTCTGGGAAGCAGACCAAAAGAAAAATATATTTTTATTATGTTCTGCTCCATAGTCATCATCACCTATGCATGTTATTCTTCCAAAATAAACATTCAAAACTGTCTGGCAGATACAAATGTCAACATATATAACCAGAAAAATCTCACTCCATCCCAACAGGAGACAACTAAAAATTGTCCAGGTATCACATCCCGGTATCTAATAAACAGATGATGACAATAATATCTTTGATAGCACTCAGCTGGGAAAGGGACATAGGGAAAGCATCCACTATAGAGTAGGGATGGGAGAGCAATGACTCTCTGTCCTGGCAATGAGTGACTGAGTCAATTAATTGTTCTCAAAATTCTGTTATCTGGTAAACTTTTCCTTGACCTTTGTTTGTCTTGACAAAATATGAGTTGTATGAGTTGTAAAAGGAAGACTTTTTTTTCTGGAGGTTGGAACCCTTCAGTGGTCCAGATCCTGTTAAGAAGGTCATGAATTTTGCTTTAAATGCAGAGCAACAACATGTTTTTCTTGCCAGTTTTGGGATTTTTGTCACAACATAATTTATTCAACTTCTTAACTCTAACTGGCTTTATAAATTTCTTATAGAACTTATTTATTTAAGCTTATCAATGAACTTTTGATTTGCTTGTATTATTCTTTGCAACTAAGGGTGATGGAGACGTAAAAAAAATTAAGAGTTAAAATTGCTAAAATCTCTGCATGTGAGAGTTTAGGGAAAATAGAGCACATTCAGGTTAAAGATCAAAAGGGATAATATGATAAAACTTCCTGTGTGTTTTTCCTGGGTTTTTCTTTGTTTATTTCAAGCTTTAGATTACATGTCACTTATTAAACAAACAAACAAAAAACACTATGTGGTAATTAGTTGTATTGTTTTTTAAACCCCAAAATGAATCAAGCCACACTTCCAATATGTGATTAGGGGATGAGAGACCAGGTAGTGATATGATTAGCTGAGAATAGTCAGGGAATATGTAAGTAGTTTTTGATGAGTGATCTAATCTCTCTATCAGTATTTTCAGGATAATAAAGATTATGGTGATCACTAGGACCTTTCCAAATATATTCTGACTTTCCTCCTTTTAAACACATAGCGAGATTGTTATTCCTTGCCTCCTTTAGAGTTAGGTGTGGCCATGTAATTTGTTTTGGGTAATGAAATGTGTCACTATAAAATGGATGATTGAATAGCCAGTGGAGGGTGACAGTAGCAAGGTAGCCGATTAGGAGACCCCAGTCCCCATCCTCCCAAAAAGATCAACAATCAGACCACTATCTACAAACCATTGTCAATGTTGTGGATCCTGGTGGCCTGAGATACCAAGACATCAGGCCTCATCTAACCTGGAGTCACTACATACCCCTTTACTTGGTGCCTCACCACTATGATCTGGTGAAATCATGGTCCAGTATGCCTCCACCCACAGGTGAAGGTCTATCTTTGCCAAAGTTAGTCCATAAAGTCTGGAAGAGATGAAGTGCTTCTTCAATGTGCACATATCTATGAAAAGCTATGGCAATCATGAAGAATCAGAGAAACATGATACCACCAAAGAAACACAAAAAACATTCAGCAAATGGCCCTAAGGAAATGCAAACATGAATTTCCTGACAAATAATTCAAAAGAATTTTTCTAAAGATATTCAAAGAGCTACAATAGAATATAGATAAATGATTTACAAAATTAGGACAATAATATAAGAACAAAATGAGAAGCTTAAAGAGAAAACATTTAAAAATATGAGCTGATAGATTGGTCTGAAGAACACAATGACTGAACTGAAGAAATGAAGAGAGGTTCAATAGCAAAAAGGCCAGAATTAGCACAAGGGAGGAGATAACAAACATCTGCACAGACATAAATGAAATACAGCAAAGAAAAACAATAGAAAAATGTCAGACACTATAAGTTGTTTTTCTGAAAAGATAAAATTGACAAACCTTTAGCTAGACTACCCATGAAAAAAGTAGAGTACATTCAAATAAATACATTTTTAAATCAAAGAGGAAACATTACAACTGATACCACAGGAATACAAAGAATCATAAGACACTACTATGAACAATTATGTGCCAAGAAATCCATTAATCTATAAGGAATGGATAAATTCCTAAAAACATACCAACTATCAACACTAAATTATGAAGAAACAGAAAATCTGAACAAACCAATTACCAATGAGGAGACTGAATCAGTAATCAAAAACCTCCCAATAACAACAACAAAAAGTCAGTATCAGATGGTTTTACAAGTGAATTCTGCCAAACATTTAAAAAGCATTAATACCAATACTTCTCAAAATATTCCAGAAATTTGAAGAGGAGGGAACACTCCCAAATTCATTTTACGAGGCCAGGATTTCCCTAATACCAAAGCCATATAAGAAAACTACAAGAAAAGAAAAGTACAGATTATATCCCTGATGAATATAGTTGTAAAAATTCTCAACAAAATATTAGCAAACCAAATTTAAGCACATTGGAAGGATCATACACCATGATCAAGTAGGATCCATCTCTGAGATGCAAGGATGTTTCAATATACGCAAAATCAATATGATACATCAGGTTAATAGAAGGAAAGCTAAAAATCATATGATAATCTAGTACATGCAAAAAAAAATCAGTTGACAAAAGTCAATATCCTTTTATAGTGATAATAACAAAAATATCAACAAATTGGGTGCGAAAGGAATGTATCGCAACATAATAAACGCCATATATAACAAGCCCAAAGCTAATACCATTGTCAATGGTGAAATGTTGAAAACTTGTTTTCTAAGATCAGGAACAATGGGGTGCCTGGGTGGCTCAGGTTAAGCATCCAACTCCTGATTTGGGCTGAGGTCATGATCTCAAAGTCTGTGAGTTCGAGCCCTGCATCGGGTTTAGCACTGACAATGTAGAGCCTGCTTGGAATTCTCTCCCTCTCTCTCTCTCTCTGCAGCCTCCTCCAGGTCTCTCTCTAAATAAATACATAAATAAACTTAAAAAAAAAGACTTTAAGATCTGGAACAAGAGTACCCACTCTCATAATTCTTATTCAACATAGTACTAAAAGTCCTAGCTGAAGCAATCAAGCAAAAAAGAAATAGTACCCAAATCAGGAAAGAAGAAGTAAAATTGTCTCTGCTGATGACACGATCTCATATATGGAAAATCCTCAAGACTCCACTATTAAAACTTGTAACTCACTTGTGGTCCAGAGATTCAAATAAATAAAATACAGGTGGAGTTTTGGAGTACACTGTGAAGTTTATGTATCTTTTTTGTTCCCAGAGTGATATGTGACATTTTGAAATCTATGTGCTACCTACCTGGGCTTGGTTCAATCCATGAAGATGTGGTGTGCCAGTCTCATCTGCCACTGGAACTTCATCCGGAAGTGATGATTTCCACACGCCGACTTTGCTTTAGAAATATTGTACACTACAAGGACTATGCATTAAACAGAAAGATATAGTGTTCTCTGAACTACTGTAACCTTAAATTGGAGACTGATTCTTGTGAGCCTCCTTTCCTTAATCCCTCACTTCATGCAAATGTCTTGATGAGAGATGGTGGATGAGTATTTTGTGTGAATAAATCCAACCTTTGAAGAATTCCCTTCCGACCCATTACACCATTATACAGTTGATGCCTGAAAGAATGTTGGAGAGGGTGGGGGGACTCAACACCCTACTTGCTTTTTTAAGTTTATTTTATTAAAGGTTTTTTAAATACATTTTTACTGTAAATATACACAGAAATGCATGCATTCCACAACCACACACACACACACACAAACATAATAAACAAATTCAGTAAGGATGCAAGATACAAAATCAAACATTCAACTGTCAGTTTTTATACATTAACAATGAACTATCTGAAAAAGAAATAAAGGAAACAACCTCATTACAATAGCAATAAATCAATAAAATAGGAAAAAACTTAAAGAAGTGAAAAATCTCTACATCAAAAATTTTAAGTCACTGATGAAAAAAATTGACGAAGGTACAAATAGTAAGATATCCCCTGTCCATGATCAGAAGAGTTACTATGTTAAAATATTCATACTATCTGAAGACTTCCATAGATTTAATGCAATCCATCAAAATTCCAATAGCATTTTTCACAGAAATAGAAAAAACAAACCTAAAATTCAGATGCAACCCAAAAGACCTGAAATAGCCATGGCACAGAACAAAGCTGAAGACATTGAACTTTTTGATTCAAACTATATTACAAAGCTATTTTAATCAAAACAGTATGGAACTAAAATAGAAACAGATCCATACACAAATAGAACAGATGAGAGCCCAGAAATAAATCCATGCATACAGAATCAACTAATATGTTACAAAGGAGCCAAAATTACTCAATGAGGAAAAGATGTTCTTTTCAATAAAAAAGTACTAGGAAACCTGGATATTCACATTGAAAGAATGACATTGGATGCTTATGTTACACCACTCACAGAAATTAACTGGAAATGGATCAAAAACTTAAATATAAGATTTTAAACCATAAAATTCCTAGAACAAAACTTATATAAACATTTCCTTGATGGCAATTGTGGCAATTTTTTTTTGTTTATGACACCAAAAGCACAAGCAATCTCTAAGAGAGAATGACACAAGTACAAGCACAGCAAAAGAAACAATCAACAAAATAAAATGGCAACCCAGAGAGTAGGAAAAAATATTTGTAACCCATGTATCTGATAATGGGTTAGTATTCAAATTACATAAGGAATTCATACAATTTAAAAGCAAAAAAGGGGTGCCTGGGTGGCTCAGTCGGTTAGGCATCCAGCTTCGGCTCAGGTCATGATCTCGCGGTCCGTGAGTTCAAGCCCCGCATCAGGCTCTGTGCTGACAGCTCAGAGCCTGGAGCCAGTTTCAGATTCTGTGTCTCCCTCTCTCTCTGACCCTCCCCTGTTCATGCTCTGTCTCTCCTTGTCTCAAAAATAAATAAACGTTTAAAAAAAATTTTTTTAAATAAAAGCAAAAAAAAAAATCCAACAAAAAATAGGCAAAGGACCTGACTAGACATTTTCCAAAGAAGACACACAAATGGCCAATGGTACATGAAAAGGTACTCAATATTATTATTGTTCAGAGAAATGCAAATCAAAATCACAATGGGATTTTACCTCACACCTCAAAGGATGATTAATATCACAAAGACAGCAACTAAGTTGCTTAGTTGGTTAAGCATCAGACTCTTGATTTTACCTCACGTCATTATCTCATGGTTTGTGAGATCAAGCCCCATGTCGGACTCTGTGTTGACAGGGCAGAGTCTGTTTGGGATTCTCTCCCTCCCTCTCTCTGCCCCTCCCAAATCATGTTCTTTCTTGCCCTCCCTCCCTCTCACCCTCCCTCTCTCTCTCCCTCTCCCTCTGTCAAAATAATTTAAAAACACAAAAATAATCTTTAAAAATAAAATAAAAACAAATAAAAAATATATCAGAAAGACAGTAGGTAACAAATGCTGGTGAGGATATAGAGAAAAGGGAAATCTGGCACACTTTTGCTGGGAATGTAAACTGGTTCAGCCACCATGGAAAACAGTATGAAGTTTCCTCAAGACATTAAAATAAAACTACCATATTCAATGCACCTTTATTCACAATAGCCAAGGCATGGAAACAACCTAAGTGTCCACTGAGAGATAAACGGATCAAGATGTGATACACACACACACACACACACACGCGGGTGCACACACAACAAAATATTATTTAGCCATGAAAAGGAAGGAATTCCTTTCTTTTCAACAATGTGGATGAGCCTTAAAGGCATTTTGCTAAATGAAATCAGCTAGCCAGAGAAAGGTAAGTATTATATGATTTCATTTATATGTAGAGTCTAAACAAGTTGAACTCCTAGAAATAGATGGAGTAAAGGCCAGGCCTGAGGGGTGGGGGATACGTGGAGATGTTGGTCAATGGATATGCACTTTCACTTATAAGATGAGTAATTTCCATGGATCTAATGTACAGCCTGGGGACTATGTCAACATTACTGTATTGTATATTTTTTTTTAATTTTTTTAAATTTTTTTAACGTTTATTTATTTTTGAGACAGAGAGAGACAGAGCATGAGTGGGGGAGGGTCAGAGAAAGAGGGAGACACGGAATCTGAAACAGGCTCCAGGCTCTGAACTGTCAGCACAGAGCCCGACGCGGGGCTCGAACTCACCGACCGCGAGATCGTGACCTGAGCTGAAGTCGGCCGCTTAACCGACTGAGCCACCCAGGCGCCCCTACTGTATTATATATTTCAAAGTTGCTATGAGAGCTCTTAAATGTTATCACTGTAACAAAACAAAAAAAGGAAATCATATGAGGTAAAAGGGTTAATTTTATTGTAATATAAATAATTTGCAATATATCCACGTATCAAATCATACCATCCTATTCTGTCCTTAGTTTGGTGATTGTCAACACTCTTTCATTGCTATGGGTCCCTGAATAGGTGCAAAACATCCCCACTTGCCCGTGTTAGATATGCAGTGCAAACGAGAAACCTCTCCTATCAGATTAAGCCACTGTGTTTCAGACGTTGTCTGCCACAAGATCAAATCACAGCATGGTAAGTCTGCATGGTGCATTACCCATAATAGGAGCACTTAAGTAGCAGTTTTCTTTATTCTGGCCACAAATCTCTAATCTTATTTAAATACTGTCTCAGTTTTTCCATCTGTGAAGTTGAAATAACAACATCTATATTATCTAGTTCAAAAGTGTACTATGAAGCAAAATTAGAGCTCTAAATGTTTTTTTTTTTCTAAATACGAAATCTAGGAAATGGAAAGTATGAGCTTTGTTATAAAATGGATATTTTGCACTATAAGCTGATTGTTTCTATAAATTTAACTGTTTTTATTTTCGTAGGTATTCCTCTCCAGTTTAGCTCTTTCAGGGCCAAACGTTGTCAGTGATAAAACATTCTGTTCTGCATGTTTTAGAAAAAGTGTCCTTTTTGAGTTGTTAAAATTTAATGATTTTATCTATCTATGTAAGTTTATTTATTTTGAGAGCGAGAGAGAGAGAGAGAGAGAGAGAGAGAGAGATTACAAGAAGAGAGGGTCAGAAAGAATGAGAGACAGAATCCCAAGCAGACTGGGCACCACCATGGCAGAACCCAATGTGGGGCTTGAACTCAGGAACTGCAAGATCATGACCTGAGGGGAGATCAGGAGTTGGATGCTTAATCGACTGCGACACCCAGGTGTCCCAGTGATTATTTTTAAATAAATAAACCACGAAATTTTCATTGGTATTTTCCCAATAATTGGAAGGTAGCTCCAAGATCCCTGAAGGATGACAGTCATCATCAAAATCAACTTCCAGAATAATCTGCTGAAAACAATGGTGAGAAAAGGACACAAAATGTCTAAAGACAAGAATCCACCAAGAGAGAATAGATTTTTTAAACTAAAAATGACAAGAAGTAAAAGGGCAGTATGCAAAAATGTCTGATCCTTAAAAAGATAACTGACACATCTTTTCTGGTTAAAGGTAGTCACGTCATGAATGTAGTCTACCTTTATTTCTAAACCCAGTTATTTTCTCTCCTGGCCTTTGTTTGGCTTCATCGTTTCAGCATATATGCTAGACTTGTAAAGACTGTAAAATGAGCTTTTAAAACTCCATTTTAGGAGGTAGGCATATAAATACAGAGTCCTTTTCCATAGCTGAAGGTGTAGCCATTGTGGGAAAGGAGTGAGGGAATCCAACAGCGCAGTCACCTGACAAGCTGGCCAGGGACCATGTTTCCCAAAGAACCACCATGGTGTACAGGCAGATAAGAGACACCACTGTGGTCTTCCCAACATCAGAGTGTTATTTGTAGTATGTTTTCAACTTAATCTGTTTCTCTCATCTAAGGCCTGTCACATAGTAGTCAATGAAATACCGGCTGTGTGATTATATTACCTCTCTCCAGCTTCTCTACTGCTCTAGTTGTTCTGGCTTTGCTCACTGCAATTCCCTGTTTGCAGGGACACAGGGAGCGGTTTTAAATAGGCAGCCTACGTTCGGGTGCCAGACAGCATTCATTCCGTAGCGAAACTGCAAACCAAGACCTTTCTGTGCTGAATGGCGCGGTATCTCCTATCGTACTTCATTCGAGTGGATTTGTTTCATGAGGCCAGCTGCTTTTCTGGCAGCAGACATGAAGACTCAGGCTAAATTATCCCCACTGAAACCATTGCTCGTGTCACTGTGCCAGAGGCAGCACTCTGACCTGTCTTCCACCAGACTAAGTCAGAAGGCACATCTCCTCCAGGCCTCTTTCAGATTTGTTTCTAGTTTCCCCTGAATTTTGTACTTTTGCATCATTCTTGTGGGCACTGTGTTAGATAGACGAGTTGATTGCTGTTACTCACGAATGAATTTCACAGCTCTTCATGCAGAGGCTTGCTGCCTTTTCTTCATGACATTCTCCATAATGAGAATGATATAGTTCAAAGAATCACAAAGAAATGGGAATTAAGTTTATCTTCAAAGTGAGACAAAAGTGTTGTAGACAATCTGTCTCTTTAGAAAAGCATAGCTCTGTAAATGATGTTCAACCGGACTTCACTGTAAATTATTGGTATAATGAGGTTACTTGTTTGGAATTTATTTCATAACCCTTTCCACACAAATGGACATATTTAATAATTTGCACTTCTTTAAAAAAAAACTTCAGCTTTGGGGTGCATGGGTGGCTCAGCTGGTTAAGCACCGACCCTTCATTTTGGCTCAGGTCATGATGTCATGGTTCGTGAGATCAAACCCCTCATAGGGCTCTGCACTGACATCACAGAGCCTGCGTGGGATTCTCACTCTCTCCGTCTCTCTCTGCCCTTCCCCCACTCACACAGTTGTGCTCTCCCTCTCTCTCTCAAAATAATTAAACATTTTAAATTTCTTTCAGCCTTATTGACATATATTTGACAAACAATTACAATGCTCACTTCTTTATTCAACTTAAACTTAATCCCTTTCACTACTCAACAAAGTTAAGACAGTGGCAGAAAGCAAGGATTACCATCCCTGGCCAACAATGAACCACAGAAAAGCATATGTGGGCATAGATTCAATGACTGGAAAGCAATCTCTGTTCATCGAGTATAAAAAAAGGGAGAAGGTCTGAAGACCAATCCTCACCTCTCTTACTCTGTATTTTCAGAAAGAGACAATCAAACTGATTTACACAAAAAGAGAATCTATTTATTAGTTTATATATGTGGATGATGGAGAGGTTTATAGGGCTTCAGATTTTGGGTTGACATAGCAGCTCAAGCATATCATTAAGACACTTTCCTTTCCGCATTTCTGCAGTGACTTCCCTAGCATCAGCTTTATTCTAAGACTTGCTAAATCACTGCCACCGTTCCAAGATTCATATCCACATTCCATAACATCCAGAAACTTCTGGCTGCCATCAGCTCTCTAAGAAAAGTGAGGAACTTTCTTTCCTCAATCACTCATCAACGTCCACCCACATTTCTTTGGCCCAGGTCACCCAGTCCTAAACCAATTTAACTGACACAGAATATTATGGGAAGCTAGGCTTAAGGCTGAACTCCCTGAAACAATTATTTTTGCAGGAGGAGGGAGACTGGGGTCAAACAAGGCAGATTTGTAGAGAGGGTAAGATCAGAGTGAGAGCACCCCACCCCAACTCTGCTTTTACACAAGAGGCAATGATGGGAAGAGAATATGAAACAATCACAAGATCCATATTCTTAGCAATTGCTAGAGGCTTATCTTGCTCCCTAGGGCTGGGCTTTTAGTGGGTACACATACCCCACCTTTATTAATGAGCTGCCTTAGAAAAGAGGGACTAAGTTTCTCTTCCACCTTCAGGGCACTTTTAAAATGGAATCATAACCTACTCTAAATATTTTATTGCCTTTAAAGTACAAAATAACCTGAATAAATTGAGCACAAAATTCCTGATTTGGCGAACTACCTTGAGCAACTGATTTGATAAATATTCAGGCATAAAATAAAAGACAGTATGATCTCTAGGCTAACAGAGTAAACTATGATCCTGGTTGTTTAAAAAAGTTTTTATTTAAGGAAATATACACACACACACACACACACACACACACACACATATACACACACATATACACACATATATACATACATTTGCCACATAATATATAAATGTATATTCATACCCACATATATGTATGCATATTTAGATAAGTATGTATATGTATGTATGTACATATGTGTGTATACATATAAATGTGGGTATATGCATGTATACATGCATATATGTACACTTTAAGTATCAGATACATTTTGTCTTCTTTCTTAAAGAAATTGGAGGGAACTATTAAATTTCCTTCAACCACTGTGACTCTCAGTAAATTCTGGTTGCAGTGTAAGAGCATCTATCAGAGATTATCACCTGAGTGTATATCATAGATATGCCCCATTTGATGCCTGTCTAGATAGGTCATCCTCTCCAGTTCAACCCACAGGTCATAATTCCCTGTTTCACACCAGGCCCAATACACAAATTACTATTAATACAGTTTGCAAATATATTAGAATATACCTACTAGGGTGGTGATCAAGATATGGTCATACCCTGTCTTAAAGTAGGAATAAAAGTTAAGTTAATAATCAGGGAACTCCTTGGTAAGCAAAAGAGGAAAAACAGGATGGTATAGTTAGGACCAAAGAAGGACATTCAAAACTACCAGAGATTTTTGCTGTCATTATGGGTTTTTTTTTAATTCTCTTATAATAACGTTCTTTCTTTCTTTCTTTCTTTCTTTCTTTCTTTCTTTCTTTCTACAGACAGAATCAAACAAAATGAATATGTGATAGCTGTAATCATGCTAAGGCAGTTACTAACCTCGTCATAGAAATTTGTTTTAGATGTTTCTGGACTCCTCAGTCATAGGTTATTACTTCATTTCAGTTATTTCTATAGCTGACTGATTTCAGTGGTTTCATGATGATTGTGCCTAATTTCATTCTCAGAGGGAAACTTTAATTCCAAGAGCCCAGTTTACCTAGCTGTTACCTCCTAGGTACTAACTACAATTTTCACTATAGGTGTCAAAGTCAAGATTTAAACACATTGGTTCAGTATCACAACATGATATTAAATTGATATTGAATTCATTTCACTCTTAAACATCTTCGTAGTTTTCTCTCTCTGTAGGGTTATGTTTTCTTTTTAGGTGAAGTATGATAGCACATTTTGAAAGCATAGAATTTCCATACATCATACTCTGTCTGACAATTGTGGCATTAAAACCATCAGTGTTGACTACATGCAGCATTTCAATATGGCATAGCATGCCTCACCTACCATGCTACGTCGCTACTTAAACTGTCTTGTTCGGCATTTTAATCCCAGCACTTACAACAATGCCTGGCACACATAAAGGATTTGATATATTTTTGAATGAAATAATTAACCACAATAACTGGAAAACCAGCTCAGACAAAACATACTGTCCTATAAAGCTACTGAGAATGTAGGGAGATTTCTTGCAGAGTGTCTTCAAAGTGAAAACAGAGATGACAGCAAAACAGTAAAGTGGCAACCGATTCCTCCATTGGAACAATTCCTTCCGAATTTAATGACTAACCCTATTCTTCAAAATTCACAGGTAGAAACACTTTTTTTCTATAATTGATCTTAAAATAAAATCAGGAGGTGTCTGGATGGCTTAGTCAGTTGAGCATCTGACTTAAGATCAGGTCATGATCTCACGGTTCGTGGGTTGGAGCTCTGCATCGGGCTCTATGCTGACAGCTCAGAGCCTGGAGCCTGTTTTGGATTCTGTGTCTCCCTCTCTCTCTGCCCCTCCCCTGCTCGCATTCTCTCTCTCAAAAATAAAAACAAACATTCAAAAAATTAATAAATAAGGTCAGTATTTTTGATATGCAGTCCTCATTCTTAGGAAGTGTTTTTTTGTGAACTCAACCAGTAAAATAATATCTTACATCTTAAAGAGTCTCTTAAGAGAGCAGGCATCAGCTAGGAAAGTAAAACATACTTCTGGAAGTAGATACAGAAGTTACATTGTCATGAGGGTCATTGGTGCAGGGAAGTTCTTCTGGTTTACTTATCTGGGGGCATACATGCTAGGAGAGTACATTTTACTTTATCTATTTTAGGTATACCCTTAAATAAATGCAGAAAATTAAAATCAAGGCTAACATTATTAGCAATTACTTATTTAGATTACTTAGAAATTTGGACCATAAACATGTTTCAATTCCAAGTGATTATTAAAATGCAGTAAATCTTCCTGAGGGTGGTGAAAGTTAGTGGAACAGTAATTAGAGCAACATGAAAAAACTAGATGACAAGCCATGACCAATACCACCTAGAACTTTCCTTGGTCTAAGCAATTCACAATACAAGTTTATTTTACTTAGAATTCCAGCTTGAATCAAAGCATCTACTACCCCAAGCATCAATGCTCTTCAATATCTAATTTCACAGTTTTCTTAACACGCATCTCATGTTATTTATTATAGTCAGAGGCATCCCAACACCTTTGTCTATCCTTGCTACCTTTTAAATGGTTTATCTGGCAAACCATCAATCACAAGTCATGAAACATATTTTAACTCAAGTAAGACCAGTTAAGAAAGAAAACAAGTCTTGTGTGGTCTAATTGGAAACATTACTCACATCAATAAGTGATAAATGCTTGTTCTGGGAAAGAATATTTTTTCCCTCAGATCCGTCTTTTACGTATACTATGGACAAGATTAAAATCCCCAATCACCTTCTAACTTGAGGCCATGAAGTTATTGATAAAAACAATGCAAAGTTATGGGAAGATAAAAGTTTGAAAAACTCAATTTCAGGTTCAGAAGATGGCTTGTATTGCTAAACAAGTAAAGATATGCATTTCATTTATGACATCCTCTGGTGAAAACCAGAGCTCACAAACAACTTCAAAAAACTGCACAATGAACATAGGCAGATGTTTGGGTGTGTTACAGAAGCCTTGATAAACTAGCTTCTTGGCTTTGTCCTGAATAACATGTGCTGAAAGTCTTCAATAATCTCTTATTTGATATTTAAACTATTCAAATAACTCTTAATGGTATTATACACTGTATAATTCAGCATTTATTGACATTTTACATAGTATTTTCTATGTCTCAGGGTGGGTGCATTAATTATATCTAAGTAAATATATTCTTGAACTAGGAAAAGACATACTATTTCTTTCATAAAATTTGAATTTAAAGAACATAATGTGCTCTTTTATTCCATGAGGTCAATTGCGCTAACACAACCATGTTAACCAGGTGATGTTCATTTCACTTTACAGGTAATTTATTACAACTGCAGCACTGTCACAGGGATGGTTCACACAAATAATTTAACTTAGGTAAACACCATTTTCCAGTAATGATAAGACAAAACAAACTTTAGAGGCATTTATGAACAGTAACATCTCATTCTCAGTACACATTTGCCAAATGATCTCTGTTGTTTGCAAATGAATTAACGATGGCTTGACAAATCATTAGAGCCATCTGTTTTGATGGTAAGGAAGAACTACTTTGATCATGTTATTATAGGAGCACAGACAAGGTACTATTATAGCATATTTTCATTTATCATTTACCCTAAATTTCACATACATCTCAAAAACTGCCAGTATTACCCATTCTAGTTGAAGCTCCTTATAAATCCATTTACTGAGAAACCACTCACATAGGTAACCATACTGTTGTTTCAGAGATCTCAAACATGGGAAATGTCTACTTTTTCCTCCATTAAAATAAATCATTACAATTACCAAGACGCTTGATTTCCTGGTATGTTTTAATTCCTCAAGTAAGAACTAATGAAAGAAGTTAAAACCAGCTTAACAAATCAGTTCCTTTGGTTGTTTTGAGTCAGTTCAGACAATTTATGTGAGTGTTATTTTCAATTCTATCAACATGAGAAAAGCATTTTTTTTTTACTTCCTGGAAAAACATCTTTCTTACTTTCTTAAGAATATTTGATTCAGGAACACATTCATAACGTGACTTTTAGTGTTTACCTGTATTTAGCAGGTCTAAAAAGGTGGGGGGGGAAGTACAGGTACATACATATATGAATATAAGCACACACACATATTAAACCCACTGCTGTTTGCCTGTTTCTTAAGGATACACGTAGTTTTCAAAATAACGGAGAAAGAAAGGATAAAAGAGGATCTGGAGAGAGGGAGAAAAGGAAGAGGAGAATGAGACAAAGTTCATTGATGTTTATCTCCAATAGAAAATTTCCAATAACCCCAAAATTTAAATATTTGATACATAGTGTTAAAAGATACATGCTTTACCATAAAAATATATATTTTTTATTCTCGTAGGATGACACTAGTACACATGACTGTAAACGAAGATCTGTCCATTTTTAAGTGCATTTGAATTTAATAGACATTTCATAATTAATATGTATTGAATAAATGGATGGGTGGTCAGATAGAAATATACATTAAACTGTGTTGTATCTAAAGCTCATTTAAAAGTTAGAGTCAAAAAAATCTACTTATGTGCTACTAAAAAGCAGTCCTGTCTGAATTTAGAAGAACATCTTTTCTCATCTAGGTTTGTAGCTAAGAAGGGGAAACATACATAGTTTTAATCCATCAGTTTAGCTGATGGAAAAACTTGAATTTGTGGAGTGAGAAATATGCTAAATATATTCTCACCATAACTGCATTCAGAATTGTGTTTAAAAGTAGGATATAAAAAAGTTTAAGCAGGTAGACTTCACAAAAGTTTCTCATAATCCCAAATGTAAATAGCACAAGAGCAAATCTACTTGCTTAAGACAGTGAATATAAAAGCATACGTCTCACAGGCACCTGGGTGTATCAGTTGGTTAAACCTTAGACTCTTGATCTCCACCCAGGTCACAGTTTCCCAGTCCCTGGGATTGAGCCTGAGGCAGATGCTAGCGCAGAGCCTGCCTTGAATTCTCTCTCTCCCTCTCTCTGCCCACCCCCCACTCTCTCTCTCTCTCAAAAATATACAAACAAACATTCAAAAGCGTATATCTCAATAATGAGATTTGTCTATTCAAAATGGAATTTCACATTCTGGGAAGTCATTTTTTTTTAATTATTGAGAAAAACAGCATTATACTCTACTGGAGGTTTAACTCCTTGACATCAAGGGCTGGCCACAGGCTGACAGTAAATGTATGGTTTCTTCCTCCGGTTGGGCAAGAAATCTGACAGAGAGCAAGAGAGGACCCAAAATGGAAGCCACTCTCTTTTTACAACCTCATCTTGGAAGTAACAACTTGCCATTTCTGTAATATTCATTAGAAGAAAATCACTAAGTTCTGCCCACACTCAAAGGAAGGGAATTAAACAAGAGAGTAAGTATCAGGAGATGGGAATCAGGGCAGCCATCTTAGAGGCACCTACTATATATAGCTCCTTAATCCATAGTCAGTCAGCTCCTTCTCCAATGGTTCATTCCAAAGTATCTCTTTTCTCTGAATTTTGATCATTTAAATTAAACCTATACCAATTAACTTATCTAGAGATAACCTATTCTTTTCTCCCTCCTATAGATCTTAGAAAAAGATCTATTCTCTTGCCTATTTTATAAGGTTATTCAAATTATTAACTATGATAATGAATATCTGGCAACTGCTAGAACAACTATGACATAGAGTAGCCCTTACTGGGCTATCTTTCTTAACAACACTATTGTTTAATGTTAACTTCTAAACCTCTGCTCTGGATCCACTTCTACAATTTCTTGCATCATCAATTACTCTTCTGCTTGTGTCAACACCAATAAGAGACAATTTCACGTCACTACCATTCATTCGCTCACTCATTCATTCATTTTTAAAATAGTTCTTCCCACTTCCCTTGTTTTTAGCAGCAAATGACAAATCTATCTTTAAAGTCAAATCTCTTAAAGATAATGGGAACTGCTGGATCCACTTTCTGTCTGACCTCATTGTACTCTAGCCCCCCATCTTCACTATGCTTCTGTGATAATGATTAACAGGGATCTTCAAGCTGCCTAAACCAATGGTCTTCAAAAATATGGTACCCAGTATATGCACCCATGTTTATTGCAGCGTTATTTACAATAGCCAAGATATGGAAGCAACCTAAGATATGGAGCTCTAAAAAACAATGAAGTTTTACCATTTGTGACAACCTGGCTGGACTTAGAGGGTATTGTGGTAAGTAAAATAAGGCAGACAGAGAAAGATAAATACCATATGATACTTATATGTCCAATCTACATAAACAAACAAGAAGCAGAAACAAACTCATAAATACAGAGAACAAACCAATGGTTGTCAGAGGGAAGGAGGGGTGGGGAGAATGGACAAAATAGGTGAAGTGGAGTGGTAGATACAGGCTTCTACACATTATGCAATGACTAAGTCACAGGGATGAAAGGCACAGCATATAGAATATAGCCAATGGTATTGTTATAGCATTGTATGGGGACAAATGGTACCTGGCTACGTTTGTGGTGAGCATAGCATAACAAAGAGTTGTCAAATCACTATGTTGTACACCTAAAACTAATGTAGCACTGTGATTCAACTGTACTTAAAATTTTGTTTCAAGGAACATTTTTTAATAAATAAAATTTTAAAATTCCATATAAAAATATGTGGTAGCTAGAGCAACAAATAAATATCATCTGTGAACATATCAGAAATACACATTTTGGGGTCCTTTCATAGATTTACTGAAAACTGGGGGCTGAGGCCTAATCATCTTTGTTTTAAGAAGCCCATTAGGTCATTCTGATGCGTGCTAAAGTTTGAGAACCACTGGCTTAGACCGTCATAAGAACCAGTGGCCTAAACTAATGGACTCTCTTCAATTTTTATCTAACTTTGTTTCTGCAACATTCAAAATGGATACTTTGAAAGTCTCATCACACACCCTCCAAAACATTTTCTTCTTTCTCTGCCTCTCTGATAATTTATCCTTAGTGTTTTTGTTTTGTTTTATTGTTTTTTGCCCTTGATTTTCCCCACCTGCCCTGAGAATGATAGATTGGTCTTCAGTTTTCTTATTTTATCTTTATATGTATTTTCCCTAGTTAATTTTTCCAATCGCATTAATTTATACATTGAATTGCTAATATCTACTAAACCTCTTTTGCTTTGCCCAGTCAACTCCCTTGGATAGAGACACCTATTTCTAACTTCCAAATCAAGATGACTAAAGAAATCTTCTCTGTTAAGTGTCAAATTAAAATGTCCAAAACTAAAATCAACATTTCCCCTCCCAAAGTACCAAAGTCTGTTTTTTTCTATATTCTTTATCCTAATGAAATGTAACATAGGGGCGCCTGGGTGGCTCAGGCGGTTGAGCATCCGACTTCAGCTCAGGTCATGATCTCGCACTCTGTGCATTCGAGCCCCGCGTTCGGCTCTGTGCTGACAGCTCAGAGCCTGGAGCCTGCTTCCAATTCTGTGCCTGCCTCTCTCTCTGCCCCTCCCCTGCTCATGCTCTCTGTCAAAAATAAACATTAAAAAAAAGTAACATAATTTTTAGAGTCATCACATTTAGAAGACTGGTAGTCATACCCACTCTACTCTCTTCCCGTACTTTTATACTTAGGATTGCCTCTAGATTTTGTCTCCTCTTATGAGGATTCCTCTCTGGATCTCTATTATTGTTCCTAAATCTGCAGATTTTCCTATTTCATTTTTAGTATTTTTAATTCTTTTGAAATAACATATTAATATGAAATCTAACTATTTCCCAAAAAGAAAGATTCAGTGAGAACAGTGCTGTTGTTTTAAATATTTGTGAATCTTATTGATGTAGGACTCAATAAAGAACTGAATTCTCCTATCTGCTTCTACACTCAGTCTGATGTAATATGTTGTATTGGTTGAAGTAAATGAAAAATGTCTGCTTCATACTATTATGTAATTGAATAATTGAGGAGTATTTAAATAACCTTTGTATGTTATTATGAGTATTCTTCGATATCGTAGCAAAATCCAGCAAGTAGAAATTTTTTAAAAATTAGTTGCAATATGGTATCTGAAATCAAACAAAAAACTTTCTGTAATGTGTAACGTTAAAATCCGTTGGTTTATCATATGTTATGATTGACTTTGTTATCATGTAACATCATGCAGTGACCATTTGGAAAATAATATTTTATTACATTATTCAGATCTTCCAAATACTGACCCTGTTTACTATATAATATTTTAAAAATCATCTTCATCAATATCACCACCAATCTTATAAAAAATCTTTAAATATTAGAAACTGATGAGTGGAAGTTTTTCAAAATTCTAATTATCTCTTGAACACTTAAATTTTATCACTGACAACAAACACCATCAGTTATTTTCCTTGAAGTGATAAGCTTGTTTTCTTTCTCTTCTAGAAAATTTTCTACTACCAAGTCTGAATGACCCATGTTACTGTCTGCCCACCATTCTTTTAAGTAAAACTGGTGCTCGTAGAAAAAATAGCTACTTCAGCTTCCAACTGAAACAATCACACAAGTGCTTTTGAAATAAATATCAGAACTTACTATTTGGCAGATGTTCTTAATGAGTACTTCTCACTTCTTCACAAAGAATATTAAAAAGGCATGAACTCAAAGACTGAGATTTAAGAAGATTAATTTTTGTATGGCTTTTTCTCCCTTCTGTGAATGCAGTGACTTAGTACTGTTTGTTGCCAAGATCTTTAGTCCTGCTAAAACAGTAGAAATGTTATCTGCCATTGGTTTTATAACAAGAATGCAATTGTCAACACAGCGAAAATATGTGCATAACTTCCTACTACTATCATTAAAAGATTTTTGACTTTGCAAATTCCCTGACAGGATCGCTGGGACCACCCTCATCACCATGAGGATTTCACCAACAATGCTGTGAAAATAGCTCATCTAAGCATTCGACCTCCAGAGATCGTGCTTCCGATTTTACACTCTATCCTCCCCCACTTGGGGAATTATTATGGTGGAATTGCCAAGTCTATGGCCTTGGAGATTAGAATGCTGATTTTAAATCTGACTGTCATATTACTAGCTGTGTAACTATAAGCTATAAATGTTACCTATTATTATTATTCCAGATAAATTACAACTGAGTAAATTGACAAATTAAAATTTAATTCCAGCTTTGTCTGCTGGTGACTACATTTAAAATCTTATATTCTTTAAGTGGTGTTTAGGACTCCCGTAATTGGATTCTCATCTCTAGTCTCTTTCTCTGCCTCCCTCTGGTCTCTCTTTTTCCAGATAACCATAGCCCAGGAGCCCCACTGCCAAAGTACTTGTAGTCTTGATGTTTACAAACATATCAGGAGACGTATTTCTCATCTCCTTGACCTATAAATACTCTCTTGGTGGTCTCTCTGTCGCCAGTATTAATTCCAGAACTAGGACTTGACATAATTTTATAAGAGTATCAGTCCATTTTACTCCATTTAAATGTCTGCATAAGCTCGTTTCTCTTTTTTGTAGGAAGTTATCTTTGTAAAGTGAAATGAGTGAAATAATAATTGTTTTCATAACTTTTAAAGACTTCAAAACACAATGTAGGTTTAATTTAGAAGATATAAAAGAAAGGGATTTATTGCAAAGCACTCTCATAAATATGTTGGCTTTCAAAGGAAATTATGAGAATTTTTCTTGCAAAGGGCTGGAAATTTCCTCTTATCTAGAGATCAGTAAGTAGTCTTAAATGAAATCTGGCTTAATTACCCTATCAAAAGCTGGCTAAAAGTAAACTAAATTGCCGTGTATAAAGAATAAAAAAGTGCTGATGTAGAAGGGGTGGGGAGATGGAGGGAGGCCTTAGCGGAAGGACTAAACATGTCTAGACCCCATGATGGATATCCTGCAACTGGTGAAAATGTACACCCAAATGTTAACAGTGTTTTCTTTAGTTGGTGGAATATGCATGCATGACCTCCTCATCTTATTTTTTCCTCTCAAACGGCATACATTGGAAATGTATGAACTTATAATTTGAAAATAAAATTTATCTTGAAAAGTATCAGAAAAACAACAGAGTTGTCCCACTAGCATAAAGGTGAAATTTAGTAAAGAGACAATAAAGTCCATAAAGATTACTTGTTTAATCAGAGGACTACAGAGAAAAACTGTTTTGTGAAAAACCAAAGATAGGAAGGAGTGAATCTTAATGATATTTAACAACAGCCCTTGCCAATTTGGCCACGTGGTGTGGGGCAAAGTATATACTTGAGAGTCACAGAAAACCTGTTTTTATGTTGGTTGTGCCACTTGAGAACAGGATAACTTTGAGCAACATATGTAAATCTGTCTTTCCATTATTGTATCAGCAAATTCAAAATTATATAGTTTAACTCATAGCTTGCATTATTTTGCTTTTTTTTTATACACTGTCTGACATCATTTATTTATATGTAGTAGATATCACCAATGACATCCACAAAATACAATCACTCTCTCCTAATTGTTTGTGTTCTTAAATATTTTTTTATGTTTATTTATTTTGAGAGACAGAGAGCAAGCAGAAGGGGCAGAGAGAGAGAGAGAGGGAGAGAGAGGGAGGGAGAGAGAGAGGGAGGGAGAGAGAGAGGGAGGGAGAGAGAGAGGGAGGGAGAGAGAGAGGGAGGGAGAGAGAGAGGGAGGGAGAGAGAGAGGGAGGGAGAGAGAGAGGGAGGGAGAGAGAGAGGGAGGGAGAGAGAGAGGGAGGGAGAGAGAGAGGGAGGGAGAGAGAGAGGGAGGGAGAGAGAGAGGGAGGGAGAGAGAGAGGGAGGGAGAGAGAGAGGGAGGGAGAGAGAAAGGGAGGGAGAGAGAGAGGGAGGGAGAGAGGGAGGGAGGGAGAGGGAGAGAGAGGGAGGGAGAGAGAGGGAGGGAGAGAGAGGGAGGGAGCGAGAGGGAGGGAGCGAGAGGGAGGGAGCGAGAGGGAGGGAGCGAGAGGGAGGGAGCGAGAGGGAGGGAGCGAGAGGGAGGGAGCGAGAGGGAGGGAGCGAGAGGGAGGGAGCGAGAGGGAGGGAGCGAGAGGGAGGGAGCGAGAGAACGAATCTCAAGCAGATTCTGCACGGTCAGCACGGGAGCCCGGTGCAGGGCCAGAACTCACGAACCATGAGATCATGACCTGAACCAAAACCAACAGTCAGAAGCTCAACCAACTGAGCCACCCAGGTGCCCTTAAATTATTTTTAAACTTTGGATGATTACCTCATTTCTTTAGTACAGTAAGCTCCTTGATGACAGATTCATTCTCTTCTTCCTTTTTGTTATCATTTCAATGCTAAGCCTGGGACACAGTGCTTACTGAATCATTATTTGTTCCTTGAATTGAATTGAACTAGGTGGTAAGATTTCCCTCCAGTTTTGGTTATTTTCAATGTTAGAAAATAAGTTAGAGTCTGGATGATCAACTCCCTCAAATACACAGTACATGTGCCCTTGCTAAGTCTGCCAGGCTGTGATCACCAGCCAATTTTCAGCTGTAAACCCACATTATTTTTTATTCTGGGAAGTTATAAAACTAACAATTCTGCCATCACTTTCTAATTCACAAAGTGACTTTAGTCTCCTGCCTTCTAATTCCTCTCATTTCTTCTTTATAGGCCTGCCAAAAGCCTTGTCTGCTGGCCTTACGTGTTTAATCAGAATAACCAATGCTGATGATTTTTACAGGGAATTAAATTTGATTTGTTTTGAACCATTTATTTATTCCAAATGGCATTTAAAGTGACCGAGTTATTTTTTGGTGTTGGAATCAGGTTGCATGAACTAGATACGAAGTTTCTAAAAACAAAAACAAAAACAAGAAGCCCAGGAGTAGATTTGTAGAAAACATCCTCTGTAAAAGAAATTAAAATACAACTGAAGGATCAGGCCAGGAGACTTGGCAAAATCACAAAGATAAAAATCACAAAGATAATTTAGCTAAAGCTAAATCTCCAACATAAATCTCCTCAATCCCACTCCAGGACTTGGTTCCACACTATAGTGGACACTGTGGATCTTGCCCTGTGAGCACCATCCCAGGGCCATGCTGCAGCCCTCTGCTTTGGCTGCCATTGGCAGTGACACTCACTGTTAGTTCCAGGGAATGAGGGGAAAGGGCTAAATGGCCTGGTCCAGCCAGTGAAGTGCCTTCACTCTTGAACACATTCAGAACAGTCACGGGTCCAGCCCTAGCACTGAGCACAGTGATTTGTAGTTGGGTCAGAGATATGGGTGTGACCTACTTTGGTCCCATCAGTAAAGCCTGGTACTTTCATTCGATGGTTCTGTAAAGATAAAATCTATTAATTCCAGATCCTGTGGTAAAAGGTATGCATCCCAACACTACTGCAGCCATTTTGCTACCATGAGTAAACAAACAAAAAACAAAGTAAGGAAATTAAAGACATACAAAGTTCAATCCTGATTATATACAATGCCTAAAGTCCACTAACCTGGATATAAACAAAAGTATTTCCTTTACTGTTGAAACCAATGTGTGTTGATTTTTTTTATTTGCATTTCAACAACAGCAAAAAACTCTGATACATAAGCAGAGAAGCAGAAAGGTAAATGCATAATTAGTAAATCCTTCTGCTAGGGCCCGTAGAACATGGTATGTATCATTTCACACATTCCTCTATTGAAATAATATTGCCCTTGAGCCCTTCACCATGCTCAAGGGGAAAGATTGTGTTACAAAGACCACTGTTTCTAATGTGTGTTACAAAGTTGATGGTAATAAGCATTTTACACCAGTTAAGTGCATCACTGCTATTTCTCTTCTCTGGTGTTTAGAGGTGTGAGTCATGCTTCCTGTTAAGCCCAGAGACTGTGCCTCTGTTTGAGGTTTTATTATTTAGTAACAAAACGGAAAACACGCTGGTGCCCTGTCAGTGAGCTGGAAGCAATCAACATTTACTAGGCTTACACACATGAGAAATGCAAATATGTTTCATTTGCAGGGATATGGGTTGGTGGCTCAACTCAAACAGTTCATACCCCCAGGAAAAAGGAAGTTGAACCACAAGCTTAATCCTTGACTAAATCTTGAGGCATTTAGAACCACAAATTAGAAAATTAAAACCAAAATGTATTCTGCCATTCCAAAACCAAAGAGCTTTAGAGGCTGGTAAACCCCACCACCTTGGCCCATTTCACTTGATTCTTACCCACTGGCTTACTTTTATGGCCTATTGCCAGCCTCGCTAAGTCAGTGCTATGGAACCATGACTTTCAGCTATGGAACCGAAGACTAAATTGCAGTTAGGCTTGAAAGGGCACCAGAGGCTTCCAGTGACCTTTAATTGTTGAAGTCTTTGTTTTGTGTCAGGAAAAAAAAAAAATTAACCTGGAAACTCACAACCTTCACACTTGGTGTAAGAACCATTAATTATAAAGGTAAATGTAGTCATAATCCAATAGATAATGCAAAAAAACGTAGAGCAGGAGTGCTATTTATGTCATTCAACATATGAGGTCTCAGCAAATAGTTGTTGATAGCCGGGATAGGTCTACTTTCAGAAGGCAAGACAAGTAACAGGTCCTTCAATTCATCTTATAATTGCCTCATTTTATTCCACACAGATTTTACCAGGATAGGCAGTAATTTCTAAGAAAAGCATTACAATTTTTGAGCATTGTTAAGTTGAAATTATTTATATGAGAAAAATAATGCAAGAAAACATAGGTTGCACATGATTCATTTAAAAAATGAATGACTGGCGCACCTGGGTGGTTCAGTCAGTTGAGCATCTGACTCTTGATTTCAGCTCAGGTCATGATCCCAGCATAGTGAGATAAAGCCTTGAGTCCGACTCTATGCTGAGCATGGAACCCGCTTGATATTCTCTCTCTCTCTCTCTCTCTCTCTCTCTCTCTCTCTCTCACTCTGCCTTCCTCCACTCTCATTTTCACCCTCTATCTCTCTCTCTCAAAATAAATAAACTTAAAAAAATAAATGACTTGCAAGAGCCCAGAAATAAATGTAAGGTCAGCTACTATTTGACAAGGAAGCCAAGAAAACTCCATGGAGGAAATACTGTCTCTTCAAGAAAAGTTACTGGGAAAAATAGATATCCAAATGTCCATGAATGAATCTAGATCCCTAAGTCATTTCATTCAGAAAAATCAACGCAAAACAGATTAAAGATTTACTAACAATGGAAACCATAAAACTCCTAGAAGAAAACATAGGAATAAAGCTCCTTAACGTGGGTCTTGGTAATGACTTTTTTAATAATATGTCTAAGTCACAAGCAAAAGAGCAAAATAAGTAGAGCTACATCCAACTAAAAAGCTTCTGCACAACAATCAAAATCAGCAACAAAATGAAAAGCCAATGTATAGAATGGGAGAAAATATTTGCAAATCATATATTTGATAAGGAATTAATATCCAAAATGTATAAAGAACTCATACAACTAAATTGAAAATAATAATGATAACCCAGTTTAAAAATGGGCAAAGGACCTGAATAGACATTTTACCAAAGATGACATATGAAGGGCCAACAGACATGAAAATGTGCTCAACATCCCTAATCATTAGAGAAATGCAAATCAAGACCATAATGTGGTCTTCACACCTGTTACGATGGTTTTCATCAAAAAGACAAGACAGAACAAATGCTGGTGAGTACATAGAGAAAAGGAAGTCCTGGTAAACTTTTAATGGGATTATACATTTGGTACAGCCACTATGCAAAACAGTATGGAAGTTCCTTGAAAAATTAAAATTGAACAACTTTAAGATATAGCAATTTCACTTCTGGGAATGTATTCAAGGGGAAAAACACTATGTCAGAGAGATATCTGTGGTCCATGTTCACAGCAACATTATTTATAAGAGCTACAACATGGAGGTTATATACATACCTCTAAGTGTATACATACATTTATGTGTATGTATATAGAATATTATTCAGTCATAAAAAAGAAAACTCTGCCATTTGCTACCATATGGATAGACCTTGAAGGCATAATGCTAAGTCATATAAATCAGAAAGAGAAAAACAAAGACTGATGCGATCTCACATATAAGTGGATTCCAACACCAACAATAACAAAAAAACCCAAGCTCATTGAAACAGAGAGAAGATTTGTGCTTACTGGATCAGATATGAAGGGCTAAGGGAGGAAAATTTAGAGGAAGGTGGTCCAAAAATACCAACTTCCAGTTATAAAAAGATTAAGTGCTAAGGGTGCAATGTCCAACAGGATCTTGACAGGATCTAGACAGGATCTGGAGTGCAATACTGGAAACGTCAGATGTTGGTTGAAACAGGAAGTCCAATCTTTGTCCTTTCAACATTCCAACCATCCCACTTTAATGCATGTGCTTACATCCAAATGTCCACTGACTGATGAATGGATAAAGAAGGTATGGGGTGTGTGTGTGTATTTTTTTTTACTTACCATTATATATACATATATATATATACATATGTATACACGTATGTATGTATGTGTGTGTGTGTGTGTGTGTGTGTATATATATAATGCTAAGTGAAATAAGTCAGAAGACAAACACCATATGATTTCACTCACATGTGGAATTTAAGGAACAAACATGGGGGCTGCTGTCTGATGTACAGAAAAGATGTTCAGAGAATAAGTTCTAAAGTATTCTAATAACAATGGGAAAAAAACATTTTCTTCTTTTTTCTACATGTATATGACATGATGACCATTATTTTTTTTTGGTATCCATTTCACAATATATATTATGCGAATTGTTATACTGCATACCTTAAGCTTATAGCTCAGTGAAACTGGGAGAAAATGAATTATTTAAAAATAATGGACTAGACAAGTGGGTGATGAATTTTGAGAACCTATAACCTCTAGGTCACTTTACAAACTCTGATTTATTTAGTCCTCACAATCTAAAATCAAAATTGTACTGATCAGAATTATAGAAATGGAGCTTGTTAATTTGTGTTTCTGCAAATGTTCTGAGGTATTCTAATAAGTATTTGGAAAAGCTGAAAGCAGTATGTGTTCATATAGTTTATTAATTCATTCAGTAACCATTTAATGACTGCTAACGTAGTTGCAAATATGTAGAGCTAGGGGGCTCCTAAAGTGAAGGAAGTGATATTGAAATGTCTGTCTTCAAGAAGCTCATAACCTAGCAGAAGAAGGAAGGCATGCAACTGCATATCTCTCTTTAGTATTTGGGATGCCAATTGTGCATGCCATTTGTCTGGTTGGATTTTATTTTATTCTACTCAAATGAGCAACTTAGCCTGTTTCTGTTTCATTGATGCTAGCAGAAGACAGGAGACCCCTGGTTTAGAGACAAAGGATTTTTTAATCATGCATTGCATATCAAGCAGCATGAGCATCACGCTTGTGTCAATTCCTATTGCCCTCCACCCAAGTCCAAGGGGGTGATGTAGGGAGCCCAGATATATTTAGTAGGTGTGCACATTTAGTAGGTATGTTACAGCAGACGAACATTGAGCTTAGGCAATCTACCACTTACACAGTAAGTATACTTCAAGTAAGCCTGGTAAAGTAAACAAGTAAGCCTAGTAAACAAGTCTATTGTTTACCATGGAGGGAGATATCACCTCAACTCCTAAAGCTGCTCTCTGTAACACAACCCTGAGAAATAGCTGCCGTAAGGACCAGTCACAGCCTTCCACCTTGGTATACCAGCAAGATATGCAGGAATGCAAGAGACCCATGAAGGACTCTCTCACAACACTAGAGAGGATGTAGAGTGCAATACTAAAAATGTCATATGGTGTAACAGGAAGTCCAATCTGTGTCTCTTCAACGTTCTAACCATCTCACTTTAATGCATGTCCTTATACCCAAGTGTGCATGGACTGATGAATGGATAGAGAAGGTATGGTGTGTATATATTTATGTTTATGTTTATTTTACTTAGCATTATATATGTATATATGTATACATATATATGTATATAGCATTATATATGTATATATATATTCTATATGTGCATATATATACATATAATGCTAACTGAAATAAGTCAGAGAAAAACAAACACCATATGATTTCACTCACATGTGGGATTTAAGGAACAAAACAAGTAACATGGGGGGCAGAGAAGAGAGGCAAACCAAGAAACAGACTCTTAAATATAGAGAACATATTGATTATTACGGGGGGGGGGGAGGAGGGCAGGGATATGGGTAAAATGGGTGATGGATATTAAGGAGTGCACCTGTTATGATGAGCACTGGGTGTTGTATGTGATGAATCACCAATTCTACACCTGAAACTAGTAATATACTATAGGTTAACTAACTGGAATTTAAATAAAAACTTAAACAAATATAATACATGTTCTTACAGTCTCCAAGACAAGGGAAGAATCCAGTTTGTCACCACCTATCTGAGAGTTCTGGTTGTGAAATGTGGGTTCTGAATCTAAGGTAGAAAATATACAAGGCACAGTATATCCATAGCATAAATTATAGTAGCAGAATCTCATTTCTGTGTTCCCAAAGCTAGCATGTGTTAACCACTGTGTTGAGAGATCCCAGCCAAAGACTCAAATGTTTTCAGGGCTGAATCTATTTTGTCTTACGCAGCAAGATATACAAGTAACAACCTGCTTAGCCAGAAAAGTATAATGGAGTATTAAATAAAGGTGGAGGCAGGGGTTGACTGGAGGCTGGGATAGAGCAAGCTCTGGAGTCACCAGAACCAGTTACTACCAACAGAGAATCCTAATTCTAAATTATTAAAAGTTAGCATATCCACCAGAGTTCAGGCAAACTGCTAGCCTCAATCTCAACCCCAAGCACCAAAGTAGATGGTTCTCAAAAACCCTGCAAGAAGGTGATGCAATTCTCAACAATCTCTGGGATGATTTCCCCCAGTATCTCAACTGCTATGGATGATTTGTGTCCCCTCAAAGTTCTTATGTTGAAGCCTTAACTCCCAATGTGATGACATTTGAAGATGAGACTTGTGGGAGATAATATTTAGATGAGGTCAAGAGGGTAAGGCCCTTAGATGGGATGAGTGTCCTGATAAGATGAGAGATCAGAGCTCATTCTCACTGCATGCCCCCATCCCGCCCCTACAGCAATGTGAGGACACAGCCAAAAGGCTGGTGTCTACAAGGCAGGAAGAGATTTCTTACCAGGACCCAACTATGTTTGTACGCTGATCTTGAACTTTCCAGTCTGGAACTGTGGGAAATAAATGCTGTTGTTTAAGCCACCCAGTCTACAGTATTTTGTTCTTGACGTCCAAGCTAAGACATCAACCTAGAGCGGCACAGTGAATTGTGTCTTTCCTTATAGCTCTGGCTGCTTCTGCCTATGAAGAATTAACAGCCAGTTCTGTTCACATTCCAAATAGCATACAAGCGTTTCACGTGGAGAAACTTTAACCCAGGGCCATTCTGGGTTAAAGGACAATGAAGGACATTCTGGGAGATCTAGTTCTAGCCTCTTCTCAGTGATAAAGGGAGTGGCTATGCTGCTGTGGTTCTAACAGATAATCCAATCAAACTGGATTATTAATCTAACAACCAGATCATGTAAGTGCCATATGGATGTTATGAACTAGTGATATGAAGTTGATAGTGATATAGGAGATAAATGTACCTTTGACCCACCCAACAGCTGGATTAAGTGGTAATGTCCTAGAGCAGCGTACATGGTTCCAACTGGGACGGACCCACTCAGTAGGCCCTTTTCATCAGAAGGACAGCTTCTTGGGCAAAATTAGAGACACTGCTGGAACTATGCGGATGGGAGAATCTTTTAGAGGGTTCCCAGAGATATAAGGGCACAAAACAGGGGATGGAATTCTGCAGGAGGCTTGGGTACTTCACTGTCAGGTAGCATCAAGTATCCTCAAAATATTCATTCAAAAATAAAGTATTTGAGTTATATTCAATGATACATTTAGAAAATTAAATCTATTCCAGATGATGAAATGAAATGAAATAAATATTTTCCTGGGGTTGGTGGAAAATGATGTTGGAACAATGGTTTAAAGGAGTTTAGAGAAGCCACTGATGACCAGGTTCAGGAAGGTAAGTTTCAGACTGTGGGTGTGCAGAGAACAACTTAAGATGACAAATGGAGGAATGGTGCCAAATGAAGAGGAAACAGAACTGAGGTAGAAAATAAGGTAAAAATTAGGCTACTGTGTTATTTAAAGTACATGATAATCAACGTCTGACAGGAATGTTAGCAATAAAGAAACAAAAGGGATTCCTGGTTGACATTGTGCAGAGAGAAGCAGAACAGCTTAGTGACATGGAAAGATTTAAAAACAAAACACAAAATTTTAGCATGTTCTTCATCTATTCTCAGAGACTTGAATGCACTGAGAGCAGTCTAGTGCTTTTCCTAGTCACTGTTGATCTTCAATTTCAAATTCTCCTAACCATAATCTTGGCTACATTTTAAAAAAAACTTTAACAATTTTTTTGAGAGACAGAGCATGAGCAGGGGAGGGGTAGAGAGAAAGGGAGACACAGATTCCAAAGCAGGCTCCAGGCTCTGAGCTGTCAGCACAGATCCCAATGTGGGGCTCAAACCCGTGAGCCCCCACGAACCATGAGATCAGGACCTGAGCTGCTGTTGGACGCTTAACCAACTGAGCCACCCAGGCGCCCCAATCTTGGCTCAATTTTTGAAAGGATTCTCCTTTGAACAGAAGATGGAAGCAGAATAGGCAGGTAGCATTTCTGCCTTGTCACTGATACCGCCTCCACCCGAGTCTTAAGCCTATGTTTGATCATCTCTAGATCTGAATATTACTAATGAATCAGTTTGCATTTTCTCTAATTTTCTTCTCAAATTACATTTGATCCTTCATTCTTTAGAGAGTAACTATTATATGCCAGACATTATACTAGACGTTACTTATGTAAATATTAATAAGGCATGGCCCTGCTCACAAGAGGCTCACATTCTATATGCCAGATAATGTAATAAATAATATTTAAAAGGTGGACTGTTGGTACAAAGCATAAGTTAGCAAAATGGGCTAAGTGATGGGCAGCTTGGGAGGTTTAACAGAAGTGATTCTTAAACTTACCTTAAAGGAAGGACAGGATTGGTCAGGTAGGCAAGGTTGAATACAGGGAAATCCAAGCAGCTACAAAGCAAAGACCAAAAGAGGACCATGGTTTTAGATGTAAAGCGTTTGCACACTTGACATTTCAGGTACTTCTTACATACACAACTCTAATTTCCAAAGGGAGAATGACATTTTCAGATTAATCAGGGTAAAAGAAATCGATGTTTCTGAGTGGATTAACACTTTTATGAATCATTCAAAATGTCTACATATTAGATGTGTCTATTGTTTGGAACCACATGGCCTCAAATAGGACTTGGCTTGAGTCTATTGCGGAGTAGGGACACCTTAATGTTATCTTCCTATTTTGGGAAAACAGAGAGCTCAGCTCAGCTGAGATGGGATAGGCAACAATAATACATGATTTCTTTTTTTTTTTCCTTTTTTAAAAACAGACTCTTTCAACAGAAAGCGATTTTAGCTGGTTTTCATTAGGCAGTTTATGGTTGTTAAATCTAAACCATTATTCTAGTTTTATTACCTTCTTTGGATGCCATTTCTAGAATGCCACACTTGATGTCATTTTAACTTCGAGAAGTTTACATTAAATCTAATATGTATTTATTTAGTTTTGGTCTTTAGTTCTATAGCTACCTTCTCTAGGGTCACCACAACTAAACCACAAAATGTCAACCTTGTTAATAATGAGCTAACCGTACTCATTTACCTTGGTTTTACTTCCGTCTTTTCATTCTTCATGAATGTCCTTTTAAAATCAGATGTCATCAGAGATCTGACTTTATAACCAAATTGCTTTTTGTTATTGTTTCTCTGTTCCCCCCTCTTTCTTCTGTATACTTTGAAAGTTGTTTTAGTTTGTCCCTCTTGGACTGTATTACATTCTACATTCTCTATTCATAACCTCATAACACATTTTTTCCTTAGAGTTTCTATAAATATATAATAATGTAATACAGAGTACTCTGTATTACTATAATAGTTTCTGAGAACTGCCAAGAAAATAAAAAGAAAAAGAAAAGCTACCACAAACTAAGAGGCTTCAAACAGTAGAAATCTATTGTGTCCTGATTCTGAAGGGCAGAAGTCCAAAATCAGGGTATCAGAAGGACTGTGTTTCTTCTGAAAACCATAGGGGAATCTCTCCTTGGTTCTTTCTAATTTCTAGTGGTTTGCTAGCAAAATTTGGGGTCTTTTGGCTTGAAACTGCTTAAATCTAAGCTCTGCCTTCTTTGCCACATAGGATTCTCTCTGTATTTCTCTCTTTCCATGGCCATCTTCTAATAAGGACACCAGGTATGTCGGATTAGGGGTCCACCCTCTTCCAGTAGGACCTCATCTTAAATTATATCTACAATGATCATAATTTCAAATAAAGTAAGATTTGGTGTTACTGGAGGTTATGACAGTACTCATTTTTGTGTGAGACACAATTCAAACCCCTAACAATTACCGAGGCTCAAGACCATGGGCTTTGGAATGAAACAGTTGTGATATCAAACCTATCTTCTATCACTAACTAGAACCTCAGTCTATTTAACCTTCCTATTAAGATTTAGTTTTTACATGTATAAATTGGTGACTATGTACCTCAAAAGTTTTTAAGAATTAAATAGTTAGGAGGGACAAAATTAAACATCCTTTTTTGATTAAAAAAACCAGCTCTTAAATTAGGCATAAAAGCAGTTTATTTCAACACAATAAAAGCTGTATATGACAAGTGAACATCATACTCAATGGCAAAAGGTTCAAAGCTTTTCCTCTAATATCAAGAACAAGACAAAGGTGCCCACTCTCACAACTCCTATTCAACATATTACTGGAAGTGCTAGCCAGAGCAGTCAGACAAGAAAGTAATAAAAGCTATTCAAATTGAAAAGTAAGAAGTAAAATGGTCTCTTTTCACAGATGACATTATTCTATATATAGAAAATCCTAAAAGCTCAACCAAAAATCTGTTAGATCTAATCAATGAATTCAGTAAAGTTGCAGGATACAAAATTAATACACAATAGTGTTTCTATGTAATAACATCAGTAGTGTTTTGATATACTAACAACAAATGTTCCAAACAAGAAACAAAGAACTCAATCCCATTTATAATAGCATCAAAAAATACAATGAATTGCTTAGGAATAGATTTACCAAAGAAGTGAAAGATCTCTACTCTGAAAACTACAAGACACGCATAGAAGAAATCAAAGAAGATACAAATAAATGGAAAGGTATCCTGTGTTCATGGATTAGAATTAATATTGTTAAAATGCCAATACTGCACAAAGCCATTTATAGATCGAATACAATCCCTCTCAGGAATCTAAAGTCAGGTTCTTTTTCCCCCCTCTGTCAAAAAAAAAACAAAAAAAAAAGTGCTTCTAAAATTTATATGGAACCATGAGAGATCCCAAATAGACAAAGAAATCCTGAGAAAGAAGAACAAATCAGGAAACATCACATTCCCTGATTTCAAGCCATATTATAAAGTTATAGTCTTCCAAACACTATGGTACTGGCACAAAAACTTACAAAGAGATTAATGGGACAGACCTGAAAGCCGAGATATAAACCTAAGCATAAATAATTGATTAATATTTGACGAGATACTCAATGGAGAAAACAGAGTCTCTTCAATAATGGTGTTGGAATAAATGGACCTTAAAAGAATAAAGCTGGACCTCCAAAAAATGAATTCAAATGAGTTCAAATGAGTTCAAATGAATTCAAATGAATTCAAATGAATTAAAAATTTAAATGTCAGATCTGAAACCATAAAAATTCTAGAAGAAAACATAGGAATAAAGTCCCTTAACATGGATCTTGGCAATGGTTGTTTTGACAGGACACCTAAAGCACAAGCAACAAAAACCAAAATAGACGAGTGGGAAAATATCAGACAAAACAGCTTCTGCACAACAACAGAAACCAACAAAGTGAGAAAACAAACTAGGGAGTGCAAAATATATTTGTAAACCAAATATCTCTTAATGCGTTAATATCAAAAATTTAAAAAGAACTTTTACAGCTCAAAAATAACAGTATCAACAATAAAAATAAACCAATTAAAAAACAGCTAAAGGACCCGGAAAGACATTTTTCCAAAGAAGATATACATACAAAAGACCAATAGACGTAAGAAAAGATGTTCAACATCACTAATAATTAGGGAAATGCAAGTTAAACCACGAGATACTGGTATACCCATGAAACAAAAATAATATTGTACTTTAATTATTCTTTAAAAATCACACAGTGAGAGATCACATGCATGTTAGAATGGCCATCATCAAAAAAAAAAAAAGATAACAAATACTGACATGAATATGGAGAAAAAGGAACCCTTGTGCACTATTGGTAGAATTGTAAATTGGTACAGCCACTATGAATAACAGTACATAGGATCCTCAAAAAATCCCAAAGAGAACAACCATATAATCCAGCAATTCCATTTCTAGGAATATAGCCAAAAGAAATTAAATATTTTGTCAACAAGAGCATCCCTGTGTTCTGTGCAACATTACTTACAATAGCCAAGACATGGAAACAACCTAAATATCCATCAATGGAAAAATGGACGAAGAACTCATGGTATATGTACTCAATGGAATATTATTCAGCCATAAAAAATGAGGAAATCCTACCATCTGCAGTAACACAGATGGCCCTTGAAAGCATTATGCTATGTGAAACTAGTCAGACAAAGGAAGACAAACAGTGTATGACCTCACAAATGTGCAGAATATAAACCCAACAAACACAGAAAGACAAAATTCACATTCATAGAAAAAGACAGCACATGTGTGGTTAGCAGAGACAGAGAAGGGGGAGAGGGAATTGGAGGAAGGCAGTCAAAAGGTACAAACCTCCAGTTGTAAGATAAGGAAGTACTAGGCATACAACATCCAACATGATAGCTGTGGTTAACACTGCCGTATAGGATGCAGTAGAGCTGTTAAAAATGAATCCTAAGAGTTCTCATCACAAGGAGAAAAATTTTTTTCTTCTCTCTTTTTATGGTATCTACATGAAGGGATGGATGCTAAACCTCTCATGCTAATCATTCCACGATGTGAATCAAACCATCATGCTGTGCACCTTAAACTAAGTGTTAAATATGGCAATTATTTCTCAATAAAAATGGGGAAAAAACACTTCAAATTAAAATAATAAAATAGTAAGGAGAAGACAGAAGAGTCACCAACTTTAGCCTTTGCTGTATCATCTGTTGGAGTTCAGATATTCTGGTAATACCTGTAAAAAGGATGAAAAGAACTAAAAACTACCTGCATGGAGTGCTCAGAAGCCTCCAGGGCAAGAAATCATCCCAAGGGGAGAGAGAGCGGTCAGTGACCAACTTGCTTCCATACTGCACACTTATCAGAAGAGAAAGGTTATTCTGAGCATAGTCTCATGTCAGACTGTCAACGGCTAAGTGCCATGGATTGCTATCTGGGTCCTAATGGAGAGAGAGGACGTGGAGTTAAAACCAAAAGGACATTTTGAGTAAACTTTTGGGTATGGTGTTAGAAAGCGGTTCAATTCCATTCTTTTTTGAATCTTTATGTCATACACCCACAACGAATAGAACATTGTCTTCCAACTATACTCAAAATAAAAACTACAAAAAAAATAGTAATTTTTTTTAAACCAAAAGGACAATTTCACTGAAAACTTTTAAACCCTGGTACACAACTTATATTATTTTGGTATGCCTCCAACAAATTTTTAAACAAAATGGTGGTACAAGGCATTCTATTCAAAATTGACCAAGTTATCTGTGAAGCTTTGGAACTTTGAGGCCACTTTAACACCTGGTGTCCACAAATGTATTGAGCCTCAGCACGGGTAACAAAAATGCAACAGTCCCTGGAAAATACCAGGAACAGCCACCCACAGTGCTGGTAGAGAAGGATTATTATTATGCCCATTTGATACAGGAGAAAAACTGGCAACGTGTAATTCGAGATCGCCAAGTTAGCACACAGAAGAGAAAGTGTTTTAACAAAAGCAGTGGGATTTCCAGAGGGGAGACTTCTCTAAAATGCATGTTAACAACTAAGTCTAGTATAGAGGTCAGGGATTTTTTTTTTTCTGTCAAAGTTCAGATGGTAAATATTTTCCCTTTGGAGAGCTTTATGGTCTCTGTTGCAACTATTTAACTTTGTCATTGTAATGTAAAAGCCGCGGTGGACAATATGTACAAATGGACACGGCTGGGTTCCAATAAAAGCTTATTAGAAAAACTGAGTCTACCAGATTTGGCCCACAGGCCACGGGTTTGCCACCTCCTGTCTTCTTTTAACTGAGGTGGCAAATTGTTGGTTCAGCCGGGAAAACATGGCATATAACAACAGCATTTAAGCCCAAATCACCTCTTTTGCAACTTTGACCTTTAACCCCTGTAAAAACGCTCTATGTTAGTAATTGGCACTGATTTGTTTCACCTAGTGAGACTAGGCTCCTTTGGTAGGAAATAGAAACAGATCCTTGATGTGAGTTTTCCATAATAAATCATTAATTTTTGCACCTCTTTTGCTGTACCTGTTCATTGCTTGTATGCTGCTTCCTTACATTTACCCTCATCTTTCCTGACACCTGTACTGGCCAGCTTCTCTTTCCCTTGTACTTCTAAGCTACCTTTTAATTTTTTTCTCTAAATCTGTGACTTTCTTCTCCATTTGCTGTTCCTATTTCCCATATACAGTTGTGAACGCAACACATTTATTTATACCTATAACTTCTATGTTTCTGTGGACACCACATAAATTCTGCAAACACTTCCAGTGATCAGAGAGTTAGCATTGGGTGGGTAAACTCTTAAAAGTTCAATGTTGTTCAAAAATTTAATTGTGTTAATACAGGATAAAGACACGGAGAAAGAGATCCAAGATGAAACAAACAAACAAATCTAAAGTAAAAGTAAACTCACCACATTCCTCCAAGAGACTTGTATGCTAGCCAAAGGGACGTAACTACCACTGCATGCACCACTTTCTTTCAAAGGAAAGGGAGGAAGGAAAATAAGGGAGGGAGTGGGTGGGGCAGGGAAGGGAGAAAATGACAGACACCTGGAGAAATTTCCCGAACCGGTTCTGTAGTTAGTTTATCAAAGAGCTGACCCTTAAACTGAAATCTGCTGATTTCACTAAGTAGGGTTTTTTCTACCTACCAACAGGTGGGAAGAGAAAGAGCATTTCTAAAACGTTTCTTCTCTTGAGCTAACATATTGCATCATTATTCCTAGTTCCAAAAACTCCAGCAAAATGACTGGGGCTTCTTCCCGTATCTGCAAATATAAGGATTAGAGTTGGTTACATCGTTAAAGAAAGTCCAGTTTTAAATACTCTTCTCAAATCAAGCATCCTTTTGTCTTGCTGACTTTCACCTACAAAAAATTTCAGGGCGAGCTAAATCTGTTCTTTGTCTTTCTACCTATAAGTTGAATTTTCCCAAAGTACAATTCCAAAAATGCCACTTTGCTACTCAGTGAAAATACATTTAGAGGATCCTCACTGCTTCCTCATACAGGTATTTCCTAATCTTCATATTTTGCTTTTTTTTTTCTCCTAACTCAAATAAATAAAGCATTTCTTTAAAGCCCTTACTATTATCTTGTCAACACCCTTGTACTAGTCTACCACGGCTGCACTAATGAAATACCACAGATTGGGTGGCTTAAATTACAGAAAAGTATTGTCTCGCAGTTTTGGAGGCTAGAAATCCAAAATCAAGGTTACCAAATTTTCAGAAGTGTATTTGAAAGAATTTTTTGTTTTTGTTTTTTGTTTTCTGAGGGTTGTGAGGGAGAATCTGTTTGAGCCTCTTTCCTAGTTCCTGGCTGCTGTGCCAATATTCCTTAGCTGTGGCAGCATAGATCCAATCTTTATATGACATTCTCCCTGTGTCTCTGTCCAAATTTCCCCCTTATATAAGGACACCAACCATATTAGATTAGAGCCCACCCTAATGAGCTCATCTAATCTTGGATACATGGGCAAAAACCCTATTTTCAAATAAGGCCACACTGTAAGGTACTGGGGGGTAGGACTTTAATATATGAATTTGGGGGGTGGGGGAGACACATAAACCCATAAAAACCCCATTTGTATTTCCAGGCCTTATGCAAAAGCAATGTCTCCCATTAAACGTTTCCCTAGCCTGGCTGAGAGAGCGTTTTCCCCTGCTGAGCCCTTTCATGATAATTTCGTCCCCTCACCTGACGACAGATTTCTTCAAAGAGAGATTGTATTTTTCTCCATTGGCTGCTTGATCCCCAAAGTCAATCATGCTGTTTGACATGCAGTAGACCTTCCAAAAATGTTTGCTGAGTTGGAGACAAGGTTTCCTTTCCCTATAGGTAGAAAGGATTTTCATGTGGCTGGGACATCCGGCAAAGGCTCTGCATCTTCTAGTACACAAGGACTGACTATGTTGAAATACTGATTTTGTCACTGATGTCTGTGTAACGCCTGATGATGTTACTTAACATCTTGTAAATTTCTCTCCCATTTCCTCATTTATAAAGCATGCCCTGTCACCCATGCCTTAAAGAATGTGACTGAAGATTGATTAGAACATACCACCTCCTAAGCAATGGCAGCGGGTCCTACTGTTGTGTCGGGTGATTGGAAGCCCAAAGTGCGGACACGTTTTTTAAAACTTGCAAGAAGATGTAAAGAATTTAGCATGACTGTAGCAGAAAGGCCTCCATACCCACATAAACAAACCTTGTGAGCCAGATTCAAGGAAGAGGAAAAAAAATAAGGGACACTTTGTATAACATTAAGGAAACAGTGGTCACCAGTGGTCAAGGCAAACAGGCAGCAATTGTGCCGAATTAAGCTACAGATCCTACCTTTGACTTTTTAGTCACGCCACACAATTAGCCAGAAGAGCCATTTTCAAATATCAAGGGCAATACAAATACAGTTATTATCATCACTCACTCTTCAAAGCAGTGACCTTTACTTTGGGCTAGTTTCTTTGGCAAGGAAGTTTGGCACGAAGCTACTAAAGTAACATTAAACAGCAAAAATCTGTTCCTGTAACTACACTCTCTTAATGGCAATTTAACAAAACACCTAACTTCAGGCTCAGAGGTAAAAATGCTTAAGATAACCCACCTGAGACTCCCAGGAAGCATATTTATCAAAACGAGTTAAAGTCACCTTCTGAGTAATTGCTGTGGAGGTGTTTTAGCACAGCAGACAGGCACATTTTCTGTGGGTTGAGCGATTGATCACTAAGTTCTAGTAACAGGTGCATCTTGTTTCTGGGGCCTTGAAACATGACAGCCTGTAGAAAGACTATTAAAATCGCTTTGCTAACAAAGAAAAATCAATTGTTCTCCACAAGGAGGTGCCCTCCAGCACAATCAATATACAATAGTACAATGCTGGGCTGTAAAGCCTGTGAGCAGATTTAAGCTTTTGATTAGGTAAAAGGTGGCTGTTTTTCATCTCTGATGGACTAAGTGAGATAAAGGTCTATTTTGCTGCAAGTTGCATTTGGTTTTCCTCCAGTAGATCAACTTGTTAAGAGGAGAGTTTTTTTCCGTTGACTGTAATCCTTTCTAAAGTATCATTTTACCTGTTTTCAGTTAAAGTGTGTGGGAGAGGGTCAAAGTTGGTAAGGGACATATTTATGAGACTAGTCTCAGTCTCAGAATGAAGAGAAACATAGCACTGGTGACACCATCAATTCCATTGTTAAGAGCCCTAGTTGAAAAGTATATAATATTTGTGATTTCTTTGCTAAATGCAAGACATGTGTGAGTTGAGATGTCAGTTAGGTCTTGGTACTTTTTGTGCATTTTTCTACCAATAAATCAATAATCATCTGTCATTTACAGACACATATTTCAAGAGTAGAAAAATAGCATTTTCGTGGCATTTACAACCTCCATGTATTTTCATAAAGCTTTATCTGTGTGCCAACAATCTTTGAAGCAGGTACAAAACTCAAAATAAAACTCAATTCGGGCTGTTCAGATGCAGAAAAAGCACATTCTCAGTAACAAAGGCCTTTATGCTGAGAACATGAAGTGCTTTTTTACTCAAAGGAATGTTATAGGTGAATAGTGCAGTTAAAACCCATTGAACAATTGTCAGTAATTTTTCATACTTACCTACAATGTATGTACATTAATAGATTTGAAGTTTAATGTAAAAAACATGTGAAATGGTCTTGATTTTATAAAACGAGCAACATAGTTTAGTATTTTCATGGAAAATTAATTATATGTATTGTTGAGCATAAAACAGAAATAAAATGTTTTGTAGTTTACATGATTTTGAGAAATACACATTATTAAGGGGATGAATTTTTTTTTCAACATAGATCAACTAAAAAGCATCACTTACTAAAATTTCCAGACTTGTGAATTTGAGTTTAACTAGATGTATGGTTAATCTCATCCCTGTGAGGCTGTTTTGGCCATGGAGAGGTCAAGCAGATAGCCAGAAAGAAAGCAATGTGGTTCTCAGTCTATGCATCCAAAATAAAGACCAGGAAGTTTGAGAGGTAGTTAGGAAGTGAGGCTAAAACTCAAAGAAAGGAGAATACTGCAGAGTCAACAACCAGGAGAGGTCTATGAGTGTTTACCTTAACAAAACTAGATACTGCTGCAAGTTCTCAACTGGGATGAGTTAGACATAGCTATAAATTATCCCTGATCTGCATCTACGAAAGGGGGTTATATTTATCTCGGATCAGACACCCTTAGTGCCCATATGTTTTATTCAATATATTAGAAAGGGAGTTCTTCAGAAAGATGAAATTGATACAAGAGGGAAACATAAAGATGAAGGAAAAATATTTGTAAGAGCAATATGTTTGGAAAGTAATAAGCAAACCTACATGGATATTGACAGTAAAAAAGAAACAAAATGTTTTATGTTTAAAAAACATACATAGCAGGGACTCCTGGGTGGCTCAGTCAGTTAAGCGTCTAATTCTTGATTTCAGCTCAGGTCATAATCTCATGGTTCATGAGTTTGAGCCTCACATCCAGCTCTGTGCTGAGCTTGCTTTGGATATGTTCTCTCTCCCTCTCTCCCTCTCTCTATCTCTCTCTGCCCCTCCCTTGCATGCACTCTCTCCCTCAAAATAAAAATAAACATGAAAAAAATTAAAATATATATGTATGGCATATGAAGGTCATTGTATTGTCTGGAAAATTAATTTATATTTGACTTTAATCAGCTGAAAAGGAGTGTTGTAATCTCCAAGAGAGCTGTTAATATGTCAAGGAATGCTATAATAGTAAAAATAGCATAAGAATGTGAAACTCACAAGCTAATGGGTGTCAGATTGAATATTTAAAAACAAACAAAAGAAAAAAATAAAACAAAAGAAGGCTTAGAGGGAGAAAACAAGGTACACAGAACAGACAGAAGAAATAGGAAACAAATTACAAGATGGTAGCTTTAAATACAAATATATAAGGAAATTCATTAAATGTGAAAGTGAACTGAAAATACAATTAAATGATGAATATTAAAATACTTTAAAGAAAATAAACTCAAATAAAGGTACTTATAATAGATGTACTTTCAATATTAAAATTCAGAAAAATTAAAAATAAAAGAATAAGAGAATTATTGAACATCTTTTATATTTTTAGATTTTAAAACTGCGCTAATATCAAAGAAGACTGTGATGTAAGACATATTATTAAAGATCAAAGAGACATTTCATAGTGATAAAAGGGTAAAACCTCTAGGAAAATATAACGGTTCTAGTTTGTACACACCTTAGAGCCTCAAAGGAAATAACGAAAAATGTTATAGAAGTGTAAGAAAAATAGTTTCACGATTATATTCAAAGACTTTAAAACAACTCTTTCAGCAATTGATAGGACAAACACATAAATCAGTAAGGATATAGAAAAGTTGAACAACATAATTAACCAACTTGACATAATTGACAAATAGGGAATATTCGACCCAACAACTTCAAAATATAAACTAATTTAAGCTAAAAGTACAGAGAACTTATTGGCTTATTATAATTTATTATAATAGGGAAGTATGTACTTGAATCTTTGGGTTTCAGGCATTGGACTGACGGAGTTAAAAATACCTTATAGATGTTTTTTTCCTAGTTCATATCTGCTTTATTTTACATGTTTGATCTCCTTATCTCCTGCTGCAAATAAAGTGTCTTTTTGAGGCCTAGGAATATGGACCCAAGCAATTCTAAATTTATATTATTCTAGCATTGAAATCCCAAAGGCAAGAAACAGTCATCCATAGTAGCACTTGCTAAAAAGATTTGGAGAATACTCTGATTGACGTGGCTGTGGTCTCATGCTAATCCCTGAATTAAACATTGAGGACAGGAAGATGGGTCAAGGATCTAATTCTGCAGCAGCCTTATAAAATCCCACGGAGCAGGAGAGAAGTTTGCCAAATAAAAATGTTTTATGACCTTGAGGAAGCTCTAAACTTGTATCTTCCAGTACCATGAGACCACCCCCCCGCCCCAAGAAGATAGTCTTTGATGCTAGATAAGAATAGAAAAGTTACAAGAAGAATTATAATTGGCCCATTTTGGGTCACATTCATCCTTGAATAATTTTATCCAAGGGAATATAGTATTCTTATTTTTTCTTTCAAATTTTCAGTTGGAAATAATTTCAAATTTTATAAAGATTGAAACAATACTATAAAGAACTCCCTTATTTTCTTCACCCAAATTCACTAACGGTAAACATTTAGTCACATTTATTATTTTTTTAATGTTTATTTATTGTTGAGACAGAGAGAGACAGAGCACCAGTGGAGAAGGGGCAGAGAGAGAGGGAGACACAGACTCTGAAGCAGGCTCCAGGCTCTGAGCTGTCAACACAGATCCCAACGCAGAGCTTGAACTCACAGAGTGCAAGATCATGACCTGAGGAGAAGTTGGATGCTCAATTGACTGAGCCACCCACGCACCCCTGGTCACATTTACTTATCATAATGTGTACATGTGTGTGTGTACGTGCATATGCTTATGTTTAAACCATCTCAAATTATGTCTCAAAGCAAAAATCATGTCTTTACCCTTCTCAGCATTCATTTCTTAAGTACAAAGAAATTCTTTTGCATATTAGAGTATAATTATCAAAATCAGGAAATTTAACACTGGCACAATACTGTTGTATAAGGTACAGTCCATATTGAATTTGGATTAACATTCTCATTGTATTTAACCAATTTTCCCATGTTGGATATTCAGGGTCTTCTTTTCATTACATACTAATTTTGATCCTAAACTTCTGGACCTCTGTTTACCATAGTAGACTATTTATTTTCTGTGTTTCCTTTGTCTTACTGCCTTCTGCTATTTCCTTTTGTCATTTCTCTGTGTTGCCTCCATGGGATCAAAATATACAGTTGGTATCTCCTCCTTTCTCCTGCTATGTATAGCACTGTGTTTATTTCCTTCTGATGCCAACAGCTACACCTAGGTCTGCATTGACTTTAGGATTCTATGATTCTATGGATATAAGCTATTATTCACTCTAAACAAACAAAAATCCTTCAGATGTAGAAAGGAAACAATGTTTCCAGGTCTTCATCAATGTTCCTCCTAAGCCCAGAGTATATTTACATCTCCCTGTAGGTAGAAATAAGTCAATTACTCGAATATTCAATCAACCATCCTGAACTTTCAGTCACTTATCTAAATGAAAAAAAATTCATTGATTTGTTTTTGCATGGTTACCTTTTATTCAGGAATATGGCTTTGTTATTTTCTCTAAAATCACCTTGACATAATTTTTTTTCTAGTTGATTAAACTTCAGCAAAAGTTTAAATAATGGCACAATAGCATATCTTGTGACCCAGAACTTTCACTCCTAAGAATTTAAAGCTCCCCCTCAAAAAATGACAAGATAAAAACACAAAGATAATCTATCTGAAATTCACAATAATGCCAAAAATATAGATGCAACTAAATGTCCAAACTGGAAAAGTTAAATAAACCATAGAACATTTACACAATTAAGTATAACTTTTTAAAATCGCAATGTACAATAGTACTTAAGACCTGAGAAAATTGTTCAGGTCAATAAATCAGGTTATAAAGTGATTATTCTAGAATTATTCCTATGTTAGGTAGCAAAAATTGGTATTTGATAGATTTCTTACTCTGGAGACAAAAAGAAAACAGTCTAAAGCAAAAACTAGAAATGTTCTTGAGGGAAATTATAAACAAAATATATGAAACCTAAAAGACTTTTCTGTTTTCTGGGCCAAAATCTGTCTTGGGGAAGTGTCTTCTATATTAATAATATTCAATGATGCTATACATTGATAAGTATAGCTCCCTCATGACTGCTTGACTGTCAAATTCAGAACTTCTTTATATTTAGCCTATATGCCTGTCACACCAAGGATTCAACCCAGAACCTTATCAAGCTCACTGAGATGGCCAGATTCTCTCAGCAATATATGAAATTTATATTCCTCTTCTCTACCCATCACTATTGGTCAACTCATTCACTTTTGCTCTCTGTCCTAAACATAGTGGTGAAACAAGAAACATAACAAAACTCTCTTTTATGCTTCCTCCAGCCCATAGGCAAAGTTGGGTATATTTTATGCCAGAAACAAAATGACTGAGTTGTCTCAAAGCAAGAAACATTGGACATAGTATGGGATCTGCAGCTGATTATGCTGGCAAGGTAAAGAAGAGGAAGCCAGGTCTAAAATACCTGGCCAACATTGACCAGGATGATTTTGCACATGATTTTTATGGTTTTTATCTTCTACTTCAAGATAATAGTTGGAGGGGATAGTAATCGATTGGTTAATGCCTTACTTGGGCCACAAATAGAGGTAGTGAATGGTTCTAGAGTGTTTAGCTCATTCATATCCCTGATCTTCTTTGTTTTTATATACATAAGACATTTGGAATTCCATTGCTCCAGTGTCCTCTTGCCATGCTTATCAAACTAGCAATAAAACACGATTATTCAATGTTTGCTTAATGTTTTATAAATACATCTTATAAAAGGTCAAATTTCAATAACTTATTTCAATTCATTATGAGATAGTAATACAGGGTATAGATAGAACAAGCAGGGAGATACATCTGAAGGCAAGTTTTAGAAGACTTTTGGGGGCAAATGTGCATACAAAGGGAATGAAGGGTATGTTAGAGCATAATTGTTGAGTTTTGTTTAGAACACATTAAATTTGAGAGATTTGTAGAAGATCCGGTTTGAGATGTCCAGTAGTAAGTTTGACATTAGGATTTGGAGCTGAGGTTAACATTGTGGTGTTTAGAAGATGTCAGAATAAATAAAGGTTGAAACCATAGGTTTCAAAGAGATAATCCAGACAGAATACATAATGTGAGACTAGAAAAAGGCCAAGGATGTCCACCAGATCAAGAACAGGGAACTGACAGGTATAGCCAAAAAGGCAGGACACAGCAATACCCTGAAGCTTCTTAAAGACAGAGAATGTAGCCAAGTGTGACAAAGATGTGATTTGTCTCTAAGTCCCACACATGTCATCCTAGAACTCAAATTTCTGTAAAGGCTACCAATATTTTTATCATAACATACTGTCTCCATGCAGAGCAGAAATTGCCCTTTCTGTTCTGAAGTATCTGGGGCATGACAAGAGGGTTCCTTTCCAGTTTTCCTATGTGTAGCCTACATACATGCGTACATTGACTCTGGCTACATCAAGCTTTAGGTCTTGTTATGATCCTTCCTGTTTCCCTGGCTCCTACTCACCTTGATGACGGTTACCCATTTTGTTTTGGCTGCTCCATTCTTTGTCCAGCCCCTATCCACTCCTGTTCATGCTGCAGTGCCACCAAACTACTTATCTGGTTTCTGTTGGCATCAAAATTTTTCAGATATCCTCTTTTTTTCTCAATTCCAGTTATCTTAGTATGTCCCAGTTATTATCATATGCCATTATAGGGCTAATTTTGCTGTTTTACCATAATTCTGTTTCTAATCTCTTTTATGACCTGTAATTGGGGCACTGGACACAGAAGTCAGGTTGATTAACTAGCTAGCTAGCTAGATATCTTCAAATATATACAAAGACATTCAACTCAAATAATGTGTAAAGGGTCATCTCCAAATATATTCAAAGACACTCTATTCAGTAATGCATAGAAAGCCATTTTCCTTAAGCTGAAACCCCCAAGCCTCAACTCTGGAATCTTCTATTAGAGCAATTTGATGGATCATGATGAGTAAAGAATTAAGGCACACCTCCAATTCCCAGTCTTCAAGTCTGAGCAGTATTCCACAATAAGTTGCAACACTGAGTAACTGCTTAAATAGACCTGTCCATCTAATCTCTTCTGTCATTTACAAATGAGCCCTGATGCTACTATTGAGCTGATCTGGGGGGACAGAATTCACAAGATCTTCCATCAGCTTGTTTCAATCTGGATATGCTGCTCTCCCCCAGGATCATTGGTGATGCATTTAAAAGCTGTCTCTCTACACCAGGGCACCACTGTCATTCGGGACCAAACATGCACTCAGAACCTTCCCACATTCTCTTTCTTGGTTTATTTCTTTTTGTCATTTAGGGATGTCATATTGAAATATCCTTGAGAACAGATATGAGGATGATATTGTCTACAATCTTGTGCTTTTAACATAGGAAGCAGACAACAATATTGGGTGAGGGATAAGGAGGGACATAAACCTAGGGCCCTTCTCTTAGGCTTTTCCCAGAGGAACTCACAGTTGCTAGAAAATGAGCCTCCAGGGTCTAATTACAGTCCTCATCCATCTCTTGCGTCAAATAATTGCATCCTAATTGATCAGCTTGCCTCCACTCTTGATAGGCCCCAATATACCCTACACATATCTACAAAAGAACATTTTTAAGACAAAAATATCAGTCTTCACCCTTCTCCTTCATACTCTTTGATGACTCACCTTAGCCAAAAGCTGAGTTTCTAAAATGTGCTTTATATTAAGAATCACTGGGGTCTTATTTTATTTTATGAATTAAATTAGCAGATGGCCAAATTAACTATTTCTTTTCAGTTTACAGTCTATATATCTTTTTATATATTTTTTTAACATTTATTTATTTTTGAGACAGAGAGAGACAGCATGAACGTGGGAGGGTCAGAGAGAGAGAGGGAGACACAGAATCTGAAACAGGCTCCAGGCTCTGAGCTGTCAGCACAGAGCCTGATGTGGGGCTCGAACTCATGGACCACGAGATCATGACCTGAGCGAAGTCAGATGCTTAACCGACTGAGCCACCCAGGTGCCCCAAAATCTTAACACATGTTGTAGGCAGAATAGTGGCCACAAATTTGTAGGCACCCTGAATCCTTCCTTTACCTTGCCAGAGAAGAATTTCAAACTCTGGTTTCAGCCTCTCTTAATAACCTCAATCCCAAGCATACTTCCTCATATCTTCCATCCCATGTAAGGTTAGCACATCACCTTTAGCCTGAATCGTACGGGATTAGGATTTCTGGATCCTATTCTAGACCTACTGAATCTGAAACTCAGGCATCTTTATCTTAAAACCCCAAGTGATCCTACTGTTGAAGAACCTTGTTTTAGTAGATCAAAATGTGGAATGATTGTGGTGTTCATCTAGGCTGAGGGTACAATCATCTTAAAAGCTTTGTTAGAATGATGTGTGCCCTGGGGAGCCTGGGTGGCTCAGTCAGTTAAGCATCCAACTCTTGATTTCAGTTCAGGTCAGGATCTGACAGTTCGACTCAGGTCACGATTGATCTCATGGTGTGTGAGGTCGAGCCCATGTTGGGCTTCATGCTGACATGGAGCCTGCTTAGAATTCTGTCTCTCTCCGCCCCTCCCTCACTCTCTCTCAAAAATAAATAAACTTAAAAAAAAAAGAATGAGTGTGCCCAGCTTTTTTTGTGTGTCACCAGGAGCTGGCATTGAAATGCCTATCTTAAGAATGCTTCTCAGAAGATTCTGACAGTCACAGATTTTCCCTCTTTCTCTCTCTCTTCCTCTCAGTTGCCAGTCCCTATTATCTACCTGAAATTGTCCACCAAATTTTTATATTCTTGGGTCATATATCATTTCATCCATAAAGATGTCTCCATATCCACATTTAGGAAAGATTAACTGCTCTCATTATTGTACTCAAATACTTATTAGATATTTATAATACAAAATTTCACATACTGAATTACAGTCAGTGATCTGTTTCTTTTTCACCTACTAGACTGTGAGCTCCTCAAGAGAAGGAACTCTGTCTTTTTATTTTTTGTCATCTCCAGAGCCTGTTGAATATGCGCTGAAGTCGTTACAAATTATGTTTTAGGAACACAGAATAACAAATATCTCAGTAATAGGAAAGTAATAGGAAAGTCAGTGAGACAGCTTCTAAAACGACAATTTTAATTCTCCCATCTCCAGAAAACAAAGCAGTTTTGTTCCATGTTTTCTGAAATTTCTTACTATGAATATCAGTGTAGTAACTTTCATCTCCTTTAAATGTGTCATTTCTGCTTTGGGAAACTCTATGATAAATTTCAATATTATTTTCCTTGAAATTCATAAAGAATAGGAAAGGCCAATGGTAGTTTGTTCACTCATATTAAACATCCTTCCCTGAAGAAAGGTTATATAGTCCCACTTTCTGGAACTCAAGCATGGCTAAGTGACATTCTTTGGCCAGTGACTATTAGCTGAAGCACTAGTCTAAGTTCAGAGCAGAAGCTCCAAGAGTAAGCAGATGGTTACCATGTGTTTTTCCCCACTTGTAACAACCAGCAGTGTTCTGGCTTGCAACTGCACCATCACTAGGAAGTCTGAGACAGGACTGCACCTGGCCCGTGGTGGGTATGTACAGAGAGAAAGAAAGAAGTGTTGTTTGTGAAAGCCACTTAACACAATCTGGAATAAACTGATACAAGTCTCTTGTGACATTGGACCCTGAAACCACAAGCATCTTTGAGTTCCCAAGCAGGTATGGCAATAAACCTGAACGTGGAAACCTTAACTAGTGGGTTCACCATAGTAAGTCTTTATACTAAAGTTAAAGTAAATTTTTTGACCTTTTGGGGCACCTGTGTGGCCCAGTTGGTTAAGCGTCCAACTCTTGATTTCGGCTCAGGTGATGATCTCATAGTCCAGCCCCATTCTTGACAGCATGGAGCCTGCTCAGGATTCTCTCTCTCTCCCAGTGCCCTTCTCCCCTTCTTACTCTCTCTCTCTCTCTCTCTCTCTCTCAAAATAAATAATCTTAAATATTTTTTGAGCTTTTTAGGAGTTGGGGTGATATTAGGGACACTTAGAAGTAAGTGTGTGTGTGTGTGTGTGTGTGTGTGTGTGTGTGTATGGTTTGACTGTTAGAGTTACTGGAGGTCTTACTATCATGTAGTGCCTTGGGGGTGCCAGATGCTATACATCCTATGATGTATGAGAGAATCTTGCTCAAGAATTGTCTAGCCTAAATGTTCACTGCTCTGGTGGAGAACACTAGACCACACAAACTACTTTAAATATGCAAGTTAATTAAATTGAAAGAAGAAGGAAAGAAAGAAGGAAGGGAAGGGAGGAAAGCAAGGAAAGGAAGGGAGGGAAGGAAGGGAAGGAAGGAAACATGCAAATTCAATAGTTATGTTTACAATGAATAAATGAAAAGTGAGTATGTCAGAATTTGAATTTTTATTCTAATAGGTTTCTGAATCTGTTTGTCAAGAACATTCTCATGTTCCTAACAAATCCTTGTTCTGGAAACCATTGCATTTCTAATTTTATAGCATATTCTTGAATCAGTTCTTAAATCAAAGGGAAATTTGAAGACTGTTTCTCAGACATATAGTGTCTCCCCCTCTCAGGATTTTAATTTTTACTAATGTGGATATAAATCTATTTATTATCAGTTTTTGTTTTCCACGTGGGTGTTATTCCTGCCCTTCACCCAAGTATTTGTTCTCTTTTGCTACTTTCCTTAATAGATGTTATACATCCCCAGACAAATGCTATAGTTCCTTTCCCTTTGGACAATACTGTATACATCTTGAGCCTTCACCATGAGCCCAAGCTACCATTTGGCAGGCATTATTTGATGCTATGCTATGATTTCCCTCTTTACCTTCTTGCTATTGTAGACAAGGATGTTTCCCAAGGGAAGACATTCAGTCTTCCAGAAGGGACTTTGGCATTGTATTCAGAAACTGATAAATCCTTTCCAATCTCATCTACTAGACCAAACATCATGTTACATCTCTTGGGTGAGAGCTGACGTTGTAAACTCATGCGAACTGCTGTTTCTTGTCATCTTGTTGCATCCACTGGCATTACTGCTGAATGTTTCTCCTCTCTTAGTCACCTTGGTGCTTTGCATTGGACGTAAGCATTTCTCAGTTGTGCCAGGACGCCACCGTCATTTTACTGGCCTCATTGCTTTTAGCAGTATTTCCCAATTTAGTATCGACAACTGTGAGTTTCATTGGAATGCTTCTACTCTTTTCCATTTATTTCATTAGGTATCGTATTAACTTGCACCACGGCGGCAGTATCTATCATGATGGCAACACGCCATGGTAGAATTCGAGTCTCCTGAACACTGAAGAGTCAGGGAACGAAGAGAGTTTGTGCTGTCCACTTGGTGGATCTTTCACTGAAGTCCAAGTGGATTGGATGACGAAAGAACTGGCTTGTCCTCACACACAGAAAAAGATCAAAGAACAGCATCATGATGAAACTTAGAGCCTTAAGTGAATTAAATAATCCAGGGTGTAAGTAACTATTTTCAAAAGGGTCGACAATGTTTGAGGCCAAATCTATTCTCTCCTCCCCTAAATCTCGATTGATTGTATATATTGTCTGAAATCATGGGGTATACTCTGAATCTTTTATTTCATTTCTTTTCATCAAGCCCGAGAAAGCTGTGTGAATGTTAATATGAACTGAATAAATCCTGTGATCACTGTAGCACCTTATAATGATGTGTTCCCAAACTGCCATATCACGGTTGATTATTGCTTCTTTTTCTTTGCAATCCTTCATTTAATTTCCACTCCTTACACCGGTGTTAATATTCTGACTATTTGAATTCACTTTTGAGTTCATGAGATGCTGTATCAAATGTTTTGCTAAAATCCAAATGTATTCCATCTCCCACATTGCAGTCATCCACTAATCTTGTAATTCAATAAAAAAAGCAATCAGATTTGTTTGGCATGATTTGTTCTGTGTAAACCCATGCTGCTTATTGCTCAATAGTGCTTAAATGATAAGTAGTGCTCAACGCAAATTTCCTCATCTAACTTCTCATTTTAGCTTGGAAAAGTCTATAGTGTTTTTGTTCATGGATTTTCTCCTGGCACATTGCTAGTTCCTGGGTCTTAAACACCAGAGAACAGAGAGAACATACTAGGTTTATGGTGGTACCATTCATCTTGTTTTGCCTTCCTATGTTTTTCCATTTGTTATCCCTACATTTTCATATCAGATTTTCATTAAATTTATTATGTGAGTAATCCCTTTATTCCCATTTTCCTATAACATCTTTTTAGTACTTGGTAATTGGTGGAGGGACAAGAACACTGAGATTAAAATTTATTTCAAACATCTTTGAGAATAAAGAGCAATGCCTTGGTTCTATTTATGCAGTCTATCCAGATTAGTCATGTAATATAAGAAAGAGTTGCAATTTATCTCAAGTCTGAATCTCACACTTAATGGATGATAATTATTTAATTTTGATGGATTCTTTAGTTTTCACTTGACCATAATTTAAATCACTGTTATGGGTTGAATTGTGGCTTCCCTCCTAAAAAGAGGCACATGGAGTGCTAACTGCAGGGCTTTGGAATGTGATCTTATTTGGAGATAGGATTTGTACAGAGGTGAATGAAACTGAGGTCATTATGGTGAGTCCTAATTGAATATGACTGACATCCTTCTGAAAAGGAGAAATTGGACAAAGGGGTAGAATCACAGGGAAGACAACGTGAAGAGACACAGGGGGAAAAGGCCAACCATAAGCCAAGGAGAGAGTCCTGGGACAGATCCAGCCCTCTGAAAGTACCAACCCTGCCAGCACCTCGGTTTTAAACTTGTAGTCTTCAGATCTGAGACAACATTTCTGCTGGTTAAACCCTCCTGTTTGTGCTCTTTGGTACGGCAGTCCTAGCAAACTAACCGAGTACTTGTCCTATAAGAATATTGTTTTGTTTTCATTAGTCCTCTTAGATTATACTCTTCAAGGATTATTTCCATTTCTTGGTAATCACAGATTTTATGCCAATGTACCATGTGAGCAGGCGTTAAGGTCCTGTAGGAATCAAAGCATTTTTGAAGGGAAGGGAAGAACAAAAAGGACATTCTATATTCAGCAGTTTCCCATTCTGAAGATGAACAATAACATTATTTTTAGGGACTGTGAAAAAGACTAGACACCCAGCAGGCAATTCTGATTCTTTTTAAGTTGCTGGTGACTTGAGGGAATTATTTCCCATCCATTGTACAGGGGCTGATGGGGCTGTAAGAAAGACGCCGTGCCCTTTTACAGGCAAGGAGTAAGGACCCAAACGAAGAGCCAACTCTTGGGTTTTCTCTCCTGGGCTCCTGAATCTTAAAGTGATGCAAGAATGGGAGGATAGTTGATAATAATTGATTTCAGTAAGGGCGACCTCAACAGATTTATCATTATTTCTTGCCACTATAACTTTTTTGAATCTCAGTTATCATATCCATCAGTTTGGCCATCTTACTATGCTTCTACTAAGCTCCTTTTCCACTTACAACACGTAGAGTCACAGTGCATTCATTTTCATGAGGACATATCTGAAATTCATAAAAAATAAAATCTCTCCAGTTCAACCCCACAGACACCCAGATAGATCCCTAATGCTTATAAACTTCCACCATTCCCTGGATGATAAAATAGAAGATACAGGAATATAAAAAATAAATGTTTTGATACATATTATGAGTTACCACAGGTCTGAGGAAGGAGGAGGTTAACTTCATCAGGTCCAAGAAAGATTCTCTGTTAAGTAGATGTGTCCTGGAGGGATGGTTTGATGATTCAGTCACCAAATGTCATCATGGGAAGCAACCCAAAGAGAGCATTACAATCAGGCTTTCTGATATAGAGTGGAGTGATAAAGAGTGAATTTATTTTCCAAGGTTTGAGAGTGAAAAAGTGGGCATTGTTAATAATATGCAGGGGCAATAGGTGAGTTGTGCCCGTCCAACAAGGACTACCCTAGTATCCCAACGGTACTTAGGCAGGTATCAACCTATGAGCTCTCTGCTATAAAATAGTCATTGCCACTGCAATTATGAGATGGAATGTATCAAAGACTGGAAATAACTCAGTGTTAGAAGGATTCTTTACTCCTGTCTATTGACCTTTTTAAGCATCAGTGGTAGGATGGGGTCAAGGGGCCAGTTATCAGGGTAGGTACCAAGAGAGTTACAGTGTCTACAAGATGGGGCCTCTTGGCTTTGAAAAACGCCTAATCAGTGGTTATTGTGGGAATGATTAAACCACCAACCACAAGTAACACAATAAGCCCTTCATAACATGGTGAGGAATCCCAGTATGTACATGTATGCAGCAAGTGTACATTTGATAAATGCTTTTAATCATGATGTTCAGGATCAAAGTGGTCCAGAAGTTAATGAGTCCATATTCTGCTCCGCCTTGATTTATAAATTTTCAACATTCTCCTGCATAATGGGCCACATAAACTTACATTTGGTGATTAATTAAATGCTTCTTTTTATGGTAATAGGCATGATTGAACTTGTATCCTCATTATATTTGAAGAAAATTATCCCTGCTTTCCACTGTATCTAGCATTCATAAGGCTACTTCTTTACCATACTTCTTTTGCAGAGTCTGGGCACTAAATAATAGATTATTTTAGCCTAACTGATATAGCACATAATTCTCTAAGTGTATGTTAGATTTACATGGGTTAGTCTTATTTAGTTTGAGGACAGGGATTGCATTTTAGATTTATTGTATATTCCATATAGTTTACCTATGGAATGGCACATTTAGTTTGAATGCAGAAAATACATAATCAATTGATTTATAGCAGTGTTTACTACCAATTTGTGGAAGATTCGTATTTGGGGATTTTGAGAGATTAAATCAATGGATTTCCAAACAGAACAAATTGAAATGAATCATCTCAAGTCTGTTCTAATATGAATGAATTAATATTCAGCCAATGAATAAATCAGGGTGTGATGTACTTCTCTTTGGGGATCTAAATTATCCCAACATTTATTTTCATTTTTCTCCTTGTTTTGATTTTAGAAATACTGCCTGAGGGTTTCTGCATAATGACAATTTTTTGTGAAACGAAGTAAACAGTAAATTGTGGGGAAGAAGTCATTTTTCAGTTGACTCTATTTCATAATTTTCTTGATACTGAATTTCAGTGGTAAGTATGCAAAATAATCAGAATGGCAATTTTACGTGCTGTTTGTAACATTTACTATTAAGATCTTCATGAAACAAGTAACAATCAACAAAGAAAATTAGAATTATCACATTTGGGCCTAGTATTATGTAGCTGAGAAAAAAATAATATAATCTTATCTCTTCACATGTGATCCTCTCAGTAACGAAGCAGAAGTTTACTCCGTAAGTGAATGATTCTAAACAAATCACCTTAATCTGTAAATGACGGAGTACCAAATTGCAAGGAATAGATTTTTGTAAGGAATCTATTACAAGAAATTTGGAAAGTCAGAGAAAAATACTCTATTTCTTTTAATTTAGAACGTTCTTAGTGTTGGGTCACCTGGGTGGCTCAGTCGGTGGGTGCCCGACTTCGGCTCAGGTCATGATATTGCGGTCTGTGAGTTCGAGTCCCACTTTGGGCTCTGTGCTGACAGCTCAAAGCCTGGAGCCTGCTTTGGATTCTGTGTGTGTGTGTGTGTGTGTGTGTGTCTCTCTGCCCCCTCCCCCCCACACACTCTGTCTTTCTCTCTCTCAAAAATAAACATTAAAAAATTTTTAAATAGTTAAAATGGCAAGTTTTATGTTATATACATATTACTACATTTTTAAAATAGAAAAATTAAAGTATTTAATGTTTATGATTACTTCTTTAAAGTTTATTTTGATAGAGAAAGCACAAGTGGGGGAGGGGCAGAGAGCGAGGGAGAGAGAGAATCCTCGCAGGCTCCACACTACCAGCAGAGTCCCACTCCGGGCTTAAACTCATAAACCAAGAGATCATGACATGAGCCAAAGTTGGATGCTTAACCAACTGAGTCAGCCAGGTGCCCCAATATTTGTGATTGCTTTTAAGTATAAAGTAAAATATTTCTGTAGTATCAAAAGTAGGATAGCATTTTAGACTGCAGTTTGAAAACTAGTGCTACACGCATTGTCTTTTTTTTTCCCTCCTATTTTTTTCCCACTACATGTTTCTTCTGACAGTTAAACTGACGTTAAAACTATAGGACAAATACTTTTACTAGCTATTCAGGAAATTAAAATGTATAAAAAATGTCATAGTTCACTTTGCAGTAATGTGACATTATTACAAATTAAGATTTCTTTATAAAATACTTTCTATGCTTTCAGTTCTACTTTCTAATTTAAAAATCTGTCTGTTGCTCCTTCTGAATCATGTAAATTCAGATTTACTGTGCCTTAAAAGTTTTCTGGAAAATCTATTACTTTCACAAGTCATGTCTAATAGCATAAATCATGGGGGCAGTGTTTACAACTTTCTGATGAATTTGATCAGTACATCTGTCTCCTTTGGGAACATTAAACTGTACCCTTCTCTGGTAGAAAAACGAAAACAAAAACAAAGTGGTACTTCATTTTGATTCTGAAATGCTTAAAGATTCGGAGCGGGGGGGTAATCACCATTTGATGTTGCTGTTGTTTAAATAGCACTTGATTTCTTTTCCAGATTTTTCTATAGAGACTATTCAAAAATGGTTAAAGAAATGTTTTAAGTAAGACCGTGTTTCAGCAAAATGGGAATCATCGTTACATACATTTTTAAGGCATTAGAAATTTAAATCAAGAAAGTAGCCAGGCCCAAGTTACAGAAAAGAGTTGATGAATTTGACTGTGATCACATGACATCTTGACATCACATTTTTGTTTTGCCGGGAGCCTCAGCTTCTCCTCAATAAGAGCCATGAGTGACACAGGCAGTGCTGTAGGTCATGCATACACATTGGTTGGCACATGGGAATCACTAAAATAATTCAGAGAGTTCCCGTCCCCAAATTTCTTTCTGATACAGTTGCTGAGAGGATTAGGTGAAATAATGTATTGAAAGAGATTAGAACACAAAATTAGAAAACCATTGATCAGGTGTCCTGGGAACTAAGTAACCAGAAAGAGAATAATACATGGGAAGCAGTGGAAGGACAGCAAAGAGGTTACTCAAGTGCTTGGTCATACATGAAATGATTAAAATGATTCAGATGTGCCAAAATTTGGATGTGTCAAAAATTTAGATGTTCCGCCCTCCAGTTTTAGATGTGCCACCTTCCAGAGTGATCACGATCATGCTTTCAATTTCTGGGCTTTTATTTTAGATTCAAGTTTTAAGCATATTTAATTTTCTATCATCACAAATTTCATAGCATGTTTTCTCAAACTGTAAGTATAATTTCAATACACCCATGTGAATTAAAAATGTCTTCCCCATAGAAACATAATGTTAGAACGGAAGTACATAAGAATATTAGGGTCTACTTGCAAAACAAAAACAAAACAAAAACAAAAAAAACCCCACAAGATGCTACCTTACATATGAATTCATAAGCCATAGCTATTCTGTATGTAACTGAACATTCTAAAGTCATCATTACTTCTATAAAGTTACCCACTAGTCCACTCTCTTCTTAAACTGTATTTTCCCATAAATTGTTTTTTTAATAAATCCTTCTAAATGTGTCTCATGTTTAAAAAAAATTAAGTCAAGCCCTACAAGTACTAGTTGTGTTCTGAGTAAACTGGGTCAAATTCTTCAGCATGATGTGCAACACTGATATTTTATGGAATGTTGGCTGTTATGGAATTCTCACAATTGCTTAATTGTTCATTTGCCTCCTTTAATCTCCTTCTATTATTTTTACCTGGATCTCTATTTTTTTGTACAACAGTATTTTCCCCTTCTTCCTCTCAAACAGCACTGGAAAATAGCTCATGCGCTTATTTTTAAATTTTACTTCTTCTAAGATATCAAGTATAAACATTCAAATGGCCTTCTCCTCTGCAATGTTTTGTCATTATAAGCTCTTAAAACGTTGCCTGATTGACAAAGGAGCTCGTTTTAGAAATTCCCATGATCTGCTTAAATGTTATAAAAGTGGGTAATAGATTTCTTTCCTTGTCATATGAAGACAAGGTGACTCACATTTTAGAACTGTTCTTCTGAGTAACAGACATATTCTAAAATTCTTAATAGTAATCCCTAGCAGATGTTAAGAGCGTATGGTAACCACTCATACCAGCACAAAAAGAAATTTATTTAAAAAATATATAATCTGGCTTGGACGACAGAATTAACTGTGCTACTACGCTGTACTTAACACACCTTATCGCTCATCACATAATATTTACACAAGGGGTTATAAAGTCATGTCATCATTTGATGCGATTACTAGATCCTTTATTGGAATAGGTGAACTTTAATAGAATGTTTTCAGTACCATTTATGCAGAGTATAGTAAAACTATTTCAATGGTAAACAAAAATGCTTTTCAGTAACTTCTCACCCTATCTCCATCAACACAACTTTTGTCTAGAGGTAAATCAATCAGTATTTTGACCAGAGCGTCTTCATCTAGGTGATGGGCTAAATAACACCACCCTCCCCACAACCCTCCACCTCCATGTCCTGATCTGGGAAGCTGTGAATGAAACAGGCAAAAGGGCCTTCAAAGATGTGACGAAGGAAAGATCTTGAGATGGAGAAATCATCCTGGGTTATCTGTGAGGACCTTAAATACAATCCTCAGTGTCCTTAGAAGAGGCAGCTTGAGGAATATCTGACTTCAGTACAAAGAGGGACATGACGACAGAAACAAAGACTGGAGTGCTGAAGCCAGGAGCCGGGACTCAGAAATGTCAGTAGCCTCTAAAAGTAGAAGCTAGAATGGGATTCTCTCCTGGAACCTTCGAAAGAATCCCTACATGCACACCTTGATTTTAGCACCTTTAGGCTCATTTTGGACTTCTGATCTTCAGGACTATAAAAGGATATATTTGTGTAGCTTTGAACCATTACCTTTGTTAGGGCAGCCACAAGAAATTAAAACTATCTGTAGAAAGAAGATTCAAATAAATTACCTCCAAGACCCACGCATGATTTCAGAAAATTGTTGTGCACTGCTAGCTTTGTGGACTTTTATTTTTCAGAGGCATAACTTAAGAAAAGTCATTTTTCATTAGTTATTTAGGATGTACCATTCTTGGTTGTAATCAGTCTGTTGGGTAATAGCATATCATCACTGAGAGGCAGCAAAATTAGGGGAGAGATTTCTTTTAGTTTATTTTACCAATTTGAAGGAAAATGTTGTATTTTTAAAGGATTTCTAATAGCCAATTCAATTAGAAATTCAAAACACAAGAATCTCGCAGAAATCAGCTGCCAGATTTATTAATCTATCTGAAAATAAAAACACAAGCAAACAAAAAGAATAAAAACAGAACTTAAAAAAAAAAAAGAACTTGAGATACATTTCCCAAAAGAGTTTATAATGCAACGTTTGAACCTTTCTGTACTGGAAATATTCTTAATGTTAACAGGCCAATTACTCACTTTGTTTTGTGAGTCACTACCTTAAGAGAAAAATAGTTTGGCCTTAAATATTATATAATTAATACCAGTTCTTCCTTTGATCCATTAAGATAACTCATAGCCCAATCCTTCCCCAATGGGAAATTAGAACTAGATATTAAAAAGAAAAAAGAACAAGGAAAAAAAGAAAAGGAGAAAGAAAAAGAATCCTCAATACAATTTCATTTAGATGCTATTTTAAAGACCCACTTTTAATTTCTCCTTCAATTTCTCCAAATACGTTAATACTCTTTCCAATAAATCTTTAGCTGAATATTTTAAAATTTGTTTTTATTCTAAGTGCTGTAAATGGCCACATGAGCATAGTAGGGGGAAAGAAGTTCTCATTTTTAAGGCATACTTATTAACCCATAATGGGCCTAATGATATATAATGTATAGGCAGAACAATCATTGAAATCACAGGTTACATACATACAATGAAATTAAAATAGATCTTTTTGTAGGATTAAATGTGACTAGTATTGATCACTGAATATGGGTTTCCCAATAGCTGTTCAATTTAGATATATGAGCTGTGATCTGTGCCATTTTGGAAAATGGGTAGCCGAGAAATCATCTTTCAACAATCTTTCCTGTGTTCACCAAGAAATGCTTTTATAGGTTCATTTTGGCTTTGTGTTTTGGATTTTTTTTTTAACATTTCATTATAGACTCTTAAAAAATGCCGTTCCTCTGGGATATTGATGGATTGAACAAAATTCATGCTTTTTGTCTGAATGGTTCAGCAAGCTTTTCAAGGATATTATAACACCATTTACTTTGTTTTTTTCCAAGGTGAATGAAACAACATATTCTGCTTTCAATATTTTCTCCAAATGCCAAACAAAAACAAAACAAAAACCTTTGAAACTTTAAATCTTTAAATCTTCTTTCGAACAATCCAAACACATTTACACAAGTGTCCAAAACAAGATGATGAATATCAGTGCCAGCACTATGTCATACAGCAACTTCCTCAGATCTTTGACAGTTTGTAAATAATTTTCTATTTCACCAAAAGTTACAAAAGTTCCACAGTTTCCCTTAGCAAGCTGAAGCTTACTCTTCATTTGTCAATGTGCATAAAAGCTGCTTATAGCATAGCATGGCATAAGCTATTTTTTAAGCAATAAATGGTTTGAGTCATCTATTTTGTCCTGAAATGCTATCTGTAGTTAACTGCATTGCTTATAAATGGTCATAGTAAATTCAGCATGAAAGAGAATATTACAGAAAAGACAGCAGCAGAAGCATTAGCATTATCTAATATTTATATATGTTATCAACATAACACAGCAGTAAAAGGTTTAAATGCATATCAACGGGTACCATGTCTAAAAATTACTATAGTACCTATTTAGTGTATTGGATATTTTTCTTAAGGAGTGCTTGCTGTATCTAGAACAGCATAATATGTGATTTAGTACAGTTAATTCTTATCGATTAAATAATGTCTTTTTATGTACTGAAGGAAGTGAGATAGATATTTTTTGCTTCATTGTGATCCTGGATTTGACATTTAAATGAAGATCTCAAAGGACCATGACATATCATTATTTAACTGAAACGGGCTTCAAAATATTTAAACGACAGTATGATTTGTATCTAAACAGCAAGGTGGCACCAGATACATGTAATGCTACTGGCCTATGACTCAGTTTGGAGCCAGAGTCCAAAATTGTGCCCCTCATTTACCGTCAAGGTGATCACTCAACTTCAGAGAGAATTACCCATTTTATGGTTATCCTCTGTGAGTCCTATATAGAGCAAAACAAAACAAAAACAGCAAATGCAATCTCTAAATACCTTTTTACAACAGGTGCAAAACCAGTCATCTCTAACAATTAAACTGCCATTTACAGTAGGGTTTTTTTTGTTTTTTGTTTTTTGGTGTTTTTTTTTTTTGTTTTTTTTTTTTTTGTTTGTTTGTTTTTGTTTTTGTACATCTTGCAGAGACTCAGAAATGAGAGGGGAAAATGCCCAAGGCAAATGGTCTCCAAGTGGATATTTACACAATGTGAATTAACTGTACCATAGATACCCAAAGAAAATGAACGTTTTCTTATGTTGTTATGAAATCAAATAAACATGATATAGCTTCATCATACTTAAAACCTGTAGGACCCCATCCCAAGCCTAAGTAAAAAGTAATCCCCGTATTCCCCCACCCATTCACCCATTATCTTCCTGTTACACAGAATAAATGTTTAGATTACTCCCACCCACCCTCAAATAAAGTGCACAGTCCATGGCAGACCATAGAATAATGCAACAGGAAAGCCCCTTTTTGTGTATTATTATTTAAAAATAAAATACAAACAACAAAAATCAAAAATCGAAGAGCACTCAGAGATTCTCTGCATCCTGCAAAAAGAGGAAACGCTTGAGCAGGCCCTGCTTCACTGTCACTTGTGTTAATACACGTAGCCTTCATTGTAGGGATGGGGGTTGCAGCAGCCCCCTTCCGGCATGTAGGCCATGCCCTCGTCAAAGTGAGACAGAGGCACCGTGTCCTCTTCATTGATGTGACGTTCCATGTCTGTCTTCAGCAGTGGGCGCTGATTATCTGGAAAGGCCATGGAGAACAGGGCTTCTGGATCACACACAAATTTGTAGACATATCTCTCTCCAGCCACCTGATGAAAACACGGAAGAGAAAAACCCAGCCTTATGTACGGTGCAGGATGTTAACTGAACTTAGTGTGGCGATCATTTCATGATATATACAAGTAGTGAATCATTCTGTTTTACCCCTGAAACTGATGTAACACTATATGTCAATGGACCTCAAAAGAACTGCAATCTCTACCATCCCCAAATAGGAAAGAGCAGGGAAATAAAAGAATAAAAACTTGGTTTAATATACCAGAAAGGGTGCATAACCAAAAAAAAAAAAAAAAAAAAAGAAGGTCCTTACTTTGTAGAATAAATTACAGTCCAAAAGAGGGAAATGCAACCTTGAGTAATGATTGACTCTGAGTAATAATTACATTCATTCCAGGCACAGCTAGAAAGCTTAGCACTTTGCTTGTTTTAAATAAAAGGAAGCTTACATTGTTATTTGGGGGAGGGGTGGAAATCAATGATTTCATGCAGGCATCTCCCATCGAAATTTTTTTCCTTTGTTTTAAATGGTAATATCTTTATAAAATGACTGGATCTTTAAGGTGTAGTGTCTCCCTCTTAATATTACATTTTCTGAAATCGTAGAAAAACTAAACTTCTAAACCTTAAAAGAAAAATGTGTTGTGTTCCTAATAAGACTAGACTAGTGACTTGCTGATTCACAGTGAACTGGTTCTTTTTTCTTTTTCTTTTCTTCTTTTTTTTCTTTTTTTTGGCACTTGTGTATTCTGATGTAAAAGAAAAAGATGCATAGCCTTATTTAAATGAAAGATGGATCAAGAGGACAGCATTATCCTGGGTACATCACTTTTAAAAATGAAGGCAAGTTGCATTAGACAGAAGTTAAGGATGTGTGTAAAGTGTCAAATTGAAGTAAGAGGTGTAAAAAAGTGAAAGGAATTTAAAATATACAATGCATAGGGAGGAAATGAGAAAAAGAAATGTGACAGCTGCCTGAAATAAAGGAGAAGTAGCATAATTTGTAGGGAATGACATGTACCAAACTTAAATTTTGAAGAATAATGTTTCTCTAGGAAATTATAAACAGTAATGAAGTGAAACACATATGTACCCCCACCTCCATTAACAGGCAAAACTGAGGTTCTAAAAAAACCAGGAGTGGGTTGTGGGATAGAGGGTGGAGGGGGTGTGTGCATGAATACAGTTCTTTGCATTGACACTGACAGTACCTTTTTGTATGTGTGCAGAGATTAGTAGTTTTAGAAAGGTGAGAATTACTCAGTACCTCTGGGTTCCTATGTATCAAAAAGGCACTGCTATTTGCTTTGTGATGCAGGAGAAGAGTAAGTTCATGGTTTAGACACTATCTGTATGTTTGGAGAAAGCGAATCGACTACCAAAGAGCGCTAGTGTTCTGGACTCAAGATTTAGAACATTTTTTTTGTCCTGGATTTTGTTAGCTTGTAAAAGGAACCAATTTAGAGAATCCAAATAATCTGAATATTCTTAGGTATGAAAAGAGTGAACACTTCGTTTTTATAAATTTGGACATGTTTCTTAATCTGCTCTCAGTTTCCCCTTTCTTTTGTGAAATAGAGGTGGGAACGGCTCCTATGGAAAGCCTCTTATAAAATCAAGATGGAAGTTTCTAGTACATTGCATAGCAAACAGAGGAGCTGACATAAATTATTTTAGGCCCTTATAAGAAAGAAGCTAAGTTCATAAAGGTGGAATTGCCATAAATATATAAACAGGCAATATCAGAAACAAAGCTAAGATATGAAATCCTTGTGTTTTTTTTTTTCTTTATTCAAAGCATCTTGAGGAAAATAAATAAATAAATGGCCTGCATACCTCAAAGCATTCAATAACCTTCTTTGTTTTGTTTGGAGCTTCAGAAAAAGAGGTATTTGCTTTAGGCTACTGGTAGCTTTTTTTATCCAACCTGTTGCTATTGGTTATAATTAGAAATGATTTGATAAATCACCATGGGGAATTAAAATGTACAACATGCAATCAAGATTATAAAACCTCTTTAAGGAGACTGCCTTGACTCATTGCTTCCTGCTATTTTTCTTATGAAAAACATTTTTGGAGCTACCACTATATTTATCGGACTATGTTAGATGCCACAGAGTTTAGAACAAAGGCTGATAACTACCAAGGGAAATAATGTCTTTTATTAGTAGTAATACAATTACAATGTAGAAAATGCTGCACATTAAGTATACCCAAACTGCAAAGCTGAGATATACAGAACATGAATTTTATAGGAGATGAATTAGAGTTAAGTAAGGAAGTATCTTTTGAACTGTGCTTTGAAAGACTACACATTTAAATTATGTGTTAATTTTTAAAATCGTAGAAGTAACACAGAGAAACTAGAGGAAAACTAAAAACTACACATTAAACCAAAAGAAATGATTTATCATTATATCATCAAGAAATAACCACTGTTCAAATTTTTCCACATATTTGTCTAGGCATTTCTGTTTTGAAATAGAAGTGAACACATGTATGTACAGTCTAAAAGCCATACCCTACCCTTTCTTCTTTCACAATTACTGAAATAATCAGGATTTTTTTATATGTTTAGATCCATTTGATTATTTTTATTTTCTAAACTTTCCATTTTATTTTCCTTGACATACACCACATACATACATAATTTTAAGTTTATATGATCTGAAAAGAAACCAGAGTATCAGAATTTTAAGTTTCTAAACAAGTGTGGTCATATAAACATTTTTCCACTACACCCTGAAATATAAAATTCTATATCACACTTTTTTTTTTAAGGACAGCATAATTTTCCTGAGTGACTCTGTTAAAATTTACTTAACCATTAGACTGATACAGACGTTAGGTAAAAATCAGAGGGCAAGGCACTCTATAAAGAGGGGACCATATCGGTGAAGTAATGAGGGGGTCACAGGCGTATCAAATAGCAGCAAAGAGAATCACTGAACACATATGGGGAAAAAGAGTAAACATGTCTGTAAAAACTGTAAACAGCCTTCATTTATGTGCTGGCTACAAGGAGACCTCAATTTTGCATATTTCACCATTAAACACCCTATGCTTTCTCACACTGCACGGCAACACCCCAAAAGGTATGTCATAGAAACGACAGAATTTTGCTACCCTCTACTAGCTGATAAACAGTTGCAAACAATTTCTTTTGGCAATTACATCCCAACAGGGAAATATGTGAGGAGCAACACTATTTTAATCTGTATTTTAGTACCTATGCCATAATTTGATTATTTGATAGTATCTTGTCTTATCAATCTATTAAAATAAGAGGTAAACACACGGTGTATGTGATCATCGGATAAATAAACAGGCACATGGAATGGTGATATTAGTAATAAGAATCACGTTTGAACACCTTGAGAATAATTAAGACCTGGCATGACATCCTGGAGATACCCTGTCAAACGCTATGTCTAAAAGCTGAGGTGTAACTAGAGACCTTCTCCTTTTAACTCTCTGTGAATGCTCTCTTTAATAAGAGACTTAATGGTCAAGACACAGAAGCCAAATGTGTCTCAGCTCCCACTGGTTTCAGGGTGTGAGTGGTATTCAGAGCTACCTTTCGCTGAAGACTTCTATTGTGCCAGGTACCACGCAACGGTCTCGGGTACCTTATTTCATTTAATCATCAGAACAACTTCAGGAAGTAAAAACACCACCATTTAGCAGAAGAACCTGTTCAAAAAGGTGACCCGCTGAGAAGTCAGCATGTAAACCCGACTGCATTCTCTCTTTCGCTGTGCACCACTACCCAGGACTGGGGAGCACCTGCTGCACCAGCCCACGTGACGTGCTGGGACTAGGGACTTGGTGAGGAAAATGAAAGGGTCTCGCTGCAGGTGGGAAGGGCAGGTGAGAGGAAGAGAGGAATAAAAAAAGACCCTATGGTTGAGATGGAGAACACAGGGGAGCAGGTAGTAATAGATTATATATCTTGAAGGCGAGATTCGGGGAAATAGGAAATGAGAAATGGATTCAGCCTTATCTTTCAAGGATCTTGGGCACTCTAACTTCTGAGCTGGTGAACTCCAGAGCACCAATTCCCTTTGGTCTAAAAACTCAGTGATGCTGTTCCCTCTGTTCCAGTATGTTACATGTAGCAAATGGTTGAGTTTTCTTGGCGTAAATAAAGTGGTATAAAAAATATGCCACAGTGCAGAATATATACCTATGTTTGTGTCACCCAAATGAACAAAGGACGCATAATAAGACAGCAATGTTCACAAAGGATAAATCATAAACTTGGTTCACAGTCTACACAACTGGAATGAATACACATGCAAGGCTGAAAGATATAATAATCACAAGTATTCAATGTTTTATCTTTATTCATCAGTTCATTTCCTTCTTCAAAAATTTTACAATCTCTTCTGCATGCACTTTGCTTGTTTTATCTTACTCTTTTTTTTAAAGCCACTTTCAAATACTAAGAGAAACTCACTTGAAATGAAATAAAATATATTTAACTTCATTCACCAATGAAATAGTATCAATACTTATTTTTAATAAATGGTTTAGGATTCTAAGCTGTCACATGCTGAAACCAGGCAAGATCTCAGACAAGAAGAGAAGATTTTTCAGGACAAGAAATTCTCTGAATGTTTCTTAAGGATAAGAACAAGGAGGGAAAAAGTAAGCATTCAGTTTGTATTGGAAACTATAAACAAAAGCATTTCCAAATTATATAATTGTGGGGAATGTAGTGGACTACCGAAAACTTCTGGGAAGACATACGTGAATATTAGTACTGAAACAACATTTTTTAGCAAATACGGTAAAGCTGGGACTGCCAGAAAGCCTACTAGTTTCTATATGATATTATTACACTAGTCTCTAATGCCCAGGAATTTATAAATAGAAAGGCTTGTAATACCAAAACCAAGAGCTAAGCATATGTTAAAATGAGTGAAAACCTTGCTTCAGCAATGCAATGATATGTGGCTTTTAAAGTACGACATGCAGATCAATGTGCAACATTTCAATGAATTTTAATGCTGTTTTAGTGCTCACCTTTTGCATGATTCCTTTCTCATAATAATAGCGAAGCGAACGGCTTAGTTTATCATAGTTCATAGCTGGCCTGTTTTTCTGAATGCCCCAACGCCGGGCCACCTGCCACCAAAACAGAATGACATTGTAGTGTTAAGTACTGCCTTATCAAGATATTTCATAAAACACTAGTGAATTAATCAATTACTTCCAAACCTTCCAAAACACAACCAAATTAAAGACCTAAGTAAAGAGGCAAAATCATGATCTGAATTTTCCTGTGTCCTGGTTTGCTTTTAAACCAGGCGTGCAGCGCAGTGATCATTCTGAAACTTCACAATAGAATTCTTTGTCACTATTGTTTTGGATACAAAATTAAATGGAAATAAGGGGATGTGTTTACAATGGGAACGAACAGGCTGCAATTCACCAAGATGAGGCAAGTTTCCCATCCTGAGATATATGGCCTGTTTTTTCCCTCTTAGTTTTTCAGATAAAACCCATACATCAAGAACAGCTTAGTGATCTCTTTGTAAAGGTATTTTTCGAGGTTATGATAAACTAAAGGAAAAAATACCCTGTTTGATACTAAATAAAAAAAGTGAACAAGTGGCATTTTATGTGGAGCAGAGGAAACACTATACAAATTCATAATCTGAACTGCAAATAATTTTTATTGCCTGAAGCAGCATCAGAATAAAACTGTAACCAATACTAAACTGGCAAATTAGGCATTCACTTAGACAACAGTAATTGCATACTAAAAATAAGAAGGAAGTGGAAAAGGTCACCATGTACACAAGTCCACAAACAAAAATCTCTAAAGCAGAATGTCCACTTTGTTGTTTAGTGAAAAATCTCAGAACTTTTTATAATGTGGCTTTGGAGGAGCAACTTATGTGGCAGAGGAGAGGTTTTCAAGAAAAGCCCCTTCTTCAATGTATATGCCTCCCCCGCGTCACCACCGCCTTGGGCTGGCTGACGCATTATACTGAAGAGTGTAGCCTGCTTTTTCTGACCCAGCTACAACCATGTTCTCGTTAATTTCCATATTTTATTAGTCTGAGCAGATACTGCAGCTGTCATGCATACCTAGGCGACCCCAAGAGAGCATTAGCTAATAGAGTTAGTGTTTTCCTATATTTCTATGAAATTCCAAGTTGTTGCTGGGTCCCATACACTAAAATAGAATGCTTTTCAGAGAGATCATGTCTTTCTCCATTTTATTAGCAATAGGCTTTCCTCAGGGTTTGTTTTTTTTTTTCCTTCCTTTTAAAAATACTGATCCTTGCTATCTTCTACCTCCTTAATTTGTATTCCCTAAATAAACATACGATGTAATTTAGCCACAAGCATCCCTCTACTTTTTTAAGAGCAGAGAAATGTGATGCAACAGGGACATGATGACATATCCAAGTGGTCATCACAGCAGGTACATCTTAATTTTCCAAAGATCAACTTTATTTTAATGCAAGTGTTCTAAGCAGTAGTGAAATGGGAGGGTGGCAGTAAGAAATGAAAGCAATGCTTTCTAAATAAAATTATTTCTAAATAATTTATTGTCAAGTTGGCTAACATACAGTGTATACAGTGTGCTCTTGGTTTTGGGGGTAGATTCCCATGATTCATCACTTACATACAACACCCAGTGCTCATCCCAACAAGTGCTCTCCTCAGTGCCCATCCCCCACTTTCCACTCTCCCGCACCCTCCCATCAACCCTCAGTTTGTTCTCTGTATTTAAGAGTGTCTTATTGTTTGACTCTCTCCCTGTTTGTAACTATGTGAAAATAAAGTATTAATATTTCCTTAAATTAAACAACCACCTCTGAATAGTTTTTCATTTACAAATGCTTCTCATGAAGAAACTCACCAGGATGTCCCTAGAAAGTAAAAAACTTGCAACCAACTTTAAGACAACACAGTGGAAGTCTCTAGGGAGAGAAAGATGATTTTTTTGATACCATAAGCAGAGTCTGATTTTGAGGATGCCTGGTAATTCTCAGCACAAGTGGGTATTAGTAGGTATTTTAAAACAGTAAAATTTATTCTTAGAGATGTTTTCTTAAAATTTTGTGATGTTTATTCATTTTTGAGAGACAGAGAGAGAGAGGGCATGAGCAGAAGAAAGGCAGAGAGAGAAGGAGACAGAAGCAGGCTCCACGCAGACCCACAAACCATGAGATTGTGACCTGAGCCAAAGTCAGATGCTTAACCGACTGAGCCACCCAGGTGCCCCGATTCTTAGAGATGTTTTAACTGACTCAGTGTCACATTCATCAAGAGAAGGGCCACATACCAATATGCCTATGAGACGCAGATGAGTTATGCAAGATGAACAAGTTCTAGAGATCTACTCTACCACGGGGTGCCCACAGTTAACAGTACTATATTTTAGTCACAGGTAGAAGGAAATAACTGTTCGATGTAAATTCCTATCGCACGTACTCAGTTCTCCGATGAACCAACTCTTCAGTGATTATTAACATGTTCGAGGAGGTGAACAGCACACACTTCCATCACGTTAAAGGGCTTTCAAGTTACTTTACATTAAGTGTTTCTAGTCTCAATTTGTTAGTGCTTCACATTTTTACAGTTCTTTAGCTTACATCATTTAAGTACATCTACATAAAAATGAATTTCGTTTGAAAGCCAAAGTAAGCATGAGACACACTACGGAAATTCAAACACCTAAACATTTAGCCCATACTAGACAATGGATATTTTCAAATTCTGAAATTTGTATGTGTGTTTGGTGTAGGGCAATGGAGATGCAAAGCTAACCCGGCAAGCACGAGTTATAATCTGAAGTAGATTTATAATTATGCTAACCAGCTCCTGTTATTTCAAACTTCTTTTAATACATATTTGAATCAGATAATCTCTTAAATAAGAAAGGTAACTTATCTTCTGGATATCAAACTACGACATGTTATCTGATTATAAATGAATACCTGCTTTCAAAGGGCAGAAAATTTAAGATGCATAGGCCCATTATCCTAGGTTGTAGATATTTGGTCTATGAGAAACTAATCACTTGGGTTCAAAAAAAGCTGGATATCTTACGAAATTTTTCAATCTTTCTGAGGTGTTTAAACCCTACAGCCAAAATGATCAGTCATAGGCATGTTAACTGAAAGTCTTCCATTGCTTTCTTGGCTAATATAAACCAAAGTCAACTTCAAAAGTAGCAGAGAAAGCACCTTTAATAAGACACAAGCATTTCATACAAAAGTCACCTTTCTATAGAGGTCCAAAATGCAATTGGTGGGTTATGCCATAATAATTATAGTAGCTTTAAGTCTGAAACTAGACCTGGGGAGAATAAAACTTGAACTGAGACGTTTTTCCGGAAAACATTCCATTTGTCTGTGCACGGGGGCGACAGTAAGAAAGGTGAACAGGTAGTTGAAAGTGTGTTCCATTTATCCATATTATCTCTCTAGAATTCTCTTACTTTGGCAATTTCTTAGGTATTACGGTGACACTTTGTACTTAATCCCTACTTTCTCATGGGGTGTACACAGTCCGGCTGCCTAGAATAGGTATCCCCAAAAATCAAAGAGAAGCAATGTCCCTCCTAGGCCCGCATCTCTGAAGGAGTGAGCACTTCCTACTGCAGCTCTTGTGGGCCTTTACCCCCCCCACGGCAATTTCTCCCCTGCTCCCTCTGGCACATGACTTTGGTTTCTCAATGTCCCTCTCTGACACCTTGACAAAATTAAGATTATCCAAATAACAAATGCTAATACTCAAGAACAATCCCTTCATGTGCAAAATTAGTTGAACTTCAGATACACCCTCTCCTCCTCAAAAATCATCAAACATCCCCAATGTAGATGCTCTCTTAGAGACCTTCGCAAGCACTGCATTCTTGAATCAAGTCTTAGGCCAACGATGCTCTGGCTAGTTTTCTTCATCAATTCCACAGGATGGTATTCAACTGGAAAAAGTGTGCAACATATTCATTTCTTAGTTTAAATGGATACATTTTTTTCTTTTGCCCACCTTCTAATTTAGAAGGTTTCCCTAAAGTTTTAAAAGTAAAAACAAACAAACAAACAAACAAAAACGTTTTTGGCACACTGATCGAATATATGTTTCTTCAATATTATAATATATCTGGTTTTCCAAACAAAAATCTGTTAAACCCACCTCTTCGGGCTCAATCAGTTTAAATTCCATGCCTCGCCCAGTCCACGCAATGAAATGAGAATTTGAAGGGTCATCCAGAAGAGCTACCAAAAACTGCCAGAGCTGAAGTGACCCCCGCCGCTGGTACGTGGGGCCTTCCCGATACATGCCTGGCTCCTGTTTGATGTCTCCTAAATTAAAAAGGTTTTAAGTTTTGATTATTAGCAATATTATGACATTTATATAAATATTTACATTAAGTCAATCGCTAAAATGATTAAAACACAACCACTTTTGGATGTCTGTGAAATGTAATGTCATTGCTAAACAGGGCTTTAAAACAATTAAAGGATTTGAAGTAAAGCGAGAATCTGTACAAACTCACAACTATATATAACATATAAGGGTCAAAATAAATGCACACAGGTGCAGAATAAATCCACGGATGTCATTTACTTATAACATTTTTGTATAACCATTCTTTTGTTTTCATTCATTTCTTTCAAAACCATACCGTCTAATCACACTTCTTTTTGCTTTTAATGCTAATGACATTATTCACTGCTCTAAGCAACACTGAAGAGGGAGTAATCAATTTTAAGCTCTGGGCACTTTATTTGTACAAATTAAATTCTGCAAACTATAATGTGTAATATCTCATTGACCTGCACATTACAAACTATTGCAAATTTTAATGCAAATATTTCAAAGCAAATTTAATAGTATCGGTTAAACGCTGGGTTAAGTAATCTGTACATTATATAAATTAGGAAAATCTCATAGGGAAATCAGAGCATATTGGATTATCATCATACCATCCTTTTCCACACCTTCATACGGGCACTACCACTTTCTTAGCTGGCAGCAAATAAAAATTTCTTTGTTTTTCTTCATCTCTTGCTTGCATTTCACTCATGTGAGTTTAGCTTACTAGTCTTTTTCTAAAAGTGCAATCTGAAAACATACATACTGGAGCTTTCTGTAAATCTATATTTTTAATCAAGAAAGGTTGGTTTGGGGGCGCCTGGGTGGCGCAGTCGGTTAAGCGTCCGACTTCAGCTCAGGTCACGATCTTGCGGTCTGTGAGTTCGAGCCCCGCGTCAGGCTCTGGGCTGATGGCTCAGAGACTGGAGCCTGCTTCCGATTCTGTGTCTCCTTCTCTCTCTGCCCCTCCCCCCTTCATGCTCTGTCTCTCTCTGTCTCAAAAATAAATAAACGTTAAAAAAAATTAAAAAAAAAAAAAGAAAGGTTGCTTTGTGTTACATTTATTTGTTATTTATACATAGTGTAAAAACCTATTAAGTACATTACAGCAATATGGGTGTTAGTACCACAATTTTTCTGGCATAAATCTGGTCAGTTATCTTGCTTTTACCAACCAACCAAACAAAAAATTCAGTCATAACTCCTGATTATTTATATCTACCTCCAGGCACCTACCCCTAAAATATGTGGAACTGGTCACAATGGGGAACGAATGTCTAGGGCCCTACGGACATATCATTGTTAATGCACAACTTTCTCTTCTCCACGATAGAAGCAATTCAGACAGAATATACTGAAGCTAATCTATTCACAGTTAGTGTGAATTATAAAGCAGGCGAAGTCAGAAGCTTCTTAAAACTTTCCTTTGGTTAGTAGACAGCAACACACATCTTAAAATAATCACGAAAAGAGCAACACTTTAAAAACCATAACCAAAATAAAATTATTCAGTCAATAGCTGCTAAAAATCATTATGTCATTTTGGTCTAAGCTAGATAATACAGAAGTGTCTCTTCATATTGATTTCAATGACAGTTTTATTTATCTCAGTTTTTCCTTCTGAGACTCACAAATTTTTTCATGGGGGTAACTGAGCAATTATACAGAGTGAAACCCTGTCAAATTTTATAATCTCTAGGTTGTTTCTGCCTATAAATGTGACCGGCCTTGTCGATGAAAAAAAATAACAACCCTTTGTTTTTCTATTCTTTTGCTGTCTATTCCTTACCAAAAAAAAGTAATAAATATTATTTTCCAAAAAAGCCTTTCTTAGTACAAAATTGAGAATATTTAAAAGTCAAAGGGAATGAATAATCAAAATAGACATTCATGTGATTTAGGCTTCTTAGATTATGTCGTAATCCTATTGATAGTTTTGAGCTATTTTTTCTTCCTTATATGCCCATGCTGATAATCAAGATTTTTAAAAATGTTAAGCTCACTAAGAATGAAGCAAAGAAAGAAAGAAAGAAAGAAGAAAAAAACCTGATGAAGGTCATTCCAAAAAGTAAAGGCGTTATGCTCTGTCTGAAGAAAAAAGGTTGTATTTTAAGAATTGTGACACTCCACACCTATCACACTGCTGAACTTCGAAGCTTAAAACCAGTATCTATTTAGAATAAGGCCAAAAAAGTGACCCCTACTGGAGCTTAACCCTGTGACCTTCAATGAATTTAGCAATTTAAAGCAAGATTAAGGAAAAAGATCTTCCCAAAATTATCATTCCTTCTGCGAAGGACCAGAGTAGCAAAAACCTCAGGAACAGAGTAGTCTTCAAGCAACTAATTAGAGATGTAGAAGCAATCTGAGCATGCACTTTGCTGTTTAAATAACAACAATTAAAAACTTATGAGTGCTACCAAGTCATTACAGCCATGATCCCCAAAGTTTGTGCAATCAGCTAATCAGAGGGTCCCTGCTCATTTCCTGTTAAACAATCAAAGCAGGAAATATGGAGCCCACTCTGAAGAACCACTAAACCAATGAACTGTTCACTTTATACCCAAGCGTCCACGTAGATGCTGACTTCTGCCACCTTTGTTGAGAAAGAAGAAATTCTATTTAACTTGACACTCTTTTCTAAAATCTGGAACCTTTTCACTGCAATCGAGAGTGATATTAAAAAGGTAATGCTTTCCTGACTCCATTTTAAGCAATTACAAAATAATGGCACATTAGGAATGAACATCTTCCCGAGGGGGGGTGGGGGGGAGAACAAAAAGGACTAACAATCACTAACTAAATGGGCAGCTATGTTGTTCCTGTGCTCCATAATGCATCTTTTCATGAACAATAAAAGGAAGAAGACTGCATTAGTCATCTGCGTATCCACAGTAGCATGCTTTCTGTTCTGCTTTGTTAATTATGGGATCAGCTTTCAATAAATCTCGAACAACAAGCTGCATGTGCTCAGCAGGGCAATGGAAAGACCCCTCTTACTGGACACAAAGCTCAGCAAGAATGATACTCTGGTTATAACTCTCAAAATGAGATCTCTCCTAGGACAAAAGCAAAAAGCTTCCGAATAAGGAAAGGAAGAGAGAATTTATAAAAGGTAAAGTTTAGCAAGAGTTGAATACATCACAAATGATGTGCATAGAAATCTTTAAGTAAAGATGTCACCTTCTTTCAGGAGAATTGAGGGTGAACTCTCCACTCCCTCTTAGAAAAATTCAAACTTGAAGCACAATGAAAAACCTACCATCAAATTTCTCTGGGACAACACAGGTGTCATCATAAAACTGCCTGGGGCCCTTTTCAAACATACAGCCTGTGGGGAGAAAGAGGATACATTTATTCATGATAGAAATGAAATTCACAAGCAATTTAAAATAGAGCCATTAACACAAAAACTGGGGTAGAAAAGGGCTCTGCCATTTTTCAGCTCTGTGACCTTAGATACACTATTTAGCCTCTGTGTCTCTGTCTCCTCACCTATAAAATGGGCGTGATACTAAATCACCTATCTTAAAGGGGTGTTGTCAGGATAAGAATTTAATATACACAAGTTTGGAATAGTACCTAGCACAGTGATATATGACACACATTTATATCATTACTAACCCAAGCACAGAGCAGGTAAACACTGGCAAACTTAGAAATTACAATCTCCTTTTTCATTCTCTTCCAAGTTTTGTTATTCATGAGACAAGAAGGAAATCAAGATGAATTACTTATATTTACCTCACGGGGTTATCCTGATAAACTGAAACACATTCAGTCTACCCCTTACTTCCTGGGAGAAATATTTAGCTAGGCTAACCTTCTCATATTTTCATCTCCAACAGCCAAGACAGTTTAATTCTATGTTTAATATTGCTTTTTCCTATTACAAAACTAAGTCCACAGGAAAAAAAAATAGATCAACAGCTTTAACGGTCATTTTCTCCCCCATGTCATTGACTGTGACCTTCAGTGAATTCTCGTTGTCTTTGATCGCCAGTAAGAAATTTCATACAATTTCATCACAGTTTTTTTTCTCAAATGTATTGGTCTCTACCGTGAGTACATAACATTAACAACAGTAGTGACACTAATTACATCGCATTCCTTAAATATTTTTGATTTACCAGCTCATTATACTCTTCTTTAAATACAACGATTTACTTCTATCAGTCTCACTTACACAAAACAACCAATATTAGACCTAATGTAAACGCATGCATCTATATCATCTTACTGAGGACAAAGAGCATTACGATAAGAACCACACACATAGAAATACTTCAGTAGGGAATGTATCCAGAGATCTTTTTTATTCACTAATTTGCAGGTATCAAAGTCTGTTAGATCAAAGCTTTCCCACCATGTTTACCATGAACACACCCATAATAAAAGTTCCTTCTGTAGGCCTCTTATGTGAAATTCCATTCTTAACTATTATTTGTCTGAAAATGAAAATCCAGTTTATTTAAAGGCAAATATATTTATATCTCCTGTCTTTTATTTCAAAACAGAGACTTAAATTTGTAAAGAAAAACTGACATTCCTCGAAGATACATTTCAACAGAGAGTAGGAAGATAGGCTAATCTATAAAGCACATGTTCTATTTTAAAAGAATGTGGTTGTTGCGGGGGGGGGGGGTGCAGAAAGAACACAGAAGTCCACTTTTCAGCTGTTTACATGCACATGACTCAGGTTAACAACCAAATTCAAGATAACATGACCCGAAACATCTTCCTTTTACTTTAAAAAGATAAAGTTTTAAAATAGTGCTTTAGGGAACATAAGTGATTTCCCCCATAAAATAGAATGAATAATCAAATGATTGCATCTTTGGCACATCTGATTTTGACAGGATTTACAAGGAACTTCAATAATAGAAAACTTAACTTCTGCTCTGCTGGGATGAGCCAGGAAGCCTTCTTGCCTCATATAGATGGAGTGGCAGCTAGGCACTTCTGAAAGAAGAAACAACACCGGTCAAAGAGAAGTCTGGAGCTGAAAATGTGTGGTTACCAGTGAACAGAGTGCAGAGAGGAAAATAACCGAAACTGACATGAGTCTCCACGAGAAGCGCTTGTCAACACGTGGTTAACATTTCAGGCAGGGCCCACACAAGAAATGGTGAACACGGACTCTCTTCGACAGGCATGTGAATTCACAGCTTTACCCACATTTGCGGAAGAGTGGTTCTCTTGCAATCCCACATGAATAGGAGAGTAGCCTTGAAACAAATGGTGTTAATGAGTTAAGATACGTTTGGGGGGCATTTATGAGATATATCTGTATATCCCGTGGTATTTAGAGGAAAGATCAACAACAGACTCATTCATAGTTTATTTCATGAACACTGGTAGAAATTATTAACAAAACACCAAATTTGCTACATCTCTTAAAATTAGTCTAGCCTTTCAAGGAGATTGCTATTTTCAGCCCCAAATAAAAGTATCACTAACTTTTTCTTTTGTTAAGCACACAGGTCACACTCCAAACCAATGAGACTAGAGAACAGAAATCCCACAATTTCGTAGCAAATACCACTATCACCCTAGGAGTGAGGCCTTGCCTATCTGACCAAGTTAACTCATCACTGAAAAAATACAAAAAAATAAACTTGGTTAATGGTTAAACTTGAGTCCTAGTGATGGCTGTTTATTAGGTTAGGGAGGGGGAAAAGGAAAAAAAAATATGGATTAGGAGACAAAAGATTAAAATTCAAGTGCTTTATTTACCACTAGCAAAGCTACATGACTTTAGAAAAACCATTCTGTGTCCAAGTTTATATAAAATAAAGGTCGGGTCAGATGTTATCTACAATCTACTACAGGCTCAAGTTCTTTGATTCTGAAAAAAGAAGTTCACTCACTTGATCAGAGGTTGATGTCTGGTGAAGCCAATGAAGTTATAGCTTCAGGAAGGATCCTCCACTTACAGGAGTCCCTCCTGAGGTCCTGCCCCTAACTTTGTATATGCCATTTCATTTTCTTTTTCTTTCAGAAGATTCCACAAAGTTTATGTTTTAGGTCCCACAAACCTGGACCAAAGCCTATATATAACATATACAGATTCTATAGGAGTGTATAAATATATGTGACTAAACTAATTCTATCTTCTGTATGTATACTCAAGTCTTTGAAACTCTGAACACATATAAACTTACAAAACACACGACAAATGTGTTATTTAAGAGCGTGTCCCCCCATTCCACCACTCATAGTAAGTACATGATTTCTGAACGTGTAATAAAGATCACTTAAAAGAATTGGGATTTAAAGACCCTCATCTCTTCTTAACTACCCATCCATAGAATTTAATGTTATAATAGATAATCAGCAGCATTTACTTGGCCTAGAGGTCATTCTTTCTCAGTCTGGAATGTTCCATTTTTAAAGTGTATACAATTAAAAAAAAAAAAAAACAAAAAAAAAACAAAAATTGCCTGGTAATTAATGTCAACCAAAATATCAGATATTTTTTCACAGAAAAAAGTTGATGTGGTTTTAGTCAAAAATATTTTTTTAAGTTTCATTTACTCAGAGAGAGGGAGAGAAAGCATACGAGCAAGGGAGGGGTGGAGAGAGACAAGAGAGACAGATTGAGAGAGAGAGAGAGAGAGAGAGAGAGAGAGAATCCCAAGCAGGCTCTGCACTGTCAGAATGGAGCCTGACTCAGGGCTCAAACTCACAAAGCCCGAGATCATGACCTGGGCTGAAACCAAGAGTCAGATGCTTAAGTGACTGAGCCACACAGGTGCCCCTAGTCAAATATATCTCAATAGCAATTCATTAGAGCAATAACATTTAAAAGTATGTAGAAATCAACAGCTTTTGAGTTGAAAACAGTATAAAACTCATTATCAAACATTTTAGTATACCATGCCTTCTTTACATGACACATTATCTAGTATAGAATTCTGACCGTACAAAAGACAGAGTTAATCTTGTTTCTTGATATCAGGAGATTTATCATGGGGTTGCAGAGTGATTGAACGTCTGGGTTACCAAATAGTTAGCAATCCATTTTATCCATACTTTTTAACCAGTGGTATTTCAGATTAATTTTTAACGTTATTTTGATTTATTGCCAGGCATAGGACCCTTGAAGCAGCTGGGCCTAGAAGGGACAGTGTTAATGACTCTGCCATCAGCTCAGCAGCTGTTTAGAGGTAAGAATTTTGTTGTACCAATGTTGACACCCTGCCACAAAATACTTTTCCTGACTGCTGGCCAGCTGGAGTATGGCTGTAAAAACAGCTGGCTGGCTCTGAAGCTAGAGGAAAATATATAGATTAAACTCTATTATATATAAGTGTGACTAAATGTAGTCTTTCCTCCCAAGAGGGGAAGAAGGAGAGGAGGAGAGGAAATGCAAGTACTTATAAGAAACCCACTATTCAAAGTTGAAGGAACATCTTATAAAACAAAATAACATAATACAAAACAAGCATGATCTTGGACATTTGACATCAAAGAAAGAATTTGATCATTTCACTAACTTTCATGTATCTATTGACCTTGCTGATTTGTTATTTCTTGTACTAATTCTGTAATATTTTTCATAAATTCTGTTTATTAATCTGTGGCATTCAAAGTATACTAATTTAAAACCCATAATAAATTAATAATTTCTAATAAGGCTAAAGCCAGGACCTCCATTACAGTTCCAGAGGCGAAAATTATGATCGAGGTTCTAAGAAAAACAAGGAACGGCAGCTTAGAAAAAAACATACATATGTAAGAATATACGTGTGTTTTTCCCACTCTTAATACTATTTATTATACTCCAGAGTAAATAAAATTAACATCTAGCTCTTGAAATTGAGATGCCAGCTAACAGTGTTTAAATCCAGTCTATCCTTAAAATCAGTATCCTTTATACAGTCCAGAGAAGCCTGAAAAAATATAGCTAAGAGGAGTTTATTCCCCTAAAGTAACTAAAGTCATGTTATCCTAAAGTGGTATCAGTTAATTTATGACTATCAGAGTGGGTCAGACTCTAATCAAATTGTAGAAACATTTCCAAAGTGATTATTCAATCAAATGACTAACATGGTTAATTAGGAGCCATAAACATTGCTCTGAAGTTCATCAAAGTAATGACTTGCCCAGAAAAATTACTGCTAATTAAATTGCCTGCTGCTTTCATTTCTACCTTATCTAATAAAAAATCCAACCAATGAAGTTTGGCATTACATTTTAACTTCTGCTAAATGCTCAACCAAGATCCAAAGTAGCTAAGCGGTGACTTCAAAGGCAAATGTTTTGTGGCAGGGAATGGAGGCATTGCATACGTATACACTCATGTTTTTTCATAGGATAAAGCTTACAAAATTCAGCAGCGATCATAAAATGTAGTTTAACCCATGCACAAACGTTACTATGATAGCGTATTTGTGCTGTTCTATTATGTGTCCATAGGTTATAATTTTAGGCTCAGGAGACCAGCACGGATTACAAATGTGCATCTTGTCTTCTAATAGACCTGGTTTTGAACCTCGGTTCTGAGATTTTGTGGGACTACGACATTTTGTTAGTTATTTCACAGCTCAAACACTCAACTTCCACATCTGTAAAATGGGAATTATAAGCGACACCCTTCAAAGGGTTCTTGGGAGGACCATATGTGCAACATTTCACTTAGTGCCAACAGGGAGGATTCAGGATATGGTGCTTACCATTGAAAACAGAAACTATTTTTAAGTGACCCTCACAAGTGTTTAAAGTGAGTGAACCACAGCACTTAAAATTAAAAATGATTACATAGTGAAATTATTCTTGCATCTTAAATGGCTATTCTTAACACAGTTACCTGAGAAGATTGATTTGTTGCTTATTCGTATACTTATTCAGTGATATTCTTCACAAATCTATAAACCCATGATATTTAAAATACACCGATTTAAAGTTCATTACAAACTCATGACTTCTCAGGTTGAAGTGAGAAGCTCCATTACATTTTCAAAATATTCGGAGGTATCTCTTTTGAGCTACTTTCTACAGTATTATGCCCTAATATTTGCTGCTGTGTGACTGGTTTAAAAAGTCTTAAATTTAATCTGTAAATTGAATTATGTAAACTTCATTTAACACAAAGGATTTTGTATTATTTTGAAACCAATGGATCAAAGAGCACTAGGACATGACCATAGTACGGGCCCCGCCAGCTTGCAGAAACTATAGTGGCTGTAATTTGTCACAGATGAGCTCGGGGGAGGGTGATCAGTATGCTACAAAAATTCAAAGCACCAAAGCACAGTTGTCCTTTTAATGCACTAGTTAACGTAGGGGCAGTTAGGAAAAACAGTAAACACAGACCCCAAACTATCCGATTTTCTTAGTGTTCACCTCTAGTAACACTGTTAAAATTGCCTTTAAGATATGCAGGTTTCTTAAGAACAAATGAACAAGTTGGCTTTTCTCTCTCTTGCATTTCCAAGCCACAGTGGGAAACACAGCACTGATTTGGGGAGCTTTACCAAAAGCCGGACCACAAAGTGGAGTTTTGAATTTGTGCACAGGGCATAGCTACACCCTGCTCCGATTTGTGTGTTTGCATACTGCTGCCCAGGGGTACAAAAGGAAGAATCCCCTCAGGACACGGTTTGCCTAAACCTTCTAGGAGCTGTATGAGGCCAGATCAGAGACAAATATTTGCCAAGACCATCTGAGATATCCATACACTTTGCTGAAATTGTTTGTTATCAAATAGTGCGCAAACCTGAAAATTCTTGATACTATAAACTTTGAGCAAGGAGTAAGAAACGCCTCTCTTTCCCTGGAGGTTTTTACTTAAATTCGTGTGGCAATCATCAGTGTGATAACTTAAGCACTCAAGTCTCTGAGAGTAAATAAGAAACCCCTGTGAAATAGGAATAAGTTTGATGTATTTTAATGTGATGTTGCTTTCACATGAGTGTGCAATGGAAAAAGATGGATTTTTTATACACTTGACTAACTCCTTGGGGAAGTGATTTGACAAAATCAAGTCTACCTAAACGTGTCTGTTAAACACTGATGATGGCGGAAAACCTGGCGCATTAAAGTCCAGGGATGAAATATGTGTGCAGACATACATCTGAAATCAGCAGGTACTTAGTGAATGAAAACTATGTGTGCATGTGTGGGTCATTCTAGGCATACACAGGAGTTTAAACAAGCTTTTCAAAAACACATGTAACTATTACCTAAAGAAATAGAGAGGTGTTGCAAGAACTAAAGACATTAATCTCCTTCAAGAAAGATGAGCACTATGAGGTATCTTGCCAAAGTTTTATCTGTCTTGAACTTCATGTTTTACTGTTTTGTTTGTTTCTCCCCATTTCCTGGCACAGTGTTTAAAATCCAAAGATTTTCTAGAGTGCAGGAATAACAGGAGCTTTATGAAGATGTATTTAAATGCAAATGCATTCACATATACCCTAGTCTAGCATCCTTTTACTATGCATTTCTACTTGCCCTATGAATAGATTTCATGTAGCTAATTGAGAAAATTATGTTTTATAAAGTTTTCTGCAAAGGATGCTAAGGGGAATGAATTTTTTACACTCATATGATCTCTCTATGATAGAACAAATCTAAAAGAATTAACTCTAAAATAAGACTCAGGATGAGTACATCTGAATTCACTTGAGAGAGAAGGCAAGTGGGATGGCAAAAAAAAAAATGAAGTTTTATAAGACCTATTTGTCGTCAGTCACAAAAGCTCTACGTGAATGTAACACCTTAGGTTGGTGAACCTCATATAAAAAAGGCAAAAAAGTTGGAGTTGGCTCAAATCTGGGGAAGACAGTGATGAATTTAGTATGACCTCATTCACACTTAAATGGGATCTTTTTCATTGGGATTTTGAGTAAACTGTTAATAACATAAAATCTGTAGAGATATTCTCTTCCACCACAGCCTGGAAATACAGAGACTACTGTTGATAGAATTGAGGACAGAAGGAGAACTATTGTTCTTTATATGCTTTGCGCAGTATATGTAAAGTATTTTTTTAAAGTAATGCTTTTATCTGCAGATACTTTTAAAACATAAAGGCTACATAACATGAAAGAACAATATAGAACAACCTACCTATGAAACTGCAAACTTCTCTTCTAAGCATTTAAGTTTTGGGGAGACAGTATCCTACACAAATAATGACCAGATTCAAACAGGATTAGCTTATGATCTAGCAGACTGACAATTTTCCAAGTCTTACAAGCCTGTGAAGGTTTTATTTAGTTAGAGTTAAAAATAAAATTGAAGTGATAGGAAATATTGTAACTCTGTTTATTAGATATTATTGTACTCTGACAATTAACAGAAATTTTAAAGAAAATGCAAGAAAAGATGCGCTACGCTAAACTGAGGCCACCAAAAAAAAAAAAGAAATCTGAAGAGGTGAAAGTGTTAATGCTGAGTTCTGATACTGAATTGTTCCTCTGCTTGAGTCTACGTGATTTGAAGCAAACCACATCATGAATGGCTTTGTCCTCACCCTCTCATCTCTCCTTGGATCATTGTAATATTCAGATATTTACTCTACTGGCTTCGAACGTGAATAATACTGGTATCAAGTTCTCTATGATTGCTCACTATGTCGCAGATAGCATAATAGTTCAGTACCTTGTTGGTCTTGCACAATTGGATCGTCTTCACATAAGAATATCTTTCCAACTTTGTCTTATCCTTTGGTCCCCAAAAGTATTTGTAAATATTAGAAATAATAATAATGACATTTTACTTCAGGACTAGCAGCCTTTTAGGAAATCTCTAGAGGTCCAGATAAAATCATATCATAAAGATATCCCCTATTATTGCCTGGACCCCTAATACTATATATATTAGTAGCTTTACAAACATCATCATATCTAATCCTTACAAAAACAGAAAGGTAGAGGAATTATTTGCCCCGTTCTATAAATAAGGAAACTGAGGACAAAAGAGGCAACAAAACATACTTGATATGACAAAGAGAGTAAACAGTCATCAGGCACAGAATTCAGTATAATATTTCCAGTGTCATACAAAGTGGGAGGTTTTGTTTTTGAATGCTAAGAATAACAAAAACATGCGGATGAAGCAGTGCACTGTGGAGGCCCACACACTGAAAAAAAAGGTCACCAGAATAGAGTATTCAAACATACTAAATTTCAGAAAATGGTAAAGAAATCACAGTGACACATGCGTGTCATTCTCTCAGTTTTGTCTTGGCTGCTTTTTAATACTGTGCTATTATTTAATTTCTATGATGCTACATGATAGTATATTCACTTGGTTGTGTTTAATTTTATGAGCACAGTTATCTTTGAATATCTCTCCTAGTAACATTTTGCAGAGTTTTAGAAACAATTAACTTAAAAATCTCTCTCACACACATGATAAAAACAACCATCTATTTAAGGTGACAAAACTTCCTTGAAAATGTTTCAATTACATTCCTCATGTGTTAGGCAAAAGTATTTCATAGACACAAAAAGCCTCCCTTTTCCTCTAAACTATGAAATACTCAACTCACTGAAGAAATAGAAATCCTTTAAGTGCAAAAGAAAATACCCTGTAACAACATTCTAACCTTAAAAGTAGATATTCAAATAGCTACTTTCAAAAAATAAATAATATTATCTTACCTCTTGTTCACATTCATGAACCACACAAACAAACACACACACCCAAATATGCATCCTTAAACCATTTAATTTCAAATCTTAGTTGCACATATAAAAACAGTTGTAGATCACTTTGTCCACTTGCAGTTCTGGGCCTAAGCATCCTGGTGGTTTTCTTTAGAAAGACACTAAAAATCCCACACTATGAAAGTACTCTCTCCTCCCTCTTCTAATTCCCTTTTTTGATGCTACTACAACTCACAAGCAGATTATCCCTCCCTTCCCCCTTTCCTGCCTGTAAAATCCAAGTTAGACAAACACTGTGTGGCTGAAATGACATATTTGAATGGAATTCAGACCCACCAGTTCCTGTTTATGTTTCAGATTTGAGAATGTTGTCTTCTCATTCACTATACATTAGAAACACTGCAAGGCCATAGTGTTGGGTTACATGCAGGCAGGACCAATGAGCATTAATCATTACTTCTAGTCAACTGGCAAAAGCAGCAGCTGATGGAACACTACACCCTTCAGCTCTGTATAAATGGACATTCCAGAGAGTAAGTGTGTGTGTGTGTGTGTGTGTGTGTGTGTGTGTGTGTGTGTGTGTTTCCTTTCAGTCTCCATTTTATGAATGAAACTCCAGGCTCTATAGAGTCCATTCATGTAAGACAAATGCTTACAGGGCTCTGCCCCTGGGGATCAATCAGTCATGGGTAAAACTGATATGATTGGTTTAAGACAGCCTTCAGCCTTCCATTACTGACTTAAAATGCAGTCCCTGTCCATCTGACCTGTGTTAATGCATAAAGAGTAAATCCAGACCATGGTCTCAATTCTCAAATCAAATCACTAGCCAATGCCACTTACTGTAACTGTAGATTTAGAGCATATTTAAGTATTTCTTAGAAAAAGCAATACAGTGGACCAGAGTACTGTTTTGGGTGATTTGCTATTTTAACTCAGAAGAATGAGGAAAATCCATTTGAGGCATGCATGCTAGGCAATAAAAAGCAAAGTCAAGTTGTGAGGCCAATCCCTGACCTCTATTGTAATAACAGAATTAATTAGGAAGTCATCACCGTCACTCTTCACAACTGAAGCACCTAAAAATCAGAGATTAAATGATCTACTCGTCCACAAATCAGTAGCTGAGGAAAAGAAAATTATCTTTGGATGTTAGAGAAACAGATAGAATGCTAACATTTCTGAAGGATCAATAGCTCATTCCTTTAAATTCCCAAGTGATTCTCCAGTTGAATTTCTCGAAGCAATAGTTTTAAAGTTAGGATGGGGGGGGGGGGGTGGGGAGAAATGAGCTGCCATGTTTCAGGAGAAAATGTAACCATAAGCAAATGATGCTTACTAATGGAATAGGGCCAAGTCTTGGCCTTTGGGAGTGTTAAATATCAGTTACAAAAAGCCAAAGTTCATGGAACCATAAACATCGCTGCACTGGAAATTACTAAAGACGGTAGAAATTACTAAAGACAGTAATGCTTAAAAACATCTAAAGTTTTAAAAGAAAAAAGCTATTTATGAGCAATTATGAGAATGATTTGTGAAGAGTCAGTCCTATACCAAATACTGTTAAACATATAATAGGTTTTATCAGCCATCTGTAACTTGGTCCTTGCCTCTAGAGGGAAAAAAAAAAAAACAAAAAAACAAAAAAACACTTCTCTCTTCCAGTGATCTGAAGCCATATGGGAAAACAGTTGCAGTCAACCATCTCTGTATATATCTCTAAACAATTTCTCATGAAATCTTTACCATGTCCATTAAAGAAAGAATGAGGATAAACAAAAAAAAAAAGCCTAGTATTCATCTTTAAACCTGTGAAAGATTATCTACTATGGTGTAATGACCATTTAATATTTAGCTCCCGATTTCTAATATCTGGTAAATAAAATAGCAGAGAATAAATAAAGTTACCAACACGTTTTAGAATTCAAAACTGAAATGCCTGACATAGCCAGGTGGGGAGATAATAAGGAATTCTATAATCTCCCATCCAGAGAAAATATGGAGCAGAGGCAAGATCACTGAAGAGTGAACATACACTGAATTATTAATTCCTAAATAACACTCTTTGAATTAAAAAAAAACACAATATTCTTCTATTTAAAGTGGTTCCAAGATATGCAAATAAAATGATGAAATTAAGTTGAATATTTTCAAATGTAATATTTCATATATGTAAAATATAAAATTATAATTATTGGTCATAGGACCTTCCATTTTAGAGATGATGAAGCCTACTAATTAATGGAAAGCCTGGATGTTCAAAATAACTATCAGGAGCCCTTCCTCCCTCTGTCACATCTGACTTTAATTAGCATTTTTCAACAGTTTCCTTTTGTAATCGCTGCATTCCTTGTGTTTCCTGAGCAATATGTTAGGTTGTTTACTTATGTGTAACTCAATTGTTCAGAAAAGACAGAAGAATATGTATTAGTAAATACACATGAAGTCAATTTCTCAAATATATTATCTCCTCTTGTAAATAAATAATAAGATATCATTTAAAAGGATGATAAACCCTGGAGCACCTGGGGGGCTCAACTGGTTAAGTGTCTGAATCTAGATTTCAGCTCAGGGCATGATTTCACGGTTCATGGGTTTGAGCCCCAAAAAGGGCTCTGTGCTGGCGGTGTGGAGCCTGGTTGGGATTCTCTCTCTCCTTCTCTCTCTGACCTTGCCCTCCCTCTCTCTCTCTCTCTCAAAATAAATAAATAAACCCTGATGACAACATTCCTGAGATAATACTCTTGTAGTGGCAAAATTAGTCTACTAAGAGTATAGAGATACTACTGGGTAATTGTAGCCTTCTAAATTTTGCTCTTATGTTTTTGCTTTTTAGAAGTTTTATGTAACTTGACCAACTGTTTGAGGCCATGAAGAATCATCTCCAAACACATAAAGCACTACCTACTCATATTTCTATGTGTCCGCAGAAAATAATTATGTTGTCTTGCTCTGTTATCCTCTGATTTCAACCTCTAACTTCCACCTTAAAACATTATTATAAACTCTGCAAGGGGAATCCCAAACGAGGCTTACTAGAAGCAGCAGTAGGAATTACTTGACTCCTTTTCCTACTCTTTGACCAAGATGAGTAGCTACCAACACAGCAAAAACACAGAATAACAATGACAGTGGAAAAATCTTCCCCTCTTGCCATTTTAGAAATCCAAGAGTATTTATGTTTAACTCTCTTGACTAAAGTGCCAACTTGGGCATACACGACTACCAGATATATGTGTCAGTTCTGACAGATGAAAACTGAACATAATCTTAGTTTTAACATATTTAATATGAGGTGAATATATTTTCAGTATTTATTTCATCAATTCTCTGCCTATGTATCATTTTTCTACATGCTAAACACAGAAAATCATTCTCTAAATGGAAAGGTTTGCCTATGGGCCTTTATCAAAATCCTAGGGTGATAAAGAAGGATAAAGGGGAACTTGGAAAGATTGCTTGGGTGAAGAATGGATTTAAAAAGGGAGGATGGAAAAGTCCCACTTTATTCTACCAAATGTAAGCTTTCCAACTGTTTCACAAAATATCTGCGTATCTGGAGAGAAGTTGACATGGAAGAGCCTCAGGCGTGTTATCTGTACAACTAGGGCATGGAGAAAAAAGGTGAACTAGGTGATTTCCAAGAACTTTCATGATTTTAAAAATTTATAATTCTACACAACAACTATTTGTGTCAATTTCCAAATTTCCAGTAGTGTTGACAACACCATTAAAAAATATAAAACACTTTCCTCAGGGGGCACATGATGTCAGCTTTCTCCACTACCCCCTACTTCTACTTCCTCCTCTCCGGAAGCTCAAGGTACGCAGTGCCCCCCAATCTCTGATTGGAGCAGGTCCCTGAAAGTTCTCCTCTGCCCCATCTCCCTCCCCAGCTGTTTGATGAAACTGCTCCACCACAGGGCTGGGAGGCATCTTTTAAACTAATTAGAATAATAGAATAGGCCCTGAGGGCTAAAAACACCTTATTCATGTGTTACCCTTCAGTCAACTCCTAGGTTAAAATTTTTAATATACCCCATAGCGCAAAGGAACAAAGTACTAATTGTGGATTGCAAACACTGAGCAGGGATGAACCAGAAATCCACTAAATAGCATATTAATTCTGCTCCCACCTCTAAGGCAGTCCTGGACACAAACTAATAGCAAGCCAGGTAGGTTTGCAGCATGGGGTACTATAATATAATACTTTACTTAGTATTCTTTCCACTTAAAGGACTAATGTGATTAATTTGGATACTTCTTCAACTCCAAATGGGTTGATATTTTAAAACAGAACACATATTTCCTGTCTGATTAACAAAGTAATACCTAGGCACTGTTAAAATGCAAAGCACTTCACAGGCAAAACAGAAATTGCTTAGGATATCATCACGCGTATGAAGTCACAATATATGGGGCATCTGGGTGGCTCAGTTGGTTAAGCATCCAACTCTTGGTTTCGGCTCAGGTCATCATCTTGAAGTTTCAGGAATTCAAACCTCACATCCGGCACTGTGCTGGCAGCACACAGCCTGCTTGGGATTCTCTATCTCCCCCTTTCTCTGCCCTTCCCCCACTCACACAGTCTCTCTCTCTCTCAAAATAGATAAATTAATTTAAAAAAAAATTAAGCCACAGTATGTCTGTATTGGGTCTTATTTGCATGAGTCATTCGGTGTGTCTATTTTTTTTTACTCATCTCGTTTCATTAAACTTTTTAAAAAAAAAAAACTGACTTCAAATGGCTGCATGATATTTCTGTTATGGATAGCTATAACTTACTCTACCATTCAACTACTATATACTTTTAACATTTCTCCCTCTCATTCATTCACTGTGTCTTTCATCCCTTAACATAATTTCCAGAGTGAAATTATCTAATCACAGTATATGAACACTGTGTGCTGATGTTTTCTTGAGCCAAACTTCAGTTTCATGTAAGTACCACGCCACTAAAAATACTACCCCTAAAATCTATCAAAAGGAAAGAAAAAAAAATGAAACAAAAGACCAACCAATCAACGAACACAAACAACTCCAACGAAATATGTTCTTATGCATATATAAAATATTTGCCTTGTTCAGCATTGTGAATCGGTGAAACCTCACATGCAAACATGAAAATGGGAAAGTGACTATGATTCTATGAAAATGTGGCGTGGCATAAGGCACTTCCACTGAAGCACTCAACGCATATTCAACCCATTTCATGTAGTCACTTAGCCATTAGGGCAAGAAAGGGAAAACCACTCTGGATTCAGGAGAAGTCAAACTAACAAAAAAACCCGTGTACTGCTTTGTGCAGCACTATTAGGCTCAAGAAGAAGAGAAAGAAAACAATAACAGATGTATTTGTCGAGAACTTAATATCATAATATAATAATGATCACACACACTGCACTGGTTCACCAAATTGGACCTAAATACCAATCTTTTTTAATCTTCTCAGTGTCTTCTGATTCAGGTTTTCTTCTCTTCTCCTAAATAAAAATTTCTACTCAACTAACATAATATTTTGCATTTTTTTTAGCTTGAATACTCGGCAGTTGAAATTGCATTCCTGTAATTATAATTATAACTAATAGACCTTCCATTTCCCATGTCATAATTAATGTCAGGCTTTATTAGAGCATCATCATGCTGCCTTTTCACTTACAAAGCTTCTTTTATTTTCACAACATTTATGTTATATTGAATTAAGCAATAAAGAGTTCTGGAGGCTTTCTGAAAGGAAAACCTTTGGAACATAGATGCTAAGTAAACTATGAAACGTTTTTGCATTGTTTTTAAATCACATCAACCATTTCCTAATGTCCTATTTGTTCAACATCAGTAAGTGAACCAAGAAATCAATGATCCAGTGATAAATACATTAGATTTCATAAAAAGATTATTTAATGTGCTCTCAAAAGGGATGAAAGAAGTAATGACAACGAAACAAAATATCTGGAGATCATATTTGTTGACTGCAATGTAGGACATATACAGATGTGTCAACTTGATCCCAGTTGTTTGGTGGCCAGGGAAATATATTTTGATACCTGCATATTAATTTTCACAGGCCTTGGTTATACACTGTTACCACCGTTCTTTTAGACCGCAACCAGAAGCTCCAACTTTACAACTTAATTACTCAAGCACAACAGAACTGTATCCTATTGGCAATACTTAAATTAGCATTCAGAGGTGCTGTACAATTTTAGCAATCTGCAAGAGAATTTGGAGGGTAGGAAGGAATATAAACTAACAGCTTCTCAAATATTAAACAAGTGTTGTACAAGTCATTTGCAAGGTATAATGTACACTTCACAAAAGACATGCCCCATATACCTTTAAAATTGGATAGAGTGTCTGAATGGCTCGGCTGGTTAAACATCTGACTTCAGCTCAGATAGGATCTCACCATCCTTGATTTCAAGCCCCACGTCGGGCTCTGTGCAGACAGCTCAGAGCCTGGAGCCTACTTCAGATTCTGTGTCTCCCTCTCTCTCTCTGTCCCTCCTCCATTCGTATTCTCTCTCTCCCTCTCAAAAATAAATAAACATTTTTTTTAAAAAAAATTTAAATTGGAAGGGCACCTGAGTGGCTCAGACAGTTAAGTGCCAGACTTTAGCTCAGGTCATGATCTCACAGTTCGTGGGTTTGAGTCCCAGGTCGGGCTCTGGGCTGACACCTCAGAGCCTGCTTCAGATTCTGTGTCTCCCTCTCTTTCTGCCCCTCCCCCACTCACATTCCCTCTGTCCTTTTCTGTCTCTCTCTCTCTCAAAAATAAACATACATTAAAAATTTTTTTAAATAAAAAATAAAAAAAAATTTAAATTGGATACTGGACTATGACTGACAGAATTATCATGTCCTCCACAATTCACTGTAGATGCCCTAATGCCCACTGTGAGCATATTTGGAGATGGGGCCTTTGAGAGAGAATTAGGGTTGGATTCAGTTATGAGGGTGGGACCCCCATGATGGAATCAGTGCCCTCATAAGAAGAGGAAGAGAGATCAGAGCTCATTCACTCTCTTTCTCTCTCTGCCACACAAGGACATAGTGAGAAAATGGCCATCTTCAAGCCAGGAAGAGGGCCCTTCCCAGGAACTAAATCTGCTGGCACCTTGATCTTGGGCCTTCCCAGCCTGCAGGACTGTGAGAAATGTGTTGTTTAAGCTTCCCAGTCAATGGTAGTTTATTAGAGAAGCCTGAGCTAAGACATGGACTATGCTTTTTAGTCTATATCTGTGCTTTGAGGGTCAGATAGTGATTGACTCTGAAGTTCCTATTATGTATGGCCCACAAATAATGCAATCAAATCCTACAAAACCAGGTTACTTTTTTTGTTTATTTTTTACCTCACTGAATTATTTAAATCTCTTTCTTGCTTGGTTCACATCTCCTCAAGCAAAGTTACACACGTTAAATACCATGTTATACATAATTTTACCTATCACATAAATATGAGGAAAAGATACATATATGGAGTTAACTACAGAATCAAAAAAAAAGGCTTCATAATTTTTTTAATGTTTATTTATTTTTGAGAGAGAGAAAGAAAAAGAGAGTGTGAGTGGGAGAGGGGCAGAGTGACAGGGAGACACAGAATCCGAAGCAGGCTCCAGGCTGAGCTGTCAGCACAGAGCCTGATGTGGGGCTCGAACTCAGAAATCGTGAGGCACATGACCTCAGCCAAAGGTGGATGCTTAATGGACTGAGCCACCCAGGCGCCCCCCAAAAATGCTTTCAATGTCAATCTTGGTATTATTATACATATAAAAACATTTCTAGAACACACAGAGATGCTCTTTAAATGCTATGCTCTGTAAGTCCCTTTGAACAAATTATTTGGACTGTTTTATATGATTTCCATATAAAGTTTATTAAAATCGTGGTGACTTCAAAAAACTGTACAGCAAATCGAAATACAGTTTGGGAAATAAAGATAGCATCAGTTAAAAGGACTTAAAGTTTATAGAGAAAAATGAATCTTATCTATAATAAAATGCATTGTAGGGTTCTTAACTATGGACAAACTATGGACAAATACAAAAAATTCTAAACTGAAACCCCTATGATGCATTTCAAGTACATGTAGTCTGCAAATGACAGGGCCTGAGAGGCAAGCATTCAAATAAAAGCCCTCACGCACATGTTTACATTTTTTAAATTGTAAACCAACTAACAAACAGCTAATGAGTACATTTTCTCCTCCCATTCCTTGAAATGAATGAAATACATCATTCATAACAACCGGAAGGCCAAGTCAAATCTAGAATTTGGAGAACGCTCTAAGATTAGCACGGGCAAAGGATGGTATGGAGCCAGCTTCTAGTCTTTAGACCCTGGCTCACGCCCCTTTCTTCCTCTTTTCCTATCCCTTCACCCTACACTGTTCCATATACCATGTAAACCATGGGGGCCTCATACGCAAGCACACGGGCACATCCAAGCTCCATTCTCATTCTGCCACAAAGAGCTACCTCGAAGCCGCTTCCGTGGACCCTGGGAGTGTACACAGGGGCAACGCGTTCTGCCTTCAGAAAGCTGAGCCTGGGAAAGACCTGCTCAGACTGTGGAAATGGACTTAGGGCCAATCAGGCTGGGAATTCATGTGTCCTTGGTAGCTCGTGCTCTTTCGACAAGTGGAGACATAGCCTCTGAGTAGGCAATTCCTCTTCATCCTTTGGACCTCTTGCCCACAAAAGAATGGTGGCCTAAGGGAGACTCTCAGTCATAAGGCTCCCCCTTGCTGAGCTTCGAGAGCAGTTCCTAATAAAGCAAGTAATTTTATGCAAGCTAAAAACTCAAACTAGAGACAATTTTCTTTCCTCAAGGAGAATAGAAAAACTTAGCAGAGTTATTCCTAGAGAAGCAAAAGTTTCCTCATAAAGAATATCCATAACTTTGCATCAAGAGGAAATTACATTGTTTTCAGGTATTTCCAAGTCCACAGTCATCTATTCACCAGTTACAATAACATTAATAATATTTTGTAGAAACATGGTGCCCTTCTTATAAGCATTAGCTTTTATTTCATACTTTTTTTCCAAAATTCCTGATATGTGTGAAAAGCAGACGTCCAGATTTTGAGATTATAATGGGTGAAAAGGAGAGGAGTTAAGTAATTCTTCTAAAGTCTCAAGGTTACATGTTGGGATGATATTCGTAACCAGTGTATATTTTCTTACTTTCAGGAGCCCCCCTTTCTCCATCTTGATATGTTACTTTGTGGGGCCTTTCTGCCACAGTGAGACCAAAGCTAAACTCTATGAATAAACCAATTTGAAACTCAGATATTTTATTTATGCTCTTCCTCTTCTAATATGTAAGAATCTTTACTGCTGGACTATTGGAGTATCACCACCAATAAAGGACAAAACAGTTATAACCAATAAATGAGCCAAAGCAAAAGAATATTACTTTCTGTAACCAACATGATTAGATAACACTACCACAGCAAAATAGAAAGAAAGCCCCAAATCCAAAGAATTACAATGCTATTCTTTTGGACTGAGAGTATGCCTGATTTTACAAATTATACTTTTCTTTGGACTGCTTTCATTTCTAGACACTATTTCAACCGTGAGCTCAAGCCAAAATGGTTTGATGGTTCCACTTCACACAGAGAGAAAGATTCAAAGAGGGGATAAAATCAGAAAGATTCCACACCAAATGGTCATCAGCGGCCCAAGTTGATGCCAACACTAACCAAAGTGACAAGAAGCAAGTGAAATGATGTCTTAAACGTAACTTAAAGCATGGGCCTACCTGAATCATATGCAAAGTCTCTGGGTTCCTGTTTAATCATCAGAGGAGGAGGGAAGCTTTGGCTGGCCGCACCACCAACCATGGTGTTGTGTTCATACACTGGGTCGTGGTATTCCTGCTTAAAGCCTTGAGGGGGGAAGGGGATGTTTGGCTCAGACATCTGCCGTTGGTACATAGGACGTCCTTCCCTTGGCATTGTTGGCAAAGGAGGAAAAGAATTACAGGGTTCAGAAAGCTGGCGGCGAAATCTGGGAAATAAGAGAGCACGTTTTAAATAAAAGGGTGACAAGGAATACTCCTTACAATATTGGTACAAGTTTTAACTGTTTTGTTAATGAGCATGATACCAACTGACCCGAAGTGTAAATCTTTTGCAAGGACTCACTAGATTTCTCCTTCCTGGGTCAGTAGCACCGTGTTTTTTATATCATAATATGACTGTGTTCCTTGATAATTAGTCCCCTGCAGTAGCATTTTGGAACACTACAGTAAGTGAAAGATGTGCTTTGAGCAGTGTACTATTGAGGAAACACACACCCTAACCACTAAAATGCCCAATTCTTAACAAGTTGGATCATTTACCAAATTTCCATATTAAGAGAGTCTCAAATGATTATATATAAGGAAAAAACAAACCAGGAAAAACACAGAATCTGATTCCAAACTGCATCCCCTGTCTCTTAATTATGTTAACAAACCAATCAACAAACATACCAAAAATCAACCAGGTTTTTACTAACCTACTTTTTGGTTTTCCATCCCTTACCATCAGTTCCTGAGGAAGCAAGAGAGGAATAGCCCTGTTTTCAAATGGGCAGGACTCTTAAATCTTCACCAGTGTTCTAAGAAACACTGTATCCTGGTGGGAAGTTAAAAGGGGAAATAATACAGAGACTAAAATCTAAGCTGGCTGTTTGAAAGACCACCCTTGTCAAACAGCAGCACAGCACACATGAGCATCCAATGGCTTCAAAGAAAATACCTGATTGATAAAAGTAAGCATACATAATACAGCAGACCTCCAAAGATGGAGACAAGACGTATTTGCTGCAAAGATTTGGGACACGTTGTGCTGTTAGGTCATGAGGAAGTTTCTGAGGACTCAGAACAAGCTGACAGTGAACCCCTAGGTTCCTTCCTTCTTGGTTATGCTGTGTAATGATGGGCTAATCACATCATCATTCAATTCCGTCTTTCTCAAACATAAGATCACTGACCCACCACAAAGATGTGGATTAATTAAAGATTTAAACCTGCTCTAAAATGCCCCAAGAGTGCTTACAAATAACCTACCATACACTTCAATGCGCACATATAAACCCATGAACTGCCCCCCCCTCCCCAACACACACACACTAAAAGCATTCCTGAGACTTTAATTTGGAAAGTTAACATTTAATTTGGGTCAGGTGAAATGAAAATAAGGTAAAAGTGAAAGAATGGCAATGCGCTCGCTTTAGCATGTCTACAAATGCTCCTTCTTCACGGTCCTGTGGTTTAACTCTAAGTTTCCTGCCTGCCATAGAAGGCACTGAAATTCCACCTACACCTGCAGAAAATAAACTTAGAAACTCAGATATTGCAAAACAGGCTGACTGGCACTGCATTCATTTCCCTTCTCTTGCTTATTTCATTAGCCAAAAAAAGCAACAGAAATTATCATTAAGAACTGTCAAGGAGTGAATCAGAAAATTGTAACTTGACGTTAAAATAAGAAACCAGTTCACTTGTGAAGCCTTAAAAGGAAGTTAATAACACTTATACTAAAAGCTTTGTAAAGAATCAAGCCATTTGTTTCTACAATTCAACCCGATTCGAGCGTGTACTTGTCGAGGACTACATATATACCAAACACACAACTGTCTTGCACCATTGTTATGAGGCACTGGACAAGGTAAAGGTACAGTGACTCAAGTAGCTGTTGGAAGAGAGTTAATGGGTAAAGAGAGCATGCTGACGGTTCTTGGATACAGCAAAACAGCGTATAAGTGGCGGGAAACACAGAGAAAGAGAGACAGGGCTCCGGCACAGTGGGTTCAGGAACAAGTGCCAAAGGGCTGGCCCTCGGAACAGAATGAGCCTAAGGAAGGGAAGCAGGGTGCAGCCCAGTTGGCCAGAGAGCATTCCCAGAGTGAAGTGGGGTGCCTGGCCTGGAGGGGGCTATTTGGAGAAAGGATCTGTTTCCAGAGCAAATCTGCCATTTATAACCAAGGGACTGTCATTTGTTGGCTAGAACCCTCCAAGAAATGCTCCTCAGAAACATACGGCTCCAGAGATTTTCCTGGGATTGGCCAGCTGGTGCTGTCCTCAAAACTCAGTGGGGGGGGGCAGTGGGAAAAGACCCCGAGCTTCCCTCTTATAGTTCCGGGCCGGCTGTTCTCAGTCTCAGATATTTGACTTCAAGTAGAGAAACTAAAATGGATTTGGCTAAACCATTCCGAGTTAGGTCACCTAAACACAGGCATCCTGCTTGTTTAGCAGTCACCTTCTCTAAGAAATAACTACTCCGCACAAACAGCCAACGACACGATCTCTGATGCTGGCACTCATTCAAAGTGTGAGAGCCTCGAGTGTCAAGAACTCTGGGAAGTCAACAGAAGTGGACAAAATAAAACTTGCTTTTCTTGTTTGTACTCTTTCTCCCTTTCAGTCCTGCACAATGTGCATCTGTTCAATGGCCCACCCTGCAATAAGATTTCTTTCATCTGTATTTACCAAACTGTTTACACAGATGCACATACCATTACGCTCTGACAAGGTCTCGAGTCTACGGAGTGAGGAGGGAAAGATCATAGGAAGCATTTCATAACTAGAGCACAAGAGGGCTTAGTGATGGAAACAAAGGTAGAAAAGATGTGGCTTCGTTTCACACTATAAAGAATGCTTTCATCTTATCCATCATCCCAAAAAAGATTGAACTGAATTTGAGATTGAGTCACATTAAATAACCTATAAAAAGCTGAACTGAGTGAGTATTCCCTTATCCTCTGAAAGTTGCCAGTGACACATCTTCTGGTTTCCTCTGCTGATCTAGAGGATTCCTTCAGCTGAGTTATTTTTGTAACGGTGTGTCACAGCCAGTTTGCACTGGCTTATTGTTAAATTTTCAGAAATACTGTGAGCCGATTGTTAAACACAGGATACTTAAGCATTAAATGATGTAAATTTATAACTTTTTAAAAAATCCTATTAAAAACAAAGGCAAGAAGTATTCAAAATGCATCTCTTGCTAATTGTTTCACTCTGTCTTGCTACTAATTATGTCCTGGAGGTAATGTCTATTTTATCTTTAGGGTAGAGATACTATGTAAAGGTCTGCTTCCACGCGATTCTGACTCTGTGTTTAGGGCTGTCACAATGATGGCTTACAGTTGGAACATTTATATCACAGATTCATCAAATGCTACAGATGGGGCCTTCTGGTTTTTCTCCCATTAAGCCTGTTGTTAAACATTTCCCTGCACACCATGGGCTCTCTATAATTACAAGGTAGAAAGGAAACGATGGATGCTATATAGTATCAACCTGTGTTTTAAGCTCTATTATTAAAAGTACAAAGGTACTCCTGTATTTTATTTGAATGTGCACGTATCTCTAGGAGTTCAGAATGTCCACCATGGCATCCTCCCTAGCTCCACGCTCGGGTTCTTGTCTTCTTTCTAAGAAAGAATAATTCAGTCTCTATCTCTTTACTTTGTATTCTCAGGGTCCAGGGTCAGGCACCTACTGGCATTAAATATTCATCACTTGCAAAGGATGGAAAATAGTTTTAATCAAATAAGTTCTATTCTGCAAAACTATGTACAGCTAAACCATTCAATCTAAGGTAAAGAACCTAATTCCATAAGCCACCTACTAAAATTAGTCTCCTAACTTTATAGAACAAGTACACACATATGCTCATAAAAATGGGATGATCTGATTTAAAGTTTAAGTGAGGCAATTTAATTCAGGCAAAGCGAAAGGGAAATGTTCAAATGTCAGTATATAGATTAATTCTCCACTTTAGCAACCAATTTAAATGTTTATAAAAGGAATGTTTATAAATGACCTTCTCCACAAATTATTTCTAACTATAGACAGAGCAAGCTCTTTCTAAAAATATTTTGCAAAGATGTGCAAAATTAATATGCTCACCTTAAATCTATCATAGGTCTTAGGAATTGGTGATAGAAATTGCCTCCAAGATGCTCAAAACATTAAACAATATATATACAATATTTGCAGTTTTACCTGTGGTCCATGGGGTAGCTGCTATCTTGTATGGTCTGCGATGGAGGGAGGTGAGCTGGGAAGGTGCGGTCAGGTTTTGGAGTGTGAGTGGAGTTTGGAGACGCATGATGTAGTGGGGACACTGGGGTGCTGGATGGAGTTGGGGGGTTGGAGGGCCTCATTCCCACTTGTGGCTTCTGATCATAGGCACTACCCAAGGAACAAAAGAAAAGAGAACATTGGTTTCCTTGGAGGGATTAAACACTTTCCTTCCAACCCAAGAAAAGAAAAGAAGAAATATATATATTATATTATATATATAAATATGTAAAAAAAATATATATATATAATATATATATTAGGCTCAATATATATATGTTAGGCTCAAGTCATAAGGAAGTGAGAATTTAACATGTGTTAATTTTTGTCATCCTAAAACACATAATCTTCAGAATCACCACACACTTAAAGAGAAAATAGGATAATTAATATATAACTTAGTATCAGCATAAATATAAAATGTGTATTTTAATACTTACACAAATGACTTAGTATATAGAAAAGCACTACAAGAGCAGTGGAATTAATGCTTGAGCAAGTTGAATAGATCTTTCCTAAATCGTGGCATGTTTCTGATATTGTCATTGTTCCATATTTACATAAGATTTTAGAACAAGAAACTAACTTCAATTTTGTAAGATGGAGACCATTCCTGGCTTGCCTTTATTTTGGGTATAATTTTAAGAAGACAATGCCTTTGCCTTATTTTCATTTTTCTTATATATAAAATAAATGATACCTGACATTTACTTCCTCGCATGGGATAATAAAGAGTAATGAGGCAAATTAAAATGTCTCTGATATGGGGCACCTGTGTGGCTCAGTTGGCTGAGCATCCAACTCTTGACTTCTGCTCAAGTCACGATCTTAGGGTTCCTGAGTTCGAGGCCCCATCCCTACTTCGGATTCTGTCTCCCTCTCTCTGCCCCTCCCCTACTTGCACACACGCATACTCTCGCTCTCTCTCTCTTTCAAAATAAACAAAAATAAACTTTACTTAAATTTCTGAATAAGGAAGACAGTTTGAGGCTAAAATAATATTTTGCTTTCAAAATAGTGATCATCAATACATAGTTTTTCCTTTTTTAAAAAGAAACATTCTTTTTGGATTAACTTATGTAATAGTTTATTCAGTTGATACATCTGTACACAGAATTATAGCCAAGCACAAAAACACTTCATAAAAGCATAGGAGGGTGTGCTGTATAAGCCCACTGGTGGTTTTAAAGCAAAGTCAACAGTACTCGTATTATGTTTGTTTCTACCTGTACCCTTTACCCATATTTCTGAATGAGAAACGACTTCTTTTAAAAACTAGTTTGCCTGTCCCATTCCCATGTAAAGAAAAAACTGACACACCCTCTGCCCTAGGACGCTTCTTTTTCCCCCCACAAAATACTGTATTGAATTACATTGTTCATATGGAAATGGAGGTACTAGAATTTAATCTATAAATCACTGTGGAAATTATTGGTCCCCAAGAGAAACCCGAAAATATTCATGTGATTCATTTACTATTAATTTATGAAAGTCAGATATGTCATACAAAGCAGTAATTATTTCATAGCCACACCTGTGATCAACGCTGAAATGGAAAAACAATTCTATATCTACCTGGTCCATTAACTTAAAATCCTTCATGACGCTAAGTAATTATTCTGTGAAAATGCAGCACTCTTAAAGAGAAAATGCAAAAATAAAAAAACACTATAAATAAAACTCAGATTGATCAATATCATTTTAACTGAACTCGGTAAGCTTTAATGCCTTCTATGAGATTTTTTTTAATAAAAGTTTTGCAGTTTCAAGTGAGCTGGCTCATAATATCAGGCTCTGGTGATCCTCCTAGAAAAACAGACATAAGAGACAAGTTTGCAAGAACAAACAGCAAGAGAATATCCCAACATTGGTCAGCTGCCATCAGACTGCACAAATCTGAGTTTCTTGAATTTTATATATCTTGGATATAACATTACATGTTGCGACTATATGAGAATAGAGAAGGCTCCTCTGGATCGTATGTATTTTGAACCTGAATCTATGTAATTTCTATAACTACAAATATTTGTAATCCTTTTTTGTAAGTTTCCAAATGAACTCCTTTTAAGAAGTAAGTATCTACTGTAATTGGGAATAATGATTACAGTCTATTATCTGGCACTGTCTACACTTTGCCAACTTTTCCTTATGCAATTAGAGGCCAATATGAAAAGTAACAGAATGCAATTTACTGCGAAGGGTTTTTAATGAACATATATGTTATGAAATCTTCCAACAAATGAACAAAGTAATTTTACTGCTCCATCCTTTACTATCATCAAAAAGAACTACTGGCTTTTTAATAGATAATAGCCTGTGCTGAGTCTTATAAAATTCTAACTTTATTGCAATTCTCCATGAACACATCTTATAGATCATCTGCAAAGCCTGTCAGTAACTAATGTACTGCTCACACCTGCCAAATGTTTCCTTTTTTTTTTCCTACAGACTCTATCTAAAGTGCATAATGCATTCATTCTAATGAGAACTTTCAATAGCTGTTCACACCAAGTAAGACCCTCTTTTCAAACCCAGGATGCATCGCTACAGCAGAAAAACAACTAACGATGTGGATGAAAATTATTGCTTTAAAATGATTCTCCAAGTGTGTGATCAGATGGAATACAGTTCTTCAGAGTTCTGCTAAACACATTACCTAATTAGCTTTGTTACATGCTGAAGATAGAACTCATAAAATATAATCTGAGACTTTATATTTTTCTGGACTTTTTGTTTTAGTAAGAACCACCACCCTCTCTCTATATATAAATACACCTGATTGCTTTACCTGACATTATACAGGCACTTTTCTCCATAGCTGAATTTAAAGGGCTGTTCTTGACTGCAGGCAGAACCGAGTTCTGAACATGGACTGTGGGGTTCTTTCTTGATTTTCAGTGGTAGGCCATGAAAAGCCACTAGAAAACAAAACAAAAATACCCACAAAAATGAAGCGCAGTTAGAAATTAAGTACAGTAATCTGTTCTACTTCTCTTCGTTGAAATGGCCTTAACATTTCATATTAACTTACATAACAAAGAAAAATCACATTTAATGAATTTCATGGATGAAAAGATTATAGAGAATCTCTGTATACTATTTTTCTGCTTTTACTGTATAACAGAATGCATGCTTGAACTCTCATAACTTCAAGTGAATCAATTATAATTTACTTAACTGATATTAACAACACTAGAAGCTCAGTTTTCAGAAAGTTTTAAAAACATTGCCAAGAAATTTCTAGTGATTAAAGAAGAAAAAACACAACTGGTTATCCAAGAATTAAGTGAAGACAGAACATAATTTTAAGCATTACTGAAAGGAAAATATCTCAAACCCATCAATAATAATGGTTTAATGGAATGATAACTAGAGTAGAAGAAAGAAAATCCAAGTGCAGGTCCCATGGTAACTGATGATAGTTTGGGCAAAATTTCACCACCTTTGAGGCCAATGTTCATTTATAAAATAAAGGTAAAAGTACCTGCCTATCTGCTTACCAGAGGAGGAAGATAAAATGGGAAAAAAATCTGAAAATTATTTTTCACATGCACTCTACCATGAAATAATTCTTCTATATCTAATGATGTTGTCTCCTTTTTTGCATGACTTAATGGTTATACTTATATTAATCAATGCTTAATGTATTACAAGGATCCTATAAAATATGAACTCTAGAGGAAATATGTTGTGTGGGAAGAATCATAGCTTTAAAGCAATAAACAAGTAACACTATATATATTTTTATTCTTGTATATGAAATTGAAAATTGGAGATCCTATTAGAATAATTAAAGTGTTAGTAATAAATGAAAAATTAGTAAAAAGATACAAGGATTTTATTTTCATATACAATATGCACAAATATGACTAATTAAGGATAAACACAAGAAAACACACATTCTAGAGATTTATTCTAACTCATATGAGAATTCGAATTAAAACACAATATACTGGGATGGTAGAGTCAGGGAAGCATCCACTCTTGAATTTGTCTCAGGTCCTAATCTCACAGTCATGAAATCAAGCCCTATTTCAAACCCTGTGTCAGGCTCCATGCTACACGTGGAACTTGCTTGGGATTTTCTGTTTCTTTCTCTCTCTGCGCCACGCCGCCCCGCCCCCCCCCCCCCCCCAGCTCATGCATGTGCATGCATACTCTCTCTAGCTCACCAAATACATAAAGAAACATTACAAATTATTAAGTCTGTTTCTATGAAGACATGATATGACAAGAGAAACTTCATGGTTTATGATGCCATTCAATCTTGATTGTAACATTACAGCATTATAAATGTGCACTTGTTTGAATGTCACATATAATTTAACAATAATTTGATACCAAGAACTATCAAGCTATGGGCAAATATATGCTGTTTGTTTGGATATGTACATAATTTTGACAGAAATCTTCAGTGGTGGCTCAAGAACCACCTGAAACATTGTGGAATATACATTTGCCAAAGAAATAAATAGCTTCACCTAAATTAGCTGTCTAAGAAAAACTTAACAAATAGTAACAAAATAATTTCACTGGGAGGTCTATTTCAAAGTTTTTTCTTGATGTACTGTGAGTTTAATATGCCTATTCAATGTAGAGAGTAGAGGAATAGAAACAAAGGAGAAATTACGCGCATTTTCAAATGTCAAGAGTACTCATGTTCATTAACTTTATGAAGTCAGAGGTTATAATTTATTAACCGTTCAGATAGAAGACATTTAAGAACATGAGGATTTGTTAGGATTCTAATTTGAAAAGAACATCTATAAAAAGGCAACTAACTTGGGGACAAATAAGTCATCTGAAAATGGACTAGGTATTAGATATTTAAGAAATTATCATTAATTTTATTGGATGTGCTAATGCAATGGCAGATAAACACAAAAAAATTTAATGTGAGAGATTCATAAAGTATTTACAGAACATAATATGTCTGGGATTTTCTTTAAAATAGTCTAGAAAAAATGATGTATGAGGAATGAATCAAATTAGAAAAATGTTGATAAATGTTAAAAGCTGCATGATGGGTAGGTGGGAGTTCATTACATTATTCTCTTTACTTTTAACTAAGTCCTAAGTTTGCACAAAAACTTTTTTAAACACGAAAAAAATCTAAAAATTTAAAGTAACACTGTATAAGAAAATTCTTTGCCTGTGTTTGTGTCTATGTGCTACTTCTCAGAATGACAAACATTGTATGATGCAACCATTAACCATACATTTGTTGCATTCTTAACAAACAGGTTTCAATGATTTATTACTACTTTGAACATATACAGTAAAATATGTATCGCCAAGTTTAGTACTTGGGATTGTGTATTGGGTTTTACATTCTCCTAAGAAAAAAGGAGTAGTAACACATCAGGAACTCTATTTGTCATTCAGAGTAGTACCAAATATTCATACCTGAGAAATCAGATATAATTCATATGAATAAAAATACGTGAGACCTCGAGAATAAATATGTAGTATGATGCACAGTTCAATGTATTTATCAAAATATCAGATATATCAAAGACTACTATATTCAATACTAGTATATTTTAAAAATCTTTGGGACTTTGAGGGAGGATAAGGTTAATGAACAGGACACTAAAAGCATCAACCATAAAAGAAAATAACCTGCAAAATTTTCTTCACTGAAATTAAGAACTTCTCTTCATCAAAACATTATTAAAAGATTACAAAGTAAGCTACAGATTCCAAGAAGATGTTTTCAATAGAAAGATCTGACAAAAAGCTCATAATAAGATTCGTTACAAGTAAGACCAAACAAATGACCCAATTATAAATGGGCAAAAGCCTTGAACAGGCAGTCCAAAAAAGAAGACATCCAAATGGTAAAACAAACAAATGAACAACAAAAAGCATATAAAAAAGGTATTCAACATCTTTACTTATGAGCAAAATAACAAATGAAACCACATGAAATTATCATACACACACTAGAATGGCTAAGCTGCAAAAGATTGACATTACCAAGTTTTTTAAAGTTTATTTATTTATTTTGAGAGAGAGAGACAGAGAGACACAGAGAGAGAGAGCATGAGCAGGGAAGGGACAGAGAGACAGGGAGACAGAGGATCCCAAGCAGGCTCCATGCTCTCAGTGCAGAGCCCAACCAGATCATGACCTAAGCCAAAGGCAAGAGCCAGACGCTGTGCCCGGACATTATCAAGTTTTGAAGAAGACCTAGAGCAACAGGAACTTTTATATAAGCTCCTGACAGTACAAATTGATAAAAACACTTTGGCAAATGTTTTGGCAGTATCCCCTAATGCTTCAACATAAATTTACCCCGGGACCCAGTAATTTCACTCTTAGGTGTATACCCAAGAGAAGGCACTGCATATGTTCACCAACTGATATGTGTAAAAATGTTCATGGCAGCTTTATTCAAGATAGCAAACTTTGGAAAAATTCAAATGTTCGGTAGCAGGAAAACAGATAAATAATTCATGGGATATTCATACAATGAAATACTATGCAGGAACAACAAAGAACAAATAACCGACACATACAGAAATACAGATGGTCTCCTAGATGTGAAGGTGTATAAAAGAAGTCAAGCACAAAAGAGTATGTAGCATAGGAATTTCAAGAATAGACCTAATTAACTGATAGTGAAAGAATTCCCTTCAATTGGTGGATAGAAATGTTAATTACCAATAAAGGGCACTAGTAATCTGCCACAGTGCTGGGAATATTTTATATGTTGCATGGATTGGTACCTATAAGAATATACACATATGTAAAATTCAACAAACTGTGCAGTTAAAATTTTACATCATAATGAATGCATATCTCAATTAAAAGGTTAAAAAATATGAGAGGCATCAAGCAACGCTACACAACTTAAAATACTTGAATATGTCTAGCCTCCTGTTCCAGCAGAGATATCTGAGAATGTGATCTTGGAAGTGTGATTTTGTTTTTAACTCCACAGGATAAATCATTCCAAATGAGTCAGGGGAGGAATGACAAGTCTGGGCTACCATCAGGAATGGCTGCTAGCATAACAGCAGTGTCCTATCAAAGAGTCTATTGATATCAACTTAGAAAAAAAAGTAGGATCCATCTTAATGGATATACTATCTGGAGCCCTATTGCTTTCAGACTGGTTCCATGAGCTTCCTAAATGACTTTATTATTATTTTTTTTAATGTTTATTTATTTATTTATTTATTTATTTATTTGAGAGAGAGAGAGACAGAGTGTGAGTCAGGGGGGCCAGAGAGAGAAGGAGACACAGAATCTGAAACAGGCTCCAGGCTCTGAGTTGTCAGCATAGAGCCCGACGTGGGGCTTGAACTCATGAACTGTGAGATCATGACCTGAGCCGAAGTCAAATGCTTAACCACCTGGACCACCCACGTGACCCCTTCCTAAATTGACTTTAGATGAAAGGATGTAAGGCTCCCCACAATGCGAGAAGAGGTAAGTCGATCCCTAAACTTAGGAGGTACTTCTGAAAAACCCAGGGATTACTTCCCACACCTCATATGTTATAGGTTGAATTGTGCCTCCTCCAAAGTTCATGTTCAAGTCCTAACCCCAGTACACCTCAGGGTGTAACCTTCCTTAGAAGATTAGCTAAAATGAGGTCATTAGGTGGAATCTAATCCAATATGATTCATGTCATGTCCTTGTAAAAAAGGAAGAGTTAGGATATAGAGACCCTCACGCAGGACAAGGCCACATAAAGATGAAGGCAGAGGTAAGGTGATGCTTCTCCAGGCCAAGGAGTGCCAAGACTTCCAGCAAATCACCAGAATCCAGGAGACAGGCATAGAACAGCGTCTCTCTCACAGCACTCAGAACGAACCCTACCAACACCTTCATCTTTCACCTCAGACCTCCGGAACTGTGAAATAATCAGTGTCTATTTTTTAAGCCACTCGGTTTATGGTACTTTGTTATGGCAGCCCTAAGCAAGCTAATATACCACTCCCAGAAATGACGAGTCACTGAGGCTGGGATATATATCTGGATTCTGTATCTTATAAAAATGTCTAGGTGATTCTTGTAACTGGGCTAATTTCAAATCCACTGTGATGCTTGGCCATACCTAGATCCACTGTGTGCTGCATTGAAATAAATCCAATCCTTGAGAAGACTTGAGAAAAAAAATGAAAAGAAAAGAAAAGAAAAGAAAAGAAAAGAAAAGAAAAGAAAAGAAAAAGATCTAACAAAGTCTTTCTATTCAGTAGATGCCCACACTTGAGGGTTTTCACGGGTTCTCTACATCCAAAAGTTTAGGGCTCCCCTACTCCTAACATAACTCCATAACATGAACGTGTCTCTAACACGTGCGACGTGTGTGGGCCTCTTAATCATTATGGGCCCTCGGAACTGTGATTTTTTTTCTACTCATAAGCCAAATAAGTAATCCAATGAATTTGAGTTGGCTAGGATTATTTTATAATTGCTGTGAGGAAAAAAAGAAGCCAACCTGATGATCTCCAACATTTTGCACAAGAGCCGCATGTGACTTCATTTTCCTCATTTCTACTTCCCTGCTTCCTAGAGATTCTATATCACAAAAGTGACTTCTCTTATTTATTCTTAAATAAGGAGAGCACAGAGACTCCCACCCGAGCGGGCTGAGCCGAGAGCGTGTTGGGTATTTCATCACAGGGCTGAGAGTCTGAGCGCCTGCTAACAGGCAGTTTTCCAGCTCACTGGCACAGGCACAAGTGAAAGCAGCACATTCATTTTGTGCAATTTGCTTTACCTTCCCACATGGAGTTGGTGCATGTAAAAGGCTGTTAAGTACTAAATTATTCCTTATCAAATCACCATCATCTGGAGTCATGATCAACACTAATTAAATTACTTTCACTGAACAGGGCTCCAGCCTGCTGCCGAGGCTGCTAGGTACATTTCGTTTCGCTTACTGTACTGTCCTCACTGGGTCTGAAACAGTGAACGACATGCATCTGCATTGTTTGCGGTTTTAATTAAACTGAATCTTTCCTCCTTCCAGGGTATCAAATCGGGCGAGTTAACTCCTTCATGTCATTAACAAAGAAGTGACAGTTAGATTTTTATCCCTGCCTTCGGACAGTTAAGAAATTTATCCAGGAAATCTGAAGTCTTCCTTCCTCAGGTACTCCTCAGACGCATTTCCATGCAAACCTTTATGGCCCCCAACTCCTCCGCACAACCAGATCTTTAGGAGGAGAAGCAGAAAGAACACTCAAGAGATGCATCTTGCATTTTTTTCTTGGATGGAGGCTTGACCTTTAAAACCACATCTTAAGGCTGACTAATGATGACTGAGTTCTTCTAATGGTTACATTTAAGAGCTCCAAAATACCAAGACTTTTAAAACTACACTTCCAAAATAAACTTAACCACTTCCTAATTTAAAAGTTTACTCGGAGTTATGGTATTCATCGTAAAATCTTGGATAAATTAATAATTGCTTTCTTTTTTTCATTTTTTTAATGTTTATTTACTTTTGAGAGAGAGAGAGAGAGAGAGAGAGAGACAGGGCATGAGACAGGGAGAAGCAGAGAGAGAAGGAGAGACAGACAGACAGACAGACAGAATCCAAACCAGGCTCCAGCCTCTGAGCTCTCAGCAGAGCCCGGCACGGAGCTCGAACTCAGAAACTCCAAAATCATGACCTGAGCTGCAGTTGGACGCTAACCAACTGAGCCACCCACGCTCCATTAGTTGTTTTCATTTTAGAACTATGAACATCAAGGTATCATCTTGCTTCCAGTTTATTTCTGTCTACACTCTACAACAAAAGCAAAATCTTGCCATCATTCTACTGGAGCACAGAAATGCCCTCCACCTTTCCAAGTGCAACAAGGCTGATATATAACCATGTCTTTCATTCAAATTACATTTCAACACCTTCAATTATAGATGAAGATAATGAATTTAAAAATTTACTCATAGGAGAATAATTTGCTAAACAATCTTGACATTGGAACATTTTTGTACCATTAAATTGAAAACAGAACATGTTTGTTATAACAGACTGCTTCATGTTAGTACAGAGAATAAACAGTTTAATCTACAAATTAAGTTTCTATTTCTATAGTGAAGATGATGATGTCTTCTGATACATTTAAGAAAGATAATATGTTTAACTATAGATAGTGACTTAGTGAACTGTGGTTGAATTTAGAACTGTGATAAAAACCACTTGCTATAACATTTTTTTAAAAACCCTCAAAATTTACACAGTATTACCAAGTTTTCAAAGAATTGTCACCTACTCTATTTGATTCTCATCATTCAAGACAAGAATATCTTTATTATACCTCCCACTTGTGCAAAATTTTTTCAAAAGGCATAAAAAAGCTAAGCTTAATACCTATCCAAAGATCTAGGACTGATTTACAACAGGATAAGAATTAAGAGCCCTAGAATGTTGGCTATAACTTTGAACTCTTGAGCATATAATTCAAATTTATTTTGAATAAATACAAGTATGATTTCTTTCACGCATAAGCACCATGGTAACCGCCTATCAGGTGTTTCTTTATCCATTCATTCATTCATTTACTATGGCCCAGACACTACACCAGGTGTTGAGAGGGAAACTGAATATAAACCTACAGAACAAAGATGAACAATAAGACACAGTCTTACCCATCAAGAACTCATAGAAGTCCAATTAGAGCTTTAGTTTTTTGAAGTGTTTTCTCTAATACAGACTTTAGCCAGTCTCCTTTAAGTTTGATTAATTCTCGTGTGTACAATACATGTTTATGTATACATGATCTTAATAATATATTTGTGCCGCCACTTCTATCTAAAACACTTCTCAGACTATGCTTACTTCTAGGCATTCTACTTTGTTTCAATCTATTACTGTGACCAAAAGCATTTAAAAATTCACACCCCTCATACTCCAGTGAAGAAAAATGCTGCTATCCAGCATCTAAAGCTTCCCCTAGAGTCTGATAACCAAAATGTCACAAGTGATGGGCCCCCTTCTATATGTGGACAGTGGATATAATTACAGTGATAAGTTGCCTTGGCTCTGACCTTTCACTCTGCTTTCCTCCCAACAGAGGCGCTTATCATAAGAGTGAAATAGAGTAGCAATTTCTGTGAGTACAAAACAATTACTCTGGAAAGAAAAACATACCACATTTTTAATTACTTCTTCACTAAGTAGAAGCATGTCTTCAAATCAAATCTGTGTGTTTTTTTACAAATTTTTCACAAATGTAGTTTTTAAACAAAAACTACCTAGGAATACAAAGCTTTATGAGAGTCTCCTGACTTTGACGTTGAGATTTCTGATCCGCTCAAAACTTCTGCTTTAGAATAGTCTACTGTATGATGTTCCAGAACAGGGGTGGGCAAATTACAGTGCATCGCTGACACGTGGCTTCCCACCAGTTCTGGTAAACGAAGTTTTATTGGAACACTGTCCCACCCAATCATTGAGGTATAGTCTAGGGCTACTTTGAATTATAATGGACAATTTGTGACAAACCCTATGACCTGCCAAGCCTAAAATATTTACTGTCTGATCCTTCACAGAAAAAAGTTTGCTGACCCCTGTTCTGGATTATGGTCTACAATGAAAGGAGAAAGAAAACATAAAAATGAATGGCTAGAACAGGAACACCTGCTACTGATAGGGTTTAGGTAAATTAGTTAACAAAGGCCATTGGATTTTCCTTTATTAATGCTTTGTTTACACTGACTCTCAAAACCAAGCGTGCAGCCTTATGCAGCCAACTTACAGGGGCATACACAAACAAGATGATGAAAAATTACATGACACTGAGCCTCTAAAACACTACAAATTTATGTTCTTTGAGGAATTTTAAGGCATTTACATAGACCACGGGTATGTTTAACATATAATTTTTTACACTTGTCTACAAAATATAAATGAGAAAGTCAAAACAAATCATTGTGTGGACGCTAAAATGCTCAAAAAAAAAAAAACAAAAACAACAATCTACAAATTGTTGTTAATATGTAGATTATGGCTATGGCTCTTGGCCATAGCAGCAAATTAAAAACGACAACAACAACAAACAAACAAAAACTCTGTAAAGATGGAAAAAAGTAAATGGTATACACAAATTAGATTATTTCAGACCAGATACAAGCATGGCATGAAAATGCATGCAGGTTTTTATATAAATATATGTAGTTAGGAATACACTCACTAGATGAAAAGCATTCACTTAAGTTAATACCATTTCAATTTCAGGTGATAAATGGGTGGCAATGACCTCAATTAGTACTCAGTTAAATTCCAGAAGCAAAGGGTAAGGCTTGTGTACAAAGAAGGACAATATTGTCACATGCTCCGTAAATCCGTCTTCCAAGACACACAGAAAAACAGAGGGCACTTCTGCCGCATCTGAGCCTCTCAAAGATTCTCTTCCAGTACATTTACCTCTCTTAAGCCCTCCCCACCCCCGCAGTGTGCACACACGCTCACACATACACACACCAACATCCATTACTAAAGGGCCTAATCTCAGATATCAGCAGAGTGCCTTTATGGGGCCATTAAACCCTTTCTCTTGTTTACAGTGCCTGAAGAAAGATGTGAATTATGTCTGTGACAAAACAAGCGATAACATTTCAAAACTGCTATCAAAATGCAAACTGAAACACATTTAAGGACAGGGGCCCTGATTCGAGTTTTTGCGATTTTCCGTTATTTGCAGCTTCTGGAAATACGTTCAGCTGTAATATTTTCAAGACAGGAATTCAGACCATAGCACGGCAAGGTGATATTTATTTTTCTTCAATAATATTCTTTAAGTAGAGTAGTTATTTTTTTTTTAAAAGATGATATAATGTTTTTAAAGGAATATCACCAGTTGGGCTAGTTCCCAAACCTAATTTGCCTTTTGGCGCTATTTTGGCGATACGTAAAATGTTGCTTAGTAGTAATCTCAAAGGCAAAATAAGGGAACCTCTCACCCCTAGTTATGAGCCTAAGAATTTTTCAATTATAGAGGACATTAGGTATGATCCAGTTTCAAAGGAAGAGCTAGTGTTTGTACTCAGAAACCGCTGTGCTAAAGGAATCACAAGTGGAAGTCAACTGGGTAAAAAGATTAAAAAGCGATGAGCTAGTTTTATCAGCGGAAGGCAAATGGTCATTAGTCTGCTCCCACTGCTCCCGGAAGTTAACACTCTGCACCTGCAAGGAACTTCCTGGGCAATCTGAACACCAGAACTGAGCTCAGAGAAACCATGCATTTCTCAGAAAAGGGCATCAAACTATTTTTTTCCAACATACCCGACTCTTACCAGTCTCAGTGTGTGCACTCTATTGCAGAGATTCCTCAATGGTCCTGCCAGGGATGCTTCTGAATAAAAGAGAGGTACTTTGACAGGTCTGGAAGGTGATTCTGGACCTCCCGGCCCCATCCAGAGTCAGAGTCCACAGACTCGGAAACCAGTGCTGAGAACAGTGCAGAAGTCAGAAGCCAGAAATCCTCGCTCTCTACAGGGTAAAGCCTTCTGATGATGTTACAGCCTCACAAGACAGTTATTTCTTAAAAGTACACTTAATAATTCAACTCTCTCTACATTGCCGAGTGCCACTATGCCATCTTAATAGAATAGAATGGACAAATGTTCTGGGTTTGGGCCTGTGTAGCTTCTCTTCAAAAAATAGCACTGATAGGGAGATGCAGCCAACTTTTACTCATCTGAAGGTCAGTCATCTACTCCCGATGATCTAAACCAGAAGTTGCCAATGTTTCCATTTGGCTCATGGAATGGTTTCAAATCATTTCTTGCTGTGATCTTTTAAAAATCAGCTTCAAAATCTCTTTCTGGTTTAAAAATCCAAATTTCTGACTTATCTAGGAAAAAAACCACAATATCCAGCAACACTCGAGTCCACTTTCCAGCCTGAAAAGCACCTGGCTGAACCCATTATCAGCTGCCCCTTTGGCCAGGATATGCGTTTTCCTATTGGCTACAGTCCCCACTATCCCCACCACTCCACACTTCAGTAGCTCTTGTGCTAAATTCACTTGACTCACTTAGATGCTTGGCATACCAGTTACCTATTTTTTAGATGACACACAGGTAAGAAACCATTAGTGAATGTGTTTCCACATATGGATGTACACATACATGTGTGCATGCACACACACACTCACACATCACCTCTAAGCAACAAAAATATTGGGGCACCTGCATGGCTCAGTCGGTTGAGTGTCCAACTTTGGCTCAGGTCATGATCTCACAGTTCGTGAGTGTGAGCCTCGCATCGGGCCCTGTGCTAACAGCTCAGACCCTGGAGCCAGATCGGCTTCTGTGCCTCCTTCTCTCTTTCTGCCCCTTCCCTGCTTGTGCTCGCGCGCTCTCTCTCTCTCTCTCTCTCTCAAAGATAAATAAACATTAAAAGGTTAAAAAAAATTTTTAACGTTTATTCATCTTTGAGAGACAGAGAGAGACAGAGCACGAGCGGGGAAGGGGAAGAGAGAGGGAGACACAGAATCCGCAGGCTCCAGGCTCCAAGCTGTCAGCACAGAGCTGATGTGGGACTTGAACTCATGAACTGTGAGATCACGACCCAAGCTGAAGCTGGAGGCTCAACCGACGGAGCCACCCAGGTGCCTCAAACATCAAAAAAATGGTAAAAATAAACACCAAAAATATTATAAAACTCACATCACTTCTGTCTTAGACTCTCAAGTACTAGTTCTCAGGCAATAAGGCATAGTGACAGAACTAACAGATACTTAAATCTGCCTAGTTTCAAATCTCCTACTGCCACTTTCCAGCTCTAAGAATGGGCAAGCCAGTTAACCTTTCTGTGCTTAGGTTTCCTCACTGATATAAAACAAAATGAGGTGATAACAGTACCTGCCTGATGGAGTTGCTGATATGATTAAATGAGACACTGTGTAAAGCATACAGTAAGTGCTCAATGACAGCTATTGGTGCCATTATTCAAATACAGAATCACAGGACACAACATCTAGAAGAGAGCACACAGATGATTCGGAAACTAAAGAGCATAGTGGTAAAGAGTATGGAAGCTAAATCTTGGCTTTGCTACTTCCATGCTGAAAGACTTCTGGTAAACTGAGTAACTGCTTATGTGATTCAGTTTCTCCCTGTTAGAGGAGACCTTCCTCATGGTGTGTATGTAAGAATTACACAAAGTGAAGCCCCTGAAAACCTAGGATAGTACCTGGAACATGGTACATGCTCAGTAAATTTTACTTATAACCATTATTATTTCAACCACTTCCTTTCAGAGAGGACGAACCAAGACTCCAAGAAGTAAAGTGACATTGCAAGCACCCAACTTCCAGCCATCAGACTATTATTTCGCTACTTTTTCTGCTTCATCCTATTGCCAATTTTGTTTTGTGCCTATCAACTACACACTAAGAGCAAGACATTTATACATGGAGAAGACTATAAGGAAAACGTATTCTGACAGAAGCTGAAAGCACACAGTACAGCGGGTCAAACGAGCACCAGATGAGGAAACAAATACTTTTGAGCCTCAAACAATACAGGTTTGAACTATGCAGGTGCACCTCTATGTGGATTTTTTGACAAATACAGGACAGCGGTATAAACGTATTTTCTTTTCCTTACAATTTTCTTAATAACGCTTTCTTCTCTCTACCTTTATTGTAAGAAGATAGTATGCAATACATAAAACATTGAAAATATGTGTTAATCGACTGAGAACTTAAGGTTTCCAATCAAGAGTAGGCTATTATTAGTTCAGTTTGAGAGAAATCACAAGTTATACGTGAATTTTCCACTGTGCAGGGGCTCAGCATGCCTAACCCCGCACTGCTCAAAGTCAGCTATAATATCTGCCTAGTTGCTACCTCACCCGTAACTAGTTGTGTGATAATGGATAAGCTGTGCTACCTTTCTGGGCTTCCATTCCCATCTATAAAATGAAGGCATTAGACTAGGCAACCTTTCCTGGGAGCCTGACAATTTCAGGTCTGGGTGGGAGTACCTGCTTACTAAATGTCACAGAGGAGAGGAAAATGCAAGGATTTGATACAGGAATTCATATGGCATAATATTCTGAGTCCACAAAGAACTCTACACACCTCATTAATAATGGAGCGCATTATTGCCTTTTAGCCAGTAGCGGTCACTGAAACTTATGATCATGAGCCTTCCTCATCATGAAAAAGCAAAATCAGGTGTAATCTACTATAGTCAAGAAGGATGGGTACATAATGCACATCGGAAAAGTGTACATGCAATGTGTTAGCATTTAAAAATGCCTGATGTTTTAAAAGGTGTTTCATGGACCACCTACTTTCCAGCTGATGGCAGTAATATGTTATTATATTAATAAAGCACAAAGCAGAATCAAAAGACAAAGTTATATTCCTAACTGTAAAAGCATCATAAGCACCATTAATTGAAATATAAAGAGATCAAGTACAGAATGCAATGATTCATTCCTCTAAATTTCAAAGCCCAATGCTGCCCTAACAATACTTGAGTGGCTGTGGCACTAAATGATCCTCATCTTCACAGACTACTTGCCAGGAGAAAGTGCCCTGGGAGGAAACTGGTCCTTCCATCTGGAAAAGGACAAGAACAGAGAAAGGAAGGCCTAATGTATGAACAATCCAAATCGAATCAGTTTGCATTGTGCATTGGCTTCAAATCAGATCTTCCTACCCCTACTGGTCCAGTAGATGGAAAGCAGCACGACACTATTTTTTTGGAAACCAATTCTGTACAGTGAGCCCAAACATACAGCGCTTCATATCCAGCTGGCAGGAATGAAACCTGAACAAGCTGCAGCTATTTGAGAAACAGATCTAATAAAAGGAAGTAAAGTTCTGAATCAAGATGCCCAACCGAATCCCTAACCTCTCAAAAATGGCTCTACTTAATTAATTACCTAATTATGACCTATATGCCTACAGAAAACACCTCCTGTGGAGAACCTGTTTCACTTTGCTTTAATATGGATATTCTTTAAGCCCTACAAAGTTACAAAAATAAGTATTGCTTCTCTGCCTAGTAATTCTGTAATTCCTTTCAAATAACAGAGAACATTATTTGGAAAATACTGGGCAGTACTTATTATTGTTCCTAGCCGAGGAGAGGCTGGAAGATCCCATCACTGCCTGGTGTTTCTCAGTGTAGCATGAAGTTTAGAGAAATGCTATGGCAGATGGGCCCTGCATAATACCCAGACACCAAGTGTGCTCTGTCCTCACCACTGCGTGACCACAAAAACAGGTCCTTCCCATCAGAAGAAAAGGTGAAAGGTGGGCATCCCCTATCCGGCATCCTCCACACTCTCCAGAACAAACCCCAGAGTGCCACCCTCTGTAGACTATCTCTATAGATCTCTCACAAATAGGTTGGGGGAGGGGGAAAGTGGTAAATCTATTACTTGCCATCAAGTGATACAAAAAAGGAGACGGATAATAGTAGAAAAGAATCAATGTGGATGGTTAACATGCAGAGATATTTTACTAACAAGACATGATAAATGTGATCTTTAACTTTCCCTTGTTATTCAATCACAAACATAGAAGCTCTAACCTAAAAGTTTAATTACTCCATGGACCATAGTAACGTAAAAAGACCAAATGAAGATAATATCTCATTGCCAAAGAAGACTGCCAGTTACTAATATGCCTGTCATCACTTTGGAATAATAATTACTAAAAAGACCAGCAGTTTCTAAGGTCTGTAAGTTTCACTCACTAAGGACAAGTATTCAAACAAGTAAGTTTTTTATGCAATAAAGTATAAATATTTTAACCAGTTTCCATGAGAAATCACCATTCCTTCAGAAATAGTTTGCCCATTTAAAAAGCAATGAAATAAGTAATTAGTGATGCAGATACTTGCTTGAATGAATTTATTACCATGTTATTCAGAACGAAAGCAATATAATTCTAAATTTAGAATTCATCTCACATGCATCAGCATGATCTGAACAAGCCTTTAAATAAGCCCAGAGGTAAGAAAAATGGTGCTCAGCCTGCAGAATGAACGCCACCCCCAAGCCAACTGCAATTCTAAACCCGCACACCTCCCTCTCAAGTCTAATAAAACTCTCTTACTGTTCCATGTCTTCAAATGTTTGTGCTTTACTTGTTCTGGTACGTACCCCCTGGAAAGGCTCATTTCATTTTCATTTGGTGAACCTGCCCTGCTTGGGAAATTCTATTTGCTTTCAGGTGAGTCAATCCTCACTTTCCATTCATAATTTTTCTTCCAGGCTATATGTGAAAAGAGCCTGTAATTTGCATGGTCTGAAATTGAACACTTCAGTATCAAAATAACACACTGGATAAGTAGGAAGCAACACTCAGGTGGCTGAAGTACACCTGCGGCACTTTGTTGTCACCCTACCAAAGACATGATGGAGATCAATTCGGTTATTATTAGCCCCTGGCTCCTTGTTCAAAAAGATCCCACTGGTAGACAATCAAAGTTGAAAATATGTTCTGAATACCAGAGCTAGAAAAGTTTGCCCAAAAAAAGAAAGCCAGCTGGCTAGCGCCAAAAAAAAAAAAAAAAAAAAAAAAAAAAAAAAAGTACCTTTTCAGTAAATGCCAATAAAACTTCATAGGCTGCCAAAATAACAAAGATAGAATAATTACAAAGGAAACTTTGCAATTTTCCTGACAATAAACATGTTCTTAAAAAAGAAATTATCTGTCACCTGGCCTCAACTGTTACAGCTATTAATACGAGCTAGGGTAAATCCTACGAACAGTTTATTTAAACCAACTACTAATTTGGCACAAAGTTTTTATAATTTCTTTCCCAAAATAAATTTTTCGGATTCCTTTAAAAGCGACTTGTAATATTAAATTCAATGTATATTAGAACAGTTTCCACGAGGAATCACCATTGCTATAGAAAAGCTTTTATACAAAGTATTTTGCCCATCTTAGAAAAAAATGTCATCTAACTGTATCAGATTAACAATTCCCCCCAAAAGAGATGTGAGATAGATGAGATGTAAGAATAAGACCATGACTAAGGAGTCACATTTTTAACCCCAAAATAGTGTCTGTGAAGGAAAAAAAAATCCATTAACAGTATGTAGAAACATCTAGAAAAGTGCACTTTATCCTTCATACAGCAGATAATATTGATGTTGCCCAAACTTTCTTATAACAGCCCATGAGACTTTTTTCTTAACTTTATTTACCTTTGAGAAAGAGTGGGAGAGAGAGGTGGAAGGGAATAGAGAGAGGAAGAGATATAATCCCAAGCAGGCTCAGCACTGTGAATGCAGAGCTTGACACAGGGCTTGAACTCACAAACTGTGAGATCATGACCTGAACTAAAATTAAGTTAGAGAGTTAGACTCTCAACTGACTGAGCCACCTAGGAGCCCCAAGACTTTCTTGTAAAGACTCACAGCTAAGAACCAGTGTTTGCTTCCTACACTGTGACAAAGCCATCATCACCTCTAGATGCCGATCAAGCCCTTTTTGTCATTTCTTAACAATAAATATTAATTTAAAACCACCTACAGGTCAAGAGTGATATCAGAATAATGAACTATAAAAAGTCTACTGACACAGGGCCAGCCTTCACCAATAAAGCAAGAAGCAAACAACTGAACCATAATAAAGAAAACCAACCAACAGAATTATGGATAGGCTTAACCATGGCCATGAAATATCATAGAAGATCCATTATACAATATACTGATTTGACTGTGTGTTGTATGAAGCAAATGTGAATGATTCATGGGTGTATACATAGATCACATTTCCATAGCTAAAGGATATAATCCCAAGAAAACTGTCAATGGAACAAAGGCTTCTAGAATTATATTAGCATTTGATAAGTAATTTTTCAGATTTGATGTATTCATTTTTTAATAGATTGCTTCCTTTGAATATAAGCCTCTTTTTAAAACCGTGTTATATGTTAGATTAAAAATTGTTTTTTTTCCCTAATGGAACCTATCTCTGATTTTTTTTAAATATTAATGTTTTATTTATTAATTTTTTAAATTTTTTTAACGTTTATTTATTTTTGACAGAGAGAGAGAGAGAGAGAGAGACGGAGCATGAGCAGGGGAGGGGCAGAGAGCGAGGGAGACACAGAATCCAAAGCAGGCTCCAGGTTCTGAGCTGTCAGCACAGAGCCCGACGCGGGGCTCGAACCCACGAGCCATGAGATCATGACCTGAGCCAAAGTCGGAAACTCAACCAACTGAGCCACTCAGGCGCTCCTGTTTTACTTATTTTTGAGAGAGAGAGACAGAGCATGAGTTGGGGAGCAGCAGAGAGAGAGAGAAAGAGAGAGAGACAGAATCTGAAACATGCTCCAGGGTCTGAGCTGTCAGCACAGAGCCCAACACGAAGCTCAAACTCAGCAAGAATGAGATCATGACCGAGCCTGAAGTCGGAGGCTCAACTGAGCTACCCAGGTTCCCCAACATATCTCTAATTTTTAACTGGCATAACAGTTTGGTGTTACAAATCACAAATGGACCAAATCTGATTACAGTATTTCATAAGAAGTTCAAGAGATTGCTCTTCTTGTCCACCTTCACAAAGGAGCAGTTATCAAGAAGTACTTTAATCATGGATATAGAACTTATCAGTCTAACCTCTCTACTCTGCAGTCCAATTTACATTAAAACATTTATTTAAAGTTACAAATTTTGACTTGGGTGATATGTCCTAGGAATATATAATTATTAGAATAGCTCAAAACATAAAATCAAGTTTTGTGCCACTGTTCACTAATTCTATACATTTGTGATGAAAGACATTTCCTTAACTTTCACTCTATTTACAGTAACCCAGAAAGCCTTCGCAAATGTGTGCAAAATGATCCTTAAATTTTTATTATACTTTATAGAGTTTTTGATATAACTTTCTAGATAGTAGTTCAAAAGATACTTTTTTTTTTTTTTTTACCCGACTCTGGAGCCTCTCCGCATCACCATCCCACAAGTGCATTCTGGAGGCTACATAACAGGAGAAACTCCTTATAATAAGATCATTGTGATCCTTCAGGAACTAAGCCCTGTCTGATAAGAATCAAGACAACTCACCAGTTACTAAATCTGGCTCCATAACAATAGTGTCATGGCAGCATTCCAATGTATTTTTTTTTTTTTACTTTGACTTGCTAACTGCAAATAAGGGGAAATTAGATTACCACATTAAACATAAAATATAGAGCGTAACTAGGTAGCAGTGTTGTACAGGTGTTATCGGAAATAGAAAACAGCAGCATGAAGGCAATAATATTTGAAGATTACAAATCTTTTTGCTTCTGTCTTGGGCAGAGCATTTTGTGGTAACATCAAAATGTGCATACTAATCTTTGCACAATGCAAGTCTTTATGTTACTCATGATGTACAGATGCACTAAGTAGGACATAAATTCTATATTTGCTTTTATTTTCACATAAATTTCACCTAAATAAATATTACACTCACTAATCCTTGCAGGTTTTTAAATTTTAGCTGCAAGGTATATATAAATGGACCCTTATTCTTCAATGAGGTGGTGTATCCATACACTTAATGTATTCTCATGTTTAACTGCTTTCTTCTAAACGGTCAAAACTATATTTACTGCTATGTCAACCTAAAGCACCATTTAAATTTAACCTTTTGAGACTCTTAGATGTTAAAAGCATGCCCATGTGAATGAACAGATATTACAAGGCCCGCTATAGGTCACAGGTTATACAGGAATAATCGTTTTTCTAGAATTTAGTGATCAAGAGGATGATAAACAATGACAACAGCATTCTTTCAAGCCCTTTAGTGGTTTACCAACACAACGCAGTGTAGGAAAGTCATGTGTAGAATGGGTATCTTTTTCACGTTTCCTTTTAATAGTACATTCTAAAATACAATCTGATTCTTTAGAACAGTGAGCTCTGCCAACGGGTCTGCTGTAACTCCATGTATAAGGTGACCAGTAGGTGTGTCAAATACTGCAGCCAGATGATATATGCAACAGCTTACATTAGCACTTAAACACACAAAGAAGATTTATACAGTCCTCCTTTGTAATGGATAGTTCCAAGAAACGAGAAAAATATGAAGATGAAAGAGTCCTTCTGCTCTCCTTCCATGTGTGCAAATAGAAATGAACTTTGGAGAAACACATGGATACCACCTGCAAAACAACTGTGTGATCACAAACATAATAGGCCTGGTTTGCATTCTCTTCCTTGCCCTTTGAAGTTAATAGAAGCTTTGTAAATTGAGGGTGTGCACAGGGATAAAAATTAAATCAGATAAAGCATGATTTAAAAGGAGTCTTCCCTTACAATGCATACATAAATTCTTGGCCAGTGAACATTTGTTTAAACTACCACATTAGCTGGCACTAACATAATTATAAATTTTCCAATACATATGCATTATATAGTATGTTATTTGTTTTAAATACAGTAAACTACAGTGTGCCTATACACTCAAACACATTTCCCCACTCCCCCCACCAAAAAATTGTATATTCATTCCCCTTTGTCGTTTTCCTCTCCACTTTCTCCTCCTCAGTAATGGGTCATCAGAAATTTCATGCTTAGGAATTTCCAGGCTGGCCCATTTGTTCTTGAGATAAACCCCAGATATATGTGATTAATTTTGCTGACCCAGAAAATTCGACTTTCTCTGACGTATCAAACTTCATCTTCCCCACTATCCAACACACATCTCTTATCTCCAAATGCTGCTGCCATTCTCTAGAGGGACAGAGAAGGCACTTGCCTGGTTCACAGCAACTAACACCTGGCCTTCAACCCATCTAATGGGTCCTCCCTTCATTACTGGGTCCATCACATAAAAAGTGCAGAGCCACTCGAGGTGTGGTAAGCACAGCTACACTGAACATTGAGACACCTAGGAGGATTAAGTTCCACTTCTATGACTTCTAACTCAGGCACTAACTTCCTGTGACCTTGGACAAACCGTCTAGCCCTAAGCAACTCATGTTTGGCAGGCAGCTTTATCTCTAACAATGTAGGGTTGTGGTTGAGAGTGTAAACTCCAGAGGCAGATCTGCAACTTGGTTGCTGTGTGACAAGAAACAATCCCTTTAACTACTCTGGGCCTCAATTTTTTTTTTTTCTTTACCTGCATATAATAGTTCCTACTAAATTAGGCTGTTGTGAAGACTGGATACATTAAGGAATAAAAGGCTTAAAAGAGTATCCACCGAACAGTGAGCACTATGCAAATATTAGTGATTATTATCCATCAAATACAGAGATACGGGGTGGATTATCTCTAGGTTCATTACATTTCTAATATTTCATGGGTCTGAGTTTCCAATTCCGGACATGTTTCATTTTCTTCATGAAGCCATTCTCAACTATTCCAACCTATGTTCACCTCTTAAAAAACGAAAACAAAACAGAACAAAACTATAGAATTTACTGTAACATTCATTTAACTTTAGTCAAGGGGTTTTTTATTCTTAATAATGTAGTAACAGTGATGTTAGTAATTGTAAATGTCCTGACCTATGTTATCCTTGTTCCACATCTATGGTGTCCTCACTACGGTGAGCCTCCCTCTAAAATGAGGAAACAGAAATATTCAGAGATTAAGTGACCCACCAAAGTCACCCAGCTAGAAAATAGTAGATAGGGGCCATGTCAGAACCTACACTCTTAGCCACTCTGTTAACTCCCAACTCTACTGTATCTTTACTATCCTTAGCATGTTCTCCTCTCTTCTCCAACTTCCCAGTATACTTTTCGAAGCCAGGGATTATTTGGCTCAGGGAGGCATTTTTGTTTTTTCTTAATGCATAAGAACTGTATCCTAAATCAATAAATACTTAAATATTTGTCTATTATCTTGGCATTTTAACTACACAAGTAACTTATACAATTTCTAAAATGGAAAAACTAAAAAACATGGCTTAAAAATCGTTTGATCTGCTAAACCATTATTTTTTCTAATTGTGAGTTATGAATAGTCATGCGTGTTTCCTAGAGAACACTATGCATAGACAATCTACCATACAAACTAGAGAAAGAATGAGATCTTTCACAAATTTTTAATGTATATGCTTCCACAACTGTAGCATTTCCTCCTTTTGGGCTGGTAATGGAGCAAAATGGAAAGAAAGCTAATGTTTACTTTTTGGAGAACAATTTATTCATTATAGCTATCTAGAGAAGATATATTAGCAGCATTGGTAGGTAGAGGAAATGACATCGCAAACCAAACCCTTTTACTACTAGATCAATCAAATGTAATCATTTTGAATTTGTTTTAACTGTATTGTTGGTGTTACTATTTTGAAAACTGTAGCTTATGAAATCCTCTGGCCTCAAAACTGGATACACATTAAATACACACTGACAATGTCTTTCTTCTATAAAGCCACTGAGTTATCAAGTATTAACCTGTGTGCCAAAATTCTGACATAAAATATCTCATGTAATCATTACATCAACCCATTTACTTTCCCTAACTTTTACATAAGAGGCTCAATAAAGTTTGGTGATTGGCCCAAGTTCACAAAAATGCTAAAATGTAGAACTAAGCACTGAACCTATATGAGCTGGCCTCCAAAGCCAACAGGTCACCTTGTGAGATTAGAGCAACTTGAAGATCTCTACTTCAGGGCTGAATAATCCTCTAAGGTTAGTAATTCCAGTATTTCTTTCAGGTACAGCTAGAATCTATTTTTCTTACATTTAGCATGCAGAGGCCAATTGGTGAAACTCTTAAATTTGAATTTGTCTTCCTGTAGCTTTTGCTTTTCCATGGAAGCTAAAAATATAAGGATTTGTTACCATTAAGAATGACTACACTAATATTCATGAAATGCTTTGGGTCAAACACATCTAGTCTGGTAGAAGCACAACCACAGCCTAATGCTTGATTCATTGGGGTAGAAGCTATTTTATAAAGACGATCTTGGGTCATTCACAATTTAATCAGCCAGTTACTTTTATATGGGCTTCCAGAAGGCCATCTCTAAAGTCAAATATCATTTCTTCACAAGTGGTATTACAGCAAGGGTCCCATAGATTAATTTTTATCATTTAGATAAGAGATGATCATAAAATTAGCACCCTCCTAATATAGTTCTCATCTTGATTATTGCTATTTAACTGGTGAAATTTTTTTCTTCAAGCTGAGTGAACACTATAATTATTATTGCTTTGCATTGTAAAGGTTGCATCTTAATTGAAAAATAAACACTTCTTAAATTTTCAATGAATACGTGAACTTCAAAATCAACAAAAACATTGAAGATGCAGGCAATTTTGCTAGACCCACAAATTAAAGTGTCCTTCATCAACCAGAATTCATAACCCGTAATCTTAAACATAAGATGCTAACTGATCTTATAACCTGGCCAGTATCACAAGTACCAAATGTTTTCAGCTCAACTTTCTGCTTATAAATCCCTTATGGTCAAAGCAACAGTAGGTTTGAACAAACACTTCTGAGTGTCTTCTGACAGTGTCACTGTGGATAGGTACTGAACTGCAGTGTGATCAATGGTAAAAGGTCAAGCTGTTCTTACAATTATTTTAGAGTATGTATAGAGACAGGCTATAAGTTGGTAGGTACAGATATCATTTCTGAGTATGGCAAAAACAAAAAAAACAACACAACACAAAAAAGTAAATTGATCAAAATGAATGCATTTCATCACAAATATTACATGAATTGTACACTTTGTTTATTTCATATATATTTGTAGATATATAGAATAAAAGCTTATAGCATTGCCTTTTATGTCCAAACATACATGTGTAATATATTCCATATAAACACACATAATGTTATACATATCTGTGTGTGTGTGTGTTTGTGCATGTGTGTGCTGTGAGTGGTATGCAAGTTTTTCTAGGGGAAGGTAATGTTATCATCCCTGTTTTATGTGGAAGGAACTGAGGCACAATGATGTGAAGTTGCTTATTCAAGGTCACATACTATTAAATGGCAGAGATCTGAACTCCAGGGTCCAAGATCTATTACCTTGCTCGTATGCAGTATACTGTTCTCAGTCCCCCGAGAGAATGCCATCACTTCATATTATACGACTTTAGTGTTTGAGCATTAATACTATATAAGAGCATGAACAGATATTTAAAATGTAATGTACTATCAGACAAAATGCCAAATGTGATGTTCAGCTGACTTCAGCATATTAGTAGCGAATGTCTCTGACCTAATTATATGATACTTTATAGTAAACAGTGTCCCAAACACAATTTAAAAATTCTCTTTTGAGAGCACCATTATTTTGTTAAGCAAACATTCAGGATTCCTGAAACTAAAGGCTTATGTATACACAGAACTTAACCACATTTCTACAATTCAAAGCATGAGGATGAAGATTTTCATAGAGTCATAGGGAATTTACAGGGCTGTCTACTCCACCCTTAATTTCCATATATGTGTTATTTTGTACATTACGTTATAAATTAGAAGACACTTATAAATAAGAAACATTTTTATAACAGTTTTATTTTTCCTGAATTTATATCACACAAACATATAGACTTGTACATATGTGCACATGCACTTGGCAAAAATATTTACATGAATTTTTTTCACTTGTGGAGTCACAGCATTTCAATAAATGAGTGGTTGCCACAGTTTGCTGTGTGGTATCGTGTGCACGAGAGCAAATGTCACGTGAGTCCTGGTTCTGCCATTCACTATTTGTAGGACTCTGATTATTGCACTAAACCTGTATGAGCCTTGTCTGCCCTGCTCCCGTCCCAGGGCACCGTGAAGAGCAAATGAGTTGACGGATGTGAAAATGATCTATGAACTCTAAACTGCTAAGCAAATAAAAAAGGAGATTGGTGCTATCGCTACTATTGTTTTTATCTTTCATTCCATAGCATCTAGCATAATACCTGGCACTCGGGATGTTTGTTGTCTAAACTTATTTTTCATTATGAGGAAAAAAAAGCTTTCTGGTTCTTAACCAAAACAACATGCTGCATTTTACCAAAATAAAGATGCCAGATCTTTAGATGCTAAAACTGTTATCCACTTAACTATATAATTAATATCAAAATGAGAGTATTTTTTTTCTCATTTCATAATCACAGCATTTGTATTTACTATGCTTCCAATTATTGTAATTTTGCATTAAGGGTTTAGGAAGCATTTTAAAACCAGTCCTAACCAAAAAAAAAAAAAAAAAGATTTTACATATTTAGAGAGAAAGAGGGTAGGGGCGGGAGATTTGCTGATGATTAGAATTTGACAAAAAAACAATTTAAGAAAAGTAAGAATGGAGTATTTTAAACAAAACACAGAAGGAGCCATTTGGATATGTGGGTCTCCTTATGTGTACTTCAGGTAACTACCTCTAAATATATATAAACGGATAGGTCTGTACATTCCATAAGCACATTATCCAAACCTTCAGAAATTGCCATTTAAAGGCCAAGGACCTAAATTTTCACTTTGTGATCAATGGGACAGTTTTATCACAAGATGAGGTGACTGAAGTGTATTGATTAGCTGATAACCTTCTAATGCACCGGCCTTTAATCTACAATAAAACAGTGAATGTAAGGAGAGCTTTCAGAAAGGAATACAGGGCTTGATTTTCCTAGTGGAAAACAATGTCGAGAGGCTCAGTATGGCAAAAGACCCAGAAAAACAGAGCGATGACATCCAGTTACTTGGCTTTCCCAGCAGACCCGTGAGTTGAGGCAACTGTGTCACCTGACATTCTACACCAGTGCCAAGAACCAGAGTGAAATCAAATCAACATAATAAGGCTGTTGTGTGCATGAGGATGGAGAAAAACAACCTCAAACAGCAGTAAAAGTTCACTTCACAGCATGACTGCCATTTCAAAGGAAAAGCTAACACTACTGAAGTGAACACTTCAGTATTACACATATCTTGATAGGAATGAGCCATTTTTACCGGAGTCCAGCGGCCTTAACAGTATGTGACAGAACTTTTGCTGGCTAATCTGTGGCTGAAAGAAACCCTAAGAAAACCTTATGTTTGGGCCTTAAATATCAGTATTAAAAGGTTCAGGGGGAAAGGTGGAGAAAGGGGGATAGATTTCTTTCTGATCAAAATTTATCCAGAACTGGGTATTGGCTTCTAGGTCTTGATCATAATTAATGTGAAAAACCCAAAGAACAGTAAACCGTTATTATGTACAAACACATTAAAACTGATAGAGTAGATAAACAAAAACTTGGCATAAAGATATATCAAACTGAATTTATTCCTTCTACAACAAAATTAAATTTCTACTAATGGGGTAGCAAAGCTTAAATTACCTTCTTTAACAAGAAAAATATTTCCTACTCCAGTGTGACAAATTGAGTCTTTGACAAAGAAAAGGTCACCAGTAACTGGAAGAATCTAGGTTGGTAAAATTCTTATTTGCCATTTTCCCAACACACAAGTAAAGGTATATGATCTTTCTTGTTTAAAATCACAGAACAAAATAACCTTTCTGGACTTCAGGTTTTTATCTTTACAACAAGAGCATGGGTATCATTAATCTATAATGTCTCGCCAAGCAGCAGCTCTGAGATTGTCATGAATATTTACCACTACTTAGGTGATTCCATGAGCCCTACTACTCTGACTAGTACCAATGCTAATACTCCTGGTGGATAAGTAAGAGAAAATCCTCGAGGCAGGAAAAGGCAAAGTCTACAGCCTAGATGAGAAGCAGAAGAGTTCCTAAGTAGTAAGCTCTCCCGTCTTCCTTTCCCATAGCTATGAGCTCAACTAAGTTCACAGAACATCTTTCTCAGGACAAACCCCTATGGAAAGGCTCTCTTGGTCTCTCTCTACCTTGATAAGAAGAATTTTATCAATATCAGTAACAATAACATCAATGTCCGGTATGAAGAACACTCTTCGTTAGTGATGGAAGATTGTTTTTAAGAGTAGTAACAGCTGGTGTACAAAGGACAGGTCAACGATTTCTGTCTCTAAGGGTACCTGGCTGGCTCAGTCAGTGGAACAGGCAACTCTTAATCTAAGGGTCATGATTTCAAGCCCCATGTTGTGTGTACAGCTCACAGTAAAAAAAAAAAAAAAAAAAAAAAAAAAGATACCAAAAAAAAAAAAAAAAAAAAGAGTAGTAGCGGTTGTGAAACTTTTACAAGTGGGCTAAGTACTGGCCCTCAGGAAGGGAGAAGATCTCCCCAGACAATGCAAGTACGAGCTGGAGATCTGACCTATATAATTTCGATCACCTCATGCCTTAGGTATTTGAAAATTTTATCCCCTAGGTTGTTTGTGTTAAGTAGAGAATACTGAAAACTGTATTGTGAGATTTGAACATCAAATAATATTTATTAGAGAGCTTTCATCTGACAACAGGACTGATCACTGATAATGTCACTTAAGGGCAAATGGCTTTCCATTATCCCTCTAAGAAAAATGAAACGTGGAAAAATAGAAGCAGATAAGTTAACATTAGATTTCAAATGACTTAAGCCACCTGTGCATAAATATGTTTAAAGCATTTTTTTAAGATTCTAAATATCCAAGAAGCTATTCATTCAATTCACTGAATACCCACATGTGAACTATACCAAGATGTGTAGGACATGATCCATCCTCTATAAACCAACTTAAGTATTATTAAAATTGAGACGTATGTAAAGCATTTATGAGCACATAGAATTCATTAATTCTGACTAAGATAAGCAAAGAACAAATGGCATTCATGAATGAAATGACTCATGAATGAGTATGATATCAAAAATTAGGGTAGGTCGGGGCACCTGGGTGGCTCAGTCGGTTAAGCATCCGACTTCGTATCAGTTCATGATCGCACGGTTCGTGAGTTCAAGCCCCACGTCGGGCTCTGTGCTGACTGCTCGGAACCTGGAGCCTCCTTCAGATTCTGTGTCTCCCTTTCTCTCTGCCCCTCACCCCCCTCTCCCTTTCAAAAATAAACATCAAAAAAAATTTTTTTTAATTAGGGTAGGTCAATATTCTGCATATATAATTGCCAGTGGAGTACATGACTCATTTAAAGACATAAGATAATCTTCTTAGTCACTATCACAGGAATTTAGGCATAGGCTAAAAGAGGTACAAACACAGACACTGACAATAATCCACTGGAAAATCTAACGGCCATAACTTTGAGCAGAGTACTTTTTGTAGATCAGCATCTAAATACACAATGACTATTCACTCACACTGTCCCCTATACAATTTCAATCCCTTGACATGGGATAAATACAACCTTATTTATCAGTTGCATGCAGTTTAGAATGTAAGTTCCATGAGAGCAGAGGTATTTTTCTTGTTTGTCCACCACTGTACTATCAGTGTCTAGACAGAACACGGCACATAATACACTCAAAAGATGTTCATTAAGTGAATAAATTTTTAGTCTTATAAACCTACTTAACATCCTCAATAAAAATACACAACTATGGACATTTGCATCAGAAAATAATTTAAACTAAAATCTCATAAGTAAAATAAAAATTGTTATGCTATTAAGATTTATTATTCATATTCCAAATCATAAAAACCAAAGTAATGGATATGGCTCACATTTGTAAGAATACAATCATTCCCATTTTGCAAACAGAAAAAACAAAAAAAAGATTTCCCTATAGTAAGACATAAATAAAGTAGCAATCACAATTCAAGCCTCTTCTATGGGATCTAAAATCACCCCTAACACAATTGTAAAGCCAAAAACTAGGAGTTAACTATGAAACAAACTTCTGACAGGTTTAACAATATGGCCTGTACAGCAAAATGAACTTCTTTGCTGAAGTTTAGATTTAAATAATAGTCAGAATGCATATAAAACCATTACACAAAAGTTATACAAAGGTACTTTTTCTAACTGAAAGTTTAATTAGGCATCATGTAAACCGGATTTCAATCTGGCCATTTCTAATATACTGTCAATAACTGAGTTCTTGAGCTAACATCATCCTCACCTACTGTCAAGAGCAAGAAATGCTTGTTGGGGGTGTAATTCGTTACATTTTTAAAAAGCAACCACCACTGGTTTGTTCCCAGGTTTTGGCACCAAAAAAGAAGGAAGTCAACCACATCAAACCAACCATTTTTACTTACTGCTACACAGTACAAACCATCATTAAGAGAAAATTCAATAACAGAATCAAATACATACTGTGCATCTTAAGTAGATGTTTATGTTATAAAAGAGGGAGAGTAGGAAAAAATGGTAAAAATAAAAACCCATAAAAACACTAAACACACAGTTATTACATAAAGGTCTACATGTACTACTTAGGTCAAATTATTTCTTCTTTATATCTGACTCCATAAAATTTACATTTCTTATGAAATGGCGACCCAAAAATGTATTTATTTTCATGACTGCTTTGACCTTATTTGCAAATACTAATAAATGTTGTTTTTTGCTCTTTTTTATTCATTACTATACATAAGTATATGTATGTATATTAAAAATACTGGAACAAAGAATATAATATTTTATGTAAGCTTTCCAACAAATACTGTTTAAGCTTTTAGCTTAATAAGCCCAGTAACTGCATAATGATATATTAATTTAATATTAAGTAAAATTTAACCAAAGATGGCACAGATCACTTGCCCTAAAATAATTTGTTACTAATTATAGGCAGAGTAAATGGAAAGGATTTATTGGCATACTTTCTTTGATCATATTACTGAAGTCAATTTCTAGGATAATGTGTTAAACTAAAGGCCAAATTTAAGAGGACATATAAAATAGGAAAGAAAAAGCTAAAAACTTGGAAGTGAAATGTATAATTTCAGTTTTCAGCCATAACAAAGCAACAAACTCCAGTTTTGTGGGGAGTTGAGTGTTACTTTGTCTTTTGGTTTTCACTCTGAACAATCTACCTTAGGAAGAATGAGATGATAAAACCAAAAATTTTGAAAAGAATCTATCAGAACAGACTTGATTAAAACTGATGCAGATTTCTAGCTATAAGTATATAGGCACAGTAATCTCTATTTACACATATTTCTCCATTAATTGTGGTTTTTCTAAAGTCTACCTTTTTATATTCAGCAAGCATTCACCATATTAGATACTAACACTTCTTTTTTCCTTGAATGTGGAAAAAGTGCCATAATCATAATGTGTTCCAGGATGGAGAGATTATTTATTTCCTTGTCATTTTACAGATAAGTAAACAAAGGTTACATGATATGTCCAAGGTGTATGACTTAGAGTTTGTTTCTTCTATTGAACTTGATAGATTCTAGGTTATCTAAGGCAAAATTTCTTATAAGATGTAGCTTTTTTTCTACTGGCTTTGGGTTTTCATTTGAAAAATACAATCTTGGTGAAATAATCTAGCACCAAACTGCTTGTTTTGCTGACAAGGTCGTCACCAGACGCTAAACTGTGATAAGCATAACGCAGATGTGCACAACCAATGGAAGAGTAGATGGTCTGATGACAAGAATCCCTAGTGGATGCACCTGGAACCGGGTGGGGCCACCACCTGTTGGTTCTCTGATGGGAACCAACCCTTATAAGGGGTTGATCCCTTATACACTAGAGGGGAAGATCCCTTACAAACTAGGACTGATTCTACTATGACTAGTGAGCAATGACTGTCTCAAGGTAAATGTAAGAGAAAAGAAGTAGAAAGTCATCTTTGGAACTGGAAAATACAAATAATTCTAGCAAAGACAAAAAAACTAAGGAGCTATTTTAACAATATCATTTTTCTATAGACTTCATTTTTAATTTCCTGGTGTATTTAAATAAGAAAATGACAGTGTATTACTTACATAAAAATTTCCAGAAACTACATGTATCACATCATGAATTGTATATGTTTATGAATAGTAGAGCCCATCCTAAACTTAATTGCAAAAGACTGACACTAGTTGCACAAGTAAGTAAATGACAATTAAGCGAAATGTCTGACCCTGTGTTGTGTGGAAAGCCTACATCAGAATCCTCTAACAGCTCATTAGAAATTAGGGGACCCAATTCCACACCTGAAAGTCAAGCTCTCGTAAGACAGGGAACATGAAGCTGCATTTGAACAAGCTTTCCAAACTATGCTTGTTCATTTCCAAGTGTGAATAAGATTACTGGACTTCTGTAGAATTACATATCTGAGTAATTTCAATATATTAATTAAAACACATTTCAAATGCTTATCTTCTCAAATGGGGTGCAAGATAAAATCTAAACCTGATAAATTAAGAAGTTGCAGTGTAAGGATATTATTTAACATGTGGCATAAATGAAAAGGCATTAGAAAGAAAGAAAGAAAGAAAGAAAGAAAGAAAGAAAGAAAGAAAGAAAGAAAGAAAGAAAGAAAGAAAGAAAGAGAAAAAAGAAAAAGGTTGCCTAAGGAAAATGGGGAACGATCTTATTTGTGGTTTTTTTTCCCTACTCTATGAACATACTGCTTTGATAAAATATTCAAAAAGACAAAAAGAAAAAGAAAAAAGCCCAATACACCTGAAACAACAAAAACAATACACAAAGGAAACAGAATCTTCAAGCGCTAGCTACAGCTTAGATCTCAAGCAATACTACCTAAGATGAGGAAGGCAGGAGGCTACTCATCCTTGAAATGGATGGTTTGAGTCTGACTATAGTGGCATGTTTAAAAATGCCTCAATTTTTTTTAAAGAAAACAAAACACAGTAACAAACTCATGTTCCCAAATCCCAGAAATGGAATTCCTCTCTGAATATATGCTCACCTTCTGGTAAAGAAACTGTAGGAATGAAAGACAATGTCTTCCTGGCCAGTCATATCCAAAAAAGTGAAACAGGCAAGAAAGGTTTCAAAATTAGTAATAAAAAGCAAACTTAAAAAAAAAAGCAAACTTTTATAAAGTACTCACTATATGTGTAGAAAGGAACACAGTGCAAAAAGATAGCTTAGTAGAAAAGCAGAAAAAATAAACAAAAATGACACATGCATGGAACTTCCCTATCCAGGATAAGGACGTGATAATTTAAAAGAAATTATTCAGTCAGGGTCTGCATACACTTCTCTGGCTTCAGTTTCTTAAAAAGAAGATTTGCAATAGTAATCTGTTAAGGTCCTCCTTCCCCCGGCCCCATGTAACTGCAAAAAGGACCAAAGTACTACGTTTTTTTTTAATTTTTTAATTCGTAAGAAAAAGAAGTATAGCTATGACTTTTATTTATTTGAACAAGGTATCACCCACGTAATAGAGGCTTTAAACAGCTGAGACCCCACACACTGGTTTGTCCTGATTCTTTTCAGTTGGGCCACCAGTGCCATATTACAAATTTCAATTGAAGTATACAAACTTGCAAGCTTTTAATATTTGCTTTGTGATGCACAAACATAGCAGAGTCAAGGTTATTATTATTATTCCTTTAATGACACTATTCTAACTGAATTCCATTCCACTATTCTTTCTTGAGTGTAAGAGAAAGGAGTACAGTTACAAAGATCTATCCCGCTGGGAATTTTTGCATAACCCTGGTTATACCCCTGGGAATGTTCTGGGAAGAGGTAAAATGTAAATGAGAACACCATCTATCATGTGAATCACTTAGAGAAAACAATGAAAGGAACTAATATAACCAAATGGAAGCAAACTAGTTAGAAAACTTATATTATTGCAGTGAAAAAAATGATATGCAGTAGATTTCAAAAGATGAATGCTACAACTAAAATGTAAAGTATGTAGTTTAAAATATAAGATTATTAATGTATAAATGTAAAGCACATAATCTACAAAAATTCAGTTTTTATATAGATGTGCATCTAATTTGGAAAGATAAGGCTAATCTACCTTCTAAATATTCTTTAAATTCTCTTTTCTGAAAAAGACAGAATTCTACTTCCTCTGGACTAAAGCATATCTTAAAGTAATTCTGCTTTATTCAGCACAGTGTCTGAGTTCTGAAAAGATTTGTTTCTAAGTCATAAACAATTTGTGATAGCCAAGTAATCTTTCCTCTCAGCCTCCGTTCACTTCCCAGGATGGACTTGTAGGGAGTTGTTTTGGTTTTGTTTTTGTTTTTTTCATTTGCTTTTGATGTCTACATAGGTGTTCCAAAAGTCAGCACCCTTCAAAACGATCAGCAGCAAGCTATAGATCTTTCTATTCTGGATTTCCAATTGACATGTTTTAGAAGTAAAAATAAAGAATGGGAATATTTTTAGGGAAAACCCAAGTATTATGGTTTAATCTCATTTTTCACCATGTTTGAATGCTCTGTTCTCTACTTTTCTACATAGATTTACACATTACAGACAAATGTATGCTCTGTAATCCAGTGTTGAGCAGACTTTAGCTGCTCATTCTCCTAACCTACATTTATCAAAGGGCTAAAGCAATAAAAAGAGAAGCATTTTATGTGGTTGAGGTACATAAGGAAATATGGTTATTTACATTTGAAAAAAGGGCCCCATAGAATTTGTAGATGGGCCACACAGAAGGGGTGGGGTTTCTTTCTATTCCTAGAGATAGGATGCCTCTGCTCCACTAGGCATTCCCAGAGAAGAATCAAACATTTGTATAGGGCATTTAGCAGACAATCTAACCTTTCAGTTCCAATATTTGATAACCTCCTGCCTCCAGAAATCCTTAGAATTTAATTCATATACCCTATTTCTCTTTTTAAATCATTTTCCTTTGTTCTGTTCTCAATGAATGAACATCGAAATTAGCTGTTCACCATCTTCTGAACAATAGTTTTTTATGTCAATGAAAATGTGAAATAAAGCACATCTCCATTCCCTTTTCATTAGACTATTTCAGATTTATTTTCACCTTTGTTTAGAGGTCTCCTTCATAATTAGGTGTTTTATTCACAAGTCCCAGAACTTCATGTGTTAAACTGTAAATATTCACTACTGAGGACAAATAAAACTTTACCATTGTGAAACTTTTGGCTAAACAATCATGGTTTTAGCATGTTTTTCCAAAATGAGATTACATCTATTGTTTTAAGGCGTGATCATGTATTTCTACCTTAAGGGAATTAAGACTTTTTTTTTTAATTTTTTTTTTCAACATTTATTTATTTTTTGGATAGAGAGAGACAGAGCATGAACGGGCGAGGGGCAGAGAGAGAGGGAGACACAGAATCGGAAACAGGCTCCAGGCTCTGAGCCATCAGCCCAGAGCCTGACGCGGGGCTCGAACTCACGGACCGCGAGATCGTGACCTGGCTAAAGTCGGACGCTTAACCGACTGCGCCACCCAGGCGCCCCATGACTTTGAAAAGACTTAGGAGGAAAAAAGTCCTAAGAAGCAGATCACATTTAGGGTAACCACTTTATCTTCTGTGCTGCTGTATTTGCTAAACAGATATGCTCCTAATCCTGCAACAGTTTAGTCTTATTGAAGAAAGACATGTATCTAAAATGTTACAAGGTGCTGTGGAGTCTCACTGTGCAGGATATGGCGGCAAGACAAAGTCAGGAAAGACTTCAACACGGTGAAGCCTAAGGGGAGTCTGGAGTAGGAGGTCTGCCACCACCACAGAGCAAAAGCACAAGTTTAAAAAAGCAAAATGAGCCACATGTACAAAGGCAGAGACCTAAAACAGCTTCATCTGTTGCGAGACCTGAAAAATTAGAAGGGCTCAAGCTCAGCAGATAGGGAGGAACCAGGTGCTGGGCTGGCAAAAGTTAAAACTGACACAGCAAGTCGAGGTCCAGATTGTAGAATAATGTTCTGGAAGACTTTGCTCCGAAGGGAGTTTAAGGAGAAAATTAACAAGGTCAAACAGCTATGTATTAATGCCACTGCAGAGAATGCATTGGGAGGAGGGAAAACTGAAGGCAAGAACACCAATCGAAAGGCTTATGCACTAGACCAGTCAAGACAGAATGTGGATGTGAATCCAGAGCATGAAACAGAGATAAGCAGAGACCACAAAATGAAGAGATTTTTGAAAGGCAGAATCAACAACTTGGTAAGGCAAGCAACTGAAAGTGTACAGTAAAGAACTGGGAGGGATTGAAGATAAAGATTTCCCGCTTGGATGGTGACGTCATCAACTGGGAAAGGCAAGGGAAGCGGACGAGAGAGGCTGATCAGGAAAAATTGTAACAATAATTTCCACACTGGCCTGGCTGAGCAGGAATTGTCTGTGGAACACCACGGGTAACAGTGTTTTACGCCAATGCCAAGCTAAGAGCGGAGGGTTGAGTCCGGATGTGTTGCATTTTTCTGACTTGGCACAAGCATCAAGGATGAGTTGGTGGAGCAGTGAAGATGCCCAGTAGACAGGGGCAGAGGGGACACACACGCTAGAGATAATGATGTGGGAGACATCACTACACAAAACTGGGCTGACCACTACCGCAGCCAAGAGCCACATGTCTGTTCATACATAAAAATTAAACAAAAAAATTCCTATCTTCAGTCTCATGAACCACACTTCATGTGCCCAGTGAGCAATGTGTTTAGTGGCTATAATGCCAAATGCTTCAGATACAGATCACTTCCATCATCACAGATAGTTCTACGGGACTTTGCAGGGATGGCACATGTTAAATAAGAGCAAAGTCTTGCAAACAGAAACCTAGGGAAACAGAAGGGCAGGAAGATGAGTGGAGTGAAGAGGAGTTATCAAAGCAGTAAAAAGGGAAAGGAAAAAATCACCCCACTGTGGACCGCGAGAAGAAAGAGTTCAAGGACACAAAAGAGTCAAGAATTTGAAAAACTGAAAAGACATCAAAATAAGAAAAGGAACGAATTTGTATTTTTTGGTAGTGATTTTACCCTTGCATTTGGTATAGTATTGGAAGCCTTACCAATTTCTTCAGATGTAAAATGACTCAAGGAGAATACTTCTCCCACTCAGATGACAGGTTTAACTTTTAGAAAACACTCAAATGTCCAGAAAGAGCAATGCTAGAAGTGTGACCATTCCCTTCCCACACTGTAAAGAAGAAAGGCAGGCCTTGCCTAGCCAGCATCCTTAGATGTCATCTTTCTGGGAATTTCTAAGAATCTCTAATTTCTATATCATTGTTGAATAGGCTTCTTGAAATCGTATTCTAATAACTATATTCAGACATTGAACAGCACACAAAATTATCTTCTCAGATCAAAAATTAAGCTGAGAGAAGACCAGTTACCAGGGGCTGGGGGCAGTGGGGAGTTAGTTTTTAGTAAGTACAGAGTTTCAGTATGAGATGATGAGAAAGTTCTGGAGGTGGCCAGTGTCGATGTTTGCATAACAACGTGAGTGACACTGAACTGCCCACTTACAAAATGGCTAAAATGGTAAATTTTCTGTTATATATATTTTACCACAATTAAGCAAAGAAAACTGTAATAGAGCTCAACTAAAACACAGGAGAGGATATGGATATAACCTCTCACAACTCTTGACACCTGGGAAATTGAAAACACCAAACATAAAAGGGGAAAACATGGCTTACAGACATCTGTTTCTCAAAGTCACAGAGGTATCTGTAGGAGATGTGTGATATTAGGTGTGAGAATATGGGTTTGCTAAATTGTAAGGTGGAAAGCATTTCTGATAGCTATCGATACTGCCCCCTGTGCAACTGTCAGTGGTCTGGAAAAAATGAGACAAGTTAGAGCTTTAAGTGGTACTAATGAATGAAAACGTATTAGGTCAGTTTCATAATCAAGATGGCATTTATACCCCTTTCTTTACTATTTATACCTCAGGTCAACAGCTGTAGTTAGTTGGTAGAATGGCAAAGCCTAAATAGAGAAGGAATCCCCGAGGCAGCCATGTTTGTACAAGCATAATGCTCACTCGGGGATTCCTGGGAGGCGAGCATCCAGTGAATCACAACTCACGCATTCTCTGACAGGCCCTAGAGCAAGGCTCAGGGAAAGAAATACTGGAAGGGATCTTAAGAGAAGCCAAGGGCTCCGTCCATGCGTCTTACTGTAACTAGGAAGCAGGAAACGAAGGTAAAAACTAAATCAAAACAAGTGCAAGTTCATGAATGTAAAATAATACGAGCCAATGCATTTGTATAAGTTATTCAATAAATAATTTCACATGGATGTTAACTACTGACTTTCTCCCATCAGCATTTAGTCTTTTTCTCGTGAACATAACAAAAAAAATTGTAAGTAAACACTTGCACGTTCATGGATCGCACCCTATTTCTTCTCCGAGGATATTAACCAAATACAGAGAATAGGACCATCTTTTAATCAAAACAGTTTTCCTTGGCTACTCTTTGGAGCTCTACTCAGATCATATAGGGACCCTGCTGATGTCACAACTTGACAAATATAATCATCTCATGACTGTAAGCTAGAAAGGTACCAACATAATGCAAGAACAGACACTGGAAGTAGAAACCAACCAGAGAGAAAGAAGGAAAGAAGGAAACAAGAAAGACAGAAAAATTCAAGAGATGAGTCATACTATACTTACAACTTTCAGTCTGATAGTCTGGCACAAACTGCTCATCATTGTCAGGTACCTGAGCTGAAGAAAAAAAGAAATTAAAAAAAAATTAAGAGAGAAACTGCCAAGGCATAAGGAATGTCAAGTAAGATCTTTCAAGTAAGATCTTTTTCAGCTCCGATCAAACCTGTGATTATTTGCCAATGAGCTCCTATTTCAACCGGTATTGACGGCCATACTTGGGAGGGAAAATAGAAGCAACCATTGATGTCAACTAGAAAACATTTTATGTCAGAAATGTAATTGGGGCAGTTGTGGTCCCTCTGACTATCACCTGCCACATGGAAATAAGAGAGACATACAAAATAGAAGAAGCTACAGGATGTCTATTAGCTGCAGTGCTTCTTTGCAAGAATGAAGTAAGAAGTATTTCAATTCACTCACAGCCAGTGCTTCAGCAGCCCATCTAAATTAACTACACAATTTCTTTCAAACGACGTGCAGCTACACACATCCCTCTGCTTTTTCAGAAATGCCTGCTTCTGGTATGTTCGGCCTATTGCAAATTAGACTGCCATAATTAAAAATGTTTGACCTAAATTTGGCCAAAATAGGCTACAGACTTTTTTTTTTTTTTTTTTAATGAAAGCATCGTCTTTTATTTTGGTCGTATATAAGACAATATTGTATTTTAGTGATTGTGTCATAACACAGTATAAATAATAAAAATAAAGTCAATCTTTTCATACCAAGTATTTTCCTGGCAACTATACAACACTAATGAAAAGAATATCACTAGTTCATCAACCCTCACGTCAAATACCTTCCCTATTTTTAGTAAAGGAAAAAAATACTGAATAGCAAGGACTTAATGCATTCAGCAGCCATCAAAACACAAGGACAGTTTTTCGCTTCTAAAATATTTTCATCACGGTTGATTCAGACATCAAAATAACCTATTCCAAATTAACAAGATATTCCTAAAACAAGTTTTCGGGTATACACACAGATATACATACTCACATACACACAAACTACATAAAACAGAAGTTAGTTACTTTTAATTTGGTAAAAATAGGAGTTGTTCTATTTAACTTTAGCTATGATGTGATTACTAGTATTACTTTACTAGTATTATCTAATACTGAAACGTTTTATCCAGTCAAGTCATATTAAAATAAGTGTCAATTTTTTTAAAAAGAGCCTACGTTGAATGGGGAAAGTTTATGAACAGAATCACTCTTTGCTGAAAAAGTTTTGGATTGGTAGTTGAATGATTTAAGAAAAATTCCCTATAAAAAGGAATTCTGTATTAAAATTTTTATATAAAAAAGAAATACAACATAAATAGGATTAGGCATTCTTTTGTGTTGGCTTATTTAATCACATTTTTTAAGCGGGAAATATCCGGCTGAATAAAATTTATATCATGTTTTCAAAAGGAGAACCAATGAAAATCTTGCCAAGTATTAAAATATATACAATGTGACATTAAATTCTTTCCTAACGTTCTCTGTGAACCAGTATATCAGCTTATTAAAGACAAATTCCATCCTCTGTCACCAAAAATGTTAAGAACTTTTTTCCAAGCTATTAACTGATCAACCTATAATAAAAGAAGAGATTTCTTTTGCCCCCTTCATATTCCACTAATGTCTGCTACCATGGATAACGAAGGTCATGCGAACTTCAAATCATAGTTTTATGACTTCCTATCAGTGTAAACTACATACATTATTTAACCTATTTGAACTGTATTTTATTCCTCGGTGTAAAAGTGTTAATACAGGTTTTCTGTGACAACTACATGGAATTCTAAATGTGACTTATTTTTTCCAAACTTTCACCTCTCACCCACTTCTTTCAATTCACACACACACAACTCCTCCCGTCATTACAATGCACGTTACACATCTTCAGCTCTCGGGAATTATATTGGAAAGGGATTAAAAAAAACTGCTACAATTTGTACATTAGTATTCTCTAACTATAAACATTTTTTCACATTACAGTAAGCTTCATTTTTCTCACAGAGTTGTACAAGTAGAGTTTTCACACCAAAAAAAAATGTTTTCAATATCTACTTAATAACAGCACGTAGACAGAACCAAATCCTACACATTTTTCCATCAAATCCACATGTTTTGGTTTGCCTTCGAAATTAACAGCTAAACAGACATAACTATTGAGATGCAAAATTATCAGCCACAGCAATTACTATGCTTTTTAAAAGCCAACATTTACAAGAATCTAATAAAAATGTAATATCCCTTTACAGGAATAGTTAAAAATAGCTGGTGAGTAACAAAAATATATTTGTAACTGAATATGCTGGTATGAGTGTCCTAAAGGCCAGACATTATTTTTTCCTTACTATCATAAGACAAAATTGCAACTCTGGGATACGTATCACTGCAAGAGAGATATAAAAATCAAATCACTGATGATTTTTTTGATACGTGGTATGTGCTGGAATATGTTGGGGAGCAAAAAAGCAAAATTTTAGAACAAGCTGGAAGTTATACTTCCAGATACATAGAAAATAGGTGCATAACAATTTGTAAAAAGAATAAGAATACGAATTGCTGTAGAGCTGCTATTTCTGTTCTAACTCTTTAACATACTGAATAAATACTTCACACTTATGCCTGAACATATTACAGAATTTTAACAAAAAACATATGACTCACATTTTCACAGAAGCTAATCTTAAGGAACTGAATAGACCAAATGAAGCAGGCATGCTACTTAAATAGACAAAGGCTTAAGTATACTTCTAATTTCAAGTTAGAGTAAAAGGAAAGCAGTTAACGAAAAACACACGTTGGATCTGGGCAAGGAAAATATGACAAAGTATTGCCACACTCCTATCATGCGTTTCCTTTTTTCCTCAATTCACGGGAATTCTGTGAAGTAGCAAACTACAGCTGCCTGAAAATTTGTGGCAAGCCATACCAACTCCAAAGTGGAAAATTAACAATAGAGGCCAACCTTTAAAAAATACTATTTTCACTGCTATCTATTATCAACTATGCTTGCAATAATCACCTTTGGGGAATGAAAATGTTTCTCCACACTATGTAATTAAAGAGGAAGGGGAAGAGTAAGAAAGGACAAGGGGGAAAAGTATATACCAAAAGACCAATAAAAGGCTTTCAAGAAGATTAAGCATGTGGATTTTATTGGTAATAGCTGGAGTGGCTCTATCAGTTCATTGCACATTAATAGACAAGTTGCCATCAAGTCTCAGGACTTCAGCTTTAAAAGGGTAGTATCTGCACTCTCAGCTATTTGCTTTACCTAGATTATTATCCAAAGTTGTTCTCTCTCTCTCTCTCTCTCTCTCTCTCTCTCTTTACTGCATAGCAGTACAGACTATGAAAAACAAACTCAAAAATATTAATCATGATTCAGATGTCACAGCATCACAAACCCTCGTTTTTAGTTTCAACATACTTTCTTAACTAACACTTCCGGGCACGGTGGCAGTTTGTAAATAGAGTTCCTTTATTTTTATGCTTATGCTGAGCTTTCAGATGAAATAATAATTACTTAAGAAAAGGTGAGAGTTTAAATATTTTCGAAGGTTGGCTGCAGGCAACCTGTTTCTTACAAACTAGGTGTCCGTGAAGTTTTCTTGTAAAGCTATGAAAAAAAAAAAAGTGGGAAAATTAAAAATGGAACAAATGGCAAGTATAAAAGGGGTTAATATTTAATTAAAACCAGTTCTATCCACTGTAACAATGACCTGGAGCCAAACAAGGCGGAAGATGTATGAGTCATTCTTTCTGCCTGTGAATGAGACAGCTGATCTCCTCAGCAATTCCTCCAGACAAGCAGGCAGAACTGGAGTTCTGCCTCCATTCACAAAAACACAGTCCAGCATGAGCCATGTGGCCCAACCGCAATCTTTTCATGTCACACCCTTCCAGAGAGCTAAAGCAAGTCAACTTGAACTTCCAATAAACACACCGATTTTATAGCTCTATCTCAAATACAGCTCGGGTTCATTAAGGTATACATTTAAATAAATGACAAGTTTACAAAATTGAATCTATCTATCTACACATCCATAGACAGATAGATGATCGATGGATAGATTGACTGATTTATTGCGTCCTGCTTTATAGGGTAACTTGTCACAAAAACCTAAATGTCTAAAACTAGGAAGGAAGAAGAAAAGGAAGAAAGAAAGGAAGGAAGGAAGGAACTAAGAGAATGGAGAGAAGGATGGAGGAAGCAAGGATGGAAAAAATTCATTGAAGAAATGCCTTGTTTTTCTTGCCTATTATTCAGATTTTCTTTATCCTGAGATTAGACTAGATTATTGCTGAACTTTGTAGCCTTTCACTTTGAACCAAAGAATTAGAAACGAGTTGCTCTGAATAAACTTAAATTTTATTTTAAATAAAAGTAAAACAACAAGAAAATCAACCTTTGCACAGTGGCATTCTGTGTAATCCTAAAATGAAGCTTCGGGCCACGGAACAAAATAATCATGAAGCCACTAAGCCTGGTTTTATACCACATCCGCTTTTAAAATTAAAATGATTGTACCAGTGTATAAGCATTAATTAATACGGCAGTATAAACATATTTAAAGAGACAAAAAAAGAGAGAGAGAAAGCTTTTCTGCATGACAGAGACATCTTTAATACTTGATGCTCTAAAAAAAAAGAAAACAGTACGTTTTAGTTGTCTTTAGCCTCAAATAAGCTTCAATTCCTAACATTAAACTAACCTACAGTGACTTGAAAACTTAAGTGTGGCTTAAGAGCTGTTGTTTCTATTTTCTCTAATACTACGGAGGTCTGACATTATTATTATCATTTTAATTACAAGCTTGTACACAGGTCAAAGGGAATAAAGTTATATTATTAAATCCAAAACATGACACATTTCTTATAACTGAACCAGAAAAGCAGTATTTCATTAACACTCCTTAGGACCTTCCGGAAAAACTGTGTCTAAACTATACCAGATCCAAGATCTATTTAAACAAAGTTTGGTGGGTTTTTTTGTTTTTTTTTTTTTTTTTTTTTTTGGCTTTTTGTTTTGGTGAGGGGGGTGGTTTGCAAGTAGACTCTAGATAAAAAGGCATTTATAGAATTCCAATAAATATTTAGAAATATAATACCTTTACTTTACCTGCTATCTTTTAATCAAGTCCAAATGAGAAGTCTTGCTCTCATATTTTAGAGTATTTCCTGATACAACAAAAAGAGGGGTCACGCCCCTCCCCCCTACACATGAAATGATTCTTGCTCAAAACTAAGAAATAGGATGGACTTCGGTAATTTGATGCTTTATTCTCATTTCCTGTTTTACATAAACCACACAACATAACGTAGTTTTTAAAATCTTTAGTTTTTACCGGATCACATTTAAAAGAAAAAACAATACATTAATGGACACATATCCAATTTATGTTCCATTTTAACAAGAAACAGTTATAATTTTTGAAAAATTAAAATAAGTACATTAGGACCAGGGTGCATTGTGGGTGGCATTATGTAAGGCGAGTAACAGCACCTATTATTTAAAGGGACTTCATTAGAAATTATTTTGAATGTAAATTTAGTATCAGCCACTGAAGTAAAGGCAGTCATCTCTACTGTTAACTCAACCTATTATTTGAAGGTCACACAACACAAAAGGGAAAAAAAAAAAAGAAGCCCTATCTGCCGGAAGCAATAACTTTTGGTGTAGAAAGGCTGTTCTTGAAGAGAAAACTTAGATTTAAGTGTGGTGGCAGCAGGAAACTTAACTATAACACCACTGAGAAACATTCTACCCTGTGGCAGCAAATCACTGTTGACTTTTGTCCTTAATATTACTGATGAAATGGAACCTCAAGAACATCTAGATCCACACCAAAAACAATGTTCACAATGTGCTATGTATTCACATTAGATACATAGGAAATTTACGGTTTCTCTTTAAGTTATGTTAGTAGGTAAGCTCTAATAAGCAACTTTGGAAGAATGCAATCCTTTTTAAACTCAACTTTATATCCTTCTAGTTATCTTCCTAACACACAAAAGGGTCCATTTAACTACCAATTTCTAGGACACCATTCACTACAGCATCACTTAAAACAGGATGTTAAGAGTAAGACGTTACCATGATGTTGATAGGATTGATATATGAACTCATTATTTCATGAGATCAAAGAACTGAAATTGCCTTTCTGTCAGTAGCAATCTAATTCAAAAGAAAAAGAATCAATAAAAAAATTGTACATAGTAAAATTATAAAGCGGCTTCGGCAAAATTTTAAAAAGACACATATTATTTTTTTAAGTGCTACTGTGGTCACTGAAAACGTTATCTTTTCAATTTTCTTCAGAATGAGATGTGAATACATTAAATTGTGGTATATATGTTAACAGCATTTAAATTTCAGGGTTAATACTTAAAAAGTGATACTAATACAAAGTTACATTCTTCACAAACATATTTTTGATCCTGCTTAAAAATGTAAAATACACTTCCATTCTTCCCCCTAAATTAGAGGATATTAGCAAATTGAGAATACTGGCTCCAACCTTCACCCTCAAATAGTCCCGCCTTATCTACCCCAATTTGTCCTTAGATGTAAAACACATCTCATAATTCATAATATTTTACCTATGACTAATCCCTATGTTGCACTTTGAATCTAATTTATAAAAATTCTTACAGGAAAAAACAAATTAAACACTCTAGGATATATCATTTCCCAAGTATTTAGGGGCTTTGATAACTTTTTAAAAACATAACTTTCATTGGACACAACTTGACTCATATCTAATATGATTTTTAGACCTGTTTAACTTCCCAGTGGGACTCTAACTCTTGAGAGAAACTTGGTTAATTGCCCATGATCTTTTTTTTTAAAAGGGTCAAGAAGCCTTAAAATTCCATGGTCACTTTCTTGGCTACCAATCATTATGAAAAGAAATATACAAACTGTTCATAGTCTGCCAATCTGGTAATGTTTTAATTTGTGGACGTCCAGAAGGACATAAGTAGGCAAACCTAGCTACAAATAACCTACTGTAATTTTAAGATCTGTTCTGAGTTCAACATGTGGGATAAGTCAAGTTAAAACGCTAAAGCAAATAATATTATTATATAGAGTTGCTAAAAATACAAATAAATGTGCAGTCTATTAACAGATAGTAAAAAAGAACTCTCCATTATTAAGATTTTAAAAATCATATTAACTGCATTACGTTTATATCATGATAGAATAAATTAATGTAAACTCTTTTGAAAACTGTTTACATTATTCTAAAATGCAGCCTTATCCATAGTTTATAAACAGTCACCCACCTGGGTATTCGATAAAACACCCTGAGGATTAATTCCTGAACTTATTTAAGCTTATGAATTACCTTCTATGTAAAAGTCCATGTTCCTCCAAATACATCAGTCATTTTCCAGGTTTGTTTTACATAAAGCTAAATCTTTCAGATCTGATTTATAGGTACGTTAATAATCACGGGTAAGAATATATGTAGTGCAGAGTTTTAAAACAGATTAACTTGAATAAGTTATTGAAATCACTTACCCGAGCGACAAATAAACAAAACAAAAGTAAGAGACTGTAGTAAAACTGATTATAAAATGGCAAGAGTCTGTCACAGAATCCACATTTTAAAATTCCAGAAACAGAGTTGCTATGCACATTCAAAATCTGCCAGCAAGAGCACTGCCTTGGAATCAATGAGACTTAAACATCTAAGAACCAAAAATCTTCAAGAACAATTAAAATAGATATTTCCAGTTATTTTAGATAAGCAAACAAATGCCCTCCTAAACATAATGTCCTCACAACCTTCAACTTTACAAAACTAACAGATCAAAGTTAACACAAGGACCTCTGTGCAAATTTTTCTGAAAAAAAGTTAAGTTTTAAGGTATAGTATATGTCGCAATACTAAGTAATCTATTGCAATAAGTTTCATTTACAGAGACAAGCAAAATGACCTTTAAATGTAACTAAAGCTTTCATCAATACTCACCTTTTATGAACATGCAAATTAAATCACCCTTTCAAAGGGCTACTAGGAAAGCTATTTAACTTAAAAGATTTATAAAGATTGCAAAAGCTTTTTAGAGAACAAGAATATCAGCAAAACAAAGAAACTTATTTTACATGCTAACAGCAACTTGATGAACTGCAAGCAAGACCCCCGATAAAACCCTGCAGTCAGCCTCAAAGTAGCAAGAGCAACACTTGGGTTCCATTTAAAGAGACCTTCTCTCTCGTCTTTTAACAATCTTAGAAATCTGTTCCGGAAACTGCATATCCATATAACAGACAGACAGAAATACAAATTAGACTCAGGGCTTAAAAATGTATAATTTTCTTTTTGTGTTTCCCATAAAACACATCATAGGATAAAAGTAATATTCCACATTTATCATGACAAATCCAAAAGAAAAATTTCAAATTATGGACACTAACAAAAGTCCCTCAATATTAGGCATTTCCCAAGTTGTATTAAACTGTACTGAAGCAGTATCTCATTGTTCCTGTAAAATAAAGTTGTACCCAATAAAAGATAAAATAGATTGCAGCACAAAATTTTACTAAAAAGTAATTAAAAACAAAAGTACTGCCTTTAGATGTCACCTTGCCATATTAAATAAATCCTAACGAAAGTGACATAAAAGCAAAACCCATCTCAGCAACTATCACCTAATAGTAACAAATAGAAAACATTATTTTGAATCCTTAAATCCCCCAAAGATTTCTTTTAAAGCCATAGATTTCCTAAGTATTGCATACACACCTAACGTTCTGTGCTGTGAACAAGGTGGAAAGAAGACACTTGCACTTAAATCTTGAAGCATCCCGTCCTGATGAACCCAGAGAAACTAATTTCTGCCATCAGAAAAGTCCTCCACCAGAACACCAAATAATGATATGCGCTGCTCTAAAAGAAACAGCAAGCCGGGTTCTGGCTCTAGGAGGTCTCTCGAGGTACAATAATATAAACCTGATCAATTGCAATTAAAATCTGAACAGAGGCTTAGAACTTGAAGTCTTGGTGCTTTAGTTCTTGCCAAAAGCAGATGTGATTGGGAGCTGGAAGCAATTTCTCCTGGTAATTTGTGATGACACTGGGTAGTGCAGCCCCAGATTCCCCAAAGACAAACTCATCAGAGACTCTAATGTATGCATGACACATGAGGTGGCTCTTTTAGAGCTCAATTAATTGGGTTGAACATTAAGACAGCAAGTTCAGGACTTTTTTTTTTTTTTTTTTTTTTTTACCCCTTCTAGAGTTGCTTTTCCCCTCTTTTTAAAGCAATTTTTTGCCTTACCTTCTGCAAGCCATGTTTCCTGTAATTGACTTAGATCTTGAAAGAGTTCTAAAAAACAAGTCAGAGACATAAACAAAAGATTTGAAAACCTTTAGGTTCCATTAAATGGAACTGTTTGTCATGAAGTTGGTATTAAATCTCAATTTAATTTAGGGAGGGGAGTCAATATAAAAAGAAAATAGGATTCATGACTTAAATAGCTCAATAATCCTGCCATTGTAATTGCTAGTAAGCAACACTTCTTTAAAAAACTCTTTTAGTGAAATACATAATAAAGGCAGGAGTTTCCCCCTTTTAACCAATAATTTAATATAATAAGATCCGGGAGACCAAATACACATATACTAGGAGTCACAAAAAGGCTGAAGTGAAGGTGTGTCTATCCACGTAAACCTTTCTTAAACAGAGTCAACTCTCACAGGGGAAAGATTAGAAAGACTGCAAATCATTTTCTTTTTATCTTCTGGACCTTATATAAAAGATTTAACAGAACATGGTATAATTTCTAAAGCACTGTATGTTTTGAGGTTCAATGCCTCAAAACTGAAAGAGACAACTTTTGAATACAATGTTGTAGAGGAAAATTTTTACATTAATAGGTGTTACAAAGTCAAAGTGAGGTAATTCCCTGGCACCTGTTTATTACCAAGTCCAAAACTGTGTATTCTGTCATAGTAGGAGTGAGAGGGGTGTCCAATATGGATGGAGATTTAAGTTTCAGAATTCAATACACCTAATCAAAATGGCAAAATGAACTTTGATAATTAAATCTAAGTAGATTAAGTTCATTATGAATGTTACCGTATGTCTGGAATAATTTATAATATATTGAACTCCTAGCCAACAGTGCATTTAAAAAAAATCATAATTTTTCAAATAGTTACTATAATTATTAATTAGGCCTTAATTACGATTCAGTGAACACTTGACGGCCTATAAACAAGATATTAGGACCTCACCATGTAGTCATTGAAATCATCCACGAAAAGTTTTATAATAGTATATGGTTTCAGTGTAAGGGGAATGGGAAATCAAGCAATCATTTATATTGTTTTACTTCTGATAAAGTAAAAAGGAGAAATTAAGTAGTATACGTGGCTGCTTATGTCCCACTGTGTTGGATATTTTAAAACTGTTACCTTAGTGTATGGGATTAGTTATATGCCATATGGACCAGAATATTTAAACACAAAAGTGATTAAAAGAAGGATGTCACTGTTAACTTTTTATTTCCTTCTTTCATTAGTCTGTGACAGGGCCATAAAATATCCTCCAATGCAAACTGTCACATTATGGTAATTGCTACAAGTAAAAGTCTCAATTAAATGCAGGAATTTGAAAGAATATTATTTTTAAGCTAAGATTTAAGGGTTCCTCTTCTTTATGAGGGTAGGGAGTATAGGTAAAGAGCAGGGATTCAGCCCAAAATCAAACCTCACCTTCAGAATCATGAGCCAGATCTCTGTTAATGAATTTTCTTTTCCTGACATTTGTTGGTTTCTCGTTACAATTTCTCCCACGCTGATTCTACAAAGGGAAAGAAAAAATCCTTTAAAAAAAATGTAAACCTCAGATGTCATATACACAAAAACACATGCATATATAAGTCTACTGGATCTTCTCTCTGCATAGAAAAATAAAAGTCCATAGTATCCAATCTAATCTTCATTTTCTGCGCTCATTTGACAGTGAAAGCTGAGAATTCAACAACCAGGGAGAGTTGTTACCAGCCAAGCGGAACACACTACTACTTATCAGTCCTGTATTCATGGCATCTTGGCATCAAAACATTAAGCAATCACACTTAAAGTCGTTTTCAGCTAGATTAAAGCTAGACTATAATACAGTGAGTTTTATTCTCTCTGATACCCCCCAAAACAAAAAGCATAGAGTGGTGAAATGAAAAATATGAGGAAAAAATGAGACAAGAAAAAAAGAAAGAAAAACACCCCATGTAAACAAAAAGTGTCAGCATTAGTCTCAACTTCATTCTTTTCAATGTGGCAGACAAACCCAGCCAAAAACTTTGAGTGCAGCTGCTGCTGCCCTCCGTCTCCTCTTCCACTCATCTTGGGCACTTTAATCAGAAAAAAAAAAAGGGGGGGGGTCTTAAAAACAAAACTATGCCTTATCCAAGTCACTGAAAGGTAAGCTCATTTTGAAGACTGGGCTTCTAGAAGCAGAGTCGCCCTACAGTGGCAACAAAGCAGATAAAGTATCTGCAATCCCAACCCCCTTACCCCCTCCCTTCTCATTCTCTCTCTCCTCCCCCCCCTCCCCTCCGTTGGAGTCAAGTTTATAAACAGCAACTTTCGAACTGATCACTCACATTGGTGACCATGTAAGGCACTTGCTGGTCATAAAATCCATCCATTCTGCTGCTCTTCGCAAAGCTCAGCGCAGTGTTTTATATTTTGAGCATTTAGCTGGAGATTTCCTCGGGATGTGGACTTCTATCAACCTAGAGGGGAACAAGATGGCTTTTAGGCTAAAAAAAAAAAAAAATCATGAATGAAGCTCTTGAATTTGCATAGCTAATTACCCTCAGACAGTCCCATTCACAAAAAATAACCCTCCCTACACAGCCTCCTTCACCTGGATCCAAAGAGAGCCAAGAGAGTTCACAATTTACATATTTTCGGCAGTAGCAAAAATCCGAACAAGAGGCGATGTATTTATTTACACTCTCGATGTTTCCCTGCGCGGTCTGTGTACCCCGGGCAGCTCTGATTCGCAAACGTGTGCAAAACTAGCAATGGCGATCAACGAGACTTGCTTTGCACCTAACGGGACTAGAGAGACGGAGACACCTCTTTCATAAGGATAGTTTTTGCAACCCACAACCATGCAATTATCTGGAGAGACATAAAAAGTTGTTGGAAAGACCCACCTGAAGGCCACGCTAGGCGAACGGCTGCAAAAAATTCCCTCCAAATTTAATAAAAACATTAATTATCGCCCAGCACTTCCCCCTTGGAAGCCGAAAGCGCCTCTGACAGAGCTCAATTCGGTGGTTTTTCCTCTACTTCTCCTCCAGGGGCCTCCAATCCAAACTGATGGATCGCTGCCTCCCATTGGCTCCGCGTCTCTTTCACAAGATCAGATTTCGAGCTGTCAATCAGGCGGCTTGCTGCCCCTTCTCGTGGATCTCTCGCGCCCCTCTTCCTACAGGGATGTTCCGCGGGCTGGCGCTGGGTCCACAGTCAGCAAACGCCTAAGAGGAAATCAGCTGCCTTCCTAAGCCGCTGCTTATTGTTAAGGCGTCCGGGACACTGAAGCCATGTGTCGCTAGTTCTCCTTACTGGTGTGTTAGGTCCACTACTGGGCTGATCTCCTAAAGCACTTTTGTTCGGTTCGGATACATACCCTGAAGTGCGATCCACCAAGCCTGTGCCTCCTTACTCCTCCGAATCGCCTCCCTCAAGATCTCCAGCCCCCTGTACTTTTAACCTGATAACGAACCCACCTCGCTCTATAGCCTCGTTCCCACTAAGCTTTTGGCCCAAATTCTTCCCCTATTTTTCAACATCCAGCACCACCATAATGGTTTATCAAAAATATTTCATTTTATCAGCCATCCCTCAAGTAAAACAAGATATTATCGTTCATGGGACAGTAAAATAAAGAATCCATGAGTAAAATCACCTGGGAGCTGAGGAATTGCTTGTCAGGAGGGGGTGCATTGGGAGGAAGAATTAGCAGGACCACAGAGCAACCTAGGTGAAGAAAAGTATAAAAAACAAATGTGTCCCACGTGTGTACTGGGACAAGGTGCTTCCAGTCCACTATGGAGGAGGGGAGGAGCGGGGAGGGAATGGGGCGGCTCGGATATCCTAGGGACTCGAACGTTTCCTGAGCTTTTGTTATGTATACAAGGAGGCGGAGGGTGTCACTTACTGTACTTGACGCTTTCACTTCCTCTCCAGCTTTTAAACAGCCCCAGCCGGGAGTGGGGGCGAGCGGGGTTGGGGCTCGGGTTTCAAGGACAATGCTCGGGACATTAAAAAGTGAGGGTTGCGACTCTGAAACCACTATCCCTGACGCGCCTAGGAGGCTTGGGGCTGTAAAAAGTCGTTAGAAAGCAGCCTCGGCCCAACAGTGGATGGGAGGCCGTGGGGATCTGACCAGGGACTTGGTGCACTGTGTTGAAATTCACTTGTGATACTGATGGCGACCAGACCAAAGGACGTTTCCGGCAGCTGTTCCGCCCGTAGGGAAACGTGCTGTAGTTCTCAATTTCTATAAAGTTTCGTTCCTTAAATGGAACGCTATGGAGACGCATTAAAATGAGAGTGTGAGCACACAAGACTCAATTCTGGACCCATGGAGGGAAACAGAAGGGTAAATACCTACGCCAAAAAAAAAAAAAAAAAATTTTGTAATAAACAACAGAAAAAGTGTTACTGGGGAAACACCCAATAACTGTGGACAACAAGGACACCCACAGCGCATTCCCTGAAACTAGTAAATCAGAGTAGCCGGTGCAAACGCGCGCACCTACAAGCATTTTGAGCGGGAACTCCATTTTAACCCGGGTCAGAGAGGGGTTCTGTGCACAGTCGGGTTCGCAACGCAGGATAGAGACGCTCTGGGGTGCATTCTGAGGGTGCAATCAGGCGGGGAGCCAATAGCAAGGGTGTCCCGCCGCCCAGCATTCCCGGGATAACCCAGCCTCTGTAACGTGAGCAACAGTTTCCGAAGACCTCAGCAGCCAGAGCCGGACGGGTATCCAGGGTAACCGGGAAGGGGTGGAGCTTCAGGGTAGGCCCCCGCGAGGTTCTTGCCGCAGCCAATAACGTCTCGTGGTTTCCCAGCCCATTGTTGTTTATTGCTGACCTCTCAGCGCTCCGCTAGGAGATTGGCCGCTCCAGGGAAGGGGCGGAGCTTCTCCCGCCCCGGCAGCAACCTTTCGGCTCCATTCACAAAATTCCGGCCTTTCCTGGTCACGTGGTTGGGGGCGTGGAGGGGCAAGGGAAATGACACAACAAAGGCCTAAGTTTCCCAAACCACAAAACTTTTTTCTACCTCGCTACCTCCTCTGTGATTCGTCGCTGAGCAAATACTCTATGAGGAAAAGGAGCCTTAGGTCTGACAAGAGGAAAAGAAGTCGTAAATTAAAGGAAGGCTCGCATGGAGATAATCTCAGGGTGCACTCTCTATGAGAAAAGCAGTGAAAGGCTTTTCGAGAATTAAGTAGGTTGAGAAGAAAGCCTCAAGACAGACTAGTAACTTGCTGCTTCAAGCCAATGCTTTTAGAAGTGCAAACAGTTCGATTTCAGATGGATTTCAGTTTTCTCACCTAACTTCCTGTAATTTTCATTTTTACCTTGAATTTATCGCAGTTTCTTGTTAACTTTTTAAAGTTTCACTCAGGAATACTGCAGGATTTTGCTGGCTGACAATTTTAGTTTCCATTTCCCAGTCCCCACTCTTTCACAGGCTCCCAAAAGCACTCCCCCTTTTTCCCACCAACACTGGGCAAACAGAAGTGGCACCCTAATCCTAACACTTTACTTTGTTCTGAGGGGGGTCCATATTTGCCCCTTGGATTCTTTAAACGCACTCAGCTCTTAACTATTTGATCTTAACAGTAACTGAAAATGGTGTTATGTGAATAAGCAGACAGCCAGTCTCACTACAGCTCAGACAATTTTTCTGAGATTTATCTCACTTGCCCTTCCAGCAAGTGAACTTTTAGACTATTCTCCTCTCTCCCACTTTCTCTTCTGTCCTTTTTCTTTCCTGTTTGTGCTGCTATACCTAGTGAAACACCAGCTTTTACTTTGACTGCTGTTTATCTTTTATGCTTGGCACTAGGAAAAGCCAATAGACCCAGTTGCTGAAGAATTGGAAGGACTAAAAATCTGTTTTTCAAAAAAAGTTACCATTGTGGAAAATGTCTACAGAGGCAGCTGTTCTATCCACAGAGAGGAACTTCAAAAGTTGCACAGAATTTCCACTACTTCTGAAAGTGAGTCTTTAAAAAAATCAGCTTAGTAAATGCCAGTCCTTGAATGGAAAATTTCATTTTGGCAGGATTTCCGGCAAAGAATGGCAGAGCAGAGGCCAAGAGGCTTTGACATTTATTTACTTGTATTTTGAAATCCCATATGGGTCTTGAAATAGGAGCTCTTGAGAGAAAGACCCCTCGCCCCTCAAAAAAAAAAATTCATTTCTAAGTTTGGAAAGTTTTTAACTTTCATATAAGCTACTTAAAGCTTTATAGTTCCTTTGCTGTGAGTTAATAAAGTAAAATAATATTCATTAGTGGCTTTTCTGCAGTTAACTTATTATAGCATTATACTGAAAATGCATGATGTTAAATAGAGTTTCTAAAAGCAGCAAAAAAGAAAAATGATACTAATTGTTTTAAATGATTAATATGATTAGAATTAAATTTGCTCAAATTAGGTTAATTAAGTAAAATAGTAGCTTTCATAATTCATTTCTTAACAATATTATATAAAGCAAATTGTTAATGGCCTAGTTTTCACAGAGCTACATCAAATTGATAAGGAAAAAATAGACTATTAAGTAGGTAAATGGGCAAAGGAAATAAACAAATGAATATAATTCCAAAGGAAAACTTAGAGACCTGCCAGAATGGTGCAAAATAATGAATGGCTTAGTGGGCTCCCTGTGAGAAGAAAACAGGGATTTGATGGGAGGGTGGACCCTAGGAAGAAGGTAAGGATATGAAAAAAATTGACACTGTGTACAATGTGTTGACTCACCTCTCAACCCTGCCACTGTCAGCTTGGGGATATCTGCAAACTCTCTGAGAGGAGGAAATGCAAACACATGACTAAAAACTTCTCAGGGCACCTAAGTGGCTCAGTTTTTTAAGCCTTCAAATCTCGATTTCAGCTTAGGTCATGATTTCGCGGTTAGTCATAATATCCAGCCCCAAGTCGGCTGGGCATGGAGCCTGCTTAAGATTCTCTCTGTCCCTTTCTCTCTTTCTGAAAGAAAAAGAGAAAGAGAGAGGGAGAAATAGAGAGAGAGGGAGAGAGGGAGAGAGAGAGGGAGAAAGAAAGAAAGAAAGAAAGAAAGAAAGAAAGAAAGAAAGAAAGAAAGAAAAGAAGGAAGGAAGGAAGGAAGGAAGGAAGGAAGGAAGGAAGGAAGGAAGGAAGGGGAAAAAAAGGAGAGAGAGGGAAAGAAAGGAGAGAGGGAAAGAAAGAGAGAGAGAAAGAAAAGGAAGGAAAAAGAAAGAAAAAGAAAAAAGAAAATTTAGAAAAAAATTCTTAGCTGCCTTCTAAGTCAGAACATTATATACATTAAAAAAATGAAGAGCATTAAAAAATGTTCTAATACCCAGGGATGTCAATGTTGGGATAAGCATGCTCACATATATTGCTGGTCAGAGTTTGACTTTCTGCAACATTTTTTAAAATGCTTATTTATTTTTGAGAGACAGAGAAAGGGAGAGCAGGGGGGAGGGCTAGAGAGAGAGGGAGACAGAGGATCTGAATCCCAAGTGAGCTCTGTGTGGACAGCAGAAACCCTGATGCGAGGCTGGAACTCAGGAACCACAAGATCATGACTTGAGCTGAAGTTGGATACTTAACCGACTGACCATCCAGGTGCCTCTCTGCAACATTTTTAAAATAAGTTTACAATACCTACTAGATCCTAAAATGGACAATATCTATTAGATCCTAAAATTAGACACAGTGAAGGAAAGAATAAACAAAACTAAAAAGACAACCTATGAAATGGGAGAAGATTTTGCAAGTGACATATCCAATAAAGGGTTAGTATGCAAAATATGTATAGAACTTATAAAACTCAACACCCAAAAAACAAATAATCGAATTAAAAATGGGGAGAAGATATGAACAGACATTTCAGAATGGCTAAAATCCAAAACACAAGAAACAATAAGTGTTGGGGAAAATTTGTAGGAAAAGAAGCTCTCATGCATTGTTGGTGGGAATGCAAACTGGTACAGCCACTGTGGAAAACATGATGGCGTTTCCTCAAAAGTTAAAAAATAAAACTACCTTATGATCCAGCAATGGCACTACTGGCTATTTACCCAAATAATACAAGAACACTAATTCAAAGGGATATATGCAGCAACTATGTTTACAGCAGCATTATTTACAGTAGCCAAAATAGGAAAGCAGCCCAAATGTCCATCAATTGATTGAGGAATGGATAAAGAAGATGTGGCATAATAAGGGAATGGCTTTAACAAAGTGTGATGCTTTCACATTTTGGAGTTCAATTCTGTTATGTATCCATTAAAAAGTATGCAATGTCCTTGGTCCTCAAACTTGAAATTGCATAAGAAATTCCTTATTAAACATTCTGCCTACTGGATAGATCCATAGAGTTTCTAATTCAGTAGTCCTGAACAGGGGTAGTTTGATTTTTAACTTTTGGAGGAAACTCCATCCTGTTTTCCACAAAGGCTGTACCAGTTTGCATTCCCACCAACAGTGCATGCGAGCTTCTTTTCCTACAAATTGTCCCCAACACTTGTTGTTTCTTGTGTTTTGAATTTTAGCCATTCTGACAGGAGTGACATGAGACCTCACCGTGGTTTTAATTTGCATTTACATGACGATGAGAGATGTTAAGCATCCTTTCATGTGTCTGTTGGCCATCTGGATGTCTTCTTTGGAGAAATGTCTCTTCTGTGTCTCCCTCTCTCTGTGCCCCTCCCCCACTGACACTGTGTCTCTCTCTGCCTCTCAAAAATGAATTAACACTTAATTTTTTTTTTTAATTCAGACTTCTAGTATTGTTTGTCAAATCAGAGAATATTCTTTCATGGCAGCTATTAGCTGGAGCTGGACACTGCTACTCCTTAAGAAGTAAAGGGTAAAGGACCATGGGCTCTCAATTTTGCTATGGTCTATACTCTTCCCCAACCCCTGGTTTTCTTGTTATGTTACTCACCTGAACTCTTTAAGTATTTGCATATGTCAGCCCTGATTTACATGTGACAGATCATGTCAAGTGAATAAAGAGACAGAATAGAGAGAATAATACATCCTATTTTTGTTCAAAATAAAAAAAAATAATGTACATAAAAGTGTACTTACATACACAAATACGGATACACACACACACACACACACATATATATATATATATATATATATATATATATATATATACCAGTGTTTCTCAACATTTTTCATTATTGCCCCCCAAGGAGCACTTTCAGACTTTTTTTAATCCCTAATTGCCCTCCTCCCATTAAATTTTAATACCACAGATACACCTAATATCTGTTCATGTCCTGTAATTCTTGGGAGAGTCAAAAACAATTGTAATACCTAACATCCATTCCTCCAAGAATCAATTTTCAACACTTGGGGGCAATATCACTGCCAACTGAGAATGTATAATATATATTTATAATTCTTTTTTTTCTTTTTATGGATACTGTATTTATCTATACATATTGATTCTTTAAGAATTTTGTTAACATTTATTCATTTTTGAAAGACAGAGAGTGACACAGCGTGAGTTGGGGAGGGACAGAAGGAGAAAGGGAGACACAGAATCCAGAGCAGGCTCCAGGCTCCAAGCTGTCAGCACAGAGCCCGACATGGGGCTCGAACCCACAGACTGCGAGATCATGACCCGAGCTGAAGTTGGATGCTTAACCGAATGAGCCACCCTGGTGCCCCTAACATATTGATTCTTTTTATCATCAAAAAGAAAGACACATATCCATCTTTTATTGTACCTCCAGTAGATAAGATTGGAGGTGTGACATAAAAAGTAACTAAATTTTTCTTCTAGAACTTACAATGGCTTGTTACAATATGCTTGTATTATAGTCCTATTTCTTTAATCCATTAAAAGAATGAATGAATTAGTAGTTTAAATTATAATTTGTTTTGTAAGAATCATAGGCGTTCTCATTTGTAGAACAGCAATATATGTTGTTGGTCAGGGGTCTTAACTTCTAGGTGATACATGGTTTGGAATAACTGATAAGCAAAGAACAAAATACAAATCATTTGCCTTCCTTTAAAAAAGGACACCTTGCATATCTTTTAGAATTGAAAGCATGGTATTAGCAACTTTAAATAGCTAAAATAAAATAAAATAAAATAATAAAATAAACAATAAAACAACAAAGGTCACCAAGCTCTACTCTTAGAGTTGTTTTCTGAACCAACGCAAGAGATACAAGTGTGGTTTCCCTGCTTTCCTCAAATGTAAAAGGTTAGTTAACAAAGGAAAAAAGGCTTTTAAAAGTCCATTTTAGAAATGGAGTTTTATTCTTCTGGGATACAGTTTGATTTAGAAAAATTTAAATCATTAACAAGTTAACCTTTTATGTGTATTAGACATTGGTAGGAATATTCATAAAGTACCTTTTCTAGAAAGTCTTCCTGGAAAGAGTTTGTTTTATCTCGTTATGATCCCCAAAGTAGAATTAGGAGAACTCCTTATGGGCTCTCAAAGCCGGTATTTTTCCATAGTCCTAAATTATGTGTAAATGTTTCAGACTGTACTTCATTTGATAAAGTCATTAGGATCTTGATTACGAGTGTGTTCTTAGTCATAGAAGGCACATAGAAGGCGTTTAATGCTTGCTGCAGGATGAAAGAATCAGTAAATGGACAACATCCTGCTGAACTGCCTTACTGTACAAATATAAACAAATTTCAAATATTGAAGCAATGTTATGAGCAATTACTTTCTGAAAACAAAAGTTTACTGGACAATTGAAAAGAGCTGATTGATTACCCACGTACAAATGGTTTTTAGATAAAACTTTGCTCTTAAAATTATTGTCAAAAGGAAAATTGAAAGTGGCATTCAACTACATGTATTTTTCATATTTGTACATTTAATTCATTTTTTAAGAAAACATTCTTTGTGATTTCTAAGGCTTTGATATTTATATGACCAACATTAATGTATCTGAAATACAGAATTCAGAATCATAGCTTGTATCAATGTGACCTATTTTTAAAAAATTTATTAAATCAAGGGTTTGTAGTAGATGCCCTGAGATCCCTTACAAAAGCAATCCCCCAATTTTCTTATTTTTAATCAATGGCTGTGTTGACCTCAACCACATGGGGGAAAATACCATCTAGTAGTAACAGAACTTGGCATCAGAAAGTCATGGATTTGAATACTGACTCTAACACGAGTCAAATCACTTTATCTCTCTAAGACTCAACTTGTAAATTTATATAATGTATATAAAACCTATTTTTCAAAACTGCTGTGAGGAAGAAATGAGCCATTGTACTTAAACTGCAGAGTTGGAACTCCATAAAAGTTGCCTTTCTTATCTGTTAGAACTTTACTATGACATAGGACAGTAGATCTCACTCTGTTAGTCCTCATTGGCCTAAATATGCCATATTTATATCCTTATGACTTTAGGGATGACTTTTAGAACTGTGCTTGACACCTGGGAACGCTCAGCCTGACTTCTTACCCATGTTTAGAACAGTTTTTTATGTGGGGGCCAATTCCTGGTCTCCAGTATTTCCCCTGCGCAGGCAGGGGACTGACACATCAAAATCCTCTCCCTGGTCTCTGGTGGTTTGGCTGACTTGATTCCTGACACAAGAGGCCAATGATCTTGCTATTAAGATCTCCTTATTAAGTTCACAAAGTGTAGTGTAGTAGTTGAAAGAGAGAAAATGCACACACAGGAATTCATCTCAAGAAAGTAAAAAAGAATGATTTCCCAAAACAGCATTTTCTGAAAAGGTGGCAAAAGAATGGCCTCATGTCCATAGCTTCCTTAAAACCTAGAAAGTCTCCCTTGAATGAGGGTCACCAATGATACTTAAGTCAGCTTCTTGGCATTTGAAGAACAATGTGTCTTTGAACTTTGTAATCGTGATTTCACTTCTTTGTGATCTTTCCGAATTCCCTTTTATATTTAAAATGTTCCTTTTGTCCTGAATTTCCTCTCAAGTTTAAAAATAGCCGTTTGACTATAGGCATTTCATGTAAGCACATCAAAGAAAGCTACAAATCTTCTTTGTATCTGCATGACAACTCTAAATAAAACTCAGGTTTTTAGTCTTGGCTCACTTTTGTATTCGAAACTGAAGTTACTCTCTGTTTCTATCCTGTCAAATATTATCAGTGCTTATTGGTTTATCAAATGTATTTCCAGGCAACCTGTTCCACCCAGAAAAGAAGTTACTTATGAATGAAAGTCTTACCCTTGTTAGGAAAGAGGAGGATCATTTGAATCAATAAAGGAAGGCATTATCAGAAAGGCATTCAGGAAGCAGAATCCCATGCCTCAGGTATGTGTATGGAGGATATCTAAAAATAATTTTTGCATTTAGAGTTAAAACCGATATTTTTTTCCTGTACATACACACATTCTCACACCCACTCCTACTGAAATCTACTCAGAATTATTAAAATAATAAGTGTTATCGGTTAAAATACAGGAAAAGGCCATGACATTCATTATAAATAGCTCTTGTTATTTGACTCATTCCTGACGTAATGGGAGATAAGAGTGCTTGGATTCTGGATAATTTGATCTTACAGCTGGAAGAAGTATCAACAGCTCATCTAGTTTGTTACAGTGCCATAATTGGTCTTATTTTCTAACACATCCAGCCATGCTTAATAAGAACTAGCTACTTCTTACTTAAACCTTCAATATCTAATAGTCAAGAATGCTCCACACCATTGTTTCTCAAACTATCCGCAATCCAAGACTTGCACTGATTCTCTATACTGAGTAACAAACGCCCCCCCCCCCAAATTTAGCAGTTTAAATCAATCTATAATTATTACTTCATAGTATCTATCAATTAAGAATCTAGAAGCAACTTAGTTGGGTGTTTCCAGGTTCAGGGTCTCTCTTGAGATTGTCGTCAAGCTGTGGGCTAGAGCTGGAGTCATCTAGAAAAGAATCGTCCCCTAAGCTCACTCATGTGGTGGTTTGCAGTCTCAGTTCCTTATGACTATTAGCTATATAGCTCAGTTTTTTAAACCATGTGGTTTTCTCCCTACTGCTGCTCATGGCATGACTTCTCAAGTACAAATAATCCAAAAGAGAGAAAGCTCAAGAAGGAGGCCACAGCTTGTACAATATAATCTTGGAAATGACAAACCATCAATTCTACCTTATGCTACTGGCCACATAGACCAGTAAGATGTGAGAGATGGATGATGGCACAAAGCTGTGAGTATCAGGCGTCCATGATCATTTGAGGGCCAGTTAGAAGCTTACTTGTAAGAACTTTTTCTCTTAAAAATGTCTAATCTGGGGTGACTGGGTGGCTCAGTTGGTTGAGTGTCTGATTTCAGCTCGGGTCATGATTTTGTGGTTCATGAGTTCAAGCCCCACGTATCTGTGCTGATAGCTCAGAGCCTGGAGCCTGCTTCAGATTCTGTGCCTCCTTTTCTCTCTGTCCCTCCCCTGCTTGTGCTCTGTCTCTCTCTCTTTAAAATAAATAAACATTACAAAATTTAAAGAAAATGTCTAATCTATCACACATTGAACAGATTTATTTGCCATTCTAATTTATGCAAAATGGCTTCTACAATTAGATTTAAGGCTCTAGGGCAAAAGGGACTTTATCTTATTCACGGCTGTATTTCTACAGGTAATTGAGTGATGACTGGAACAATTTAGTAAACACATCCTATTTTTAAAGCTGCTAAAACAATGTTATGGGCTAAATATTGATATCCCCCTGAAAATGCATATGTTGAAGCCCTAAGTGAATGTGATAGGATTGGAAGACAAGGGCTTTGGGAGGTAATTAGGGTTAGATTAGGTCATGACAGTGAGGCCTTCAAGACATATTAGTTGGTTTTATGAGAAAGAAAAAGGGATTCAAGAGAAAGAGAAAGCTATCTCTTTCCCAATCTCCCTCATCCTCTCTCTCCCTCCATCCCCCTTTTTTTCCCCTTCTTCCCTCCCCACATGCCTCTCTCCTTTCTACTGTCTTCCGTCTTCCTCTTCCCCCTCTTTCCTCATAGCAAGCCCTGTGAGCACACAGTGGAAAGCCAAGCCAGGAAGAGAGATCACTACAGCATGATCAAGCTGGCACTGTGATAGTGGATTTCCAATATTAGGAATTGTGAGAAAATAAATTTCAGTCATTTAAGGCATCTGTTCTGTAGTTTGTTTGCTTGTTGCTATATTTTAAGTAGGCTTCTGGTCCAGGGTGGAGCCCAACGGGGCTTAAACTCACCCTGAGATCAAGACCTGAGCTGAGATCAAGAGGTGGATGTCTAACCAACTGAGCCACCCAGGCCCCCCTTTTCTATGGTATTTTGTAATGGCAGCCTGAGCAGACTAAGACAGAAAGGAAATCCAGAAATTAAAGTAACAAAGCCATTTAGGGATTTAACACTTCAGGATTGGGATATGTCCAGTAATAACTAAACTAAATCCCTTAGGCTGAAGTTTAAATTTATGTCCTCATATTAAATTCTCTGTTTGCCATTCATTGCCACAGTGTACCAGGCACTGTGTTATATGAGAAATGTGCAGATAATAGGTTGTCCCACAAACAAATGAAAGGCATAAACTAAAGGAGAGATACATTAATAGCAAAACTCCTCTTTAGAGGGGACTTTCATGACATCTCCCCATGTTTCTCCTAACTCTCTCTCTCCAGCATATTAATTTGTTTTATTTTCATCAGAGGATTTAGCTTGTTTACAATTTTCTCTCTTGTGTACCTATGTGCCTAGTTTTTGTTTGCTTCCTGACCTTTGTCCACTCCTCCACCTACACAAGATGTAAGCTCTGGAGGGTAGAGGTCATCCCAGTGGACTTGACGATTATTTTATTTACAAGCCTGCCTAGAACTGGACGTGGCTTGAACTAAGCATGTACCATGTACCCATTGAAGGAATAGAGTTAATGTAAAAGTACGTTCAAAGCAAAATGGAATCTTTTACTCTCTTCTACAAATCCTGTCTCCAAATGTCATGACAAGGCCTATAATTCTACTTTTTTTTCTTTTATGCTTTCAGTTAAGGTTTCGCTTTTCAGTGTTGGGATCACAGGCTTTGTTTTGCCACTGAGTCCCCTTTTCCTCACTTTTTCAGTTGTGGACCAGAGTATGAGCCGAATATTTGTGTTTCTATGCAGTGATGCTGCTTTTAGCGTTTACATTACCTCATTTAGTTTGGAACTAAGTGGTGTCAAATGGGAGTTTTGCATGAATAAGGACGGCAGATGAATCTGTTCCAATTAAATGGAAATTAAAGAGACATTTTCAAGGACGTTCATTCAAAAAATTGATCTGCTTTGCAATTAGTCTCCTGTAAAATTATTTTTCAGTAGCCATGGAAATCACTAACCCACTAACCCAAGATAAGTAAAGTAGATGTCTTTCTCAGAATTTATAAGAACCTGAAGGGGAAAAAAAGATTTTTTTTTTTAATCGGAATTTTATTGTTGCTAATTTTGAACCGTTCATTTATGAATGGAGCAGCGTGAGAGATGGCTGGGAAGAAAAACACCGAGTTCTGCTCTGCACACTAAGCACTTGACAGACTGCTTGATTTTCCCATTGGATACTGAGGACAGTCCAGCCACAGCAATATTAGGGTCCCGCTTTATAGTCAAGGAAACTGATACCCACAAAATGAAAGGATTCACCCACAGTCAGTAGAGCCAGCACTTGGAGGAAAAGAGCCATCAACCTCAGCTCATTTGACTCCTATTCACCTCAAGACCATGGATAAATGGTTGCTGAATAATTGCTCAAGTCTGATTTCAAGCACTTTCTAATGTGTAATCTTGACAACTGTGGTTGCACAATAAATGGAACACAGTTTCCCAAAGTTTGTCCTGAGGGAAGGATATTATCTTGGAATACTAATAGGGGTTATCTGGGGGGGAAAAAGTTGCCAGGGGGAAAATTTAAGAAAAGCTGAGTTGAATGCAATTAAATCACTTTAAAATAAAGCAAAACAAATAACCCTTTGGCACTTATCAGAGCCTTTAATATGCTAATGTGCCTTATGCTAATGTTCCCAGTGAAATAAATCTCAGTGGAGGTGGTTTAGTGCCTAGAGATGGAAATGGTGGGGGGCGGGGTTGAGACAGTACAATGAACTTACCAGAAGTATTTGAACATCTAATATTTTTCCTTGGCAGAATATTTTATAGGACTAAAGCTCTATGGATTATGGTTTGTGAAATCCTTGTGTAAATTATTAGAGCAAAAACAAAGCAGCAAAGCAGCAGGTAGAAGGAGTCTACCACTAGGGCTACTAATTATACTGGTTAAATATCACCATGTGGACATAAAAGATGTTCTTTTCTAAGAAAAGGCTATAATAAGAATAATAGAAAATTGGTACCAATTAATATTGATGAAATGATTCCCTCCACCCACCTTGCTTCCCCTGAGTCCTTTCTTCTATCTCCAGTTTTGTTTTTTCCATCTGTAGGGTCCTAAGTCTCAGTCTCTGTGGCACCTAAAGCCTTAACGAATTCACTCAGGAAAAGAATAAATTGTCACTCAGAATAACAGAGCGTTCTTTACAAAGAGTTGAGTAGTTCATCAGTTCTCTCGACTGGGGATTGATAAAATTACAAAACAAATAAATAAATAAATAGACAAACGAGAACAAAACAAAAAAACCTATATAAGATTTAACAAGAAGCTAACAGTCTTCTACCGGATAAGAACCCAAAAATAACAAAAAAGGCAAGGGTAGGGATGGTTGGATGTCAGAGGAGAGGGGGACTACTTACCTTTGACTGTAAAATTATTTTATAAAAAAATACATTAAAAAAACAATTAAGGGGCGCCTGGGTGGCTTAGTCAGTTGAGCATCTGACTCAGCTCAGGTCATGATCTTACTGCTGGTGAATTGGAGCCCCACATCAGGCTCTGTACTGACAGCTCAGAGCCTGGAGCCTGCTTTCAATTCTGTCTCCCTCTCTCTGCCCCTCTTCTGCTCATACTCTGTCTCTTTCTCTCAAAAATAAATAAACATTAAAAAATAAAGCAAAAAATTTTAAAGTACAAAGGGCATATACTTGAAAAACTTCTATAAATTATTGTGATCTCATAACACGCTTGTATTATATAAGTATGTTTGTATGTGTATGTATGTGCCTTAGTCTATTCAAGCTGCTGTAATAAACATACGTGGCGCAACCCATAAACATTAAGAATTTATTTCTCACAGTTCTGGAGTCTAGAAATCCGAGATCAAGACACCAACATGGTCATATGCCACGGAGAGCCCTCTTCTGTTCACAAATTCCCGCCTTCTCTTGCATTCTTATACAGCAGAGGGCAGAGACAGGAAGCCAGCATTCTTGCAACTTTTATAAGGACATTAATCCTATTCACGAGTGCTTTACTCTCATGACCTCATCTAATTGTAATTATCTCCCAAAGGCCTGACCTCCTAATATCATCATATTGGGGGAGTAGGATTTCAACATATGAATTGGGGGGAGGGGCATGAATATGCAATACATAACAATGCACGAAAAGATTTTTCTATACAGGCACCTGACTGAGAGCTGGAAGTGGGGAACTACTATTATAACCTGAATCCTCAAAACAAAGTACGGGCCCTCAATCTCTTGTTTGAAACCCTTATTATTTTTGCAGAGCAAAGAAAATAAATACATACCTTAATACAGTGAGTACTGAATAACATTCAAAGGGTATGGAACTCTGGAATGTAACATAATACTATTTGTCTAGTAAAGCATGGATGTTCACACAAAAAGTAAAATAAATGTAGATTGTAACAAGGCCAGACATCAGTACAGATCAGGATGCGACATTTAAACTGTCTTTTAATTTTCAGAGTATTTTCAGATCTATGTTATCAACCCCTACCCCCACCAACCAAAGGTGGCACTCCATAGAATTAATGAGGCCTAGTGAAATAATTTACTTGATTTCAGTCTTATGCTTTGTGAAATTGACCTCAGCTACATTTTATTGTCCAAAAGCACTTTGTCTTATGATTTTGAGTCTGGGGTTTAATAGTAATGAATGATATCTGCATGAAAAGGAAGATTCATGTTTCTTAATTCCTTTTGGTTAGAAAGAGTGGATGGAATGCCATTAACTGGGAAATAGGAAGAATGCTAAATAATAAGTAGGTAATTATGGGAGAAAATTATTTCCACAACTAAATTGAAGAATGTTTGAATGTGAAATTTATTTATTTATTTATTTGTTTTATTTTATTATTTTTTTAATGTCTATTTTTGAGAGGGAGAGTGCATGCATGCTTAGTGGGGAAGGGGCAGAGAGAGATGGGGAACAGAGGATCTGAAGCAGGCTCTGTGCTGACAGCAGAGAGCCTGCTGCAGGCCTCAAACTCAGGAACAATGAGATCATGACCTGAGCTGAAGTCAGATGCTTAACCTACTGAGCCACCCAGGCGCCCATGAACTTTATATATTAATGAGAGTCAACATAGCACAGCAGCTAAGAACATGGCTATAGTTCGACATCTGTGGGCTGTGAATGCATTTGCTTTCATGGGCTGTTTCCTTCACTGAAAAATAAATACATACATACATACATAAAATTATATTATTATATTTTGAGTGCATGTTGGCATAAGGAATCATTATTATATGTTCAGTATTATCATATTCATTGTATTTATTATATAATCAATGTTATGATGTTCTTTTTTTGCTTCTGATTTTAGAAAAAAATTCAGATTAAAACATTTTTTGTCTTCCTAAAATATGGCGGGCCCTTGGCATTGTGTCCATGTGCCTCATGGACAAGTCAACCCCTGTTAAGACAGATTCTGGTGCCAGACTGCCTTGGTGCAAATCCTAGCATCTCTACTTAGCAGTTTACTTTTCTGCTTAATTTGTTCTGCAAAATGGGGAAAATAAAATTCCTACATCACAGTGTTGATAAAAGAATAAAAGTAATTACCTTTTGTCAAGCACTTAGATAAATGCTTGTTAAATTTACTTTCTCCCAGCTTATACATATTTATCTCATTATTTAAAAAAAAATTTGATAATGCAGCTGAAATTTTTCTGAATAGAAACAAGCTTCTTCTCGCCTAGGAAGACAAATAATGATAAAGAAATATGTTGGATTCAACTGAGAGAAGATGGGAGGGAGGAAGACATTGAGAAGGGATACATTTCCGGGGCTAGATTGCCTGATTCCACAACTTGGTGCTGCCATTTGATAGCTGTGTGATCCTGAGCAGGCTATTTAATATTTGTAAGCTCTGTTTCCATACTTTTGAAATGTAGATAAAAAATAGCATCCAATTTACAAGATTATTGTTGGCTTAAATGATCATTTAATGATATACTTAACAATAGTGGCTGCATAATAAACAATAATAAAATTAACACTTATCTGTATTTCTTTATAACTTTTCCACTTTAGTTCTCCCTTATTACTGCCCCCTGTTTTTTTGCAACCAGTTCACAGCTCCAGCTCTATGGAGTGACACTGTTGATGGGGGGACCACAGTGGTCTCCTGTTCCTCCCTCTATCCTCTGTGTGTGTAAACAAATATCAAACTTATACACTCAGGAAATCCTACAATGTAAATAAAAACTCTTTATCATTAAAAAATTATCTTTTTTGCTATATTTTCACTAATCTCCGCAAACAGATCCTTTCTAAATTTGTATTATCAATTTAGCTATTACTAAAAAGAAGGGGGAGCGGGGCAGGGAGGTAGGGAGAAAAAAATTAGGAGATAGGAAAGAAATGTTAAATGTAACTTCCAATTAATTTGCTGTATATATCATCGGTTCTAAAGAAGAATCTCAGATAAATGACCAGTATCAAGAACTGAAATACTTATATGCAAGCCAATTCCTAATATTTTCAAGATAAAATAATGTTTGGGGAGTAAAATACAAATGAAAGCCCATGTAAGTGTGGGGCCCTGGAAAAGTGCTGAGTGTCCTCTTGTCTTAGAACAGGACTGCTTAGATGTTTTCTAATTCTCTCCTATTCTCTTCTATTCTTCCACACTTTTAAGAATGAAAGGGGTAAGATGTATATGTATATTTGGTACTCATAATCTCTTTTAATGGTTGGCTTGTATTCAACAAAAGTCCCTAATTCAATGAAGTGGTATATCTTTAATGGAAGAATAACAAAGAAGGAGAATTTGCATTTCCTGTTTGGTAAAGTAAATATAACATGGAATTTAGGAAGTGGTTACTAATATTGTCAGGAGGTGGTTTATGTACTATTACAAAAGATTTGCTTTCCAACTCAAGTCATGTATATGGGCTTAATTTATAGGTCATAAAGGAAAGAGTTGAGAATTTGAAATCGAATTGAAAACAAGCATACTTTAGGATTAGCTTATGAGTGTATGTAAATATATAAACACTTTTTTAAAATATGGGGCAGAGGAAAATATTTACAACCTATCTGTCTATTCATATGAGATTTTCCTACAATTTGATTGCTTAGTTTATTTTCTGTGGGTTAAGGAAACTAAAGATGACTTCTTTGGTGATGTAAAAAATTCAGACACTTCATAAGACAAGCTGCATCCCACCACAGATTATTTATTTCAGGTTATTTATATTTGTATTTAGCTATTTTCATTATTCTTTAGGGAATGGGTGAAAACTTAATTTATAGGCCAAAAAGTCTTGTACTTCCCTAACTACAAACTGTGGCCAGAAAGTATTAATGAGAGAATTAATCCTTCTGACTTTATTTCCAAACATAAATGGCTTAAGGTTCTTTATGTTCTAGACTTAACATAGCCTACTGTCTAACTTTGTGAAACTCAATGATGTGTCTGCTTTAGTTTTCTTAACTATAAAATGAATTACTCCCCTTTCTGCTTTCTTTCCTGTCCGCAAATCCTGTGGACAAATCTGAGTATTCAGAATTTAAATGAATGCCTTTATTTTAGTCTCATTAAAGTGAGTAAACAATTCCCACTGATAAAGGCTAATATGCAAAAAATATGTATGCAAATTTTAATTGTAGAGTTACTGAAGTGATTTCCAGGAAACATCCCTAGTCTTTAAATTTGAAAGAATGCTGGCCCTTTGATATTCTGGGTCTTCAGTTAGCAGTGGACACATGTCTAACAGATGCCTCTGTAAAAGGGCATTTTTTTTTAAAGAAAATCATAAATAAGTGTTTTGGTCCAAGATGGTGATGTAGAAAGACTGTGAACTCACCTCCTCCATAGAACACAGCATCATATTATACCCATTTAGAGAGCAATTCTTGAAGAACTGAGGGCTGACTGAACAGCCTATGCACAACAAAAGACAGAGAGAATGGCAAAAGATACAGAAGAGAGAAAAAAGAGAGAAAGCAAGAGAGATGGAGACACAGTCCATTCTTCCAAGTTTACAAGTATCTACTCTTCCTAATCTACAGCAACAACACAGAATGTCAAGCAAAATGGGGAGGCAGAGAATATACTCGAAAATAAAGAACAAGAAAATTATGAGTAAAAATATATAAAATGGGGCACTTGGGTAGCTCAGTCGTCAAAGCCTCTGAGTCTACCTCAGGTCATGATCTCACAGTTGTGGAACCCAGCCCCATGTCAGGCTCTGTCCTGGTAGGGCTGTGCCTGTTTAGGATTCTCTCTCCCTCTCTCTCTGCCCCACCCCCACTCACACACATGTGCATGCTCACTGTCAAAATAAATAAACTTTTTAAAAATATGTAAGACATGACAGCATATACATAAAATGTGGAGGAATTTTAAAAAAGCGTTATTTAAGATTATGTTCAAACTTAAAAACAAAAATCATGTGATCATCTCAATAGATGTGGAAAAAGCATTTTGCAAAATTTGACATTTGTTCATGATAAAAACAAAGTGGGTATAGGGAGAATATACATCAACATAATAAAAACCACATATGAAAAATGTGCAGCTAACCTTATACTCAAAGGTGAAAAACTGAGAGCTTTTCCTCTAAGATCAAGAACAAAACAAAAAGGCTCATTCTCTCCACTTTTAGTGAACATAATACCCAAAGCCCCAGGCACCACAACCAGACAAAGAAAGAAAGAAAGAAAGAAAGAAAGAAAGAAAGAAAGAAGAAAGAAAGAAAGAAAGAAGAAAGGAAGGAAGGAAGGAAGGAAGGAAGGAAGGAAGGAAGGAAAGAAGAAAGAAAATGAGGCATCCATATTGTTAAGGAAGAAAGGTAAACTCATAAGTTGTACAACTACAGTAGAAAATCTATTAGAAGTAAGAAATGAATTCAGTAAAGTTTCAGGATACAAAATTAATACTCAGAAAGCAGTAATGTTTTTATGCACTAATAACAAAGTAACAGAAAGAGAAATTAAGGAAACTATTCCACTTAGAACTGCACCAAAAATAAATAAATAAAATACCTAGGAATAAACTTAAAGAAGTGAAAGATCTGCACTCTAGAAACTATAAAACACTGATAAAAGAAATTGAAGACAACACAAACAAATGGAAAGATATTCCATGTTCATGGACTGGAAGAATAATATTGTTAAAATGTTTATGCTACCCAAAGCAATCTACAGATTCAATGCAATGCTGTCAAAATACCAGTAGCATTTTTCACTGAACTAGAACAAAAGTACTAAAATTTGTATGGAACCACAAAAGACCCTGAAGTAGGCAAAGCAATCATGAGAATGAAGAACAAAGCTGCATCTATCATAATTCCAGATTTTAAGATACACTACAAAGCTGTCATCATTAAAACAGTATGGAACTGGCACCAACTAGACACATAGATCAATACAATAGAGAGTTCAGAAATAAACCCTTGCTTATATGATCAATTAATCTATGACAAAGGATACAATAGTATAAAATGGGGCAAAGACAATCTCTTCAATAAATGGTCCTGGGAAAACTGGCCAGCTACCTGCAAAAGAATGAACCAGACCACTGTGTTATACCATATATAAGAATAAACTCAAAATGAATTAAAGACCTAGATATGAGACCTGATACCATAAAAATCCTAAGATTTTCCTAAGGAACGGGGAAAAAAGCAAAAATAAACTAGTGGGACTATATCAAAATAAAAAGATATGCATAGTGAAGAAAACCATCAACAAAACAAAATGGAGAATGGGAGAAAATATTTGTAAATGATATATCTTATATGCAATTAATATCCAAAACAAAGAACTTACACAACACCAAAAACAAAAACAAAAACAAAAACAACAATCCCATTAAAAAATGGGTAGAGGACTTGAATAGACATTTTCCAAACAAAACACAGATGGCCAATGGACATATGAAAAGATGTTCAACATCGATAATCAGGAAAATGCACATCAAAACCACAATGAGACATTACCTTACAACCATCAGAATGGCAAAAACAAAAAAGATGAGAAATTACACATGTTGGCAATGATATGGAGAAAAAGAAACTCTCCTGCCCTGTTGGTGGGTAGGTTAACTGGTTCAGCCACTCTGGGAAACAGTACACAGTTTCCTCAAAAAACTAAAAATAGAAATACCATAGGATACAGTAATTCCACTATTGGGTATTTACTCAAAGAAAACAAAAACATGAATTTGAGAACATATATATAAAACCCTATGTTTATTGAAGCATTTTTGTAACAGCCAAGATATAGAAGCAAGCTAGGTGTCATTGATAGACGAATGGATAAGGAAGAGGTCACACACATACAGGAATATTACACAGACATAAAAAGGATAAGATCATACCATTTGTGACAACATGGATGGGCCTAGCAGGTATTGGGCTAAGTGAAGTAAGTCAGACTGATAATTAAAAACGCCGTAATGATTTCACTCATATGTACAATCTAGAAAACAAAACAAGGAAACAAACAAACAAGCAGAATCAGACCTAAAAATACAGAGAACAAAAAGCTTCCCCAGAGGGGTGGAAGATGGTGGGATAGGCAAAACTGGTGAAGGAGAAGCGGAGATACAGACTTCCAGTTATAGGATGAATAAACCACGGGAATAAGAGTACAGCATAGGAATATAGTCAGTTACATTGCCATGACATTGTATTGTGAAAGATGGTAGCTATGCTTGTAGAGAGCATAGCATAGCACACAGGTTGAATCACTATGTTGTACACGTGAAACTTATGTAACATGTGTGTCAACTATATTCAAATCAAAAATCAAAACAATATATGATTTTGCAGCTTCTCTGATGTGTTTTATTAGTTTAAGTTGTTACCCCTTCTGAGACCGACACATTTTCTAGAAATCCTAATTGAAATTGACGTTTCTATAAATACTGGGGTTTTTTTTGTTTTGTTTCTTGTTTTTTGCTTAATATGTCTTCCTGTATACTTTGGTATTCCATCTATGTTTCTTACTTGGAGTCTTGCAAGCTATATATATATTGTTTTTAGTTTTTCTAGTGTTAAATTTAATAAAGACAAAGTAAACATAAGAATGCATAAAAGAAAAAGAAGAAAAAATAAATAAAAACATGCAACGTGTTGAGAAAACAAAATAGGCTTGAACTACCACTTTTCACCTCCTAATAAATTCGTTCAGAAATTCCCTATCAGTCTCCCTATATTTCTAAAGTATAAACTTCTGTTCAGTTTAAAATGTGCGTATGCAGAAAATGAAGCCTCCTTTTTAAACATTGATGTAAGTATGGTATCATTACTTCTGATGCTGAAGACCAGGAAATGATGTAAATATATACTCTTTCTTGCCTTGGCCTACCACTTCCTACAATTAATGAAATCTTACTGATGTTTCATAAAAAAAAAAAAAAAAAGAAAGAAAGAAAGAAAGAAAGAAAAAAAAACTAAGACAAGCATACATTCCTTACATTTAGTGAATTAAACTCAATATATAAACTAAAGGATGATGCTTATTTCAAAGACAGTGACAATGCCTAAAATACTTTCAGGTTTCATCATTTGTAGATGTCATCAATGCTGGCAACATAATTTTGTTAAATAATTTTAGTGGAAGAGAGTCTTTGTGGATTTTCTTTGAAACGAACCATTTGGAGGGCATCTTGTGAATAAAAAGAGGTGCGGAATGTTGCCTTTGTTCAAATACTGATGTGAGTTTAAAGTCATAGTATTGATACTTTGCTGTGGAATTCAAATGGACTCTGAAGACAATAAGAAAAGAGAATTCTGAAATTGTTAGCTGACGCAAGAATCATTATAGTGACTCCTTCAACTGGCAATATTAGTACATGAATGTCAGTGAAGATGGTGGTTCTTAGGATATTCAACTAAACGCCAGGAAAATAAAGTATTTGGAAAAATTACAATAGAAAATTCAAGTTGGCTGAAGCTTTGGAATCTCTCATCACCATCCTTTAAACTTATAAATGATATCACTGAGAATCAGAGAAGTTCAGTGATGTAACCACATTCACAGGGTTAAGGTCAGAAACTGGGACTAGAGTCAGGATACTTGACACACAGTAGAATGTTTTTCTCACCACTACATCATGCTGACAAGTTCACTGGGCTATATCCTAAAATAACTAAGCTTTGTAGAGGCAGATGTCTTGAATGTGTAGTGATGTACATCTATAAGTGCTAAAAAAGGCTGAATTTAAGAATTTTTACCCCTTAGGTTTATAAAAATAAGTTTGAGATCTTTAAATTTCTCCATGTATTTAAAAATCCTAGAGAATTTTTATCTACAGTGATCCATTCTACAAACAATAACACTATTTTCATTCTATTTCCCTATATATAGTTTGAATTTAACTTTTCATGTTCAGGGGGAAGGAAAATAATTCTAATTTAATTATTCAGTTATGTTTATAGTTCATTTTCAAAGAATTTTTTACTGCTTAATATTTCTTGCCATTATAATTTTTAGTTCCTAAACTCACAAGGAATAAATGTTACATTAACTTTTTCATCATTAAATAAAATTGAATCTGACTCCAAGCTTCTTCTTGCTTGGCTACTAAGAGATCCAAATTCAGTCATTTTAGCCCCATCTATCTGTCTCTTTAGAACCACACTGGAATCAAGGAGTTTCATGGGACGACTGGAAGATGGGGGAAGGCAACTTCAGTCAACATGACTCCTAAAGACATACTCAATATGCAAGCCTACTTCTTGAAAGTAGGTAGGTAATGCCAGTCAAAGGAAGCTTTGTCAACTACTTCAAGAGAAGCCTCCTTAGAAGACCCAAGTACTCAACTAAACTTCCCCAGGTTCTTCTGCACTTCTAGGGTTTCTATAAGGAATGATGTGTGGACTGTTAATCACGGGTGTAAGAGCCATTCATCACCTTCCTATTTGAGACAATCTTCTTTTTCTACTTTGATGCTTCTCCTCTGTATCTTGCTCATTCCTTCTGCCTTTCTTTCCAGAGTCCAGCATGACACCTTAAAAAACTGAGGCTTTTGAAACAAGTGCTCAAAGGGAAGTTTATCTTTAGGTAATATAAATTCTAGGCTACTTTCTGAAATGAGGAAAGGAGTGGAATAGAGGTACTAAGTAAAAATGGCTATTTTTTTTTCTGATCCTTCCATAGCAATGAAAATGAAACACAAATTAGTATCTCAAAAAATAATCCTGTCACATGTTCTACACTTAGGACCATCCTGAATATGCTCTGTATTTTGATCATTATGCATACTGGTATATAAAAATAATGACTAAACATAATTCTTCCTTACCACTTCATCCTATTATCTGATGGGACCTGGGAGCTGATACAGTTCTAATTCCTCATTTTATTTTTTTAAATTTATTTTTTTTAATGTTTATTCATTTTTCAGAGACAGAGAGACAGAGCATAAGAGGGGGAAGGGGCAGAAAGAGAGAGGGAGACACAGAATCTGAAACAGGTTCCAGGCTCTGAGCTGTCAGCACAGAGCCCAACGTGGGGCTTGAACTCACAAACCGCAAGATTGTGACCTGAGCCAAAGCCAGACACTTAACCAACTGAGCCACCTAGGTGCCCCTAATTCCTCATTTTATGAAAAATGAAATTTAAAAACCAGATTGAGACATCCTCTTTCTTATCATTACATACGTACTTCGGTAAAGGTAGTATTACTCACCAGTTCGGCATTCTTTGTACTGAAAAATTGGAACAGTTTTCGTTATGAATATGAATAAATGACTTTAATGAAAGCCAAGGAACTTTCTAAAGCACCAACACTGTCAAAGTTGACTATGGTCTCAGAGTAACATGCACATAGCTCTTGCCTGATGTAGACCTGAACCCTAGTTGAAATCAACCAATACAATACTGAGTAGACAGAAATAAACAACTTATTTTCATTACAAATTACTTCAAATTAGAACATACTTCCTGCCTCTTCAATGTACCATACAGAGACAGCAGATACTAAAACTATTTAGGCTGGAATAAATGAATTGTTTGTGCCCCCTCTTTAATGATATGATGATAGTTTTGGGGGGTTCATTTCCCTGTGGCATTTTTCTTACCTATTCTTTATTCATGGCAGCTGGGGACAAATAACACATCAGATGGGTTACATTATTCAGAACTGGAAAAAAAAAAGAACTGGCAGTTATTAAACTGTATGTGGCAAAAGAAAAACAAAATCTGAATTGCTAGGCCCATAACAACATCAAATTTAGAAGAAAGCTGGGCTAAAGATTTTTGGTAGGCAACCCAACAGATAAAAAAATAACTGAGAGTTAAAGATAATTCATTATTGAATCTTTATATTTGTGGCAATAATACGTCTTAAACAACCCTTTACCTTGAGTTTTCAGACCTGAGGTCTTAAGTAACCCATTGTTTAACAATTTCTAGTTACATATTAATTTCCAAAAAAAAAAAAAAAGAATTAAGCCCTAAATTTTTTTTTTTTTTTGAGTTTTCCAAAACTGTTCTGTCTTCTATACAAGGAACTAGAAAGGAATTAAAGGTTTGCCTATACCGGAATTATTTGTTTTTCAATTTTAGAGATAGAGAATGGGAGTGCTGGAGAGGGACAGAGGGAGAAAGTGAGAATCTCAAGCTGGCTCCAAGCTCAGAGTGAAGCCCAACGCAGGGCTCAATCCCATGACGTTGGGATTATGACCCGAGGCAAAACAGAGAGTCAGATGCTCAAATGACTGAGCCACCCAGGCACCCCTCACCATCCCAGAATTAGTAAGAAAATGTATAGCTAAATGCAAAGTTACAGATCTTATTAAGTATCATAGGTAAGTAGTAAGCTTTTTGAAATAAGACTGCATAATGGAGCCTAACAAATTATTCTTACATACTATTTTGCCTAGACTATAGGCAATCACTGGTTATCACTCAAGAAGGCAAAGAGTTGAATATTTTGTTTAATGATATCATTTTCGCATGCAGTCAACATACATGTGTAAAATACTCTGCCGTGTATTTATATAAACATGCTCCATGAGGTTTCCTTGAAGGAAGGTTTTACTGAAACTGATTTTAGTCCACATGCATTAGATTCAACCTGGGTAATTATTAAAAAATTGTATCTTTGTAAAAAATGTTTACTTATTTGAGAGAGAGCAAGAGTGTGCACACGGTAGGGATAGAAAGAGAGGGAGAGAAAGAATCCCAAGCAGGGTCCATGCTGTCAGTGCAGAGCCGGACATGGAGCCCGATGCAACAAACTGGGAGATCATGACCTGAGATGAAATCAAGGGTCATATGCTCAACTGAGCCACCCAGGTACCCCTAAAAATTTATATCTTTTAAGCAATTTTCTCATGAATTTTATCACTGCAGATTAAAAATCATACCTTTACATTCTTCTGTTTGCTGGTGCAAATAGGAAACAAAAACCAAATCCCTTAATATCTTTAAGTAGAGTTTTACTTATTTACATTGCTAGCATGAATGAAATCACTGTAATTTCTCACACAGGCAGGACTGAGTAATAGAGAATGGTTACTGTAGGCCAATCTTATAAAAACTTTGTCAAGTATGAAGACAAAATTGAATACACCTTTTTTTTCCAATTTAATAATGGAGATATAGAAACTAAATTTCCATGTAGGTAAAGTTTTACTTATTTTATTTTCAAGGTGCACTTGCTATAAGGAATATCTATAATTGTATCTTTAGAAATGAACTATTTTGACATACATCCCTATTGCAGGTATGAAATATAAATGTAAACGTAGTAAAAACTAATTATAAAGACATGGGGTAGGTAGGTCATTATTCTCAGTTCTTCTTATTTTTCCTATGCATCCAGGCACTTTGCCCTGTCAACTTGGAGTCCCCCGCCAACATGAGAAGCATTTATACTGGGCTTCACCAAATTACTTTCTTTGGCCAATGGAACGTGGGCATAGATGATAATGTCACAGTTCAGTCTAATTCTTGAGGCCCTGTGACATACCACGAAAGAAAAGCCGCAGGTGGCCGCTGCCCCATTAGCATGGTCCCCAAAGAAGACACATGTAGAAAACCTGAATGCAGCAGTCAGTCTGCAGCTGAGCCCAGCTGAAACACAGCCTAAAGCAGAACCCAATGTAGTTCAACTGAAACATAGTCAACAAACTGTCTCTTAAGCATGAGGATCAGTGCTTCTTGTTGTATCACAGTAAAAATTTGTGATTGTTGATAATACAGCATTATAAGCAATAAAATAAACTAATACAAGCTTATACAATATACTATACCAAAGTGAAAAGTAAGTATATTAATACATGACAAAATAAATGTATAAATCATCAGGAAAGAGAATTAGTCCAATATACTACTGGACCTAGTGTCATCCTTAACAGTATGGTTTGGGCAAGTCATTGTGGTTTGAAGTATCTCAACTGCGGGGCTAGTGTTGGATAGATGATTTCCAAGATCCATACACATTCAACAAAGCAAGAATTGCTTGCATTCCCAGAGTAATTAAAAGTTTCAAAAGATAGGGGGGCACCAGGGTGGCTGAGTTGCTTAAGCTCTGACTCTTAACTTCAGCCCAAGTCATGATCTCGTGGTTCATGGGATGAAGTCTCTCATGGGGCTCTGCACTAACAGCATGGAGCCTGCTTGGGATTCTCTCTCTCCCCCTCTCTCTGCCCCTTCCCACCTTGCATGTGCACTCTCTCTCAAAATAAATAAATCAGCTTTTAAAAAAGTGCCAAAAGATAAATATTTTATAAGTTGAGTGTCTGTAGAAAACCATTTTGGCAAGCCACATGTTGCTACTACTCATTCATTCAGTGGTTACTTTAGAATAACCATCTTAAGATCAGGATTATGCCAAGCACCATGAGGGATGAAGAGAAAGAGATGATGTGTTTTTGTCTGTAAGAAATTTTAAAAAAAGAAAAAAAAACCCTAATAGTGGACATAATACAAAAAAGAAAAATCTAAGTGTTAGAAGAATGTTAGTAACTAAGGGCTTTGAGAAGGTAATCTCTTCCAGCTGGAAAGATTTGGAAAAGCTCTTGGGAGGAAGTGGCGTTCAAGCTGGATCTTAGTGGACATGATGTCAATGGGAAGAAATTTAAAGTTATTCAATGGCAAAATAAGTTACTTGAAATGATGAATTTTTTCTCTTTCATTGGAATACACTGTGTCAGAGACAGAATGGAGATATGGCTAAAAGGAGAGGTAGAGGCTATATTTCTGAGGATTTTAACTTGGACATTCAGAGGCTTGGAAGTTACCATTTAGAGAATGATTAAAAGCTCAAATATTTAGAAAAGAAGAGTGCCTAAGAAGTGCATTAGAGAGAGCCAAGTGGTCCTGGGCAGGGAGCAAAGAGATCAGAGAGACTCCAGGGAAGTTGGAAGCAGTTGTCAATGGCCCTGAGCTTGGGAGGAAGGAAAGGGAATAGGCATTTAAAAATTTTTGTTTTCAACATTTATTTATTTTTGAGAAACAGAGAGAGAGAGCATGAGCAGGGGAGGCGCAAAGAGAAAGAAAGAGAGACAGAGACAGAGACCGCATGCGAAGCAGGCTCCAGGCTCTGAGCTGTAAGAGCAGAGCCTGACATGGGGCTTGAACCCAAAAACCGTGAGATCATGATTTAAACTGAAGTCTAGGGGCGCCTGGGTGGCGCAGTCGGTTAGGCGTCCGACTTCAGCCAGGTCACGATCTCGCGGTCCGTGAGTTCGAGCCCCGCGTCGGGCTCTGGGCTGATGGCTCAGAGCCTGGAGCCTGTTTCCGAATCTGTGTCTCCCTCTCTCTCTGCCCCTCCCCCGTTCATGCTCTGTCTCTCTCCCAAAAATAAATAAACGTTGAAAAAAAAATAAATAAATAAACTGAAGTCTAACGCTCAACTGAGCCACCCAGGCACCCCGGGGGATGGGCTTCTTATTTTTTTATTTTATTATTATCATTTTTTAATGTTTGCTTTTGAGAGAGACAGACAGAGACAGTGTGTAAGTAGGGGAGGGACAGAGAGAGGGAGACACAGAACCAGAAGGAGGCTCCAGGCTCTGAGCTGCCAGCACAGAGCCCGATGCACGGGGCTTGCACTCACAAGCTATGAGATCATGACCTAAGCTGAAGTAGGTCGCCCAACCAACTGAGACACTCAGGTGCCCCAGGGTTGGGCTTTTAAAATACAAACCTAGTAGTGCTCATTTATTATCTTCCAGGAAGATAGCATATTAAGAACATAAATTAATATAATTACTAATGAGCGACTTTAAACTCCTGTTATATGATAAGAAAACAGCATTAAAAATAAAAGTAAATTCCAGGATTAAATAATGGTTTTCAAACTTTAATGTGCGGAAGAATCACCTGGGATTCTTTAGAAAAATCCAGATTCCTAGACCTCAAGCCTATAGATCTTGAAATAGTTGGTACTGAGAGAGACTTAGAATTTATATTTTAATAAGTATCTCAGGAGATAATGATGCAGGTGGTTGGTTTGTAAATTATTCTTTGACACTGGTTAGAAAACATAATAGTAACAACAAAAGGCAACATTTATTGCCTACTTCCTATCTGGGGACACTTGGCTAAATACATGCAAACAGTATCTCAATTTACCCTCATGACAAGCCTGAAATGTAGCTATTAATACTAATCTCCAACTTATAGAAACCAAGAATTAGAGGGATTCCACAGCTCTTTGAAAGTAATTGAGCCAGTAAGTGATGAATTCAAGATATGATTCAAAGTCTGTCCAAAATCAGAACTCACATTGGAGAAGTTCATGACATTAAAGACTAGAGCTTTTGTCTTTTTTCATATATATATATTTTTTTTCTTTTTAAAACTTTCGACTGATTGGGACCAGTGCCACATTTAACAAGATTGTCTGATTAAATTTACTCAAGTAAAAAATTTCATTCCTAAGTAGAGAAAGACCAGCTGGAACATAATCAGTCATCATAGTGGGATGCCCTAGATATGAAGATGCCCATCCTACCAAGAATAATGCATATGCACATACCAGTAATTCTAAAATAAATATAGAAAATTTCTACAGCATGTGTTATTATAACCATTTAAGCAGAAACACAAGAACTTTAAAGTGGGACATTATCATTGCCTTGAACATTTTTCCTTCATGATCTTAAAACTGACATCTCAAAATAAATCATGATCGTGAAGCCTAAGCATTAATTGTCTAAAGGAATGGGCCACAGCAAGATATGCTCAAAGTCAGATTTAACTTTATTCTTCTTGAATATCTCTTGACTCACATCACTTTTCCTTTTTTTTAAAATGGAAGTTCCAGTCATTTTTCTGTATTTCCTATAATGAAGTAGTGGTAGCTTATGTTTTGGCAAGAAAAGGAAATGAATTAAATATGTTACATTAATTTTCCCCACTTTGAGAAAGATGCCTAAAGAGGGAGCCATCAATAATAGAGTTTTCCTCATAAAACTTAAGGAGAAATGAATAAATTAAGGAGAAAATGAAAAATTTTCCAGAGTTGGAGCAGAAATTGATATCTGTCATCAGTTGTAATTTTCCAGTTTTAAAACCCAGTAATTGTTCAATGCTCTTATTTGTTCTTGAAGATGTGGCTGAAGAAAATGTGGCAGTAGTATGCTGTCACTTAAAAAATTTTTTTTTTAATATTTATTTTTGACAGAGAGAAAGAGACAGAGTGCAAGCAGCAGAGGGACAGAGAGAGAGGGAGACACAGACTCCGAAGCAGGCTCCAGGCTCTGAGCTGTCAGCACAGAGCCCTTCGTGGGGCTCCAACTTGTGAACGATGACTTCATGACCTGAGCCAAAGTTGGACATTTAACCAACTGAGCCACCCAGGCTCCCTTAGTATGCTGTCACTTTAAATTGATAACAGAGTTTTTATTTGCTTTTCTAATCAATGATAGTCTTTCATTTAGTGATGTTTCTCTCTTGCACCCAGAAGTGAAGATGTTAGTGTTAGAAGTTCCTTTTCATTTTAGACTTAGTAATCCAAGTCAATTTAAGAAGTTGTATTATTATTTTTTTTATTTCTAGGCCTTTTAGAAGTGGCTTTTCCTTAAAGTTTACGGCAGAACCAACTCTATATCAGACACCATGCTAAACTCTATGCAGGGCACAGGTGGGTACTGATTTCTCTGCTTTCCTTTACATTTGTGTCCAGCTTGCTGTGTATCTCCTTAAATCCTTAAGGAACTTATTAAACCATGAAGAATAAAGGAAAAATAAAAAGCCTAGTCTGAAATGTAAGCAGAAAGTCTCTTAAAGATACAATATATATACTTGAAAAAATACATCGAATGAGAGCTAAAGAATGTCTTTAATTCCTTTAAAAGAATAATTCATCACTGATGCTGGACATTTGGACATGAGAGAGATACATTGGATAATCCTTCAAGGTCGCAGTCCAGACATGTACTCTGGCCTATGCTTCAGTATAAACTTTTCATTGTTTAATAACATGGAGAGAGCCTGGAAGCTTTTCATAGAAATGGAAGACATAGAACAAGGTGCCAAAATTATTTATTTAGGATATGATGATTCATTGGGAACCAAAGAGAATCAACTAAAATTGTTTTAAAACCAACGTATAAATACAAAAAGTGGATACAAAATAAATATATCTACATGAATAACATTCTTACATTTATTTTATTTTAAATTTTCTAATGTTTATTTATTTTTGTGAGAGAGAGACAGAATGCAACCAGGGGAGGGGCAGAGAGAGAAGCAGACACAGAATCTGAAGTAGGATCCAGGCTGTCAGCACAGAGCCTGATAGGGGACGTGAACTTGAGAGCCATGAGATCATGACCTAAGCCAAAGTCAGACTCTCAACTGACTGGGCCACCCAGGCGCCTCTGAATAATATTCTTACATTCAACCAAAAATGCTTTGAGAAAAAATTAATATCCCACTCTGATGTCCACTCTCACCACTACTATTTAACATAGTACTTCAAGCCCTAGCCTCAGCAATCAGACAGCAAAAAGAAATAAAAGTCATTCAAATCAGCAAGGAAGAAATCAAACTTTCACTATTTGCAGATGACATGATACTCTATATAGAAACCTGAAATATTCCACCAAATTCAGTACAGTCACAGGATACAAAATCATTGTGTAGAAATCTGTTGCATTTCTATACATCAAAAATGGAGCAACAGAAAGAGAAATTAAGGAATCAATCCCATCTACAACTGCACTAAGAACAGTAAGATACCTAGGAATCAATCTAATGAAAGAGGCAAAAGACCTGTATTCTGAAAACTCTAAAACAATGTTGAAAGAAATTGAAGGAGAAACAAAGAAATGGAAAGATGTTCATGTTCATGGATTGGAAGAATAAATATTGTTAAATGTATTACCCAAAGCAACCTATACACTTACAGCAATCTTTATCAAAATACTAACAGCATTTTTCACAGAGTTAGAACAAACAATCCTATAATCTGTATGGAATCACAAAGTCCCCGAATAGCCAAAGCAATCTTGAAGACAAAAAAAAAAAAAAAGCAAAGCTGGAAGCATCACAATTCCCAACTGCAAGTCCTAATGCAAACTGTACTGATCAAAATAGTATGGTAGTGGTACAAAAATAGACACAGAGATCAATGGAACAGAACAGGAAACCCAGAAATGAACCCACAACTGTATGGTCAGTTCATCTTTGACAAAGCAGGAAACAATATGTCATAGGAAAAAGACAATCTCTTGAACAAATAGTGTTGGGAAAACAGGACAGCAACACGCAGAAGAATGAAACTGGACCAGTTTCTTACTACATACACAAAAATAATTCAAAATGGATTAAAGACTTAAATGTGGGACCTGAAACTATAAAACTCCTATAGGAGAACACAGGAAGTAACCTCTTTGACATCATCCATATCAACTTCTTTCTAGATATGTCACTGAGTCGAGGGAAACAAAACCAAAAATTAACTACTGGGACTTCATCAAAATAAAAAGCTTCTGTACAGTGAAGGAAACAATCAACAAAACTAAAAAAGCAACCTACAAAATGGGAGAAGTTATTTGTAAATGGCATATCTCATAAAGGGTTAGTATCCAAAATATATAAAGAATTTATGCAATTCAGGGCACTGGGTGGCTCGGTGGGTTGTGTGTCCAACTTCAGATCAGGTCATGATCTCACAGTTAGTGAGTTTGAGCCCCGCATTGGGCTCTGTGCTGACAGCTGGGAGCCGGGAGCCTGGAGCCTGCTTCAGATTCTGGGTCTCCCTCTGTCTCTGCTTCCCATCCCCACTCATGGCTCTGTCTCTGTCTCAAAAATAAAAACATTAAAAAAAAGAATTTATGCAACTCAACACCCCAAAAATGAATAATCCAATTAAAAAATGGTCAGACATGAATACACAGTGTTCCAAAGAAGATATACAGATGGCCAACAGACATGAAAAGATGTTCAACATCACTGATTATCAGGGAAATATAAATCAAAACTACAGTGAGATGTTACCTCACACCAGTCAAAATGGCTACAATCAACAACACAAGAAACAACAGATGCTGCTGATGATGTGGAGGAAGGGGAACTCTTTTGCCCTGTTGGTGAGATTGCAAACTGGTGCAGCCACTCTGGAAATCAGTATGGAGTTTCCTCAAGAAGTTAAAAATGGAACTAATCTACAATCCAGCAATTTCGGTTAGAGGTATTTACTCCAAGAATACAAAAATACTAATTCAAAGGGATACATTCATCCCAAAGTTTATAGCAGTATTATCTATAATAGCTGAATTATGGAAACAGTCCAAGTGTCTAACTGATGAATGAATATTATGTATACTATATAATATATATGTATATATAATATATACACTATATAGTGTATATATTATATACTATAATATGGTATTATAGTATTATACTATAGTATTATACACTATAATATATACACTATATAATACACTATAATAATACACATATAATATATATGTATATATAATATATACACTATATAGTGTATATATACACTATATGTACACTATATACTATATGTGTACACTATATACTATATATGTACACTATATACTATATAGTGTATATATTATATACTATAATATGGTATTATAGTATTATACTATAGTATTATACACTATAATATATACACTATATAATATATATGTATATGTATAATATATGTATATATATATTATATATATTTTACTTAGTCATAGAAAAGAATGAAATTTCACCATTTGCAATGACAAGAATGGAGCTAGAGAATATATATGCTAAGCAAAGTAAGTCATAGAGACAAATACCATGATTCCACTCAAGTGGAATTTAAGAAACAAAATAAAGGGAGAGAGGCAAACCCAGAAACACACTTTAATATTTTTTAACGTTTATTTATTTTTGAGAGAGAGACAGAATATGAGCCAGGGAGGGGCAGAGAGAGAGGGAGACACAGAATCCAAAGCAGGCTCCAGCCTCTGAACTGTCAGCATAGAGCCCAACGCAGGGCTTGAACCTGTGAGATAATGAAATAAGCTGAAGCCAGACACTTAACTGAATGAGCCACCCAGGCAACCCAAGAAATTTTTTTTTATTTTACACATTTTGAGAGAGAAAGTTTGAACAGGGTAGACACAGAGACAGAGAGGGAGAGAGAGAAGACCAAGCAGGGGTCGTGCTGTTGGCAAGGAGCCTACCACGAGGCTTGATCTCATGAACTGTGCTGAGCTGAAATCAAGAGTCAGATGCTCAATGGACTGAACCACCTAGGCACCCCCAGACTCTTAACTATAGAAAACAAACTAAGAGTTATCAAAGGGGAGGTGGCTGGGGGAGATGGGTGAAACAGGTGATGGGAATTAAGGAGTACACTGGCTGTGATGAGCACCAGGTATTTTGTGGGAAGTTGAATCACTACACTGTGCACCTGAAATTAATATCACAGTGAATGTTAACTAACTGGGATTTAAATAAAAGATAAAAATAAAAAAGCCACTTCATATAAAACAAAACAAATAAAATACCCAGTAATATACCTAATAAAGGGACAGAGGCTATGTGAAAGATCTATGGAAAATTAATATATTTTTATATAACAAGTTTGCATAAATTAAGATATGACAGATGTGTGAATACTGAATATTGTAAAGATGTTTTTCATTCCAAGCAAGGCTATAAATTTAGCATAATTTCACGCAATATCACTGTCAGATTTTTCTTATAAGAATAAACAAATAAATGGGTGCCTGACTGCCTCAGTTAAGCATCTGACTCTTCATTTCATTTCAAGTCATGATCTGACAGTTTATGAGATCGAGCCCCATATCAGGCTCTGGGCTGAGCCATGGAGCCTACTTGGAATGTGTCTCTCCTCCTCTCTCTGCCTCTTCTGTGCTCATTCTCATATTCTCTCTCTCTCTCAAAATAAATAAATAAAAAGAATAAACAAATATGTCCTAATATTTTACGAAGAGTATTTGAGATATAATTTTAAATGCATTTAATATTATTAATTAATGAAATGTGGTATGAGCATAACAATTAACAGATAATTGGAATGTAAGGGAAAAATCCAGAACTACACTCTAATGTATATAAATCAGAATGTAATGAAGTAGCACTTAAATTAGGAGGTTATATGATTAAATATTTGGTTTTGAGATAATCATTTAGAAAAAAAACACACATCACTTGCTCCCAATCTCCTACCTTATCATAATAAATTAAAAGTATATCAACAACGAAGCCACAGAAAGAGAAATCAAGGAATCAATCCCATTTACAGTTGCACAAAAAACCATAAAATACCTAGGAATAAATCTAAACAAAGAGGTGAAAAATCTATACACTGAAAACTATAGAAAGCTTATGAAAGAAATTGAAGAAGATGCAAAAAAATGGTAAAAGATTCCATGCTCCCAGATAGGAAGAACAAATATTGTTCAAATGTCGATACTACCCAAAGCAATCTACATATTCAATGAAATCCCTATCAAAGTAACACCAGCATTATTCACAGAGCTAGAACAAATAATCCTAAAATTTGTATGGAACCAGAAAAGACCCCGAATAGCCAAAGCAATCTTGAAAAAGAAATCCAAAGCTGGAGGCATCACAATCCCAGACTTCAAGCTATACTATAAAGCTGTAATCATCAAGACAGTGTGGTACTGGCACAAGAACAGACACTCAGATCAATGGAACAAAATAGAGAACCCAGAAAGGGACCCACAAATGTATGGCCAACTAATCTTCAACAAAGCAAGAAAGAATATCCAATGGAATAAACACAGTCTCTTCAGCAAGTGGTGCTGGGAAAACTAGACAGCGAGATGCAGAAGAATGAACCTGGACCACTTTCTTACACCATACACAAAAATAAACTCAAAATGGATGAAAGACCTCGATGTAAGACTGGAAGTCATCAAAATCCTCGAGAAAAAAGCAGGCAAAAACCTCTGTGATCCTGACTGCAGCAACTTCTTACTCAACATGTCTCCAGAAACAAGGGAAACCAAACCAAAAATGAACTATTGGGGCCTCATCAAAATAAAAACTTCTGCATAGTGAACAATCAGCAAAACTAAAAGGCAACCGACAGAATGGGAGAAGATATTTGCAAACCACATATCAGATAAAGGGTTAGTATCCAAAATCTATGAGGAACTTATCCAACTCAATACCCAAAAAACAAATAATCCAGTGAAGAAATGGGCAAAATACATGAATAGACACTTCTCCAAAGAAGACATCCAGATGGCCAACAGACACATGAAAAAATGCTCAACATCACTCATCATCAGGGAAATACAAATCAAAACCACCATGAGATACCACGTTACACCTGTCAGAACGGCTAACTTTAACAACTCAGGCAACAACAGATGTTGGCAAGGATACAGAGAAAGAGGATCTCTTTTACATTGTTGGTGGAAATGCAAGCTGGTACAGCCACTCTGGAAAACAGTATGGAGGTTCCTCAGAAAATTAAAACTAGAATAACCCTATGACCCAGCAATTGCACTACTAGGCATTTATCCATGGGATACAGGTGTGCTGTTTTGAAGGGACACATGCACCCCCATGTTTATAGCAGCACTATCAACAAGAGCCAAAGTGTGGAAAGAGCACAAATTTCCATCGATGGATTAATGGATAAAGAAGATGTGGTGTATATACACACACACACACACACACACACACACACACACACATATATATATACACATACATATATATATGTATACACACATATATATATGTATATACATACACATATAAGTATACATATATATACATATACATAAATATATATACATATATATATTTATACACATCTTCTTTATCTATCTATATATCTATCTATCTATACACACACATACATACAATGGAGTATTACTTGGCAATCAAAAAGAATGAAATCTTGCCATTTGCAACTACGTGGATGGAACTGGAGGGTATTATGCTAAATGAAATTAGTCAGAGAAAGACAAAAACCATATGACTTCACTCATGTGAGGACTTTAAGAGACAAAACAGATGAACATAAGGGAAAGGAAACAAAAATAATATGAAAATAAGGAGGGGGACAAAACGGAAGAGACTCATAAATTTGGAGAACAAACTGAGGGTTACTGGAGGGGTTGTGGGAGGGGGGATGGGCTAAATGGGTGAGGGGCATTAAGGAATCTACTGCTGAAATCATTGTTTCACTATATGCTAACTAATTTGGATGTAAATTTACATTTTTTTTAACATTTATTTATTTTTGAGACAGAGAGAGACAGAGCATGAATGGGGGAGGGTCAGAGAGAGGGGGACACAGAATCTGAAACAGGCTCCAGGCTCTGAGCTGTCAGCACAGAGCCCGACGCAGGGCTTGAACTCACGAACTGCGAGATCATGACCTGAGCCAAAGTCGGCCGCTTAACCGACTGAGCCACCCAGGCGCCCCAAGGGATGTAAATTTTAAAAAATAAAAATAACATTAAAAAAAATTAAATGAATTGGATTCTATTTTTCTATTAATCAGACTTGACAAAAAGTAAAAACAATGATGGGAAATATAAATTTGTTGAAGTTTGAAAAAGGTGTTTGGTAACATGTACCAAAAGCTGTAAAAAAATACGCACATGGACTAAGAATTCAATTTTTAAGGATTATGTTAGGAATAAAAATAGGACAAGTGTGAAAATATTTATGCATAGGAATTTAATGTATTTTTTATTAAAAAAAATTTTAACGTTTATTTATTATTGAGAGACAGAGAGAGACAGAGCATGAGCATGGGAGGGGCAGAGAGAGGAGACACAGAATCTGAAGGAGGCTCCAGGCTCTGAACTGTTACCACAGAGCCTGAAGCAGTGCTCACACTCACAAACCCAGCAAGATCATGACCTGAGCCAAAGTCAGATGCTTAACCAACTGAGCCACCCAGGCACCCCAGAATTTAATGTATTTTTTAAAGGAGGAGGATTAGAACTGACTAAATGGTCCACAGCTGAATTATACATAACATATATTACATAGATATGAGATGAGGTGAGATGAGATGAGATGAGATGAGGTGAGGTGAGGTGAGGTGAGGTGATGTGACGTGACATGACGTGACGTGAGGTAAGAATGTCATGGTGGTTGCAATGATCAGAATACTCAAAGGAGAAATACTAGATAAAAAGTCAAACTGCAAATTCAGGTGGGGAAAAAAAAGTCATAAGGCTAAATATAAAGAAAAAAGTTTTAAAAAAAACAATAGAAGAAAAAACTATTAGGAAAAAGTCAACCAGGTGAGTTTCACAGGAACTTGAAGACTACAGGCAGTCTGCAAAGTCTTCATAAAGGAAGAGAAGTGTTCGTATGCTAGGATAGGGGTCAAATATACCATTATTATAGAAACAAGACAAGAGATATGAAGTTAAATGGTGGTTGTAAAACAATATATATCGTTTATCTGTTTTGGAGGAACAGTGAGTGATAGGAAGAGAGCAGTCTTAAGGACACAATATTATAGGAAGAATTGCATGTTACTAAAATATTTCCCTTTGTTCCACCAGACCTCTCACCAGTGGCTCTTTATAAAGGTTGGGGTGTTAGCATACACCCCTTCAGATACATATTAGGCTTTGTGGGTTTCCAGTGAACTTTATAAATACTTTATAAATATTTAAATAATTTCAGTTCAGCAAAAAATGACAAGGTCCTCAACAACAGCATTAAATTTTCCTGACCACTATACTGTCCACAGTATCTGTCCACGGACAGATCTTGAAAAAAAAAAAAAAAGACTGAATAGTATATTTCTTCAGAGTATTTCTTTTTTATTAATTTGCTATCTCCCCCCCAAACATTTATAACTAATTTAATATGAAGTTATATTTTCTACTTAATTATCAAGGTAAAATTTGAGTATTGTAATTACTACTGTAAGTATCAAAAACAAAGAAAGAATATTTGAAAAGAAGTAATTTTACCCTTTTATTAAAAGGTACAGACCCTTTACAATTCTTATTCTGTAAAAAGTTGACCCTAAGTTAGATTACTGAGGCAAACATTTCCAGTCGCTGCATAGTGCATAAACAGTAAGGTTTTTAATATTATATATAATCAGAAGGGGACATGGTTTTGATTAAATGTATCTAATACTAACTAATCATATTCAGAGTTCTCTTTACCTAACACTGTTTACCTGACATTTAAAAATTAAATAGGAAGAAATGCATCTAAATCTATGCTACACATTTGAAATTGATAGTTTATATTTGGTATAAAAGGGATAAAATTTATAGTCCTGAGTGACAATTTTATGTAACAAGGCATGAGAATGTAAAATTCCATTCAAATTCCTTTCTTATCACTATTCATGAAAACAGCATTTCTCAGCTGGGAAAGCTAACAGTGATATTACATGGTGCCATTATTTCAGAAGAGTTGTCTACGATGCAGAATATCTAATTTTTTCACACATGAGTAAGGACTATGTAAAATTTAGCATTTAATTTGCATTCTGCGTGCAATATTTTAAAGGGCAAGGTTAAGTATTTTTTGGAAGATTATAATAACCTAAAATTAATTTAGAAGCAGGAATTTAATATTTATGTACCTCTTTTTCTTCCAAATCTTCCCAAATAGCTTTTTCAAAAAGAATAGTATATCTTGATATAGTAAAGATACCAACACTATTATTGCTGTTTTAGTAAAAAGGAAACTGGAGCATGGAATTGCATAAATGATTTTTCTAAGGCAATCCAAATAAAGTATAAAAGTAGGGGAATCATAATATAGCCTCAGCTTCAAATTCCTCATTTTAGTGCTTGATGCTTTTTCTTTTAAATATTAAAACCAGTGTCGCAGCCTAATAACAACATGTGCAGGGGATGGAGCTGTCCTCGTCACAACCTTACAGAATCACAGCCAATGCAAGACCATGCAATTTAATCCCCTGTCTTTATGGGCAAGGAAACTTAAATCTAGAGGGATTGTGACTTGCCCAAGGCCATATAATATGTTAATAGCACAGATGAGGCTCAAACTCAGGTGTCTTTTGTTCCCTGTATAATGCTGTGTCCACCATGATTAAAATGAAAGAATTTAATCAAGTTCCCAGATGCTTTGATCCTTTAGGTAATTCAGTGGATGATATGAAGAGTTTTGTGGCAATAGATTTTGACTTTAATGTGTTTCAAATAGAATCTATAGAGCAGGCATTGTTTTTACTTGCCTTTTATAGTGAAGAAGCCACATCATTTTAATAATCTTGTTAATCTGGATAAAAAAGATAAAATGTTGCTATTCTTTACGTCTGATTCTTCACTTATTTATTTTATTTTTTTTAACACAGTGGCCACTAACTCTTGTTCCTGCAGCTTAGCCAACTAAAGTAGGTGTCAGCGAACTTTTTCAGTAGAGAGCCAGACAGTAAATGTTTTTGTAACAACTTGGTTCTAGTGTAAATACCAGTGTTTGTATCACCAAAGCTTCAGGTAACATGTGAGTGAATGGAAGTGGCTGTGTTACAATAAACAAGACAGGTGACTGGCCAGGGGCTACAGTTTGTCAACCCTGGTCTAAAAAGTATGGTGACTGCAGAATGAAGGACCAAGACGAATACATTTTGTGGCACTTCCATTCAGGAATATTTCAATTCTGTAACAAAATCACCACTCCCCCCAAGTCTGGGAATTCTAGCCTTTTCCAGTGATATCCATAAACCTGCTGAGTTGGCATATCTTTTTAAAAATAAAATTTATCTTAACTTTTCTTAGAATTCTTTTCTTTTTGAGTTATCGTAGTGTTAGCAATGCCATCATTTTTTTTTTAAGGACAGAAAACTGAAGAAACAATCTATAGGGTTTAAAATATCACAATACATGCTTTCTTAATTTAAACTTAAGTATTTCCACAACTTCGATCCTCACACCCATGTATCTCATCGTTCATCTCTGCCTCTTGAGAATCCCTATGAAATGCCAATAAGAGAAATTTAAAAAGTGTAGACTCACAAGGCTGCAGAGAAATGGAGGAGAGAGACTGACAGACTAGAATCCTAAACACACGTTTGGAAGATGGGAAGCAGAAGGAGTTGCGGTGACCCACTTAGATTAGTGGAGGAGGTGAAGGGCAAAGTGCTTGCAGAGAAGGTGCTAGATGAGAAATGGGTCAATCTATACTTCAAACTGCGAAATTGCAGGGAGACTCAGCACTTGAAGGTGCCAGTTAACAAGGTAGTTAAGATGTGAGGCATGGAAGTAATGATAGGAATATTGGTTTCAAGTTTGCACATATAATGGGCAGTTGCCTTCTTCTTAACTTCCGGATCCGCAACTCTCTCATGGCCCTGTGTCCTGTCAATGGCTCCCTATCAGTGGGGGGTGGAAGTTTATTCTAAAGAAACTGAACCAGGGGCGCCTGGGTGGCGCAGTCGGTTAAGCGTCCGACTTCAGCCAGGTCACGATCTCGCGGTCCGTGAGTTCGAGCCCCGCGTCAGGCTCTGGGCTGATGGCTCGGAGCCTGGAGCCTGTTTCCGATTCTGTGTCTCCCTCTCTCTCTGCCCCTCCCTCGCTCATGCTCTGTCTCTCTCTGTCCCAAAAATAAATAAAAAACGTTGAAAAAAATTAAAAAAAAAATAAACTGAACCAGAGGAACTCAGGGCTCAGGGACACCCAGCCCATGTGGGAGCTGGAGAGGGCAATGGAACAGAAAGCAACGAGATCAAGTTACAATCACAACAGTGGATTTGAGAGCCTTTCTGCTTCTTTTCCTACCTAACTCCCATAATACCACACAGGAAGTCCGAGGAGACTGCTCTTAAGAAACGAATAGTCCTGTAGAAAAAGTAGAAAGAAAAAAAATCTGCAATGTATTGACACAGGATTGTCCCATTACCCAAGTGAAGTACTCCAACCTCCCTTGTTCTTCCTGCCTCTTTTCAAACCTGTCCTCCCACCACCAAAGCCCCTACTGGCTTTTCAGCATCTTATGATTAGATGTGATGTGTCGGCTAATGACACTGTAAGAAAGTCTCTGACATAAGAGAAAAAGACACCAAATTTAAAAAATTAAAAACACAGAATCAAAACAGAAACCAAGAGGAAATAGTCCCAACACAAGAAATAAGAGGAAACTTATGTTTAAATTCACGTTTAATATCATCAGAAAGACAGGAGTATTTATTACACCTCAAAAATGGGAGCTGAATGCTAATATAATGGGATAATGACAGAATAAAGAGAAATCTCTTAAAATTAAAAATACGTCAGTGAATACAGAAAGAGTACTTCAAAAAGATATACACCCCCGTATGTTAACCGCAGCATTATTTACAATAACCAAGATAGGGAAGAACCTCACTGTCTATCAATACATTGATAGATAAAGGGACAAAGAAGATATGACATATAAACAAACAAGCAGGCAAGCAAACAAACAAGCAAGCAAACAAATAAATAAATACAACAGAGTATTACCCAGTCATAGAAAAGAATGAGATCGTGACGTTTGTGACGACATGGATGCACCTAGAGGGTATTTACTGAGTGGAATAAGCCAGACTGAGAAAGACCAATACTGTAACATTTCACTTACGTGGAGTCTAAAAAATTAAAACAAATGAACAAATAGAAACAGAATCATAAATGCAGAGAACTGGTTGTTGTCAGAGGAGAGGGGGTGGGGGGTATGGGTGAAATAGGTGACAGGGATTAAGAGGTATCAACTTCCAGTTAAAAAAACAAGTGAGAGAGATGAAAAGCATAGCGCAAGGAATATAGTCAATAATATTGTAATAATGTTGTATGGTGACAGACGGACACTGCACTTATCATGGTGAGCACAGCATATAGACTTGTGGAATCATTATGGTATCCACCTGAAACTAACACAATATTTCAATATATTGTCAACTATATTTCAATACAAAATATGATATATCCTATATCAAGGATAGGAAGCTAAAAAGAGAAAATCACATAAATTAGAACAAAGAAACAAAGAAGTGAAAAGTAAAGAAAAAATAACTTAGAGGATTAATGCTAAATGATCCACATCCAACTGTTGGATTTTTCAGAAAGAGGTGAGAAAAAAAGGAGTAAATTAGCAAAGAAGCAAGGAAAGAAACTTTTTGAGAAATTATTAATATTTGTGAAGAAATCCATGAAGCATCTTAAGTATATTTTAATATTTTCTATATTATTTTTATACATAAAGAATGTTGTAATGGAGATCGGAAATGTGATGCTATAGAACTTAGAGCAATTTTGATAGTTTGGCAACAGAAATGAAATATATGATGGGGCCCCTGGGTGGCTCAATGGTTGAGTGTCCGACTCAGCTCAGGTCACGATCTCACAGTTCATGAATTCGAGCCCAGTATTGGGCTCTGTACTCTACAGCTCAGAGCTTGAAGCCTGCTTCAGGTTGTCTCCCTCTGTCTGCCCCTCCCCTGCTCATGCTCTGTCTGTCTCTCTCAAAAATAAATAATAAACATTAAAAATAATTTTAGAAATGAGCTCTGAATAATGTAGGAAAGGCTAACTTTGATCCATTCTAATTGAGTCAAATTAGAGATGGAAATACTGCATTCTGTATTCGGTGTCATACTTGTGAAGGGATAGATACTCTAAGGGATGGAGTAATGAAATGGGTAATGGACAATTTACTGGATCAATTATTTACTGCTGGGTAACAAACCACACCAAAACTGTGTGGTTTCAAACAACAATCATTTCATTTGCTCTTGAGTCTAGAGGTCAGCAACTTGAGCTGGATTCAGCTGGGCAATTCTTCTCCGGTGTAATTCACGCAACTGTTGTCAGCCAGTAGTTAGATTGGGACACCTCCTTTGTGTGTCTGAGAATGGGTGGTGGTTGACCACTGAGCCATTCTCATCCTCGGGGAAGCAAGCCCAGGCTTCTTCAGCCCACTTCACGTGGGTGTGTCAGATTCTGGAAAGTGAGAAACAGGGCCTCTTGAGGGTTATACTCAAAACTCTTATAACATAACTTCTCTTATATGCTCTTGGTCAGAGCAGGCTGAAAGACAAACCCAGATTTAAAGTAGTGTAGAAACTACATCACCCTCTTGTTGTGACAAGCTGCAGAAGCATGTGCATACAGCGATGGGAACACTCTGTAACCACATTTTTGTAATTGACTGTATTTACCCCAAACCATATCACATGAAGGATGGTTAAAAAATTTACACAGGATTAGTGTGCAGTATAGTAAAGGAGCTATAGTAATTATTTTTGGAAATTATAAATATTGTCATGTGGAGGGGATGTTACCTTTCTTTCTCACGGACCCCACAGGTCCAATAAAATATGTGCGAAGAAGTTCCAGCCAACTTCTGCCCAATACAAGGAAGAACTCTTAACAAATTGTGAAACGTTCCATCACGGAAAGGCTTTAGGTATATGTTCAGCACTGTTTGTTTTAGGATGTAGGAGAGGTTTGTGTATAGAAGGACTTTCAGTGTGTCTTCAATACGGGATCCTTATTGTCTTTGAAGAGCATAGGGAATGTAACGGAGAGCTTGGGACTAGAAGCTATGGTTGGAAGTGGCCTGTGAACAAATGACTCCCCTCAGTAGCATACATATACGAACAGGGAGAAGAGCTAAAGAGAAGAGGAACAGACCCTTGGGTGCCAGTGAAACTCCAAGGGAAGGGGAAAAAAAAACGATGCCAAAAAAAGGATTATCAAAGAAAAGGAAAACAACAACAGAATCACTGATTTAATGTAATGGGTCAGCTCAGCATTTATCTCTGCATGTAAGATTTTGTGCTCTGTTCAGAATATCTATTTCACCTTATTCCTCCCTGATACATAAATCTTTCCCATCTGAAATTCCTATTTGTGAAGTTATTACTTGGTTTCAGAGTTATTCAGATTCAAATGGCTGCCTCCCCTCAGAGTTGTCCATTTATAATAGCATCCTAACTAGTATATCTTTCCTGGGAGGATAAATTACTACAGCTGTGGGTTTAAAATCTATGGTTACCTTCCAACCTCCTGCATTTTTAACTGAGTTTATATTCGGGCTCTTCAGAGAGAAATATGACTCAACGACCAGGAGAAGGTTGCATTACCTAATCCAATTGTACATTAGTGGCAGGATAAAGACACACTCTAGGCCCAATAAGCAAGGGAGACAATTTCCTGGAGACTCTTGTGTCTCCTACTTCTGTATTTAGCTTTTACCTGGGACTGGCTCCGGTGTGATAATGGTGAATGTTATTGATAGAGAGATATCCACATTTTTATGAATCCCTCCCTACTCACATAGTAACAAGACTTTTGTATTATAAATTTAGTAGATGGAAGACCACAGAAGGAATAAAAACAAACTGTCAATAAAAGATTAATTACAAGAAAGCATTTTCAAATGGAATCATGAAGGTTACAAGTAAATGAGGTCAATCCAAAGCGCTGAATTTAGTATACACAGGAAACGTTATGAACGGCAAAGTCTGAACGGCATTCCTTCCACAGTCAGACTTTGCATCAAGTATCACTTGCTGTGGGCATGCCACTTTACTGAGGCGGGTTAAGCCAGGAGAAGGGAATTGCTGGGGCTCAGGAAGCATCCTTGGCTTAGTCCCATGCATTTCTCCAGCTTTGCTGGAGAGGACAACAGCATGCATGCATGCATGTCTGCCTGCCTAGATTTTCCTATGTGAAAATCCCCTGGCTGTCAGAATTGGCACTTATTTACTTGAGGAATTTCTAGTTATGCAGGTGTATGTCGTCATACAACCATTAATAACATTTTCCTGTATTCTCCAAACCGGGCAATCTGTCTAGAGAATTTATATTCTTCTTTCCAAATTCTCCTAGATTCTTATTATGCCAATCTTTTGTGACAAAATCACCAACCTATGCAGTGCTCTTTTTTTGATGAACTTTTTAAATGAACCTCTAATTTGGATACACAAACACACACACACACACACACACACACACACATATATATATATAAAATGAAATGTATATTTATATAATGAAATATATATAATGAAATAAATTTTATGTATATATATTTGATTTATATAATGCATTATAAATATATATATAAAGTGATATAGACACATACAGTCACTTGTATTTCCTAATATATGTATAGAAATATAAGTAATTATTTCTCATTTCTTTTTCTACATCTTTAGAAGTTTTGAAAATCAAAACAGTTTTTTATTTTTTTTTAAGATTCTTTAAATGGAGTTTCCTTCCTGGTTGCTGTTATCTTCAGTTACTAATAACCAAAATGCTTAGCATTTCATTTATATTCACAAAACAGAAAAAGTATTGGAAATTAAGATGATAACATAACTCTAGCCCCTAATGCACTTATCTTTTTCAACACTTAAGCCATGATGCAAATACTTCATAGTCCTCAGAATCAACATGCACTCCCTCACTTATCTGAGAAGTAAACACTAGTTGTTATTTTTGTTAGTCCATGTTCATATATTTTATTAGTTGTTATTTTTGTTAGTCCAGGTTCATATATTTTATTACCAGTGAACAACTTTCCATAATGATAACCAATTCAGGGGCAATATATCAAGTAAGAAGTGAAAATTCCCTAACTCTTCCTCTACCCCCAAGCCTCTGCGACAATCACTGTAACTATTTCATATCTACCAGAACCAACTCCCAACACTCTGGTCTTTTATTCAACCCATTAAGTGGCATCACACCCTGTATTTTGATTTTCATACTCTGTATCACTGACATTGTTTCAGATCAACATAAGTAGTTCTATCTCATTTTTAATAGTATGCAGAATGTGCCTCTATTTTGTTTAATAATTTCTTTATTAATAGGCTTTCAGGATGCTTTTTCTGTTGTTTTGTTTCCGTTATAATCAATGGTACGCGCGCGCGCACACACACACACACACACACACAGGCACAAACTTACACTATTTTGGCCACAGAACATAATTCTGTAAGTAGACTTGTTGTATAAGAGAAAAATATACCTGCCAAGAAAGACTGTCAGTTTATAATTTGACCAAGAGTTCTTGAGATTATTTTTTCTCCAATAATCCATGTCAAAATATTTTTCAATTTTCTAACTCTGATGGGGCAAAAAAAAGTTCAATTGGTATTTAATTTTTAGTTTGAGTAACCATTGTTACATAACCTTTGCCCATTTTTTAATTGTTTTTTTTTGTATTGATTTTATATCTATTGATTTGGCAAATTTTGTATCTACATTTATATTTATGTCTTAACAGTAGATCTGTTATATTTCTTGCAAATTTTTCCACCTGCCTAGTTTTTCCATTTATTTTTCTTATGAAAGAGCTCTGTGTGCTATTTCCTAATCACAACCTCTTACCTGCTTCCACTCCCAAAAGATAATCATTATCTTGATTTTTTTCATTCCTTGTTTTTTATAAAATATAGTTTTACCACATATGTATGTATTCCTAGGCAATAAGGTGCTGAATTTTGCTTGTTTTTGAACTCTATAAATGTGGAATTATATTGTTTGTATTCTTCTGTATCTTTTCAGTCAATGATGTATTTCTAAAGTTTAATGCACGTTGGTACTTGTAGCTGTAGTTCATTTCTTTTCAGTGATTACTCATGTTTAAAAAAAAGCTAAGTGCTATTTTTAATTAAAATAGATGGTCCATGTATCGGTTGTGTTTTCTATGTTGGCAATCATAACATTTTAAGTAATGACTGTATTATTTCTTACCTCCCAAATGCTATCTCATTTCTTTCTCTTTCTTCTTTAATTGATCTAACTCGGCCCTGTCTTCAATGGTGTTCCAACAACACATCTCCCTCCTACTCTGCCTCCCTTCACTGCCCCCACCTCTGATGTGTAGTATTTGCCAATTTCTATAATGCAAGCGGTTCTACCATGGCTAATTTCAAGCTATCAACAATATTTGGGAGTCAGGAAAAGGTATGCATAATGGGCGGAGTCTGTATGAACAGTCTCCAACAGGCCGTCGGGTTGTAGCTTCTCTAATCCAGTTCCTAACTTTTTATTATCGAATGAGATGATTACCATGTTTTTCAAACATACCTTTCATAGGTGAGTTCTCTTCTATTCCAAGTTCACTAAGAGTTCTCATCATGGTTTTTGAATGTTCCAGCAGCTTTTATTTTTGCATCTAGTGAGAAGATTTCTTTTAATTTTTCTTTCATCTATTAATGTGTAAACAAAATTTGAAATTATTTTAGGGCTGATGCTCTTCGATCCCTGGAGCAACCTAACTTGCTAATTATCGATTATTTTATTTGTAGACTCTTGCATTTACTTTCCAAATGTTTTGTTTGGGATATTGAATTGTATATGTGTGGTAGTTTTGTTTGTTTGTTTATAATTACCTTCTGACACCCAGTCTTAGCATAATTAGTCTTTATTTGGGTGAGTCTACTAATGTTATGAATTATGTGTTTCAGAAATATTTGGTAGAATTTGCCTAAAATCTGGTTGGGACCAGTATTTCCTTTGTAAGAAAATTTTAATTAATGATTGGTTTTTAATTAGTGGTATATAAGTATTCAGGTTCTGTTTCATGTGTTGGAAGTCAATTTTGCTAAGATTTCTTTTTCTAGGAATTTTCTATTTAATATATACTTTTAATTAACAAAGTATTTCCTTATGCTTGTTTACTAATTTTATCCTTTATTCTATCCCTGACTATGTACTGTTTCCAAATTGTCTTTTTTTTTTCCTTCATCAATCTTATTGGAGGAATGTACATTTCTTCAGTTTTTTTAAAGATAAACTTGCTGATCTTGGTTCAGCCTCTACTATACCTATGTTTTTCTTTCAGAAAGTGCTGCTTACATCTTTATTATTTTATCTACATGCTTTAGTTTTTGACTGCTTTTTACTAAATGTATTCCTGGTGGGATATCTCGGTGGCTCAGTCATTAGAGCCACTGAGTCTAAATTTCACCTCAATTCATGATCCCAACTCCTGCGATCGAGCCCCATGTTGGGCTCCATACTGAACATGGAGCTTTCTTAAGATTCTCTCTCTTGCTCTGTCCCTCTCTGCTCCTCTCCCCTGCTCATGCCCTCTCTTTCTCTAATATATATATATTATATAACATATATATATATATATATATGATATATAATACACATATATAATATATATATTCATGGTGTACTTTATCATAATTTTTATCATTAAATCTGTCAGTCTTTCATTTTATAATGTTTGAGTTTTATGCCAATCAAAGTAAGGTGTTTCACACACCTATGTTAATACAGTGGTATATATTTTCTTCTAGTACTTGTATCACTTCTTTGTTGGTGCCTCTTATGTTTTCAATCTACCTGGAATTCATTTAAAGGTATGTGTTATTTTCCTACAATCTGATAGCTAATTGTTCCAACAAGGTTTAGTAAATGGTTTCAGTTTTAATTTGCTTATTTGAAAATAATATATTAAATGTTCATCTCTGCCTGGATTTATTTCTGAATTCTACCTTGTTATTTGTCATATTGGAATATGCTATTTTAATTAGAGTAGGTTTATCAATTATTTTAACATTTAATAGTACATATCCCCTCTTATTATCATTGTCATTTTCCTACAATTTCCTTAGCTTTTTCACACACTTGATGAACTTTATTTCCTTTAAAATTTAGTAATATGTATTTGGTATTTGGTGCATGTATTACAAAATTTAGATGAGGAAATACAGATTAATCCAAGTAAGCTCCTTTGCTGTAAACCTCACCCTTGCTCCTCGGACTTCTTACTGGGGACACTTCCTCTTGTCAGAGACAATCAACTCAATGAAACATATTTTGCCTTTATCCTCATAAAAATAATAGCACAGTCATATCCTTTGCCATTTTTCACTGACTCTTAGCCATTTGGTCAGTATCAGATATAAGGAGCTATGCCTAATGAACCTCAAAAACAATGTAGCAAATTTTTTTCAATGTGGCAAATTTTTAACAAAGTCTCTATCACTGAAAATCCAAACATCTGACCAAATGTCATTTTGCAAATGCGATTTCTAGCAACCAAAATCAAAGAAGTAATATTTTATCATGTCATTGGAGGTCAACTTTTCAATTCAAATAACAAATTAAGTCAATTTGTGGATAATATTCTTTAAAAGATGAAATATATCAGCTTTCATGTCATAACACTGTACTGAGAAAATGCTAACTTAAAATACAAATTTCATGAATTTGGGCAAAGTATTTTCTCTGTGCTTCAGTTTTCTCATCTTTAACGATTTGAATTAAATAACTAAGATTGATTTCAGTTCTAAATGTCTACTATTTTATTATAGTCTCAAAGCAATGACTTCTCACAAACTCAAACAGAGATAACAATGTATTAGCATGATAATGTCATCTATTTTGACTTCCTGGAAGAAGTAAACAATTGGTATTTAAAAAGCTTTGTAATCAAGGATTCTTCCAGGGGCCTCTACAGCAGCCAGCTATGGGCTGCTTGGCAAAGTATTGCCATTGACAGGCAAATCTCCATACTTCCCTTTTCCATATGTCAGGGTCCAAAATTGCACATTCTCAGGATAAAGTATGTGAAATGGCTTGACTTGACTCTCTCCAACCACCCCTGGTACCAAAGGCTGAAGGTGACAAGATATATAGAGTACATCTCATTGCTGGAGCACTTCACTGTGAATGGAAGTGCTTCTTTTGTCAAGAAGATACTATTGCCATGACCCTGGCTGCTGTAGCAAGAGATATTTAGTCATGCAGTAGAAAAGGTACTCTGCCGTATAATTCTGTATACTAGGCATATTGTAGTTTTTGTGTTCTATCAGGTAAGAAAGTACTGGGACACCATTATTAAGTAACTATTTCAATTACACAAAGGCAATTCAATTGTCAACACTATATTTGCAATGCTTTTCCCACATACATATAATTCAAGGCTTTTGAGGTTAGCTCATTCTTGTTTGGGTGTGGAATTACTGCCAAAACATATGTTCGATTCCTTTAAAAGATATTGGAGTCTTATCAAAAATGGAGTAAGCAGTATTGACCTCACTAGGATGTCAAAGAAAATCATTTCTAAGATAAGGCACCCGTGTGTGTGTGTGTGTGTGTTATCATATAGTCCTTTATTTAACGGATATGGCAATAGCTTAAAAATAAAGGCAGGCTAATGATGAATGGTGACTAATGATTTTGTCTTGTGGGTGGGTGGGGGAGGGGAGGGAACTGTGAGTATTAAGGAATTCATTTAGAGGAATTTAGGAATAAAAAAGTTGAAATATGACATTGCAAAATTTATTTGTGCTCTAATTTTTCCTTAACAGTTTTGCTGTATGATTGCTGGGTTGTGAGCTCCCTAAGGACAAGAATCAAATTCTTATCACTTATTATCCCTAGAAATTGTGGCAAATGATTAATGCCTATGTATTCGATAGAAGGAAAATGGCCCTGGGGGGAAAGAGAAATGGAATTACAATACAAAATATACTTAAAATGAGACTAATAAAACCATAATTGCAAAGGTGAACTGGCATAGAACCTGAACAGGAATGTGCACACATAGCAAATGGAACTGAGGAAAATGGAGGTCATAGCCAGGCTGGGCAGGGAAACAGGCACATGCAGCAAGACTCAACCAGCCCTCAGACTTCACCACCCGAGGCAGCTGTCCATCTTTCTCTGGACCCTGTGCCAGCCTGTCACTCCCCTCTGATTCTTTGAAATCATGTGGATTCTGCAAGAGTCCAAGGAATATTTTCCTTTTATGGCTTTGAATCTCTAAATCATCTTTGGTTGATATCTGACATACTTGTTGACAGCCTAAATGGATTTTTTAATAGTGTAGCTTAGATAAATCTTTTTTCTGTTGTAGGAGAGCCAAAAACATTTTTTATGGCTAACTCTAGCTTAATAAGGAGCCAGAGTTTTAAAAAAAATGCAACCATTTAATTTTTAATATGGATTTGTTCCTTTGGTAATTAAAAACAAACATTTTGTAAAACTGCCAACATATTAATCAAAATAATAAAGGGTTATGAACATCAGGCATTTAAATATGGTTTAAACCTTTCTGAGATGAAATCATGAAACAGTATTAAAACAGACTGAAATAAGCCCTTTTATTGCTTATGCATGTGCATGGTATAGACCAAAGGTCGTATATAAAGTTCACCTAGGGCCATATTAAATTTCAGTAGATTCTAAGATTTACTTGAGGTATACTTTAAATGCATGTGTCACTATACTACCATGTAGCACCAGAAAATAAAATAAGTATGTATCACCTTCATTACGTAGACCTCAAAGTTTTTGACACTAGCCAAGTTTGATCATTGATGATCCAAATGTTTTCCATTTTTTCATATTAGTAGCAATGCTAAATGCTGCTTTCAAGTCAGGATAACAATGTAACTAGAACTTTTGTGGCCACATAGAGCTAGAAACTGTTTTAGCCAGAGACCAAATAAAAGAACCCCAAAGGAGAATTTTCTTCCTTTTTTTTTTTTTTTTGCCTACAAGGTTATGTTACTAGTAAGCAGCCAGACATAAGGATTATCAAGTATAATCACTTCAAGGCCCTTAAAATGTTGTGCTTTGTGTAGTTCTATGCAGTGTGCTGGCATTTCATTCCCTTCTATTATTTTTATATTGTAGGCAGAGTCCAGAATTTCTTCTGCCATCTTAGATAGTATATCAGTAAAATAAAAATCAAATACTAGTTACCTTATTTTGGTGTGTAATAAATACCTACATGTTAACACTTTAATCTTAAGTTTTAAGGGTCTTACTATTTTACTAGCAACTTTCTAATTTTCCAACACCAAATACACACACACACACACACACACACACACACACACACACATATATATGAATGAATGACATCCTGGCTGCCACTTCTTTTGGCTTAATTAGAATCTTGGACTGCTAGAATATTAAGAATGATCAGACTTTGTATGGAACCACCAAAAATCTGGGATACCCAAGCAATATTGAGAAGAACAAAGTTAGAGGCATCACATTTCCTGATTTCAAAGTATATTTGAACATACAGTGATGAAAATTGGATAGTTTTACAAAAACAGACACAAAGATCAATGGAACATAATACAGAATCCAGAATACATCCATGCCTTTAATTTTAGTTATCAACAAACAAGCCAAGAGTATACAATGGGAAAAGGATTGGCTTTTCAGTAAATGATGCCAAAAAAAACTGGACAGCCACTTGCAAAAGAGTAAAAGTGGACCCCCAACTTTACACTATACACAAAAACCAACTCATGGTGTTTGATTAAAGGCTAGAACATAAGACCTAAAACCATAAAATTCTTAGAAGAAAACAGTGGGTAAGCTCCTTGACATTGGTCTTCACAATGATTTTTTTGTTTTTGACACAAAGAGCAAAGGTGACCAAAAGGTGGGACTTCATCAAATTGAAAACTTTCTGCACAGCAAAGGAAACAAACCACGAAGACAATGACAAGGAACACTACAGAATGGAAGGAAATATCTGCAAACCACAAATCTGATAAGGAGTTAATACCTAAAATATATTGAACTCCTACAACTCAATGGCAACAAAACAAACCAAAAGAAAATCCAAACAATCCAATTAAAAATGGGCAAAGGACCTGAACATGTATTTTTCCCAAAAGACATCGAAATAGCCAACAGTTACCTGAACATGTGCTCAACCTCACTAATCACCAGGGAAATGTAAATCAAAACCACAATGAGATATTACCTCCCACCTGTCAGGATGTTGTTAAAAAACACCAAGAGAAAACAAATGCTAGTGAGGATGTGGAAAAAACGGAATGCTAGTACACTATTGGAAATGTAAACTGCTGCAGCCATTATGAAAAACAGGGAGTTTCCTCAAGAACTAAAAATAGAACTACCATGTAATCCAGCAATTCCACTTCTGGCTATATATCCAAAAGAAATGAAATCATCATCATGAAGAATCTCTACACACACACACACACACAACACACACACACACACGAATATTATTAAGACTTAAAAAAAGACAGAAATCCTGCCATTGTGGACAACATGGATCCAATTGGATGGCTTTATGCTAAGTGGCCAGACAGAGAAAAATAAGTAGCGCATGGTATCACTTCTTTGTGGGATCTAAAAAGAAAAGAAGAAGAAGAAGATGACAAAGAAGTAGTCATCGTCATCGTCGTTGCCGTCAAACTCATGGAAACACAGAGTAGAATGGTGGTTACCAGGGGTTGGAGACTGGGAGAAATAGGGAGAGACTCATAAAAGGATGCCAACTTTCCATTGTAAGATGAATACGATCTGAGCATCTAATGTATAACATGGTGACTATAGTTACCAACACTGTACTGTGTAAGTGAAATTGGCTAATAAAGTAGAACCCTAAATTTCTCTCAATGGAAAATACAGGTAAGTATATGAGGTGATGGATGTGTTAACTAACTCGATGGTGGGAATCCTTTCACAATGTGTATGTATGTCAAATCATCACGCTATACACTTTAAATAAAACAACCATTTTATTTGTCAATTTTAAGGCTGAATAAAAAGGATGAGACATACTTTGACTAGGTCAATCCCATTCTTTCAAAAGGTTGAGCTGAAAATGTGATCCAGTTATTAGCTCTGAATTTCACTGTCCTCAATAAGTAAAGCTTGTTTAATAATGTTAAATGATGACCTTCAGTGAAATGACAGACAAGGTAGTTTAACAAACAGAATTCAAAAGAACATTCCCTCTGCTCAAAACAGTGTGGCATCATTAATTCTTAGAGAACAGGTTTCAGGCGCTAATAGTTTGTTTGGCCTATAAACATTTAAAAGTTTTAAGTACTTTGAAATAAGGTGAAAGCATATGTGGAGATGGAGTTTGGACTAGAACTTGAACTACTGTATAGATTTGTCTGCTACTTCATGATTGTAGTTTTTTCATGTATTTTTGCAGTACTATGAAGGTGAAGATCACTAGACTCCCATTTTCTTTATATTGATAGAGCCACTGAAAGCCCCAAACTACCACAAAGTCAGGAAATGCAAAGTGTGGTCACTTTCCACAACCTATTATGAAATAAAATTGCTTTGTATTTTTGTGTTATGTGAGGTTTCAGTTATTGATCTGGAGCATACATCATCAACAAGAAAATAAGTGAATGTGGCCCTCTTTCTCCCCTTTATTCTCTATAAAGAAGCAGCTTGGTGTAATAGCCAGCCACAAACTTCTCTCTGCCTCCTGAAAGATTAGTGCAGGTGCACTACAAAGAAGCAATAATTTATGTGTTTTTTATTATTGTATATTATTAATGTATAGTTTATTTTTGTGATGGGATTCTAAAATTACTTTTTCAAAAAGGTTTCCTGTAGTTCTGCTTGGGAATTACAAGTATCAACAATAAGAAATGGTTTGACTGAAATATAGTGTACTGTGTTTTGGCCTTTGAAGTGTAAGGCCATTTTACTGATGCCACTGAACTAAAATGATCTTTAGTTGTTCACTGGCCGTAAGATAAGGAGTACATCTTGCCACTTTCACAGTTCTCCAAGTAACAATGTGTAGGCTAAGAGAAGCTAACAGTTAAAATCAGTCTTCTCCACAGCAGCAGTTGAATGTGTTCTTTCAACTTTTGATGTTTTCTTAAGAAATAATTTTATCAGCTTTCCCCTAAATTAATCTGTCTCACTTGCAGCTATGAACCAATATAGTAAAGAGACAATTTGAAGATTCTTAAGTTTCTTTAAGGCCCCCAAAAGTCTGAAATGCAAAATACTCAGGACTTAAATGTGTTCTTTTAAAAATTTGTTCTGTTTCACCATCACTCCCCATTTTTTTATAAAAAAATAAAACAAATACAAAACCTCAAAGTTAAAAACTCAAAACAAATTCTGTAACTCTAAAGTCCTTGTTGAGCATATGGAATTTGGAACCAGGTAAACTTAGATTTGAATCTCCGCTTTCTTGTATTACTTCAGACAAAATATTAGCTTTCCTGAAGCTTTAATTTCACTTGTAAAATTTCAAATAATGATTGTGTCAATCTTTTAGGATTCTTGGAAAGATTCTATGATATAGTCGGCTTAGCAGAGCACCAACACACAGGGGATGGTAATTAGCAGGCAAATGCTTGTTGGCCCTTATCAAACTTCGTCTACTCTTATGTGCTGAATGTTCCCCCCAAGTCCTCTGTTGAAGTTCTAACCCCCAGGACCTCAGAATATAAACATATTTGGAGACAGGGCCTTTATTTAAAGAGATGACTAAAGCAAATTGAGGACATATGGGTGGCCCCTACTCTAGTATGACTGATGTCTTCACAAGAATTGTGAGATGTGGACAGAGATGCCAGTGAGTGGAGAAAAAGAATGAACAGTCAGCTACCCACAAGACAAGTAACGAGACCTCACAAGAAACCAATCCTGATGGAACCTTGACCTTGGATTTCTGGCTTGCAGGCCCACAAGAAATTCAATGTGTGTTGTTTAAGCCTATGGTATTTTGTTATGGTAGTGCTAGAAAACTAGTATGTCTCCCCAGGAAAAAAAAAACTTCTCTTGTTCTGGAAACAAATCCGATTGCATTGGACAAAAGGGCTGACCTTATCATAAGGCTGGGCCATTATCATAGCACTTTTTAACAGCCATAATCACTTGTCCAGGCCCCAAACAGCGTCACTTAAAGTCCTTCTGTAGGCCTTTTTTTTCTTTTGCTGAAGAAGGGTGGATGGTTCTCTAATTCTTCACTCAAGACTGTGATTCTAGAGCTTCTGGTAACCATAGCTGCTGAGGGAAGGATAGCCTGAGAGGACATAGCAGGAACCCAGAGAGAAGCAAAGGTGAGAGGCAGAGACAGAGAGTCTCAGAGCTGCCCTTTGGTTCAGCAACTCTTTAATTTTGTGAGCTTCCCTGCAAAAATTTTTCTTTTTAAGTTGGGTTGCAGTTATCTTTAGCGAAAAAAAAAAAAAAGAAAAAAAACGTCCTGGCCATTCCTTTGATTTTTGTGATAAAATTGAACATGTGGTTCCATGAGGAAAAATAATCCTTAGATCAAAAGAGTTGATATCTTATGGGCCAAACTGTGTGTCCCCCCACCATATATTTTGAAGTACTAATCTTCAGTACCTCAGAATGTGACCTTATTGCAAATGGGGATTGCAAAGTCTATTGAGTTAAGATCAGGTTATACTATAGTAGGGTAAGTGCCTAATCCAGTACGATTTGTGGTCTTAAAAGAAGATAGCCATAGGAAGACACAGAGACACACACACATGGGGAGAGGGCCAGGCGAAGATGGAAGGTGAGACTGGAGTGATGCACTGACAACAGAGGAAGTCCCAAGATAGCTGGCAAACTATCAGAAGTTGGGAAGAAGCAAGGAAGGATTCCTCTATGTGTTTTAGAGGAAATATGGCCTTGATTCTCCCATTTCAGTGCCCACACCCTTGATTTTAGACTTCTAGCACCGAGAATTATGAGACAACACATTCCCACTGTTTTAAGTCACTCCACCTGTAATAATTTGTTATAGAAACCCTAGGAAACGAATACAGCCTATGAGAAAGAGGTTAAAATCTATGACACTCTCAATCTTTCCTTGAATTCCCAGGTTTTGAGCAATAAGGCCCTCCTTTCATCTTCCCTGATCCTGATTTTCAGTCCTCATTTTTTTTTAAAGCATAATGCAATTTGTGTTATTATTTTAACGTATATCCTAGATCATGTAGTTGATAAACCCTTCGACGTCAGGACATATGTCTTTTAGCTCCCCATAACCCAGCACAGTGAATAAATGTATCCACATCCTGCTATTGTTACTGTCATAATGATCGCCATCACCATCAGTCAACACTGTTAATATAGCTACCATTTACTGATCACCTATTACACTGTCCTGATCCAAGCCAGGCACATTCATCATCCCATTTCATTTTCATAAGACCTGTGCACATAGATGTTAACTTATTTACAGAAGAGGAAGCTGCTACTGAAAGTGATGAGTAGATTCCCAAAGATTCCATGGGCAGTGGGGGAGGGGAATTGAGCACATTTCTGTGTCTCCCAAGTGAGAACCCTGATGGTAATGTGACTGTTCCTTTGTGAAGCTTTTCTAATTTTGCAATTGTTATACATTCTAGAATTTCATCTATTCTCTCAGTAACTGAAATACCCTTATATTTCTTTGTGTGGGCTGTGTTATCCTATAATATGATTTTAGTAATCAGATTACCAAGACTGCTTTCTCTATCTCAATTAACCTAAGCTCCTGCCTCTCATTGTGATTTAAGGTTAGGTGAAATTAAATTATTTTTTAAATATCATACAGATTGAAAATTCAAAAAAAAAACCCACAAATTTTCATGAACTGAATGATATATACATTAACTAATGCTTTTTTTAAAAACTATTCAAGTGCAGTGGTGAGAAGGTAGGGGAAAGAGTAGAACAAGGAATTAGATCTGTGACTGCCTGCGAACAATCAATCAAGATAACTCACTACCTTTAGACCAGCCAATATTCACTATGCTCATAATTTCCAGCACAAAGTAAAGGCTCCCTTAAAAACCACTGGGAAATCTTTACTTTTCTTCAGTCCCAACGATGACCTAAATGAACTAAATCTTTGTTTTCTCAGAAAATGCTTCCTTGACCTCCCATGTGAGATCAATGTCCACATTGTGTCATAGTACCATGCCCTATTCTTCTATAGATATTAATTTTTAAAAAGCCTGTGTAATTTTTGGTCTTTATTAACATTGTTGTTCTTCACTATTCTGTAAATGTCATGAGGGAATTACAACTTCAAATTTTTTACTCACAGTGTCCCTGGTGACTAGTTCAGTGTCTGATATGTAAGTAATACTTAAAAGATTGAAAGAATGGATGAATAAATGACCCTAAGTGCAAAGTGCCTCTCATTTACTTCAACTGTCATTTTATTTGGGCTCTGATTCAAGCACTTGGACAATTCTTCCTAAAAGTACCTTTCCCATGGCATGGTGCCCTGGCCTCTTCTACTTTCTCTGCGCCCACACTCTTCATCTTTCTTCTGGATTCTTGTCTTCCTCCCACCTATTAATTAGTGTGAGCATTTTCTCCTTCCAACATGTCCTGTTGGACGATCACCCTCAGTTGTCATCCTGACCTTCCTCCTTGTTCAAATTTTTCTCTTGTGCCTGGTTTGGAGCCTGTAGCTGGTGTATATTTCCAGTATGGCACCAGAATACTCCATAGCATTCACTTGCTCAGTGTGTTTATCTACCTTCTCATGTCCCCTTAATTCATGGGAAGGATTTATGTCTTATTTGTTTTACCAAATATGGTGTCTCATGCATATATTTATGAAAGAATGACCAAAAGGACTCCCTGCTCCGAAGAAACCTCTAATTGTGTCCATCACACCTAGAATAAAACTCAAAGTCCTCAGCAAACTCCTCAAGCCCTTGCCTCATTTCACCTATTTCTGCTGTCTCACTCAAATCAAGCCAAAATGGCCTTCTGGCTATTTGGTGACATACTAAGCACATTGATATTTCAGGGCTTTTGACCTGCTGTTCCTTTGGCCTTAAATCTATGGGTAGATTTTAAGGCATCTGTGAACTTGTTTCTCCCAGATATTCCCATGGCTTTTCTCATTCAAGTCTCTACACAATAACCATTCTCCCAGAGGCCTTTATTGGCAACGTTATTGAAACTAGCATTGTGCTTTACTTTTTATCCCATATCCTGCTTTACTTATTTTGCTGTTCATAGCTCTTACCATGAGCTAATATTATGTTTATTGCCTGTTTATTGTTTGTCTATGTTACTAGAATGTAGGCTCTGAGAAAGAAGGGATATTGCTTATTTTACTCAGGCTCTGTACTGTCAGCATTAAGAAGAGTCACACAGTAGGTCTGCCACAATTATTGCTGAGTAAATGAGTCAATAAATGCTCTCAAGCTTTTCAAAGGCGGGCATCATTTCACATTCCTTTTTTATATCACCAACGATCTGATACTCTGTCTTAAGTATAGGTTTCCAAAAACTACTTGTTGAATCTATTTTCATACGGAGGTCTCAATTCCATGCATAAGCATCATGTCCTGTTTCAAACCTTGGATCACTGTACTGTTAGGTATTAGAGTCAATCTCTTGAACTTCTGAATTTAGTCTTTACCTTTTTTGCTATCACATTTTATTTTACTTTTCTATGTTATTTTTCATATTATGTTTTCAGTTCCAACATGCTGTACTATTAATTGCATGATATCCAAATGAGAGAACACATTTCAGGTCTGTAGAAAACAGGTTTTCTTATCTGGGACTACTCTCGTATAGACAAAAAGTACATCTCCATAATTCTCCTAGAAACGGAGTAGATAAGTCATATATAATTAAGAAATAGAATAGATTCTCTTGTGGATTCATTTTGGCTAATCATTATAATTTTGTTCATTAGAGACAAATGGAAATCATGATAACCTAGGCTTTTGATACCATATAGATGGCATGTAGTGATCACTTTTTGGAGGAGGAAAATACACAATTTCACTGAAATGTTTATAATTAGGGGAAATATTTTAGAAAATCTTTTACATAATATAAGCATAAAATCCCCCAGACTGAATTTCAGAAAATCAGATTGAAGTTTAACTGCATAACAATTGTGATTTAGAACCAAATGGTTTAAATTCTAAGCATCTTAGTTTTCTTCCTTATACATTATCTTCAAAATAGCTCATCAAACTAAATGAAATGGGGAGCCTTATTTTTCTCTTATTTTAACAAGGCGTTTATTCATATTTGCATGGAAGGATTAAGCCCTTTTCAAAAAAAAAAGTTGATTTATTTATTTTTGAGAGAGAGAGAGAGAGAATATGCATTCACGAGTAGGGGAGGGTCAAAAGGAGAGGGAGAGAAAGAATTGCAAACAAGCTCATCTGGGGCTCAATCCCTCAGACTAAGAGATTATGACCTGAGCAGATATCCAGTTGGACATTCAACTGACTGAGCCACCCAGAGTCCTAAGCCCTTTTTTAAAAAGCAAAAATTCATGGCACATCTAGTATGGAGAAACTGTAGACCTTTCTAAAATGTAAAGTTAAGCAGACATGTAACTGGTACACAGTAGGGAACCTGAGCTATGGCTTCCTCACCTATTATGCGCTCTTCAGGCTTTATAAAGTGGAAAAAAAAAAACAGACATTTTTCCTCCCTTTCCAACTGGCCACGTGACAAGCATTCAGACAATTTTCCAGTTGAGTCAAACATATTACTAGCTAAAGGGATGGGAAGAGGAAAAAAATAAGGAAGGAATCAAAGCTTCATCCACTATAAAAGTACACTAAATGACTAAATGATTCAGTGTAAGATACTCTAAATTGCAACTGTTATAAGGAAAGGCACTTTTTAATAAAATTCTACATCAGTGTTTCATAAGCTCACATCTACCAACCTCAGGGTCCATAAATAGATTTTAAGGGCTGTATCAACTTGTATGGGGAACGATTGCATCTTTATTTCTGCTTGCCTTCTACTGAAATTTAACATTTCCTCCAATTATGAAGGTAGGCAACAGAAACATTTAATCATTAATAGGAATCAGAAATATTTTAAAATCACATTACAGTTGGTGATATCACAAATTACTGTTTATCCTCATCACTGCTTTGATAGTTATTTTACATATTGCTGGATCTTATTATTTAATGCGTTGGGTTTTTTTAGTTTTTTTTTTTTTTTTTTACATTTATTTCTTTTTTGAGAAACAGAGTGAGACAAAGCGTGAGCGGGGGAGAGGCAGAGAGAGAAGGAGACACAGGATGTGAAGCAGGCTCCAGTCTCTGAGCAAGCAGTCAGCAAAGAGCCTGATGCAGGGCTCGAACCCACAAACTGTGACATCATGACCTGAGCTGAAGTCGGACACTCAACCGACTGAGCCACCCAGGCCCCTAATGTGTTGTTAAGTCATGTAATTTTAAGAAAATAATTAAGTAACAGCATTTCAACATAATTGGTTCTGTTTATAATCCTAAATGTTTTGTTTCATGCATTTCAAAACATCATTCTGAGAACTTAGTCTTTAAGTGACGACCAAAAATCTTCATAGCACACACACACAAAAAAAAGATTAAGAATCTCTGATAGGTTGTTATTTTGTTTAAATTAGTAATATCTGCTAAGGTTTGTCTTTTAAACCAATTTAGGTGGTAGAATAAAAATGAAAATGATGCCCCAACGTCATAAAAATGGTATATTGAGGTCAGTACAAAAAAAACCCTATTGAAAAGACTATAAATTAAACTTTAAAAATTTGGTTTTTATAAAATGATTGCTATCAATCTCTACTTTGAAGGGCATCTTGACTTCTGAAAGGGCTGACAATTTTTCGTTTTCTTTTTTTAATTTCTGAGAAATTACTGGGTTCTTGTTTCTTTCCGTGAGTTCAGTTTTTTTAAGTGGATAGAGGTACAATGCATTTTATGTTACCATTACGTGTAGAAAAGCTCTGCAGACACTGAGAAATCACCACACTGGTTCTGAACCTGACAGGGAAGCATGTTGGCAGACAAAAATAAACCCCAACATCAGTCACAAAAGTGGGTGACAGAGGAATGAGTAACAATTCAAAAAAATATACTGGGCTTAAAAATAGAGTAAGTGAATGTAATTCGTTTTAGAAAAGCCATATTCTGGGGTACCTTGGTGGTTCAGCTGGTTGAGCGTCCCACTTGATTTAGGCTCATGTCATGATCCCTGGGTGATGCGATTGAGCCCTGTATTGGGCTCCACACCAACTTAGCGCTGAGCGTGGAGCCTGCCTAAGATTCTCCCTGTCCTTCTGTACCTTTTCTACTCATGCACACACATACGCTCTCTGCCTCTGTCTGTGTCTCTAAAAAATAAATCAACTAAAAAAATTTAAAAAACGTATTTTGTCACTAAGTCACTTGCATATTGGTCATGATTTGTGCACGAATTTGACCCTGAGTTCCTCTAAATTTCTTTTTCTCTACATTTATCTCTTTTAAAGGAGTAAAAAGATGAAAAAGGGAAAATAATGAGATATTCTTAAAATTCTCTTTAGTCCTGCTTGAAAATTTTATGCTATAGCAGACACCATGTCTTCTGGCAATAATCTATACATCAAAATCAGATACTCTTCATAGGAATTTTTTAAAGATGCAACTTAAGAGAGGTGAAACTAGAAATAAATACTCCCATTAAAAATAGTGTAAATACATTTAGAAATTGTGAAACTAAAGCCACATGTACTAAATAACCACTAACAAATGAACCACAAGCTGACAGTAAAATACCAGGAGTTCACCAAAATGTGTGCCAAGTGAAAAGATGGCACTGTGAAGTATTAGTAATTCGTTCTTTTTCACCATATTCCTTACCACTAAATTAAAAAGACTCTGGGGATACCTGGGTGGCTTAGTTGGGTGATCATCTTACTTCTGCTCAGGTCATGATCTCGTGGCTCAGGGGTTTGAGCCTGTGTTGGACTCTGTGCTGACAGCTTGGAGCCTGGAGCTTGCTTCGGATTCTGTGTCTCCCTCTCTGTCTCTTGCCTGCTTATGCTCTCTCAACAGATAAATAAACAAACAAACAAACAAATAAATAATATTTTAAACATATTGCAAAAAGTCTTAATACTGACCGCTTCCAATATTCTAAAAATAACTGACTCATAACTTAAAAGGAATCTTTTAGAGGTGTTATAGTTTGTCCTACCTACAAAGAGAAGTATATTTAAGCAGCCAAGTTACAAACAGAAAGAGATTAAACTGACCAACTTTTTTAGATCTTTAATGAAAAAAATGTTAAAATGTTCATTTTTATGGTCAGAAGGCATTTTGTCTGCCTCACCGAAGTGGAAATTTAAGCTGTGAATTAACTTGTTAATCATTCTCTATTTGAGGCTACATGGTCAATTCCAACACAAATGCGGCAGGAACTGTATCTTTTGCTTTTCTTCCTCTAAACACTTCGAAACCTTTATATAGCTTTTTAACAAATTTAAACTCTCCCTCATACATTATTTTATTTAATCCTTTCTAAAATTTAGGAGTAGATACAATGATACCCTAGAGCTAACTGCTTCAGCTCCTGAGAGCTGTTAAATTTGTAAGTTTAACAAAGTGAAATTTTAAATTATGTAAACTTATGGATACATAAATTGTATTTGGAAAAAAGGCACTAAATACCTAAGATTCATTTCCAAATTTCTTTGCCACAGATCCTATTAATACGTGCTCATTTCCCTCCACTAACTATTACTAGCTTAATTTTACTAATGAGAATCCACTACTAATTGCTAACTTCACTAACTGAATCCTAAGAACAGTGGAAGTCACTTGACAGAGTAGGCACTAGAGTAGGGTCTTCAGTGAGTATCTACGCTGTCTCTCTCCCTCTCTCTCTTTTTTTTTTGGGGGGGGGTCAGTTACGAAGTGAACAAATACTGAGTGCCTGCTAAGTGAAAGGCATTATAATTGGAGATTTACAATGAAAGCCTAACACCTTCTGTTTCCTCACTCAGCTGCTGACTTTGCTTTCCACTGCACAAAACAAATAGAAACTCTCAGGGGAGAATTTCACGTTTCTTCAACCATGTTTGATCTACCTGCTTGTATTTGCCCCCCGTCTTAGGTGATTTATTGGCATCATTTGCTGGTGAGGATTACTTTTGTTTCAAACAAACTCTTTCTTCTCTGGGATTCCATGCTATCACCACGTACTAGTTTTTCTTTTCGCCTTTCTTACAGAAATGTCTCATTTGCTTCCTTCTCGTCTCACTGGCCTCTCAACACTGGACTGCAAATAAGGGATCTTATCATGTTTAATAGATTTGTAACCTGTCCATCTGTCTATCTATCTGCTTTTTTGACTGTGTATTAGATATACATATCTCCATTCCAGAAAGCTCTCCAGAACTTCAGATCTCTGTCACTGGCCTGTTTGACATTTCCACTTAGAAGTCCAATAAGCATCTCAAACTTAACATATCTTAAGCTTAACAATGAGCTCCTGATATACCTGTCTCCTACCTAATCCTCCATCAGATTCTCCTAGAGTCTTCTCATGGCGGGCCCCAAATCTTGACTACTTTTCTTTACTCACACCCCAAATCCATCTGAAAGCAAATTCTTTCAGGGCTATTTTCAAAACATATGCATAATTTGTTAGCCCGTCAACACACCATGGCCATTACCTTGGTCTGAAGTGACTGTTCAGTTCCTACATTGGTTACAGCAATAGCCTTTTAACTCATCTAACTTCTTCTTCTATGAGGCACCTGTAGTTACCAACACAGTAACCTAAATGATTCGGTTAAAACTTGTCAAAACAGGCCACTTTTCTGCTCAAAACCTGATATACCTGTCCAATGGCAAACTCATCTCACTTAGAATAAAAGCCAAAATCTGTGTTATGATAGGAAGGCTCATCCTGATTTGTACCTTCTCGTCTCATCTTCTACCTTCCCATGGCTCTCTGATCTCATATCCTTATTATTGCTCCCTTTGCTTATTCTGCTATTCTCTGAATACCTCTGGCACTTTCTTAACGCCGGGCCTCTGTGTTTATTCTTCCCTTGGCCTATGATTTTCCAAGTATGGTCATAGTAATGTTCTTTTTTTTTCTTAAATGTCTTGCTTTACTCAAACCTGTCTCCCTGTAGCCTTCCCTTATCTTTAAATTTAAAAAAAAAATTTTTTTAACATTTATTTATTTTTCAGAGAGAGACAGAGCATGAATGGGGGAGGGTCAGAGAGAGGGAGAGACAGAATCTGAAACAGGCTCCAGGCTCTGAGCTGTCAGCACAGAGCCCAACTCGGGGCTCGAACTCACAGACCGCGAGATCTTGACCTGAGCTGAAGTCGGCTGCTTAACCGCCTGAGCCACCCAGGCGCCCCATTCCCTTATCCTTTAGATAAGCCTACCTTATCTGAAATTCAATCCTTCATCTTTCTTATTCCCTCTCTGACTTTTTTTTCTTAGGATTATCTCTGTCATATAAGGCATATTTAACTTACTTATCCTCTTTATGGCTTCTCCTTTTTTCAAATGTAAATTTTGGATAAAGGACTTTTTTCTCTTTTTGTTCAATATCCTATCCTAAAACCTAGAACCGTGCCCAATGCATGTGGCTAAATAAATATTTGTTGAATCAAAGATGAAATGACAGAAAAAAATATATAGAAATTGGAGCAATGAATGATCTACTTAGGCTTATAATGGTTTGAAGAAAGAAAACTCAGTCAAGTTTCTCCAAATTCTGAGGAAGTGATTTTGAGTATACACACCCAGGAAGGTAAGAATTTTCAGGTTTATTATGAGTTCATTCTAAATCAATTCAGAGCACTGGGGCAGTAAGAGGTTGTAGATCTTCATTCTAGAGCTGAACTGTTAAACTGATTCAGCAACTCTGGGCAGGTCTCACTTTCCCCCCCCACCCCCACCTTGCCAAACTGATTTTCCAACAATATATCTTTTCTGTATTGCATAGTTTTTATTATCTTAGGCCTTGACTTGAACATAGCCCATGACCACTCCCCACTCTCCCTCCCCAATACCAGCTTTTTCTATCATGAACTTTCAGCTTCAGTTCCCACTGCTAACTTTTCACTGTTTTCTATCTCTTATATGGAAATCGTAAGAGAAAAAAATCTTAAAAGCAAATATTTTTACAACTTAAGTAACTGGCCAGTCTAAGAAATGTCTGTCTTGCTTCAGTAATACTACCATGATATCACGTAACATGATAGCAGTAGGTGTCCTATAGAACAAAATGATTTCTTAAGGACTTTTTTATTTGAATGTTTAACATGTGTAAAATTTTAATTAAGACAAAAATAATATTCCATTGACTCTCTCAACAAATTTCTACCTCAGGATTACTGACTACTAGTAGCAATTTGGATTTAATATTTTCCTTATGATATGTTACTTTTATAAAATAATGGCAAAAACCTTATGTACACTTTATAATAATATTTGGTTAGTTCATTTCATTGAAAATATTTACCAGTACTTATGAAAAGAAATGGGATATATTGAGGAATGAGACAACATTCTAAGGATTAACTCTTTAGCAGAGGCATTCAACAAGGCATGGTTACTTAAAAAGAGTTACTGGCCAACCATCGCATTAAGACAACTGTATTCAGTAGATTGTAATAAGATAAGAAACATCACAGTTACCTTAAAAAATATAATATCACAATGCATGCCTGAGGGGTTAGTCATTTAACACATATTTATTAGGCACTTTTTCCAATTTTATTGAGAAATGATTGACATGTATCACTTTGTAAGGTTAAGGTGTACTGTATAGTATGGTTAATTTATTTTTCAAATGGAAGTGTGTCCCTTTTGGCCACCTTCATCCAATTTCCTCTTCCCATCCTCCATCTCTGGTAACCATAAGTCTTTTTTTTTTTTTTTTTTTTCGGATATGATCACAATTTTATTTATTTATTTATTTATTTATTTATTTATTTATTTATTTATATTATGAAATTTATTGTCAAACTGGTTTCCATACAACACCCAGTGCTCATCCCAACAGGTGCCCTCCTCAATACGCATCACCCACCCACTCCTCCCTCCCACGCCCCATAAACCCTCAGTTTGTTCTCAGTTTTTAAGAGTCTCTTATGTTTTGGCTCCCTCCCACTCTAACCATTTTTTTTTCTTCCCCTCCCCCATGGTCTTCTGTTAAGTTTCTCAGGATCCACATAAGAGTGAAAACATATGGAATCTGTCCTTCTCTGTATGACTTATTTCACTTAGCATAACACTCTCCAGTTCCATCCATGTTGCTACAAAAGTCCATATTTCATTCTTTCTCATTGCCACGTAGTATTCCATTGTGTATATAAACCACAATTTCTTTATCCATTCGTCAGTTGATGGACATTTAGGCTCTTTCCATAATTTAGCTATTGTTGAGAGTGCTGCTATAAACATTGGGGTACAAGTGCCCCTATGCATCAGTACTCCTCGATCCCTTGGGTAAATTCCTATCAGTGCTACTGCTGGGTCATAGGGTAGGTCTATTTTTAATTTTCTGAGGAACCTCCACAGTTTTCCAGAGTGGCTGCACCAGTTTGCATTCCCACCAACAGTGCAAGAGGGTTCCCATTTCTCCACATCCTCTCCAGCATCTATAGTCTCCTGATTTGTTCATTTTGGCCACTCTGACTGGCATGAGGTGGTATCAGAGTGTGGTTTTGATTTGTATTTCCCTGATGAGGAGTGACATTGAGCATCTATTCATGTGCCTGTTGGCCATCCGGATGTCTTCTTTAGAGAAGTGTCTATTCATGTTTTCTGCCCATTTCTTCACTGGATTATTTCTTTTTTCTTTTTTCTTTTTTTTTTCAATATATGAAATTTATTGTCAAATTGGTTTCCATACAACACCCAGTGCTCATCCCAAAAGGTGCCCTCCTCAATACCCATCCCCCACCCTCCCCTCCCTCCCACCCCCCATTTCACTGGATTGTTTCTTTTTCGCGTGTGGAGTTTGGTGAGCTCTTTACAGATTTTGGATATAGCCCTTTGTCCGGTATGTCATTTGCAAATATCTTTTCCCATTCTGCCGGTTGCCCTTTAGTTTTGTTGATTGTTTTCTTTGCAGTGCAGAAGCTTTTTATCTTCATGAGGTCCCAATAGTTCATTTTTGCTTTTAATTCCCTTGCCTTTGGGGATGTGTCAAGTAAGAAATTGCTGCGGCTGAGGTCAGAGAGGTTTTTTTCCTGCTTTCTCCTCTAGGGTTTTGATGGTTTCCTGTCTCATATTCAGGTCCTTTATCCATTTTGAGTTTATTTTTGTGAATGGTGTAAGAAAGTGGTCTAGTTTCATTCTTCTGCATGTTGCTGTCCAGTTCTCCCAGCACCATTTGTTAAAGAGACTGTCTTTTTCCCATTGGATATTCTTTCCTGCTTTGTCAGAGATTAGTTGGCCACACTTTTGTGGGTCTAGTTCTGGGGTTTCTATTCTATTCCATTGGTCTATGTGTCTGTTTTTGTGCCAATACCATGCTGTCTTGATGATGACAGCTTTGTAGTAGAGGCTAAAGTCTGGGATTGTGATGCCTCCCGCTTTGGTCTTCTTCTTCAAAATTATTTTGGGTATTCGGGGCCTTTTATGGTTCCATACAAATTTTAGGATTGCTTGTTCTAGCTTCGAGAAGAATGCTGGTGCAATTTTGATTGGGATTGCATTGAATGTGTAGATAGTTTTGGGTAGTATTGACATTTTAACAATATTTATTCTTCCAATCCATGAGCACGTAATGTTTTTCCATTTATATGTTCTTCAGTTTCCTTCATAAGCTTTCTATAGTTTTCAGCCTACAGATATTTTACATCTTTGGTCAGGTTTATTCCTAGTATTTTATTTTTCTTGGTGCAATTGTGAATGGGATCACTTTCTTTATTTGTCTTTCTGTTGCTTCATTATTAGTGTATAAGAATGCAACTGATTTCTGTACATTGATTTTTATATCCTGTGACTTTGCTGATTTCATGTATCTGTTCTAGCTGACTTTTGGTGGAGTCTATTGGGTTTTCCATGTATAATATCATGTCATCTGCAAAAAAGTGAAAGCTTGACTTCATCTTTGCCAATTTTGATGCCTTTGATTTCCTTTTGTTGTCTGATTGCTGATGCTAGCGCTTCCAACGCTATGTTAAACAACAGTGGTGAAAGTGGACATCCCTGTTGTGTTTCTGGTCTCAAGGAGAAAGTTGTCAGTTTTTCCCCATTGAGGATGATATTAGCTGTGGGCTTTTCATAAATGGCTGTTATGATGTTTAAGTATGTTCCTTCTATCCCGACTCTCCCGAGGGTTTTTATTAAGAAAGGATGCTGAATTTTGTCAAATGCTTTTTCTGCATCAATTGACTGACAGGATCATATGGTTCTTATCTTTTTTTTTATGAATGTGATGTATCATGTTGATTGATTTGCGAATGTTGAACCAGCCCTGCAGGCCAGGAATGAATCCCACTTGATCATGGTGAATAATTCTTTTTATATGCTGTTGATTTCCATTTGCTAGTATCTTATTGAGGATTTTTGCATCCATATTCCTCAGGGATATTGGCCTGTAGTTCTTTTTTTTTTTTACTGGGTCTCTGTCTGGTTTAGGAATCAAAGTAATGCTGGCTTCATAGAATCAAAGTAATGCTGGAAGTTTTCCTTCTCTTTCTATTTTTTGGAATAGCTTGAGAAGGATAGGTATTATTTCTGCTTTAAATGTCTGGTAGAATTCCCCTGGGAGCCATCTGGTCCTGGACTCTTATTCGTTGGGAGATTTTTGATGACTGATTCAATTTCTTCTCTGGTTATGGGTCTGTTCAAGCTTTCTATTTCTTCCTGTTTGAGTTTTGGAAGTGTGTGGGTACTTAGGAATTTGTCCCTTTCTTCCAGGTTGTCCAGTTTGTTGGCATATAATTATTCATAGTATTCCCTGATAATTGCTTGTATTTCTCAGGGATTGGTTGTAATAATTCCATGTTCATTCATGATTTTATCTATTTGGGTCATCTCCCTTTTCTTTTTGAGAAGCCTGGCTAGAGGTTTATCAATTTTGTTTATTTTTTCAAAAAACCAACTCTTGGTTTCGTTGCTCTGCTCTACAGGTTTTTTTAGATTCTATGTTGTTTATTTCTGCTCTGATCATTATTATTTCTCTTCTTCTGCTGGATTTGGGTGTCTTTGCTGTTCTGCTTCTAGTTCCTTTAGGTGTGCTGTCAGATTCTGTATTTGGGATTTTTCTTGTTTCTTGAGATAGGCCTGGATTGCAATGTATTTTCCTCTCAGGACTGCCTTTGTTGCATCCCAAAGCATTTGGATTGTTGTATTTTCATTTGTTTCCATATATTTTTAATTTCTTCTCTAATTGCCTGGTTTACCCATTCATTCTTTAGTAGGGTATTCTTTAACCTCCATGCTTTTGGATATTTTCCAGACTTTTTCTTGTGGTTGATTTCAAGCTTCATTGCATTGTGGTCTGAAAGTATGCATGGTATGATCTCAATTCTTGTATACTTATGAAGGGCTGTTTTGTGAACCAGTATGTGATCTATCTTGGAGAAGTTTCCATGTGCACTCAAGAAGAAAGTATATTCTGTTGCTTTGGGATGCAGAGTTCTAAATGTATCTATCAAGACCATCTGATCCAGTGTATCATTCAGGACCCTTGTTTCTTTATTGATCCTGTGTCTAGATGATCTATCCAATGTTGTAAGTGGAGTATTAAAGTCCCTGCAATTACCACATTCTTATCAATAAGGTTGCTTATGTTTGTGATTAATCGTTTTATATATTTGGGGGCTTCCGTATTCGGTGCATAAACATTTATAATTGTTACCTCTTCCTGATGGATAGACCCTGTAATTATTATATAATGCCCTTCTTTATCTCTTGTTACAGCCTTTAATTTGAAGTCTAGTTTGTCTGATATAAGTATGGCTACTCCAGCTTTCTTTTGACTTCCACTAGCATGATAGATAGTTCTCCATCCCCTCACTTTCAATCTGAAGGTGTCCTCAGGTCTAAAATGGGTCTCTTGTAGACAGCAAATAGATGGGTCTTGTTTTTTTTTTTTTTTTTATCCATTCTGATACCCTATGTATTTTGGTACATTTAGTCCATAGGACTATGGTGCATTTAGTCCATTTACATTCAGTGTTATTATTGAAAGATATGGGTTTAGAGTCATTGTGATGTCTGTAGGTTTCATGTTTGCAGTCATGTCTCTGGTACTTTGTCTCACAGGATCCCCCTTAGGATCTCTTGTAAGGCTGGTTTAGTGGTGATGAATTCCTTCAGTTTTTGTTTGTTTGGGAGGACCCTTATCTCCTTCTATTCTAAATCACAGACTTGCTGAATAAAGGATTCTCGGCTGCATATTTTTTCTGTTCATCACATTGAAGATTTCCTGCCATTCCTTTCTGGCCTGCCAACTTTCAGTAGACAGATCTGTCACGAGTCTTATCAGTCTCCCTTTACATGTTAGAGCATGTTTAGCCCTAGGTGCTTTCAGAATCTTCTCTTTATCCTTGTATTTTGCCAGTTGCACTATGATATGTCGTGCAGAAGATCGATTCAAGTTACGTCTGAAGGGAGTTCTCTGTGCCTCTTGGATTTCAATGCCTTTTTCCTTCCCCAGATCAGGGAAGTTCTCAGCTATTATTTCTTCAAGTACACCTTCAGCACCTTTCCCTCTCTCTTCTTCCTCTGGAATCCCAATTATGCGTACATTATTTCATTTAATTATGTCACTTAGTTCTCTAAGTTTCCCCTCGAACTCCTGGATTTTTTTTTATCTCTCTTTTTCTCAGCTTCTTTTTCCATAATTTTATCTTCTAATTCACCTATTCTCTCCTCTGCCTCTTCAATTGAGCTGTGGTCACCTCCATTTTATTTTGCAGCTCATTTATAGCATTTTTTATCTCTTCCTGTTTCTTAGTCCCTTGGTCTTGATCTCTGTAATAATAGATTCTCTGCTGTCCTCTGTATGTTTTTCGAGCCCAGCGATTAATTGTATGACTATTATTTTAAATTCACTTTCTGCTATATTGCTTAAATCGTTTTTGATCAGTTCACTAGTTGTCGCTAATTCCTGGAGTTTCTTTTGAGGAGAATTCCTCCATTTCGTTGTTTTGGATAGTCCCTGGAGTGGCACAGAACTGCAGGGCTCTTCCCCTGTGCTGTCTGGAGTAACTTGCGTTAATGGGTGGGGCCACAGTCAGACCTGATGTCTGCCCCCAGCCCACTGCTGGGGCCACAGTCAGACTGGTGTGTACCCTATCTTCCCCTCTCCCAGGGGCAGGACTCACTGTAGAGTGGTGTGGTCCCTGTCTGGACTACTTGCACACAGCCAGTCTTGTGGTACTACTTCAATGGGATCTGGCGTATTACTGGGCTGGATCTGCAAGGTGCACAAGGGCGGGAGGGGCAGGCTCAGCTCACTTTGTCTGCAGTGGTCTGCTTTGGGAGGGGCCCTGCGGCCCTGGGAGGGAGGCAGACCCACTGGAAGTATGGACCTGCAGAAGGACAGTGTTGGGTGTTTGCGAGGTGCAAGCAAGTTCCCTCACGGGAACTGGTTCCCTTTGGGAATTTAGCTGGGGGATGGGCGAGGGGGATGGTGCTTCCCAGCACCTTTGTTCCCCATCAGGCTGAGCTCTGTCCTCCGGGTCTCAACAACTCTCTCTCCTGCTCTCTGAGCAGAGCTGTTGACTTATAGCATTCCAGATGTTAAGTCCCACTGGCTGTCAAAACACACTCCATCTGGCCCCTCTGCTTTTGCAAGCCAGACTTGGGGGCTCTGCCTTGCTGGGTGGGCTGCCCCTTCACCACCCTGGCTCCCTCCCGCCAGTCCGTTTAGCACGCACCGCCTCTCCACCCTTCCTTCCTTCTTCTTTGGGCCTGTCATCTACACTTGGCTCCGGAGAGTCCACTCTGATAGTCTTCTGGTGGTTATCGGGGTAAATTAGGCAGATGTGGGTGGAATCTAAGCTATCAGCAGGACGCGGTGAGCCCAGCGTCTTCCTACACCACCATCTTCTCCCGGAATCCTGGTAACCATAAGTCTTATCTCTTTTTCTGAGTTTCTTTTTTTCTTCATTTTTTAGTTTCTACATGTGATATTATACACTGTTTGTCTTTTTCTGTCTGACTTATTTCACTCAGCATAATTCCTTTAAGGCCCATCCATGTGGTTGCAAATGATAGGACTTCTTCATTTTTTATGGCCAAATAATATTCTATTAGATAGATAGATAGATATGGACAGATATAGGTCTATATATCACAACATCTTTATCCACTCATTCATCAATGGGCACTTAGGTTTCCATGTCTTGGCTGCTATAAATAATGCTGGTAGGAACCCTAAGGGTATAAATATCTCTTTAAAATAGTATTTCATATCTTTTGGATATATTCTCAGAAGTGGATATGCTACATCCCATGATATTTCCAGGTCTCTTTTCTAATGTTTATTTATTTTGAGAAAGAGAGTGTGTGAGCAGGAGAGAGGCAGAGAAAGAGGGAGAGAGAGAATCCCAAGCAGCTCCGTGCTGTCAGCACAGAGTCCAACATGGGGCTCGATCCCACAAACTGAGAACATGACCTGAGCTGCAGACAGGAACCATAAGCTAAATCAATTGAGGCATCCAGGTGCCGAAGTTTTTGGTTTCTGATGATCCTCCATATTGTTTGTTATAGTTTTATCCATTTACAATTCGATCAGCTTTGCAAAGGGTTCCCTTTTTCCACATCCATACCAGCATTTGTTTTTATGAACAGATGTTGAATTTTTTCAAATGCTTTTTTGGAATCTACTGAGATGATATGATTCTTTTCTTTCGTTCTATTGAGCTTATGTATCACACGAATGGTTTGCATATGTAGAGCCTTCTTTGTATCCCAGGTATAAATCCCACTTGGTCATGGTGAACGATCCTTTCAATGTAATGAATTTGGTTTGCTAAAATGTTATTGACCATTTTTGCATTTATATTCATCAGGATATTGGCCTGCAGTTTTCTTTTCTAACACTTATTTCCTGTGTCTGGTATCAGGATAATTCTTGTCCCTTAAAATGAGTTTTCGGAGTGTTTTTTCCTTTTTAATGTGTGTGTGTGTGTGTGTGTGTGTGTGTGTGTGTTTAAGAGTGTGAGAAGGATTGGTGTTAATTCTTATTTAAATGTTTGTTAAAATTTACCAGGGAAGCCATCTGGCGCTGGGCTTTTCTTCCCTGGAAGATTTTTGATTAGCGATTCAATTTCCTTACTAGCAATTGGTCTACTCAAATTTCCTATTTCTTCCTGATTCAGTTTTGGTAAGTTGTATATTTCTAAGAATTTTCCTATTTTTTTTCTAAGTTGTCCAGGTTGTTGGCATATATTTGTTTACAGTATTAAGTGATGTTTATCTCAACACATTGTTCTAGGCATTATGCCATGTACAGTGAAGGAAATACACAAGGAACTTGCTTGTATGGTACTTAATGCTGGAGGATGAGATGAACAATACATAATTAAAAAAAAAACAAGGTTTGATTTCAGTAAGTGCTCTGTAGAGAATTAAAATAAGGTTCCAGGTGCTATTAGAGTGAGAAATGAAGTCTCTCTCAGATAGGTATTAAGCTGAGATATGAATGACAAAATGATACAGCTTATGAATACTGGGGCAATAACATTGTGGGTCAGTGTAATAAAGTCAGTAAATTTGAGGAAAATTAATGATAGTGTGACTGGAGCATAATGATTGAGATGAGTGTAATGATTGGAGCATAAATGTTCCAGAGAAGGACTTTTCAGGTGAGGAGGGATAGAAAACAAGAGAAAAAGTTCTTGAGGGCAATAGCATGATCTTATTTAGGTTCTTAAAGTTCATTTTGGTTACATCTGTTGTAGGTAGACAAAAATGGAAGATGGGCTATAAATTAGTAGACTACTGCAATCAGCAATTATCCAGGTGAGAGGTGATGGTGGCCTAGACAAGGAAGACGTCAGTGCAGATGGCCAAAAGGGGAGACACAGTATAGTTTGACAGATTGATAGAACTTGCTGATGGATTGGGTGATAATTATATAGGAAAGAAAGAAAATCAGTTGTAAATCCTAGAATTTGGCTTGAACAACTGGATGTATTATATTATTATTTACCAAATTACCAAGACTGGAGTGTAATAAGCTGGGTTTTATATTAATATTGTTTATCTTCTTAGAACCACCTCCACTCTTTTAAATTGTCCTGTGTATTATGGTGGCTGAAAACATGCAATCTACATTTATCAAACTCATTTGTCAACAGTTACTGGTTTTGTTTTTGCCTACGAGGCACTCTTGTTAGAGATGTGGAGGAAACAAGGAGAAGGCATTTCTTCTGTGGGGGCTGCATGGACATTAGAGATGACAGATAAAGGATTTTCCCCAGTGGCCTCCAATTGTCCTCCCAAGAGTCACCCACTTCAATGTTACACGTAACTAAGACTAGAAAGTATAGTTTCTGAGTTTCCTGCCTATCTTGGTTTGTCCCTAGCTGGGGCTTCCCCAGACTTGCTAATAATTGTACAATTCTCTGGTTCCCTAAGTTATTTCCTGTATGAAATGCTTAGACTAGTTAATATTTTCCTGAACAAACTATGACTAATAAAGGGAGAATAATTATTATTCTGCTTTCTGGATTCAAAAGAGAGAGGTCAGAGCTGGAGATATAGATTTTGGAATCATTGGTGTTTAGATAATCAACATGGGACAGGATGAAGTTTCTTTGCAGATAAAATAAATGGGGCAGGAGAGAATCCTGTGGGTTCAAACCTTTTGAAGTTAAATAAAAAAGAAGTCAGAACAAAAGAATGAAACTGGACCACTTCCTTATACCATACACAAAAATAAACTGAAAATGGATTAAGGACCTAAATGTAAGACCTGAAACCATAAAAATCCTAGAAGAGAGCACAGGCAGTAACTTCTCTGACATTGGTCATAGCATTCTCTGACATTGCTTGTATCCTTCTATATAAGTCTCTGAGGCATGGGAAATAAAAGCTAAAATAAGTTATTGGGACTACATCAAAATAAAAAGCTTCTGCATGGCAAAGGAAACAACCAATACAACTACAAGACAACCTAGTGAATGGGAGAGGATATTTGGAAATGACATATCCAATAAAGGGTTAGTATCCAAAATATATAAAGAACTTATACAATTCAACACCCCCAAACCAAATAATACAATTAAAAATGGGAAAAAGATATGAGTAGACATTTATTTAAAGAAAACATCTAGATGGACAACTGACATATGAGAAGATGCTCAACATCATTCATTATCAGGGAAATGCAAATCAAAACCACAGTGAGATAACACCTCACATTTGTCAAAATGGTTAAAATAAAAACTCAAGAAACAAGTATCAGTGAAGATCGGGAGAAAAAGGAACCCTTGTGCACTGCTGGTGGGAATGCAAACTGGTGCAGCCACTGTTGAAGATAGTATGGAAATAACCCTCCCAAAATTAAAAATAGAACTACCCTATGATCCAGTAATCGCACTACTGGGTATTTACTCAAAGAATATCAAAATACTAGGTGATCTATGTACCCTTGTGTTTATTCCAGCATTATCTAAAATAGCCAAATTATGGAAGCAGTACAAGTATACATCAATAGATGAATAAAGATGTGGTGTGTGTATACACACACACACACACACACACACACACACACACGCTGTAATATTATTTAGACATAAACCAGAATGAAATCTGGCCATTTACAACAATATGGATGGTTCTAGAGAGTATAATGTTTAGCAAAATAAGCCAGTCAGAGAAAGACAAATACCATGTGATTTCACTCATATGTGGAATTTAAGAAACCAACAAGTAAATGAAGGGGTGTGGGGGAAGAGATAAATGAAAAAAGAGACTCTTAACCATAGAGACAGATGGTTCCCAAAGGGGGAGGTGGGTGGAAGGATGGGTGAAATTGATGAAGGGAATTAAGAGTAGACTTATCTTGATGAGCACTGTCATGTATGAAAGTGTCGAATCACTATAGTGTACACCTGAATGTAATATAACACTATATGTTATCTACACTGGAGTTTAAAAAAATATATAATCTAAAAAAAGGAGTCAGGAAAGAATACCAGGCAAGAGAGGTCAATGAATGAGAAGTAAATTTAAGTAGGTATGGCATTATGAATGACAAGGGAAGAAACTGTTTCAACAAAGGAGGTCATTGTAGGCTAGAACAGCCAGGGAAGGTTTAACTGCGGATGAGGGGACCCAAAAGGTGAATTTACTTCCGATTAAGAAGGAATGACTTTTTAGATGGTTATTGAACACAGCAAGAAGAGTTCGAGCATGGTAACAGAAGTGTTAATGCGTGTGGGTCTTTGTACATGGAGTGGGAGGGATGGGAAAGAGAGTATAAAAAAATACATGAGAGCCATTAGAGATTTTGGAGTTGGTGAAAATTCTAAAATGATAAGGCCATTGAAAAAATTAGATGAGTTAATCAAAAAGACTTTGTTTTAAAATAGTATCTATACAAGCAAAAAGATTTCAATGGAAGACATTTAGTAGGCTGCAATGACATTAAATATTGACATAAAATAGGCCCTTTTTGGGAGTTTTATGTTGAGCTGATTATACTGATGAAAAGGGAGGTTAAGAGAGGGAACTGATTCTGCCTTTTCTGTAAAGGTAGCTTTGCCTTTTCCTTTTTCTTTTCTTTTTGCACTGCCTTTGAATTATATCTTTGCACAACATAATTCTGTATTAAAAAAATCAGTTCAATAATTAACTAAATGACATTTAATAAAAATTTTACCTGGAAAGATGTTTCTTTTATTTCTTGCTATTTTTCTCTTATGAAAATTCCAAACATATTTCAAATTAGTATAATATGATAAAACTTTTTGTTTCTAATACCCACTTCAACAGTGATTAAGACATGTCTTCGTGCAAATCCCATTCTATCATTTAGTAATTTGTATCATTTTCTAATATGTAAATATTTTAGTATATATCTCTAAAAGTGAACTCTAAAAAACATCCATAATACAATCCACACCTAAAAATTAACAATAAGCCCATTCACTCTTTAGTCAGAGTTCAAATTCCCTTAATGTTCTCATAACGTTTTGTTACCGGTTTATTTGAGTTTATCTTTTAAAAACAGTATGTAATACTAACATTCACAAAAGAGTATATGTATATCATATATGTAAAATGTAAAGCAATTAATAAAACAAGTCTTAAGAATCCCAAGTCCCAGGTCTAGAACTATAATGTATCAATAGTGATGAATCTACCTGTTGCCTCTCCACTATTCACACCCTGTGCCATTTTATCAAGTTAGTACTATTCTGGGCTTTATATTCATTACTTCCTTGTTTTTTCCTTAAAAAAAAGTTTTGCCACATATATATGTGTTCTTAATACGTGGTTTAGTTTTACTTGTTCTTAGTCTTTAGAAAAACATCATATACTGTCATTTGCTTTTTCCCTCCTACTAATCATGTTTCTAAGGTTTGTCTATGTTGTTCTGTGTAACTGAAGTTCATTTTTTTTCTCTGCAGTATAATCTTTCATAGAGTGATGATCATTGTTTACTTCCTCTTTTCCTGTTCATAGATATTTTGTCTGTGTCTAGTTTTTTTCTAGTATGAACATTTTCTGTGAACACTATAGCTCCTATTAAACATGTACAAAAGATCTGCAATGCGAAGCAATGGAATTGCTAGGCCTTAGGTTACTGTCATGTTCAACTTTGCAGAATCATGCCAAATTATGTTCCAAAGTAATCATACCAATTAACATTCCCACTAGCACTTTATTAGAATCCTCATTGTAGCACACCTTTACCAAATTAATAATTTTTTAGATTTCTTATCAAGTCTTGGTTTAAAATAAATTTTTAAGGTTTATTAATTTTGACGAGGAGACAGAGAAACAGAGTGCCAGTGGGACAGTGGCAGAGAGAGAGGGAGACACAGAATCCAAAGCAGGCTCCAGGTTCTAAGGTATCAGCACAGAGTCCAATGTGGGGCTCGAACCCAGGAAGAGTGAGATCATGACCTTAGCTGAATTCTGGTGCTTCACTGAGTGAGCCACCCAGGTGCCCCAAGTCTTGGTTTAATATGTATTTTCCTGACTACTAGTAAGGTTGAACAATTTTTTATGTGACTGTTTACCATCAAACTCTTCCATGAAGCGGCTGATCTTCTATTTTTGTAATTTCTTTTTTTAAGCAGGCTTCATATCCAGCACAAAGCCCAATGCTGGGCTTGAATTCATGACCCTGAGATCAAGACCTGAGCCAAGATCAAGAGCTGGCACTGAAACAGCTGAACCACCTAGGAGCCCCTCTATTTTTGTGTCTTCTTATGGATTGATATTTTTAAAAGTATTAAAGACATTTGTATTATGGATAGTAATCCTTTACTATTAACATGATTTGAAATACTTCCAGGTTGTGGTTTCTATTTTCACTTTCTTTGTAGTATCTCTAGATGAAGGATGTTCTTACTTTAATGTAATCATTAGTATTAGTGAGTTTGGAGTCTTGTGAAGAAATCCCTCTTATCTCAGGTTTATAATAATTATCTTATACTTCCTTACAAAAATTGTACAATTTTACCTTTCACATTTATATTTTTATGTAATCCAACCTTTCCTGGATAATTCCAGAATAAATCCAAAATTTTTAAAGTATTTTACATAAAACTTCTAATTATTATGAATTTAGTGATTACTGTGGGTCAGATTCCCTGGGAAGCAGACTGAGACTCTGAGATTTTGGGGGACAACACCTATGAGGGATGGGACTGACTAGGATGGGCAAAGAGCAAGGTTGAGCTGTGACAAAATGATGACAGAGGACTCAGCTACTCCAAGAAGGAAATCTGGAAGCCATGAGGCCATTAGAATAGTCCCATTTGAGGCAATGCCAAGGCCTTTGTTCTGCCCCATCAACTAGACATTTGCAAAGCTGCTAGCGGGGCTAGACCTTTAAAAAGGCAGCCCCCTTAAACTAAAGGCAGTTTTTAGAGAGAGACTCAGGTCTGAGCCTTTAGTAACTAAAATTCCTGCAAGTTGAGAGTGGTACGATCACCCTGAGGGGTATCTGCGGCAGCACACAAAACCCCCACAACTATTTAACGACTATAATGGCTTACAAACCAAGGTTAGAGGATGATGTCCACTGCTATACCCACATTGTAGTGTTAGAAACATAGTAGGCAAACAATAAATATTTGCTGAGAGAATAAACATAACATGAAGTAGATACAAAAGTTTTTATTCCCCTTAAGTTGCTTTTAGCCATGTATTAAATAATTGAATACATCACATTGAGCAGATTTTGTCGAAGCCTAAGTTTTGATCACCTGAAATAGTGATTTTTGTTTTTAGAAGGATTTACGCACAATGGAAGTTCAGGTGGAACCGGCTTAAGTGACAGAGGGGAATTTATTACCATTTATAATAAAAGACCAGCAGACGTTTCAGTTATGGTTAGTTCTAATGGCTCATATGAGGTCACAATGACTCTTCCTTCATCTTTTAGTTCTTTTTTCCTTTGTATGGGCTTCTTTCTTATTTAGCCTTTCTCCGTATAGAAAAAGCCATGGTTATCAGCATGACTGATCCTACTCAGATCCTACTATTGTGACTACTACATAAAAAAATGAACTCTCTCCCAAATAACATTAAAAGAAGTCTAAGGAAGACTTGAAGTAATATGGCTTGAGTCACATACCCAGCTTTTAATCATTCACTATGAATGGCTGACCAGAAAGCTGTGAATGACTAGGCCGAACTCATGTGTCTCTCCAGGGAGTCCAGAGAGCAGATATTCTAGCTCATCGCAATTACACAGATGGAACAGCACTGTCCTTGCCGCAATCGTACAGACTAGACAGAGTGGTGTGCATCTCTCCCCAGCCACATGGACTGAACATCACTATGTGTATCTCACTCCACCCATTCGGACTGAACAGGATTCTTGTAACATGAGAAAGGGTTGATTCCTTAAAATGATGCTAGGAAGATATGTATATTTAAGCGTTTGTGTACCTGTATTAATTCAGTTTGTAAAAAGTTACTTTATTTTGTATAATAAAAGAAACAAATCTTTCTCAGAAAAATAAAAGGTATTATTAGTCTTTGAGGGGTTATGCATGTTCAAAATAATATATTAATTGTTATACCTTTTCCAAATTGGGCACTTTATTTATGTACCTATTCTCCAATGATTTATTAGTCACACATGTATTTTCCTGTGACAGTTTATCACTTATTTCCTATTTTAAACTATGACTCAGTTGCTATTTATTTGAACATACTTAAAAGCAAGTATAACAAACAGGTCTTCAAATGTAAATAAGGCCCTCCCTGGCCGCATTATCACATCAAGAAATCTGGTTGGACACAGCTTGACCAGTGTGGAAGGATTTGAGCTCCAGACCAGGAATAAGGATCCTTCATGCAATACATGTCTTATTTTTAGTTTCTAAGTCAATTTTTGACAAATTGCCCAGAGCTTACATAGATGAGTACCCACATTCCCCCAATCCCAACTTACTCATTCACTCAAGTCTACCTCTTACCAAGTATCCTCCCCTGAATTGACTTTGCCACTTTATTAAATAGTCATAAGATTTAGATTAGAGACCTTTTTTCCTTTCTAATAAAATTATATGATAATGATTATCATTAAGATAATTATCATCAAGATAATGATTGAAATATTTTACCTTCAGTAGTTCCACCAGGCTTAATAGATGCCTGTGTCAATTAATGTATGTAGAACACAATGCTTGTCTGAGATATTCCTTCTGTATCTGTGAAATTGATATAGCTGGGGAAATTTTTGCCATATCATTTTTCATTTTTTCATATATCAGCCAAGCTTATATCAACTTACAAAATTCTATATTGGGAAGAAAATTCTTCTATAGTTGCTAATGAAGTTCTCTTTCAGAATTTGTGATAAGTAGGACAAATATAGCTAGATAGAACTTTATTTTTATTCTCCAAAGGAAAGAAAAGGGGGGGGGGACTTGCTAAACAAGTGAGCATTATGCATTATGTTACAGAGGAAAGTACTTAAAAGAATTAGCTGCTTTAAATTCCTGATAACTTTTCCAGTAATCTGAATTATAACCTTCATTATACCCCACATAATGTTAGACCTAGAAAAGTACTGTTCAGTTTAGGTTGGTGTTTTTGCCATAGTTATTTCAAATTACTTTCCACCCACTAGAACAAAATATGTAAGTTATTTGGTTGAGAATGTTTTTGTGTTAAAAATGATTACATTGATCTTTTCAAAACAGGCGAGTATTCAGGTTTTATAGTAGTTCAAATAGGCCTTCTCCAATTAATTTGAATTCACAGAATATTTTTTATTTCTCAACTCTTTTGCATATGGGAGGAGATGGTAGAAAAGAGGTAACATGCTGAGGAGAGTAATTACCCAAGCTTTGTAAGAAGGATTTGCACCTAGGATATCAGGTAGTTTTTTAGTTAAGTGATGGCACATGGGGATGAGAAAGCATGTGTATAATTTATCCAAATGTTTGATTTCTCTCCACAAGACTACAATGGACATCTTTGAGACTGATGTCCAATACTCTCTTCTTTGGAAAAGAAGAGTACCCTCATACATACGGTTGTAGGGGAAGAGCTGAGACGCTCTGGATAGCATCTCTCCATTGCTCTTACCATTTATTAATCCAACGGTGGACATTAAGTCTGGCTAGTCAGAATCCAGGTTCAGGATTTTTACAATTGCCACCCAGAACACTAAGTTTGTTTATTTTGAATGACAAATAGAAGATACAAACAGGGAGGTGGTTTTGGCTGGTCTGACTGAAAGGCAAAGAAGAAAGCCGACATGGGGAGAAGAGCAAAACCAAGAGATGCAGAAGATGTCCTGTGGGCATTTACCTCTCTTTCCTAGTGGTTTCTGGAACCCAAGCACACTTCTATTCTTGAGTTCCATGAGACACAGTATCTTATATTAATCATCTTTGTTGTTGATCATGAGTGATGAAATCGGACCTCTGTCACTTGCAATGAAAAACAGTCCAGCCTAATAAAATTACTTTCTCCCCCACAAGTTCTAGACAGCAAAGAGGTTTCATTGAGGATATGCCAACAGTAGTCCCACTGGTGTTGGCTACCTGGGATATTGGGTTGACAGGCAGTGTAAGGTATACATAGTAGAGAGGGAGGCATGGGAGAAGGGAGAGCACAGAGGGCATCATTACATAGAAAAAGTCTTCTCAACCTCAGCACAGATGACATTTTGAGCCAGAAATCCTTTCTTGTGGGCTGCTGTTTTCATAGCAGGATGTTGAATAGGATTTTAGTCTCTATTACTGGATACTAGCAGCACTACCCACCCAATCGTGACAACTAAAAATGTCTCCAGACATTGCTAAATGCTCCTTGAGGGGCAAAATTACCTTTGGTTGAAGGCCACTGGTCCAAGGTATTTGCAATAGATGATAAAGTGGCAGTAAGTAAATGAGATGATTTTCAACTCAATTCAGATCATTTGAAGTGTTAAAAAGATGGTCGCATATCTACATACAACCAAAGGAAATCTACATAAAAGTAAGTGAGCAAAAAATATTTTACATGTCTGATGCTTTCATACAGGCAACTTGACATTTGTCCTCCTAGGTTTCCACTGCTGATCACCATCTTATGGGCAGTGACCATTGCCTAAACTGACCTGACACCTGTTAAAAATAATGTAAATTTGTAGTGAAGGCCATCACAGAGAGAGAAACTACAGAGAATGAGGCTATTACAGAGGAAGGAGTTGAGAAATGGGTATCACTATCTGAGTGTGAGAACCTAGCAGAATTTCTTTTTTTTATGTAAAGTGATTTGAGTTGGACTTTGCTCTGTAATAAACTATAATAATCTTGAGCAATGCAGAAAGGTCTAACAAAAAGAATCAGGATATAATTCTTTCATTATAAATAATATTTAAGTTTATTTATTCATATTGAGAGAGAGAGAGAGAGAGCACGCATAAGCTAGCATGAACACATGAGTGAGAGAGGGCAGAGGGAGAGGGAGAGAGAGAATCCCAAGCAGGCTCTACGCTGTCAGCATGGAGCCCAATGTGGGATTCAATTCCAAGAACTGTGAGATCACGACCTGAGCCAAAATCCAAAGTTTGCTGCTTAACCTACTGAGCCACACAACTGCCCCTATGGATTATGTTTCTAAGATCTATTTTGAATTATTTGATTTCCGTTTGCTTCTAAGTTCCAAAAAAAGAATTTATGAAAAAAATTGAAGATGATCCAGTGAAAAAAGAAACCGTTTTCTGTTCAGACAAAAGGAGCTTCAAAATAAGTATATAAAATATCTAGAAGGTATAAAATATAAAACTGCTTAGATATAATTGACTGCTTCCTATGAAAAAATTTGCCATATATATATTTATAAATATAAATTATATAAATAAATAAAATTATAAATATAAATATAAATATATCACCCAAATCCAATACAGACACCGTTAATTGTGTGTCAGAGTCTGTGGTCCCATCACACATAGTGGGGAACTGTTTTTGACTCCTGTTGAAGAGTCTTCCCTGAGAGCCATGTTTTATCTCCAGGTACAAAACTAACCAGACTAGGAGTGGTCTCAAGGACCACTACACATTTAACAAGGTCTGTGCAAAACAATGAACTTTGCCAAATAGACTCCCTGTTTCCCGGACTTAATACATTATGTCCTGAAAGAATGCACCTGTTAGAAGTGGAAGTTGAAGCTAAAATGTCTTACACAGAGCACAGTTAGACAGACTGTGATGGCCATATAGAAGTTAAAATGATAAGGAAGGAATCTAAGATGAGGAGAGATGGCGAGGCTTACTGAGAGATAAGTTGAAAAAAGACATAGGACAAAGAGAGACAGAAGAAGGAGGACTGGTCTCTTAGGGCAGATTTGATTCCTTTTGATTATCTTGTGTTCGTTCCAAGTTAATTCCATTCTCATTTGTGCCAACTGTCACTTTACTACCACTCAGCTCCAGACTCACCCCTCAGTACCTGCTTTGGAATAATGGATTGGACTTCAAACATTTTTCTGTCAAAGTGAACACGTCTTAAGTTGTTTCAATAGAGAACATGGGAGAAACATTGAGGGAGGAAGAAGACTTCTGATTTTGGGGTGCTGCATTTTATTTTGTATTTAATTTTTTGCTCTTGCTGCACATTTTGTGAACAGTTGGTGTATAGGGACATCCACTGGCACTTTGTTCCTGTTGTGCCCCAGAACACACAGTTCCTCAGCCATCTTGAAGCTCTAGCCCACTGGTGACTACTTTGCATGGCCCTTCCTCTTGGAACACCATGCCCCAGGCTCTTTGCACCTGCCCCAGGCTCAACTCATCCGTGCACAGGCAAGGGCAGTATTGCAGCTCCCTCTCTTAGTGGATACCACAGAATACTACCCCACTTCCTCTATACATACCTGTTTACCTACATTGGCCAACTAACACATTAGTTCCTGCTTGCCCAGACACATGAACTAGCAAACTTTTCAGGGATTGGCAACAACACCTTCTCCAACAAAATCTAAGGTCACCTGAGCATCCTCTATTCCAACCGTGTCCTTCAATGAATACTTTCCTTCAGTCCCAGGGGAATCTGTAGAGTTCTCTTTCCATCCTTAGAATTACTCCCCTCTCATAACTTCCTAATGCTTTATCCTGAAATTTTCCTGTTCAAGTTGCTATGACTTTTTTCTACCTACTGTACTCAGACGGATACACTTCCTTTATAATAAATTCCATTTCTTTTGAACTAACTTGGATGGATTTTTGTTTCTTGCGATCACAAAAGATGGATTCAAATAGCCAGGACACACCATTGATTTTTCTCTTGGAGATTCAGATGCTTCTGTCCTTGTCATTTGACTCCCACAGAATTTCATGAAACTGACATCAAGGCCTGGATCTGACTGTACATACCGAGGTGCAGAACACTCAGATCAGTTTTGATGAACACAAGGCTTGACATAATTTGTCAATAGTACCAGGAATAGTTTTGCATACTATAATATTTAACAGCCACTAGAGAAGGGCAAACCAATATAATTAAGGTTAAGGGTTTATGGAATAACTGACTCAGAGAAGCCTAATGTGTCCCTATTTCTATTTTAACTCTTCTCAGTCTCATGAATCAATGACTTAGAACAAAGATATGTAAAAAGAATAAATATCCAAGCAGGAGTTGCTTGAGCTTCCCCAAATGGATCATTAGTCATGCAGGTTAATTTATCCTTTGAGAAAGCATGTAATTGTTCTGATATACCCATATGCTCTGGGGCTGCAAGTCAATTCCTTCATTTAAGAAAAAGGTCACAAAATAACTTCACTGGTTATTTAATAATTGATTTCATTAAGGTGTGTGCCTAATAAATTTTTCCAACATTACTTTCATAGCTGTTAGTCCACTATGGCACAAAACACTTAAAAAAATGGAGAGCAGGAATGAAGCTCTCAAATATCTCAACTCTTTCTACATTTAAATACGCTTAGTCATTACTTACGTCATTAACAGGCTACCAATTTGCTACATAATTTTTTTGATAAGCATCAATATAAAAATATTGAATGGAGTTGAAAATGATTTAATGGTTATAATGCAACCTTTTTTGAGATTTTTAATATAGTAAGTATTTTTAAATGATGTAGTCTATGCTAATAAGAGAGAATTAAAAGCAGTCCAACAATCAATAATTATGCAATAATACTGGAAAGAGCAGAGTACAATGATGTTCAGTATAGCTGACTCTTTAATTACACATAAAACATCTTAGAGAATATGAAAAGATAAAGAGCATTTCTGCTTAGAAAAGCTGATTAAACATTCTAGTGTGCAATCAATATGGTATTTGCAGAACATCAAAAATTAGTACCTAAATATTAACCTCCTCAAAGAAAATTATGGCTAGGTCATGCCACATTAGAGAGTGACATTGAAAGGAGACACTAAAAAATGTTTTTCTGAATAATTTACTTTTTTATAGTTGAAAAGTATGAGACTAGATTATAAATAAAAATATAAAATGTAAAGAAAAGCTTTTAAAATGCTTTAAGATATATTCTTGAAATAGCATTCAACTGAGATCAACACTTCTACTATTTTGAGGTGAAAAGAATAAAAGCATGAGTGCTTTTGGTGAGGAGAAGTGGAGAACCAATTTAGACCACCACAGAAATGATTTCTCCTGAATTCAGGTTATAAATATTATTCAACTATGTACTTTATGAATATATGAACAAATTACTGAAGTGAGTATTCTTAAAGAACATGTTTTTAAACAATATTTCGTGGGTTTTCCAAACTTAAACATATTATTTGTAAGTAGAATTATATATTTATAGTCTATATAAATCAGGTGTGTTCAGGAATTTTAAGAGTTCAAAAGTGCAATACATGGAAAATATTGGGAGAAAATTCCCCAAAGGGTAAGCATTATAAATTATTAGTGCAAAATACCTGAAAACAAAACGAAAAAAAATATTAGGAGGAAATACTAGTATCTAACTCAGGCTCTAGATAAAAAGGAATTTGTGGAAAGAACACCATGAAAATATACACAGAAAAGTGTAGTTCCTAAGCCTTGCTTTTTTATAATTGAATTCCTGGAGAATTGTTCCAGGAATTGATTCCTGGAGAATCATTCAAGAGCTAGTACATGACATTTGGGGAAAAAAAAATTCAAATATTCTCTAGAAATGTTGAACCAGAATTTGAAGTATTCTCTATATGAGTCCAAATGTTGTCCATTCCTGCCCTTTTGAAAACTCTAGAACCCTTTTATTTCCACAGTACCATCGAAGAGTAGCATCAAGTATTGGTTAAGAGTAAAGTTGCACTCAGCTCCACATCCTATTACCTGAATGAATGGATAATTTCTTAGCTCTCTGTACCTCAGTTACTGCCTATCAAATGGGGAAATAGTATCTATCTCATAAGGTTATGGAATCATTACATAAGTACATACAAAATACATAGAATGGTGTTTAACTCATAATAACCGTTCAAATATTATTAGACTACAATCTGGTTTATTTGATGTCCTTTCAAAACAGCATTAATTTTGTATATACTTGACACAGTGATAATTAAAGATGGTAATAGTCAATTTAATCAGTCAAGTCACTCATTGCAGAATACTTTATTTAAATTCTTTTTCATCATTTTACTTCATGGTTCAAAAACTAATAATGCTTCCCTACAGCCTAGGCCATCAGATGCAAGTCTACCCGTATTCTGAAATTGTAATTGACACCAATTTAATTATGTGGGCTCCCTTCCTTTTTACCCCCCATTATTTCCCACTTGTCTCACATGAGATTGCTCATACTTTCCTCCATGTGCCATGCCTTTGTTCATCTGTCCTACTGGCCTAACAGCTTCTCTCTTTCCATTCCTTCAAAGATGGTTCCAAAGCATTTTAATGAGGAGGCTTTGGGCTTGGGATTTCCTTCCCCTTCACCCTTCAATCAGAAATCTATTTGACTATTTTTTTTCCCTAGAAATTTATTTGACTAATCTTTACTAGGCCCTACCAAGTTTGCAGCAGGGAGTTAGCCAGCATGGATGCCTATCACATTGACATTACACATTTGTGAAGGAGATGGACAATGAAATAAACAACCAGATCATAACAGGTCTGCCCAGATTGTTCCTTTCCAAGCTCTTCACAAGACCAGTTTCTTCTCATTATGCAGGCCTCACTTCCCATATTACCTTCTCTGTTTTATCTAAAACAGCACCTGGTCTCCCTACAGTGTCACATGACCTGTTGAATTTGCTTTATAGCATTTACTATTATCTGAGGTATCTTTCCCATAGGTGGATTTGCTTGTGAATAGGAGAGTTGCATAGGCGCCTCTTCTCCCCCAGCTATCCATTGATATTAGTAATGTGGTTGTTTGGCATCGATACTGCTCAGCTCCAGTGTGAGCCCTGGTTGGCACAAATATATCAGAATCATTTCTTCATCCTTCCAAAGTGCATTGGCCAGAAAAGGGGGCAATAACCTAGGCCTAAGCCATCAGTTCAAGACATCCTCCTGACCTCAACCACACGACTCAGAGTCGAATATATGAAAGGTAAGGAAAGATCTCTCTTGCTCTGGACAGGGTGGTGCACAAACATCAAAGTCTGGAATTACTATATCCATTTTGATGCAAGTAGGCCAATTTTATTTTTTTATTTCCAAACTGTATGCCTTCCGTTTCATTTTTGGCCCTATTGTTAGTAACTAAAACTTCTAGTAATGTTGAATCTGAGTGATGAGAGTAGATATTCTTGTGTTTCCTGATTTTAAGAGGAAAGGATTCAGTCTTTCACCATTAAGTGTGATGTTGGCTGTAGTCAATTTTGGAGAGGCTTTTTAGCTAACTGAGGTGATTATCCTCTATTTGTAATTTGCTGAAAACTTTTATCCTGAAATGGTGTTGGATTTTGTAAATTTTTCTTCCAGGCCTATTGAGAGGATCATATTATTTCTTTTTCAATCTACTAATATAATGGAATACAATGACTGATATTAAATATTTAACTAGTCTTGAATACCTGGAATAAATACCACTTGTTCATAGTAGATCGTTCTTTTAATATATTACTGAATTGCGCTCACTAATACTTTTCTTCAGAATTTTTATGTGTAAATTCTTGAGAAAAATTGGTCTGTAATTTTTTTTTTTTTTTTTTTTTTTTACTGTCTGATTTGAGTATCAGAGTAATTCTGGCATCATATAAGGAGTTGGGAAATGTCCCTTCCTCTTCTATTTCTGAAATAGATAGTGTAAAATTTGTAAAAATTGGTGTTAAATTTTTCTTTAAATGTTTGGTACAATTCTCCAGTGAAACCAGCTGGAGCTAGAGATTTCCATTTGGGGAGCTTTAAAAATATGAATTTGATTTATTTAATAGTTATAGGACTTACTCAGATGATCTATATTTTACCTTGGTTCAGTTTAGGTGTAAGTTTTTAGTTTTGGAGAAATTGTTTTTTCTAGGTTGTCAAATTTGTGATTGTAAACTTTTTTTTTTTGTCATTTTCCCTTATAATTTTTTAATGACTATAGGATATGTGGTGATATACCCTATTTTATCCCTGATATTGTGGTTGGTGTCTCATTGTTTTTATTGTTGTCAGTCTTGCTAGAGAGACTGCCAATTTTATTAATTTCTTTTGAATAACCAGATTTTATTTGATTTCTCTATTGTTCTATTTTTTTATTTCATTGATCTCTGCTCATTATTTTTTCTTCTTTGTACTTTCTTTGGGTTCACTCTGCTCTAGTCTTTTTTCACATTTTTCACATGGGAACTTAAATGGTTTTGAGACCTGTCCTCATTTCTAATCTAAGATTTAGTCTATACATATTTTTCTCACACAGTTGTAGGTGTATCTCACATATTTTCCTCTTTATATTTTTATTTTAATTCAGTTCTATATATTGTTTTAAAATTTACTTTGAGTATTCCTCTTTCATTCATTGAATTTTTATATAGGAATGTGTTTAATTTCCATGTTTACAGATTTTCCTATTATCTTTCTGGTAATTCTTTCTAGCTAAACATCAGTATAGTCAGAGAACACACTCTGTATGATTTCAACTCTATTAAATTTCTTAAGGTTTGTTTTATGTCCTAGGATATGGCCTATCATGATGAATTTTTCCTTGGTGCTTGAAAAAATGTGTAGTATGCTGTTGTTGGGTTCGGTGTTAAACTATCTACATAAATTTAAACTTCTTGATTAATTGTGTTGTTCAGTTCTATGTCCTTGCTGATTTTCCGTCTAGTAGTTCTATCAGTTGCTGAGAGGAGATGTTCAAGTCCTCAGCTATGATTTTGGATTTGGCTACTTCTCCTCCCAACTTCATTAGTTTGTACTTCATGTATTTGGAAGGCATGGTTGTTTGGTGCCTATGCATTTAGGATCACAGGTCTTCCTCATAAAGTGATTTTTTTAACCTAAAGTATCTTTTCCCTATTTTTCTTTAGTAATTTTCTTTGTTCTGACCTCTATATTACTGGATATTTATATATTCCTTCCTCCTTGTTTTGGATAAATGTTCGCACAGAGTGTTGTCTTCCATCCTTTTAGTTTTAACCTAACTGCACCTTTGAATTTGAAATCAGTTTCTTGTAAACAACATGTATTCAGGCCATGTCTTAAATACTTCCCATCAAACTCTCTTTTGGTTGACATTTCTGGTAATTATTCACATTTCAGGTAATTATTCATATGTTAAGGCTATCATTTATTATTTGTTAACTGATTCTCATTCCTCTCTCTTTTCCTTCCTTCCTATGGATTGCCTGAACAATTTTTAGTATTTCATCTTGATTTATTTGTAGTTGATTTTGTTTGTTTGTTTTTGTTTTCTTTGAATAGCTTTCATGGTGGTTATTTCAGGTATTATAATATACAAATGTTACTCATCATGTCTACTAATATAAACATATACCACTTACTGTCAAGTGTGGAATCTTCACTTTCTTGTAGGTTCCTTTATTTTCCATACTTTATTATTTTTTAAATTTTTTTAACTTTTATTCAGTTTTGAGAGACAGAGAGCGTGAGAGGGGGAAGGGCAGAGGGAAGGAGACACAGAATCCCAAGCAGGCTCCAGGCTCTGAGCTGTCAGCACAGAGCCCAAGCCAGGGCTCGAACTCATGAACTGTGAGTCAGACACCTAACCAAAGTCAGACACCTAACCGACTGAGCCACTGAGGCGCCCCCACTTTCCTTACTTTAAATATCACTATCTAGAATATCAGATGGTTTTAAAATTCTTGTTTCAATAACCCGATGTCATTTATAAGATTCATAAGACAAAGTCTATTATATGTGTTCATATTTTTTCTTTTTCTGTTTTTCTTTCTTCAGTCCTAATGCCTCAAGATTTTCTCTTTTATCATTTCATTCATTTGAAGGGCTTTCTATAGATCATTTTTAAGGATAGATCTGCTAGTGAAAAATTTCTTTATTTTTCTTTCCTCCAAGAATGTTTTCATTTACCTTTAATTCCTGAAGGATAATTTTTTGGATTTGGAATTCTGAATGCGCAGTTCTTTTCTCTTAACACTTGCAAAATTTTGTGCCACTGACTCCTGGACTTTGTGATTACAGATGACCAATTACTAGAATTGATGGTTCCCTGAAGGTATTGTGTTGCTTCTCTCTGGTTGTTTTAAAAAAAATAATTATGATGTGCCTTGGTGTAGATTTCTCTGCTTTTTACCAGCTTGAGATTCATTTGACCTCTTAGATCTGAAGGTTTGTGTCTTTTGCCAAGTTTGGAAATTTTTCAATAATTATTTCTTTGACTACTCTTTCAGTTTTACTTTCTCCTCTCTTTCTAGCACTTCAATGATATTAATGTTGGATATTTGTTATTATTACACAGGTACCTGGGACCTGTTATTTAGATAAGGTATACTCTGTTGATTATTCTTAAGTACATCGATTCTATTTTCTATCATCTCCAGACTATTATTAAAGTAATCCAGCAATTTTTTATTTCTGTTATTAAATTTTTCTACTTTCAATATTTACATTTGCTTCCAATGGTTATTTTTTATAACTTCTGTTTCCTGAGTTTTCTTTTTTTATATAAAAGAATGTATAATTGATGTTGAAGTGTTTTTATGACACCTGCTTTAAAATTGGATCTTCAAAAATTCTAATATCTAATTTACCTCCATATTTCCATCAGTTGATTTGTTTTTCATTCAAGTTTTGATTTTCCTAGATTTTAGTATAATGAATGACTTTTTTGTTGTATCATGGAAGTTTAATATATTAAGAAACTCTGGTTCCAATTTATATTTTTATTTCATCAGTCAGTGACTGTGTTTAGCTTTAGCACACAGGTACTAACCTCATTTTGTCTTAACCTATTCTTCCAATGATAGCTTCATTTTCTGTTTTTTGAGCTGTGTGGTTTTATTTTTGTCTGCTTGGTTTATGTGTGCTACTGAGGCTCTCACTGCTCCTTATTGGTACTGCCTAAGGCAATGGAAAAATTGGGATTTAACCAGGCCAACCTGCCTGGTGTTACTCATTGGGGTAGGCTCAAAGATCCCTGCTAGTGACTCTCCTATGGAAATAAACTCCCTAATGAGATGCCTGTCCCTCACCCAGCTTATGATTATACTGTAATAAAAAAAAGTCCCATTAGCAAGGCCAGAAAGTGACTTGGCTGTTGAGATCAAGCGAAGATATAAAAGGAACTTAACAAATTTTTAAAAAAAATTTTAATGTTTATTTTTGAGAGAGACAGACAGGGTGTGACTGAGGGAGGGGCAGAGAGAGAGGGAGACAGAAAATCCTAAGCAGGCTCCACGTTCTGAGCTGCCATCAAAGAGCCCCACACAGGGCTTGAACTCACAAACTGTGAGATCATGACCTGAGCTGAAGTCAGAAGCTCAAATGACTGAGCCATCCAGGCACCCCAAGTCATAGATCTTTTATCCCAGCTTGCTCATATGGGACTTCCAGATAATGAAAGAGGACAACTATTCAGAACCTAATCACATTAGGTGAAGACTAACCAGTCTTAAGATGGTTAATTATAAATGTATACAAAAAGAGAAAATTAACAGTGAGCTTATCAAAACCTTGGTTGGACTATACAGGAAATTCAAAAACTTACAACTACCTTTCCTCAAAATTTCTAGGATATCAAAAAAACTATATATATTCAGTTTATCTGACGTCAGACCAATTACTAACAAAAGTTCTGATGAGTCTCCAGTAGTGGATGCCAAAATACTCTCTTTAACATTATGTTTGCCATAGAATAAACCTGACATGAAATTCAGGGTCTCTTCACTCAGTATCCAATAAGGTACCCTAATATTAAATGATATGGCTTGGGTATGAGAGAGAAACCCTTTTACATTTATTGGATAAAAGGGCACAGCATACAGTACTGTTTAGACCTGCTAATAAGCCTCTTGGGGATGACAGAATTAATTTGCAGGGATATGGATATACTACTGCAGTAGGATAAAAATGTCTGTTTAAATTTTGGAATTCATGAAAAAAAATATGTCCTGGTGGCATCTACATTACTTGAACATGTAATTAGTATGGATATAATATTTTAATGGAAATTCTTCCTCTTAACCAGGTACTAATGAAAAAAGATATAACTTTTGTCAAATGGTAACTGAAGCCTTTACAGTTACCTAAGAGATCTCAAATGGTCAAAAACAGTATCATATACCTAGAAGACAATCAGAAATTATGCTTTAATTAAGGAAATGTTAGATTCAAATATATTAGCATTCAGAAACTCATTGTTCAAAAGCCTGGTATAGACAGTGAAGAAGGCTGATGGAATTCAGAGGCAGACAGAAAATTATGAGACTCAGTAAAACAGTATTCCCAATAGCCTCAGTTTGTGATATGATATATTATTCAACTGATACAACAAAATATAATGGTGACTGGTATTCTGTAATTAATCTGGTTAATGTGTTTTTCTCAATATCAGTTGCTATGAAGAATTGACAATGATCTAAATTTATGTGAAACTGTCCCTAGTTATATTTACTGTATTATTACAAGGATATTTGAACCCTCCCTTATACTGTCACAATCTAATAAGGTGGGACTTAGATCTAATACAACTTGCAGTATTATAACACACTATACTGATGAAATAATTATTTCTGAAACCGAGGATTAAACTTAAAGCAATTTTATGATGGTAATCAGGGATTACCAATTAACCCTATAAAAATCCAGAATCCCATGAAGACTGTTAAGGTTTTAAGAATTACAAGGACTGAAGCAACCTGGGACTTACCAAAGACCACTAAAAGTAAATTATTTTCATTGCCTGTCTCTCAGTGTGAACAATACCCACTGAAATTTCTTGACTCTTGGGGAAATCATATCCCTGACTTTGGGGATGACTAGAATCTTTAAAGTAATTGAAAAGAGATATTTAATTGGGGGCCTGAACAAAAATAAGTCTTCTTAGAACTATAGAAGGCTAAAGCCAAGCTATTCTTTTACGACCACATAGTCCTAATGTTGAAATGGTATTAGAAGTGTCAGCCACCTACACACACAGCAACTGGAGTCTCTTAGAAAATCTCATACCTACTACTAAATAGTGACTTTTGTCTTTTGGATGAGAAAATTATCAGATGTGGCTCTCTGGTATACCACTTTGGAAAGACAGTTACTGGCTTCTCATTGTTTACCTATGAAGACAGCTGAAGTATGTAAAGACTGAGGACTACAGCAAGACTTGAAATACCTATCACTATTAGTGGTTCCAGAAAAGCATTGCAACAAAAAAGGGTGGTGCCCAAGTAGTTCCCTCATAAGATTAACTAGAAATGTTATATTCAAGAACATCCTGTCAGGGATTTACAAGAACGAGTCATTGAATTCCTAAACAACTAGTCCCTTTCCTCCTACGATCAATTGTAGAGCTGCTCAAGGACTTGCCTGCTACTATTGCTGAAAGGGCCTGCTTTGGACAAGTGCAGTGAAGAGGTCAGGCATTTTGTCTGCTTCACAGAGGGCAATTCCAGAAGCAATGTCCATGATTCGGGGTAAAATTCAGTTACTCTCAATCTAGCAAGTAGTAAAATTCTCATGGAATAGCTAAATTACAGGCTGTTTTCTGCAATACAAAAACTAAAAACCAAAGCCCTACTATTTGGGTATAATGACTCTTGGGCATATAATCTGTTCTGCAAAATGGACCAAATGGATCATGAAAAGATCCTTATATATGATACTGCTCTTAAAAAATCGCTATGGAAATTCTAAGTTAAGATCAAAGTAAGGCATATTGATGCTTATCAAAACAATCCTATGCCAGGAGCTGAAGGCAATTGCAATCAAGATGCTAATGCTCAGGTTTGATCTCTTGAAGTGGCAACTTATGTCCATGACATGAATGGACATAGGGGACATAGGGGAATTCAAGCCATTCAATGATCTACCAAATCGTGCCATGTACTAGTGGCCCTTACCAAAGTCAAACACAATAATACAGAAAAAGCAAAGTGTACACTTCACCCTTGCCAGCAAGTAGTTGCCAAATACATTACTTTGACTCTTTACCTATTGCTGGAAGGAGAGGGAAGGTACTTAAATGAACAGTGACCGCACTTCATCCATATTCTAGGTCTGGGCTGCCATACCCAGTTACTGAAGCCAGTAATGCTAATACTATCAAAATACTGAATAAAAATAAGTCGGTTCTGCTAATACCATAAAAGAACTAGGACAAACAAGAAATACTGTACCAGTTTGGCCCTCCTAGTTACAGGCCATCTCATCAAAGCCTTCACTTATCCACTCTCCTAGAGCAACAAAGGGCACCGAAACAGGAACAGCACTCACAACTGACTTTACATATTCCTTGTCATCCTTAAGGTAGGGGGTTAATAACTGACATGGTCAATTAAAATACCTGTTTAAAATGATGGAGAGTGACAAGGGATTGAAGGGCGAGTCTACAAATTTCCTGCCTTATGTTTTGCAAGCGAATATCAAGAGAACTAATGATGTGTCTCTGTTAGATAAATTGTTATGTTTTTGCATTAAAATTGGGAATTACAGTATGAGGTATGATAAAGAAGCTTACATACAAGTCTTCTTTGCATGTAACCACAATTTTTTTCCTTCAATACCAGACCCAGAGGTCCCTAGACTACAGCCAATATTCCATAGCCTGCTAATATTCTGAAAAAATAAAGTATGTCTATTAATTGGAGCCTAACTGAAAGAATTACAAAGGAATTGATGGGATGGATTACTTCTTCCCTGTACTTTGCCAAGTTGGAGTTGACAGTAGCAAGTATTTTGTCACCTCATAAATGTGATAGTCCCATTTCTGTACAATTGCCCAATCTAATGCCCTGTAACAAGAAATGAAAGAAAAGGGGAAGTTCTGGTATTTTTCACCTTCCTACCAGCAATATGTACTTGATCAATTCCTGAACCTATCTCAGAGGGATAGGTTTACATAAAAATTAATGGTAAATGAAGGAACAGTGAGATTGGTACATAGGCAGAAGAGGTCAAAGAATGTTATATGTTACAAAAAAAAGGGAAATTATAATATAATTTGGGTGCCTGAGAAAGCCTTGAAGAAAAACAATCAAAGCTCCTTTACCTTTCACTCAAAGGCACTTGGAGTGAAACTTTCTGCTAAAAATTCCTGTTTGTCTATCTACGTTTTCATTTGAGAGAGAGGGAGGAAGTGCAAGCTAGGGTGAGGAGCAGAGGGAGAGAGATAGAGAATCTCAAGCAGGCTCCACACTCAGTGCAAAGCCCGACATGGGGCTCATTCCCACAACCTTGGAATCATGACCTGAGCCCAAATCAAGAGTCAGTCTCCCAACTGACTGAGCCACATAGGCACCCCTGAAACCTTTTTAAAAGAACCAAGAAATGAGCTGGATGACAGCCATTCCAAAAAACACACATTCAGGAGCTATGTCCTCAAAATAGATAATATGTTGGGACCTCTGACTGTGACCACACGAAACAATATTAATATGGTTATGCACTTGACTCTCGTTTTCTGATATGTGTCTGTTACCAAGGAATCATGAAAGAAAGCAATTTACAGGGAATATTTACCAAGCGGAATCTGGAGAACAGAAATTCATAATAATCTGAATGAACATTGTGTGGTCATTACTTGTTATGGTAAAGTTTATGTATTAATTTATTTATTTTAATGTTGTATTTAGTTTTGAGAGAAAAATTGTGAGTGTGGTAGGGGAAGAGAGAGGGTGACAGAATCTGAAGTGGGCTCTATACTGACAACAGTGAGCCTGATATGGGGCTTGAACTCATGAGTGAAGAGCTCATGACCTGAGCCTAAGTTAGGCCCTCAACTGACTGAGCCACACCGGTGTCCCGGTGATGGTAAAAGTATAAACAAGGTGCTGGGATTTGATCATATAAGATTATCTGCTGCATGTCTCATCTGTTATAATATAATATAATGTAATATAATATAATATAATATAACATAACATAATATAACATAATATCATATAATATATAGCTATTCGTCCTGTTTTTGTGGGTAAATATTAATATCATAAAAGCTAATACAACTTATGGTAAAACTGATATTGATGCAACTTAACAATAAAAATAATGTGATTATAAAATGGGCAAAAGACCAGAATAGACACTCTCCAAAACAGATACAGGGGCGCCTGGGTGGCTCAGTCGGTTAAGCGGTCGACTTCGGCTCAGGTCATGATCTCGCGGTCCGTGAGTTCGAGCCCCGCGTCGGGCTCTGTGTTGACAGCTCAGAGCCTGGAGCCTGTTTCAGATTCTGTGTCTCCCTCTCTCTGGCCCTCCCCCGTTCATGCTCTGTCTCTCTCTGTCTCAAAAATAAATAAACGTTAAAAAACAAAACAAAACAGATACAAATGACCATCAACTCTACAGGAAGAAGCTTATCTTCTCTAAACATTACAGAAATGCAAATCAAAACCACAGTGAGATATCATTTCCACCAATTATGACCACTATAAAAAAAATGTTGATGAGCACAGAGAGAAATTGGAATGGTGGTTCACTGTTGGTGGGAATTGAAAATGGTACAACTACTATGGAAAATAGTACAGCAGGTCCTCAAAAAGAAATAAATAGAAATACCACATTATCCTGCAATCCCACTTCTGGCTATATATGTATATCCAAATGGGATATTAAAGAGGTATCTTACTTTCATGTTTATTGCAGCATTATTCATGATAGCCAAGAAATGGAAGAAGCCCAAATATCCATCAACAGATGAGTAAAGAAAATGTAGTATACACACACAATAGAATATAATTCAGCCTTAAAACCCAAGGAAATCCTGTCACATGCTGTAATATTTATGAATCTTGTGGCCACTATGTGAAATAAAATAAACCAGTCCTTACAAAAGGGGTTGGATAGGGAGGGGAAATGGGGCTTGTTGTTCAATGGATATAGAGTTTCAGTTTTAAAAGATGAAAAAGTTCTAGAAATCTGTTGTACAACAATTGAATATAGTTAACACTACTAAAGTTAACACTACTAAACTGTACATTTAACAGTGATTAAGAGGGTGAACTTTGTGTTTTTACCACAAATGAGAAAATATAACATCTTGATATTGATGTCAAATGCATTGGTAAATTAGTGCAATTTTTAAAAATGTTTATTTTTGAGAGAGAGAGAGAGAGAGAGCGTGCGCGCAAGCATGAACATGAGGGTGGGAGGGGCATAGAGAGGGAGACACAGAATCCAAAGCAGACTCCAGGCTCCGAGCTGTAAGCACAGAGCCTGATGCGAGGCTCGAATTCATGAACTGCAAGATCATGACCTGAGCCCAAGTTGGACGTTCAACAAACTGAGCCACCCAGGAGCCCCTGCATTGGTAAATTAAAACCTCCCTAGGTGATTTCACTTACAGGAAAAATTGGTCTGAAGAAGATTCAGAGTTGATTAATGATATACTTGTTAGATGTACTGTAGTTCTTAATCACTCAGGCTATGTATACTATGAAGTAGAGACAGCTGAAGATCAGATATGCAAAAGAATTGTGAAGTTAGTACAAAAATACAAGAAAGTTTTTGCAGATGTTATTGGATAATCCAGCTGTTTAAATCCATACAAACTCCACGGTGCTACTACAAAAGTGCAATATATACTCCATAGAGCATCTTGTGTGTTTGATGGAATCACTATCACTTCTAGATCCGTTATTTCACTATAATAAATGCACATTTGAATCAAAATTGCATACTTTGTTTCCGTGTACTCATATGTTTTCTGAAATGACATGTACACAAAAAGTAACTGCCATTTGTAGCCCATATTCCTATACCAAATAGATTTCTAAGTTGTAGTTCTATTCTTCCTTTTAATAACAGTGGATATTAGCTGATTTGCTAAAAACTTGTTAGATTTTAAGGTGTATGGGGGAAAAGGTCTATTGTTTTATTTATTTTCAACGATCAAAACAGGCATCAAAGTGATTTTAAAAATCTGGTAACTCTTGGGGTACCTGGGTGGCTCAAATGGTTAAGTGGCCGATTTCGGCTCAGGTCATGATCTCGTGGTCTATGATTTCATGCCTCATGTTAGGCTCTGCACTGACAGCTCAGACCCTGGAATCTGCTTTCGATTCTGTGTCTCCCTGTCTCTGCCCTTCCCCTGGTCTTTCCTATCTCTCTTTCTCAAAAATAAACTTAATTTTTTTTTACATCTGATCGTTCTTTACATCTACTATGTAATTTTTACAACATCAAAGGTAGAATTCCAGTAATCAATTATTATTGCCTTTTCTATAGTCCCACTGTTCTGTTGCCTTTACAGTTTTGAAATATTTATCCCAAGTTATAATAGCTAGTACCATATTTAATCTTTAACATTGACTAACATGTTTCTTTAATTCATAAAATGCTTATTTAGCATATTAGAGATTCTCAGAATGATTCTGACAAAAAGGAATAAGTGCTGTAAATATGTCTACCAGCTATCCTAACTATGTCACTACATATCTAATTATCTAGCCAGTTCTAAAGAAGACAGACACACACACACACACACACACACACACACGTAGAACTGAAGCTATAGTTGTCTGTAGTCATCAACCCATCTTTTCTTCAAAAATGGTGAATTTTATAAATGTCTCTGAAAACTCCTTATTACTTTAAATGATGTTATAAATTTAGTGCTTTCCTGTATTTCTTTAGGTATTTACATAATTTCTTCAGTTCTCTAGTTCTTCCATTTAAAAGACAGTAAAACTTAAAGTTAGGAGAAGCTATCTTAATTCTCCCATGAATTAGATGTGAATTAGCCTCTGAAAAAGACGCATCATCTCAAGGTCTCTTTAATCTTTAGAGTGAGGCACTGACAATGTCAATGACTTCATTTTTTTTTTTTTTGTAAGGTCACTGGAAAGTTTATTCAAATCAAATCCTACAAAGAAGATTAACATGTAAAACAGATGAAAATTAAGCTTCTCTGATCATGGTGGGAAGGCCCATAGGAACCCAAGATACTATATTTTCCACAATCCCACACCCTTGTCTACATCAAAAACCCAGCCAAAGGGACTCTGAAATTACCAAGAATCCACTTAGCTCAGTTTGAAAATGTGTGGAGTCAATTATATCCAATTGCATTTATTGACCTAAAGCTCCAAGTACAAAACCTAGTTTACATTTAAATGATTCATCAAAAACCAGTCTAAAATGAGCAAATTTCTAATCATTTAAAGGAATTAAATATCATTTATGTTTTGTCCCTGCACGGTTCCAAAACAAAGTAACATTAAAAATACAGCAATAAGTTGTTTTATATTTTTGTAGCAAGGGAGTCAACCTAAAGCCTCATAAATTAAAGTAGAACCTTTTTTGTATGACAGCCAAGAGAAAGTATGAGATTCCTAAATCACTGTGTTTCACTCAAGTCAAAACAAGACTAGATACACAAAAGAAATGTGTTATTAAAATTCAGACTCATGTAAAAGAACCTCAGCCCCATCAAAGCATTTACATTTTACATAATTGCTGAAAGGACATTGATTGTCACTTGGTGGCAATGGCAATTCAGCAATAGGGAGTATAAATGCACTCTGTCCAAGAAAGGTAAAACACATAGGTGAAATAAGGTAGAGGGATGCTCAGGGCAACCATGCCATGAGTATTTTGACACTCAGTTTTTGTTTCTGTTTCATTAGGCCCAGATGGTGCAGTTTCTCAACATACCCAGTAGAAAGGCAAGAAGAAGATGTTCACAAACTAACAGACTTCCAGTGATGAAAATGTGACTGTTAATTGCAAAGTTTTATTTCCAGATGTTCAGATAGCTGAGTGCTTTTCAGACAGCACAAAAAGCTTGACAGAATAGCTCCAAGAAAGTAAAATAAGACAAGAGATCAAAAAACTACTGAAGTTTGAGAAATATGATACCACCATAAAGGAGTGAATATTCAAAAAAGTCTTGGTAATGGGAACATCTGGAAGATACGTAGAAGACACACTAGAAAATAGAACAACCAGTTTAGGCTCATTTTATGGAAGATAAAGCCCACGATAATTTATTTGACTTGAATAGTGAAATATAATATCCTTCATTTACTAGGTCATTAGTTGTGAATGTTAGGAATTCAACCAGAAGAAAATTAACTTAGCGTATTGGTTCTTCTTTAAATAAGTACAATGATTCTCGGCAAAATGAAGATGATCTTTTAAGTGCCCCTATAGTTCATCATTCTTACAAAAATAACTCCTCCAACACCTATTGTTCCTATACCTTTATTTAAGGACCGTTGCAAATTTTTGTGGATAGAGAAATCCTATAGTAATTGGATTCTACATACGCATAAATATTTCTCAGCATGGACCTTTGAAAAGTATGATTTCACCTGTAGCCGATTTGTGAACATGCTAAGAAATCAAATATGGGTGGCTTCTGGAGCAGTGTAAAAAGGTAATTTTCATAAACTGTGATCTTCAAACATTGATGATCACTTACAAGTATCTGTGAAACATTTTTGGGTAAGTACACTCAGTATATTAATTGTGTGTATTAATTTTGGTAATAAAGAATATACTTGTACTGCTATTTTAACTTTTCAACTACATTGTAAAATATATTTAAAAATATTTTAAAAGGATGCCTGCTGTGTTGGATATAATACACTGTAGTAGGCCAGTAGTCCTGCCAGAATAACTAAAAATAAGAAAAGGTAATATGAATACAACTGCCATTTTTAGAATATCAGACTACTCTGGAATAGTGAAGATGAGGTGAAATAATATTCTAGAAATGAAAGGGCCCTCAGGAGAGCTACAGACCTCTGGAGCTCTCGTTTTCTTTCTGGGAGCATTTACCACATATGGATATGAGCTTGGTTTAGATAGAGGTTCACTGCTGGGGGAAAAGAAAATCAGGAGAGCTGTTAATAAATGTGCAGTCTTAAATTATGAATTGATATCTCAGGAATCTCAAATGCATGGACAGCTTTTATTCTGGGGTATTTGCTGATGTCTTGGGATGATATGGGAAGGTGTAGACTGGGTTGGAAATACTTTAAAAGTAAAGCAGATTAGGTAGTTTTATGGGACTTCAGAGACAAAGTTCTCCTAGAGGCACCTGGGTGGATCAGTCAGTTAAGCTTCTGACTCTTAACTTCGGCTCTGGTCATGATCTCACAGTTCATGAGTTCAAGCCCTGCAATGGGCTCTGTGCTGACAGAGTTCACGTGCTCACGCGCTCCCTCTCTCAAGATAAATAAACTTTAAAAACAAAGCACAAAAAGAGACAAATTTCTCCTAGAGGGATTGCTTCAATCTCATAGTAATCTCGGTTTCAAGATATACGTCCGATTTTGAACCTCCAAGGAGTAGAAGGTTAAATAGATAAGCTGAACAACTAAAAATGATGGAAATTAACCCCTCATGTTTCAGGGCCAAGGAAGAGAGATCTGCCTGGTTCTTGATCAGAATCAAGATGAAAATCTGACTACAACTCAAATTCAACCAGACATACCTTTTCTTTTTTTCTTTCAACACTTTCAATAATTTGCTCCACTCTCTTCTTGCTTGCATTTCTGAGGACTTTGATGTAATTCTTAGCCTATACCTGTGTAGGTAAAGTAGTATTTTCTCCCTCTAGCTTTCAAGAATTTTTATTTGTCTTGGTGTCTGTGGTTTCAATGTGATATGCCTAGGTTTAAGTTTTCTGGCATTTAACTTGCTTGATATTTTTTAGGCTTCCGGGATCTGTGGTTTGGTGCCTGTGATTAAGGTTGGAAAATGTTCAGCCATTATTATTTCAAGTATCTTTTCTGCTTTCTTCTCCGTCTGGTATTTCCACTGTGTGTAGGTTGTACCTTTTGTAATTGTCCCATAGTTTTGGATCTTCTATTACTTTGTTGTTCTTTTTTTCTCTTTACTTCTCAGTTTGAAAACTTTCTATTCACATATCTTCAAGCTCACTGATTCATTCCTCTGCTGCGTTCATTCTACTAATCAGGCCGTCAAAGATATTCATCATTTCTCTTACAGTAATTTTTATTTCTATCATTCCATCTTGATTCTCTGCTAGTATTTCTATCTCTCTGCTTACATTACCCATCTGTTCTCGTGCATTGGCACTTCTTCCCACTACAGCCTTTAGCACATGAGTCATAATTGTTTTAAATTCCCAGTCTGATAATTTGAAAACCTCTGTCATATCTGCATCTGGTTCTGATGCTTGCTCTGTCTCTCCAAACTGTTCAAATTTATTTTTGTTTAAAGCCAGACAAGATGTATCAGGTAATAGAAAGTGAAATACACAGATCTTTACTATATGGTTTTGTGTTGATCTGGCTAGGAGTTGGGCTGTGTTTAATGTTTGCTATAACTGCCCTAAGCTCTTTCTAGTGTTCTTGTTTTTGTCTTTGGATTTCCATAGAAATGCCTTCCAAGTGTCAGTCACTCACCTTTCAGTTATTATATTGAGCTCTGTTGCTGGTGTGGTAGGCATTGGGAAGCAGAGCATTCTTATGATATTTTCTTTAAATCTCATGTTTTTAGGGGGCCTTTATTCCTGGGATGTGGCTTTCAGCAGAGTTTGTTGGTCTTTTGTTTTGTTTTTCTCTCTTTATGTGAGACAGGAAGGCTGGTGTGGTCCAAGTACACTAACAGCTCTTCCTCTGGGTTAGAACAGGTTCTAAGAAAGTAGTTTTCTTTAAAGATGGGCCATTGATATTGAGACCTGAGTGCTCTGGGCCTATTTTGAAATGGTTACCTTTACCCTAGCTGTATTTGAAATGGTTGTTTTCCTCCTTCCCTATTCATGGAACACAACGGGACTTTTCTCTGATCTTTACCATGAGAACCTGGTGGAGCTTCTAGAGGTACAACTCTGGAAAAATGTGGTCAATGCCCGTAAGACTATGCTCTTTTAAAAAGGTAGAATAAAAATTTTTCAAATTCAATGATGATTATATAGTGAAATCATTCCTTGTAGAAAATAAACCCACATACTTGTAATAAAATATAAAAATCCTACTTTGGTATCAACCAATTGTCATTTTCTTTTCAGAGGTAACCGCATATCAGAGTCCATTGTACTTTATATTTCTAAGTAGGCAATCATACATTCTGCAAACAACACTAATTTTATCTCTTCCTAATATTTATAACACCTGCATTAGGCAAACTGTATGGTAATTTAGATCCTGTTTTGTTCACCCACATCCAGTTTTGTTGAATGCTCCTGTCGCTCTCCCCATACCTCACACTTTAGGGTTTCCTTCTTGAGAACATGAAACACTGTTGATTCCCAAGAATGTGAAAACAAAAAGATTGGGTGTGTTAACTCCCTATGGGAGACCAATGAAACATAGGATTCATTGGTTAAATCCTATTCCATTTTCCTTCCAGACCAAACTCGTTGAAAATAGCTCTATGAAACTGCAACCAATTGTGCTTGGTACCAGCTCAGTAATGCAACCTTTTGTTATTTTTTTCTTCTCTGTCTCACTCCTGCTTTCCTGAGGTTGTACTTCTAAAAAAAATTAGTAACACAAGAACTTTTGCCTAGTTTCTTAGGGAACAGAGGGTAAAACACTACATTTTCCCTTTTCTTACCATATCGTATTGACCAGGACCTCCAAAAATATATGAAAAAGAGGTGGTGATGATACAGATTTTATGTATCTCTAAAAAAACGTTTACTTTACCTATCCAAACCATTCAATCATTTTCATTTAGAGACTTATAAATTGAAAGTATTTTCTACTCCAAAATATGAAGACATGTTTTTTTCAACTTTCATCTGATTTCCTTGGTTGTGGTGAAAAGTCTTAATTGGTTTTATTTACTTTTTAAAAATATCATGTGCTATTCATGTTTAAGATTTTAAAACTCCCTTTTATCCTTATGCTTTTTACCCTGTACCTCAATACTAAGGTAACTATATATAAGTCTTTCCTATATTCGGATTTGTCCTTGGAAATTTTCTTTCCATTTTAAGACTTGAGTCTTTAACTTGGGGAAATGTTCTTCAGCCTTTCTCTCTCCCTCTTTTTTTCCTCTTAGAATTTTTCCCTTTTCACTTTTTTCCTTCTAGTCCTCTGTTGGTGAGATGCTGGAGTCTCTGAAAACACGTTTTATGTCTTTTATGTTGACACCTATAATTTTTTTTTTGTATTTTTCTGTTTTATGTTCTAGAAATTTGATTAACCTTCCATAGTGTGATTTATTTTCATCTCTTTTATGATTTCATTCATTAAATTTTTGTTTTGGCAATGGTATTTTAACTGTTTCTTATTTGTATATTGATTCTTTCCTATGATCCCATTTTCTTTTTTTTATTTTTATAGTTGTAGTAACATCAAACCATTTTGAAAATATAATTCTTAACTTCTCTTTTATTTCTTATATAATATCTTTTTACAGGATTAACTGTTCTATTTATTCATTTTTTGTCTCCTTTTCTGCTTATTTTCCATGACAGATAAACCTTAATCTGTTTATTTTTGCCTAAACAATAAATGGAATATATAGACTTTCATAAAGGAAACATCTAGGAATGATCAGGCATGTTGAAATAAGATCTCTGTCTTCCATTTCTAATCTATGTTTCCTCATAGATTCTTATTTACAAACAATGATTTTCTAGTAGAGAGAGTCACAACAATTCCAGGGTAAAATAATACCATCTGTGACCCCAAAACACTAGCTTTGGTTTTGAAAATTTCAGCAAATGCCCCAGAAAATAATCTTTTTAGCTTTATGTAGATCACATGCCATAAGTCAATTTTTGAAGGATTACCAAGAAAATATATGTTAATTACAACACATTTCAATCTTAAATCAAAAATAATATTCTTTTTAAAAATAGACTTCCCAGTCTTATTTCAAACTTTAAGATAGTTTATAAGATTTTTTTTTCTCTCCAATTTTGGGTTATATGAAGTCAATCCTTTATTTTTTGCAATGAGATTTGAAACCAATTTTTTTTCAAATTACTGTCACTCTTTCACATGTAACTAAAGGCTTTAAAATTCTGTCTTTTGATATATTATGAAATCATAAGGAAGCTTATATTCTTTCAGAAGAAATATCAAGACATTAGACAGCTGTCTGGGTGGAACACAAACAAAAGGGTGAGATCCCATGAAAATGTAAAATGTTAATGTTTCTTAACATCCTTTAAACTTGATTTGCGAACATATATGAAAGATTGGAGCAAATATAGAATGCAAACTTTAAGGGCCAATTATTTTTCACTACAGTTGGTTCATAAGTTTATTTTTATTATGGGGTTTACTTTGAGTCCTGTAAATTTAAAAATATTGCATATAACTTATGGAATCCAAGAAATGCTATTCTGCACAATATACTCCGTGTACTACCAAATCTATAAATTCTCCGAAGTTCAAAACACCAATACAGTCATAGATTAAATTGTATTGATATAGGATAGGAGGACTGAACTATTGGAAAGAGGAATATTTTCAGTACAAAGAGATCACTACCAACTAGTGAGAAGTAGAATAAAGAACCGTGAAGATCAGCATGAACCTGAGACAATTGCATTGAAGACTGGTAACCCAGAGATAAAAAAGCCTATTTCAGAAAAGGATCAAAGCCCTAACAACAGAGGGAATAAGTGTAAAAGGAAAATTTTTGGAGGTGATCACAGAAATAAGTCCTCTCCTCCTGGAATGAACTTGCTGAAATTGTGTTGCATCATTCAAAAAATACTTTGAATACATCATTAAAGGGTTTCTTTAGAGAGTTAATCTAACATCTAAAAGTTCTTTAGTTGGAAAAGGGAGAAGAAAGAGTTCTGTTACATAATATGCTATGCTTGATTTGGAAACTTTTACAGGTCTTCAAATGTCCACTCCATATATAAACAGATTAAGAAAAGTGTGGAGGACACAATATGTATTTAGAGCCAACACTAACGTAGTTTTTACCTGTGAACTGGGGGAAAACTCTGCACTTTCTGAGGGGCTGGCTACAAGATGAATATGATAAAGATGTAAGATACTCACAACATTAACATACTTTAACCCACAGATGTAACATACTGCTTTAGATGATTTTGGAGATAAGCTGTGGGTCTGTATTATATAGTAATATATAGTTGTGTTAATTGTGAACACGAGTGGCGCACAGCACCAGGACCGGTGGGGGGGGGGGGTAGGAATGAGCATTTGCTAGCAAGTTGGGAAGCTGCCACGCCCTCACATTTCACCGTGGCTTTGTATTCTCACCTCACATTTATAGTATACAAAATTCTACACAAGTGTGACAAAACTGTGTTTCTTTATGAAAAATGACTTTGGAAAGGAATCCAGCGGCTCCTGGTCGAGATTTATTAATGTTTTTATCCAGAAATTAACATTTTAGATAAATTTAAAATGTATTTTTAAATGATACGGCAGCTTGAAAATTTGAAGTTTTCAAGCCCACCCTAAGTTCTATGTGAAGACAAGAAAAAGTGATTTGTGAATCTGATTCAGCAATGTTCTAAATAGTCCAAAATTTGTTCTTACTCTGAAAGAAAAAAGAAAAAACTTTAGTAGAATCTGAAAAAGCAATTAACTCATAGTATGAAACATGTAATGTTGGAAGGAAATATGCTTTTGGAGACATTTATTTTTATAGCTATATAAACAAATTATAGTCCCATGTTACAGATGCATTAGAATTGGTGTTTCCCAGTTATACTCTATTGTATTTGAAAGAACAAAATATATGCTTAGACCATACTCTTGAATCTGAGAAGGTCTCAGAAAGCACTTTACCAGAATATGGAGGCTCTACTGTGGTTCAGTTATAATTATCAAGAAGAACTCATGATGTAATAGAAATAAAATGTGATTGAAATCCAAAAACATCTGGATTCTAGCCTTGATTTTCATACCAGGAAGATGTTTGATTTCGTTCAAGACATTTGATCTTTCCAGGGTTTGGATCCTTTCTAAGCCCATGGAGGGCTGGGAGTAGAGTAGTAAATCCAGATGAGTCACTACTAACTCTGAGCTGCCATGCTTTCTGAGTTTCTCTGTCCACAAAATAAAAACAAAAATAAAAATAAAAAATCAATGTCCCCAAGTGTCTGCAGATGACTAGAAGGCACTTAGCTGCTCATCACTTAACATGTTGGCAGCGGTGCAAGTGAAAAAATAGCCTTTCTGCCGTGAGATGATTATGAGATTGGGACCCATCTATTCCATAAGCGTCCTGGTTGTTCTTGTCTCTGCCACATGCCCTCAGAAGGGGTGGGACGGACTGCCAAGCCAAACATGATAGAACTATGGATTTTGGCATTAGCCTAAAATACAGAAAAAGTTATATGTGATTACAACTGTCACTGGTTCCATTTACCCTTCAACTAAGTATTCATTGATGGGATTATATCACTTAAATGCATTTTGGCATGCAGGTATTTCTGTAGCTTTCCTCCCCTCATCCTTTTATCCTTGAGAGTAATATTTGTGGCATTTTATCTGTGAATAAAGGTAAGAAGGAGGAGATAATGGGTTTCATGACACAAATCCCTTAGGCTCTATATTTATCCGTGACTTTTGTTCAATAGAATTAAAAAGGAGAAAGTCCTCTAGAGGTGGTGTGAATGTCATGTGTCTACCTAAAATAGCAAGGGAGACATCAAGATCCATGATAAATTTATTAAAATTTTTGATGTTCATTTTTGAGAGAGAGAGAGACAGAGAGAGAGGGAGACACAGAATCCAAAGCAGGCTCCAGGCTCTGAGCTGTCAGCACAGAGTCCAATGTAGGGCTTGAACTCATGAGCTGTGAGATCATGACTTGAGCCAAAGTTGGAAGCTTAACTGACTGAGCCACCCAGGTGCCCTATTATAAATTTATTTTTAAAATGCAAAGACATATAAGGCTCCTTAATAGCTGTTTAATCACTGAAATAGGCTAGGGTTTTTGGTCAGGCTTCAGGGTCTATTCAGACTTGACCTGTTCTGTGAACCTAACCTGCCTTCAGAGAGCAACTTCAAAGGCTCTGCTCTCTGCTTGGTAGCCCATGTAGCATACATGCATCTTAGCACCCATCACTTTGTAATGCTCTTGTCTATTTATCGTCTGTTTGTAAATATGATAGAACAATCATTAAGACAAGACTTGCTCATTTTTTTCTACCTTAGAAATGAGGACCCACCTGGCATACAGTGATTCTGCACTTAGTAAGTTCTTTTTTTTTATGTTTATTTTGAGAGACAGCATGCAATTGTGTGCATGCACACACATGAGCCAGGGAGGAGCAGAGGGAGAGGGAGAGAGATAATCTTAAGTAGGCTCCATACCCAGATGGAGCCTGATGCAGGACTCAGTCTCATGACCTCGAGATCACGACCTGAGCCGAAATCAAGAGTTATATGCTTAACCAACTGAGCCACCCAGGCACCCCAATAAATACTTGTTGAATAGACCTATCAGTCATGTTCCCCAGAGTATAGTTTTATACTCTGAAATTCATTGGCCAGAAGTTCTGCAATTTATAATGGTAAAGCTTTGCCCAACAAATTAATTGCTTAAATTCATGAGGAAATAGAAAACATTTATTTTAGGTAATATTTATTCAGTTAGTGTGTATGTATGTATGTATATATATTTAAAGTCTATTTATTTTTGATCAATAGAGAGACAGAGTGTGAACAGGCAAGAGGTAGAGAGAGAGGGAGACACAGAATCTGAAGCAGGTTCCAGGTTGTGAGCTGTCAGCAGAAAGCTTGACCCGGGGCTTGAACTCACTAACCATGAGATCATGACCTGAACTGAAGTCGGATGCTTAACCAACTGAGCTACCCAGGTGCCTCTATTCAGTTAATATTAAAATTGAGTTTAATTCATGCCAAGCTCTATCTTAAATTATTTTTTTTCAAGTTTTTATTTAAATTCCATACAGAGTAATCTTAGTTTCAGGTATTCAATATAGTGATTCAACAATTCCATAGATCACCTGGTGTTTATCACAGCAAGTGCACTTCTTAATCCACATAACCTGTTTAACCCATCACACCCCTCCCCTCACTCACCCATCTACTTCTTTCTGATAACCATCAGTTTATTCTCTCTAGTCTGTTTCTTAGTTTGCCTCTCTTCCATTTCATGTTTGTTTTCTCAAATTCCACATATGAGTGAAAGCATATGGTATTTGTCTTTCTCTGACTGATTTCACTTAGCATAATACTCTACCTTCATTTGTGACATTGCAAATGGCAAGATTTAATTCTTTTTTATAGCTGAGTAATATTCCAGTGTGTGTGTGTGTGTGTGTGTGTGTGTATGTGTGTCTGTGTGTATATATATATACACACCACATCTTCTTTATCCATTTATCAGTCAATGGCACTTGGACTGTGTCCACAATTTGGCAATTGAAAGTTTTCAAGACAGAAAAGGAAGATGGTGGCAGAGAAGAGGACCCAAGGCTTGTCTTGTCCTACAAACGCAACTAAAACTATTATATCATCCTAAATACCCCATAAATCAATCTGAAGACTGACACAACAAACACCACAAGCAAAGGGAGAGAAAAGGCCACACTGAAGAAAGTAGAAAGTGTGGAGATGTGCTTTAGGCGAGAAGCGGATTGTGGGTGCCATAGAAGGGAGACAGCTGTGGTCATGGAGCAGGGTGATAAATAGAGGAGCACAGAAGGAAACACACAAGGAGAGAGTGCTTAATTCTTTTCATATATTAACTAATTTAGTCCTTATTTAACCACACATGCAAGATGTCATTATTATCTCCTTTCTACAAATGAGGCACAGAAAGTCTAAGTAATTTCATCTAAGTCACAGAGACACTGGCAAAGCCAGAATTCAAAGTCATTCAGCCCTATTGTAATGTTCACGTCTTGGCCATTATGCTATGATTCCCTGGAACTATATTCCATTTTCAGCCATGTAAGACCCTATTTTTCAAATTAACAAAGCTAATTCAGTTAATTCAGATTGGAAAGAAGTCAAGGAGTCCTTAGTCAACTATAGCAGTTAGAAACATTCCCTTTGGTGTTGTTTTGGCTATTTAAAAATAAATAATTAGCTCTATAGGATATATGTAAAGGGTTGTCCCATTTAGAAAAAGACTGATTTTGCAAAAAATCTCTTGGCATTGACTTGGGCCGGTAAATCTCAGAGCGTGTACTATAGTTCTGTCATGTAGTTCTATTGTAGCTAAGTTTGTTGAACCAATGCACAAATTTGAAGAAACTTTACAAATTTCTATATGGCTGGCCACTTATGATTTTTGTTTTTCAACACATTGCCTCATTGATCTTCCAATTCTTTATTGACTGCCTAATGATCCTTGCTCAAATAAGAACAGTAAAATTATGATAATGTAGATTTCTGTGGTTGAAAAACAAAAACCAATCTGGACAAATAGTCTTAAAAAGCTAGTATCTGGTACTCCCTGGAATCCACACAATCAGATTGTTCTATTACATTTCAGCAGTGGGATAAATATATTATGAATCTAAAGCTGGTAAGAAATGGAAAAAATGTGGGGGGAAAAGGCTAAAAGTAGATATCTACCTGGCCTCAAGGCCTTCATTTTAAAACAAAATTTGAATTTGCTGAGTTCACAAGTCATTACTGTATGGAGCAAATAATGAATATGCATTTGTGCTTTAATTTCCGTTGGAACAAAAAAGTCATGTTAGTAAAGCTCTCAAACTTCAGACAGACATTTTCTAAATTGTCAAAGGATTTCCTGTTGCTTCAACTTTAGCTTCTCTTTGGTAAACTCTGATTATTGTGAACTAGTATCTGAGGACCTAACAGGATCAACGGTATTTTTAAGTTAAATCATTTTTAGTGAATGAGTTACATTTTTATCACTTCATACTTTTTTCTAGCTTTTGAGTAGATACAGTCCCCTAAGGTGTATTTATTATTTGTAAAATTAATTTTTTATTAGAAAATGGAAATTTATATTACTAACCCAAAAACTTATATAAATTTCCCATAGATACTGTATTTCATCCAGATGCTGTGCTGCACAATGATCATCTGTGATGGATTATTCCACTTTTCAAATTATTTTTCCACTACTGATGAGTAGAGTATATTCTAAAAAATAGAACTAGTATCTATGCTGAAAATGGCATTAGCAGAGGCTGATATGTTAGTTCTTAAAATTATCTGATAATAGTATATAATTTGCTATATCAGACAGAAACTATTTTTTAAAGTTTATTTATTTATTTTGAAACAGACAGCATGAGTGGGGGAGGGGCAGAGAGAGGGAGAAAAAGAATCCCAAGCAGGGTCCACACCATCAGAGCAGAGTCCAATGCAGGGCTCGAACCCACGAATTGTGAGATCGTGACTTGAGCCAAGATCAGGAGTTGGACACTTAATTGACTAAGCCACCCAGACACCCTTCTTTTCTAATCAATCCACAATAATTTTATATTCTATTCTCCAAATAGTCTCACATCTGTCCCATTTCTTTTATTTCCTCTGTGTTCTCCCTTTACTCTAGGGGCTGTTTCCTTACAGAAGAATTCAGAGTATTACTAAGAGTACTCCTTTCTTGCAAGCCTACAAGAGTATCCAACTTGCTATTTCTGCTCACTCCAATCAGCACGAGGTAAGCCTCCTGGTTTACCTCAAGGTTATACATTGCTACTCAATGTATAAGCCTCAAGGTTATACATTGCTACTCTACTGTTCTTTCCATACTACCCTTGACAGCCACTCATCTAAGCACCCACACACCCGTCCTCACAAAATCTTTCCCAACAACTAGATCACCCACTCTATGATCACAAAGTTCCTGAGTTTCTTTAACCTCTTCTTGGAGTATTCTTCTCTTCTCCTGGCCTTAGGTAAATCCCAGATATCTACTGGCACAATTTCTTCCTTTCTTGAAGTTACTTCATTTTTCACTTATCACAAGGTCTAGGTGGACTACCTACAATTCTTTACTTTCCATTATTACTTACAACCAATTACTCAACTTTGTATTTTTAGAGTCATTCCTTTGGATAAAGTACATTTTCCTTCACATTCATGCTGTCATCTAACAATTTCCTCCTCACCCAACTTATTCATTAAAGGCTAGAACCTACAGCTAATTATTTTCCTCCCTAATCTTCTCATTCCTTTTTAGAACTTCAGTATGTACAAATCCTATCCACCGGCCTTTCAGTTTTCTGCTGTTGTTTTTTTCCAATGACCTTTCATGCATTCTGTTTCTGCCATTCCTTCTTATGAAAATATGCAGAAACCCTGTTATTACCAGAAACTTTAAAAATAGATATTTAAAGCAATCTACTGACATACTTAATTTTTATAACATTTTTATCAAATATGTGTCTTGCTACAAATCTTTGATTTATTTGATATTCCCAGTGTGTTAATTCCATTATTTTCTCCATATCCATCTGCTTCTGAGATCAGCCATGTTACCATGGTCCATAGATAACATTTCTCTTTTGTACGTATTCTCAATTGGTTATTTAACTCCCCCTAATTTACTCACTTGGGGAAAATAGGTCTGCATGAGATGTACCATCCCCCTTTTCTGTATCTAAATTGGACTGGTTAATAACTGGTTAATAACTGGACTGGTTAATAATATATATAACATATATAAAAGTACCCAACTGATCCCAGTAGTTTATGCTATGTATTATTTATTAAAAATTCAACATTAAGATTTTTTTGTGGCCCAATAATCATACTACATTTCAAATACACTGATTTCCCCTCTATCTGAAATTATTTCATACCACTGTCTTAAGGCAGAAATTGGTTAGCTTCCTCCAAATCATTTTCTCTTACCTCATCACCTGGTTGAATGGAAAAGCACTGGAGGGATCTGGCAGATGCTGAAGTCACAAGTGGAAAGAAAACGGGTCATGAGTGACTATCGAAGACAGGTTGTCTATCAGGAATACTCCTGTTGGTTTTATATACGTAATAAAAATATATTTATTGCTCTCAGCTGCTGAGAATTTGGGCTTTGTTTTGTTACACTAACTGGTATTTTTTAATTAATGCAATAGTCTCTCCTTCAACTTTATTCTCAGATACTGTTCTTGTGACATAATTCATTAGGAAAGTGGAAACCACTAGAATCATATCCCCTCCATTTTCTGTCCCTAAACATACAACCTGCTTACGTTTGTATCCGTATTTTTCCTTCTTCTGTTACAATGGAATGACTAGCCCTTTTGTGTCCAAGGACAATCACTCAGCCAGTCCTTTGGGTTCCACCATTTATAACCTCTTCAAAGAACTATGATCCTTCACTTAGTTCTCTCTGCTATTACCTGCAGCATTGATTTCCTAGCTACATAGGATCTTTCATAACAACATACAAAGATGTTCTTGTTTCCTCTATTTTAATAAAAACCCTGCTGTTAATTCACATTTCCTTCCCATTATAGTCTTTTCTAGGCCCCATCGAACCAAATATTTTCAAATGGTTTTCTTTATTTACTCTCTACAACTCTACTTCCATGTATATTTTGTAATTTTTTGGCAATAGAGTGGGGTGAGGGAATCATAACATATCTGAAAAAACACAAAGACGAATAATCATTCACATGTCTACTATCTTTAATTAATGCTGGTTAAAAAATTACTGCTTTTCAGTTTTATTATATATATTTTTAAATCACTTTGTTTCTGCAAAGCGATAAATATAAATAATAAATATTTTCAAGGCACCTGGGTGGCTCAGTTAGTTAAGCGTCTAACTTTGGTTCAGGTCATGATTTTGTGGTTCTTGATTTTGAGCCCCATGTTGGGCTCTGTGCTGACAGCTCAGAGCCTAGAGCCTGCTCCAGATTCTCCCTCTCTCTCTGCCCCTCCCCTGCTCATGCTCTGTCTCTTAAAAATTAGCATTAAAAAAACCAGCTTTAAATATTTTCAAATTTTGCAGAGACATAAAGATATAATTTTTTTTAAATATCCAAATACCAATTCCCTGAAATTGTCTTCATTAACACAAAGCAAATGCAAATATCATTCTATACATGCAAACAGATGTACAATTGATAGAAATATTTTTATAAAAATGGAATACTGCATATACTATTTAAAATATTTTATTTGAATTGTACTATTATTTTACCCTCTATAAACTTGGGCAAATTATGACTTACTTCTGTAAAAAGATTAATTCCCAGTGTTGTTGCCAACTGGTTTTATTTAGTTAATGTTTACCACTGATCATTTTGTGTTTCTTTTGTATTCTTCATTTTTATCTTCCTCATCATTTCTGAATTTGTCAAACATTTTTCCTCCTAAGAAGTATGTGTAGATTGTGTTGTTTCTGATACTTTTCACATATCCCCATTGCCTTTATACTTCACTGAATTGGCTGGGCATAACATTACTGGGTCACACTTTGCTAAGAACATTGTGGAAACAACTTCATTGTACTCTGGCTTTTAAAGTTGAGAACTTTGATGTGAACCTGCTATTTCCCTGTTGTAGGTAATTTGAATTCTAGAGGCCCCAAAAAAGACTTCTTTATAATAACACTTAAATATCTGACTCAGCATATAATTTGTTTTTGAGGTTTCTATATCTAAGAAGTAAGGTTTTCTTTCCATTTGTAGATATATTTCTTTATTTTAGGGAACTTCTCTTATATTAAGTTTTAAAATAACCTTCCATTCCATTGTTAGGGTTTTCTACCTTAAGGACAATATTGTATTTATGTTAGCTTATCTTGCTCTATCATCCATGTCCAATTGTTTCATTCTGTTTCTTTAAGCTCTTTTATATCTACTGTGATTTTTTCAAACACTTCCTCTATGTCAGCAATTTTATTTTTAGTTGTGTCATTTTTGTTCTTCCCTTCTAATTAATATATTAATTCTATTACAACGATTTAATCCTCATTTCCCCTTACAGTCACAATTACTTTCAAAGTACTTTTTATCTTACATTTGAACTTGGAGCTCTTATTTTACAGAAATAATATTTCTTAATTTGCTCTACAATGTGAAGCGATTGTGAATAATTGCCTTTTGTTCCAGTGATAATTTCCTATTGGATGAGCTCTTTTTCTTTTTTTCCCATGCTTTGATATCTTAAGTTATTTTACCACAGTATGTTTGCTACATTGTTGTGTTGTTGTTTTTTCTCCTTCCCCATTTCTGGTTGTCCCTGTCTAGACATTCCATTTACTATCTTCCTACAGTTTCGAAGCCAGCTTTGCTTTATTTTTTCCCAGAGATATGGTGCGAAGCCTGGATAAATGGCCTGGATACATTTTTTTTTTTTTTTGTGGGCTAGGAAGCAGCCCGGAGAGTGGAGGTGTGGTGTCATTCGTAGCAGAGTCTCCGCTTTTTCCTTTATGAATTTTTTATGTAAACTACTAAGGTTTACTCTTTCTAGTTTTAGGCAAAGGTAAATTGAGGTTTAGTGAGAGTACACAAACTGTAGGGCTTTGTTAAAGAATACAAAATTTTGACCATTACATTAGGTTTAGTGCCTTAGAATGGATTCATGTAAGTAAGGGAAACCTGAGACTTAAGCTTTATTAGCTTCCACTAAATCTGCCTTAATGAGGTGCATTTTGTACTCATGTGAGTCAAGATTATTTTTCTTAGGCAATTTATAGTCCTTATGTCTTCCTTTCTATCAAAGTTGCCTTCTTTCTTTTCATTCCCCACTTTACAGCCTTCTTTCTCGATGTTATTTCCTTTGCTTCATGGTCACAACAAGAAAAAGAGTATGCTGCTTTGGGTTGTTTAATCCATGTTTTGTGATACTGCTCAGGACTTTTTTTGCAAAATACCAGCATAAATTGGCCAGGGTTCTCTAGAGAAACAGAAGTATATATATGTTATATATATATATTATATATACACACATTGTATATGTATTGCATATAATACATATGCATACATATGTCCATATAATACATACATACAATACATAGGAATTATATATACACACTGTATATGTACATATATATGTAGATGTATACACATTGCTCATATACGTATATGAGAAGGTATATGTGGATATATGACAAAAGATGTGAAAGTGTGTGTGTGTGTGTGTGTGTGTGTGTGTATGAGAGAGAGTATGTATGTGTATATATATTCCTATATATATAGGAATTGGGTCACAACATTATGAAAGATGAAAAGTCCTAAGATCTGTCATATGTAAGCTGGAGGATGATGAAAAACACTGGAATAATTCAATTTAGTACAAAGGCCTGAGAACTGGGAGTTTTCTGGTTTAAGTGCTAGAGTCTGAAGGCCTGAGAACTAGGATGTCCAATGTCTGAGAACAGAAGATGGATGTCCCAGCTCAAGAAACAACAGGAAGAAATTCACCCTTCTCTACCTTTTTATTCTGTTCCAGTTCTCAGTAGATTGGTTGATGCCTGCCTACATTGGTGAGCATATATCTTTATTGTGTCCACTGATTCAATGCTAATCTCTTCCAAGGACATCCTCACAGACCCTGAAATAATGTTTTGCCTAGTCCCTGGGCATCACTTGGCCCAAAGGGACAGGTAAAACTAATTATCACAGGGAGGGTTAGGATACATGCCATGTTCCTTCTCTTTTTAGGTGTAATGTCCTACAGTTTCTCCTTTTCACAGTTTACTGATTAAGGTTTTTATTGCTTGTTTGGAGACTGTTTATAAATTCTGATGTGGGTTTTACTTTATTTGAGGAGAAAGAGATAAGTTTTCTGAGTAATTTCTTAGAGTAGAATTCTCCATTTACTCCTCAATTCTTCCAGCTTCTCCCATAACTTCTCCACTCCTGTCAAGGCTACAGTGAACTCCTTGTGGAAAAAGACAAACACTTCTTTAAACATGTCTTTATTGGTCTCTCAACATAATTGACTAAGATTTTCCATTGGCTTTTCTTGAAAGATTATCTCCCCTGGGCTTCCCTGAAACAACCTTTTCCTAATTCATTGGAAGCTATTTTGTTGTCTCTTGTGTAGATTCTTCTTTATTTCTGAAGGAAATTTCTCCGCAGTGTGTAGTCTTGAGGGATCTTTTTTTTTCTCCATTCTCTGGCCTTAATACCAATTACCTACTGAAGATTTCTAAAATTAAGCCTACAGGATGAACTTCTACTTTGAGCTCCAGAAATGAATGTATATTTGCAGTTGAATCCTTTACGGCTATCTGCAACTTAAGTAAACAAAAAGAATTTTACTTTTCCCTTCTCAAATCTCTATCTTGTTCCTATATGGATTTTACATTTTGGTAAATTTAAATGATTTGTGTTTATCTAATTTCATCTCAGTAAGAAAGTGTATGTATAAGAGATAAAATATGTACGATAGCTATTAATGAAAATACATAAATGCACTACTGAGCCTAAGAAATAGGTCTGTATGAGTAGCTTTGAAATCCCGTGTGTGCCCCCTCTCAGATGCGGTTCCTTCCCACCTCTTAGTAGGCATGACTTCTCTTGACTTTCCGTATGGTTATTGCATATATGTAGGTATTTGAGTATAACTGTATAATTTTACATACATATTTATATATTTGTAATTAAATATGTATAAAATTCTAGGTATTTATATATTATACAGTATATATATTTATTTTTTTAGAAAAATTGATCAAAAATACAATAGTGAGTTCTGAAGCTGACTGACATCTATACAGAAATACAATACGTAAGAGAGGTAGTATTAGAGATCATTAGGACAAAACTACTGAATAAATGTCACCAGGACAATTCATTATGCATATGTAAAAATTAGACTCCTACAGCACTCCACAAAGAGCAGTTGCTTTAAATATATATATATATATATATATATATATATATATATATATATATATAAAACAAGGCTTGGGAAATACAGGTGGCCTACATCAGAATAGGAAGATCAAAGAAAGATGTCATCCTCTTACACATGGTGACCAGTCTCTTCGTTGTCCAGCTATCATGAAGGTAAGTCATCAATACAAAGATCCCATAAATTTAAAAAGAGAAATATCCTTATAAAAAAGGGAAACCTTAAACCAAAACTGAAGTTTTATGCCAAGTAAAATTGATTCAAATGAGAAAGACATGACCAAAAAATTGAAACCTGATACTAAAATTTGGAAAATTTTAAGACTAAGCACTTAATACATTAGAATAAAACATTAAAGGTAAGATAAATGGTAATTTTTTTTTAAATGAGCAAATGTTAAGATAAATCTGATACCCAAAAAATTAAGTTTAACATTTTAAGGAAATGGAGTTAAGAGTGAACAAAGAATAAAAAAAGGTAAAAAGCTGCAGGAAGAGACACGAATGTGTATAATTGAAATATTTTTGCAGGTTGTCCGGCTCCCTTGGGTATAATGTGATCTACTATTTATTTTATCATCTCCATGTTCTTTTTGGAGACCCGAGGGACAGAATCATTAACTATCAGTATTTTTTTTTTTATTCTATGGCAGTTATCAGAAATCTTGTTTATTTCTGGTATACTTTTCTTCGTATATTGTCATTTTATAGTTTTTCCCCCCCTCAGAAGAGAAACTTCAGTGAAATTGTTGACTTAGAGTCTCCAAACTTTTAAGGCTGTTTTCATGTACAGATAAACCCATGCCATACTCAGCAAACTTTTTACAGTGCCTTCTAATGGTTTTAGGTATTTTCTCCTCAACACCAAAGAGCAAGATGTATCACATCATTTTATTTACAAGAAAATTAAAGTTTACTCAGATTCCCAATTTTAAGAAGTTTGGATCTGTCTGTCATTCTACAGAAGAATCCTTGAGGTTTACACCATGCTTGGAACACAGGAGACCTTGATTCTTATTCCATGGGGAATCCCATCATTAGTCTGTCTCCTTCCAGTGCACAGCCAATGGCTGCCTTCCCTTGCCATTTCCGTCAATGAATGATGCTTTGTAGAGGCTCAAATATGAATCTCACTCATAGCAGAGTTAGCCACAAAAAAAGACACTTGTGACTGTCAAGGGCTTGTGTTTATTTAACAGCCAGACTTTATAAGTGTCCTGTGAAGTCTCCACCTCCCTTCTGGCATGCTGAGAATCAACAGCGGCTGAAGAAACTGTGCCAACACCACAAAAAAAAACCCTCTTGCTTTCCTAGTCTCAGTGAAGATTTAAGGTGCTGTCTTTCAGGTCTACCAACAATGCTGTATATAGCCTCTGCACAATTCAGTCCCCTCCCCCCACCACCCACACAATATGGAAATTCAGATGATGGAGAATTGCCTCACAGGTAAAAGATCTACTGTCTGGATTCCTGAAAGACAAAATATTAACTCCTAAGAAAAGAAGATAAAAAAAAAATCCAGCCACTAAAATACCACACTTTTCCTTCTTTCAGTCTCTTAACTTCAGTAAAATCAACATCTTAAGGAAAAACTTGTACATAAACATAAATGACTGATAGTCTCCCTGAATCTTTCATTTTGTCTCCTAATGCTGCACTACTGGCCAATCCATTTATGTGGCTCTCGGTGCCCATGTTCCAGGACATTTTATTTCTGCAATTGCTCAGATGTTATCACCTATATTTCTACAGTTCTAGCTGTTCTGGACACTATTGGAATTAGTGACCCCATCTGCTCCTTCATTGTGCACTTTGCTTGAAATGCTCCTGTCTTTTGCCCTTGGAAAGCATAAGGTTCTTTCTCTTTGCCTGCCTATGTCTTCACTTTGTATGTTTTCTTTGCTCTCTTCTATGGTTTTCTTCTTCTCAGGAAAAAAAAATAATGGGAGGAGTAGTATGGTTTGACCTCTCTTTTTAAACGAAAGAAAGAAGCTTTCAGGTTGACTTTGACCCCAAGCCTCCTTTGATACTTCTTGAACTGCAATATCAAACAGCATCTCCACTCTCCACCGCATCTGAAATGGCACAAAACTTGACAGCCTGTTTCCTGCCCACTTGGCTGTGGACTACATCGATAGATTCTAGCATGCTTCCATATGCAGCCAAATCATGAAAAGATTTTAATTAGAAACTTAGACTCATCAAGGAAAGCTTCATTTCATTAGCTGATTCTGTTTTCTTTGTATGTATATAAAAAGCTGATGGCAATGTCTCCTCTTAGCCATGGACTGAGCCCTTAGTTAGTCTGAAAAAACTCAGGTAGGGCTTCTATTGTCTGTCTTATGTCACCTATTCTTAGGTTTTTCATTCTTCCATGTTAGGGGAAAAATAGGAGGAGGAAGCAATGGAATTTATCTCCTGGGGATTTTTAGGAATTATCTAAAACTACGCAATTTTTGGTTTTTACACTAGAATAGTGTTCTGGGTGAGTAAATTATCATTTACTTCAGATAATATTTTCTTCCATACAGTTTTGCACTAAAATCTGTCTTCTGGCAAATGCTTAAGTATAAACTCAATGACACACTCCTATCAATAGTTTGCTCTAGCTATCTACTCAAAGAGGCTACTATTCTTTTATTCTTTAGAAATGGTTAAAAGAAACTTTTCAATTTCTCTGTGGTCCTTAAGAATGTAGAGTCCTAAAAGGAACGATCAATCTGAAAGTCAATTATCAACTGATAATTTCTTTTCTGTAAGTCACAAAACTGTTAACTGAAACTATCTTCCATTAGAATGTACTACCCTATCACCCAGGGTTAGCACAGCTCTCAGGCTCACACGCCATTCCTATTTTTGTAATTGCATAGAACAGTGACAATAATGTGGCTTTCCAGCAGTTGAGACTGAAGTTATTTTTCTTAAGAAACCACTTAGAAATTCTTCCAATTGAAAGAGATGAGATCGTCTAGTGTATAACTAAACTTTGAGAAAATTATTTAGCTGTCTGGATGTACTGTAAACACGGACATTCTTGGATAGCACCTGTCTGTTATTTCTTATTCTATTAGCACTATTTTTGAAGTTTCTGACCTTCAATGTCAGAGAAAGTTCTCTTGATGCCAGTCTTTGATCCATAAGCAGTGAAATTCAGATGGAAAGTAAAGCATAAACCTAGCCTGAGAGTAGCAGTGATATTTTAATTGTGAAAAGTTTTGCTATTCTTGGCTAAACATTTTAGCTGTCAAAATCTAATTTACCAAAAATTGAAAATGAACTTTGTTAGTAGTACATGTAGTATAGAAGGTTGACTATATTTTATACTTCTTTAATATAGCTCAGCTATGACAGTGTATGAAACTCCTAAGTGCTATTATTTTTTTTTGCTCTGTTTCATTATATACAGAGAATAACTTCTTAACCCCTGTCGCTGCCCACTACATAACTTTACCGTCTTAACTCAAACAAGACATGACACGACTTCATCTCTTTGCATAAGACAACATTGTATTCTTCTGTTGCATAGAGATTCAAGAAGGTAGCCACACTAAATCAGATTTTGGTTTTTATTATATAACAAATGTCACAACCTATATTGACAGCAGAGTCACATCTCTGTTCTGCAGATAGAAAATGAGAGAATTGGAACTTGCTGTGCTGAACTGCTGAGATCATCATCATACATTATTAATTAAAATAAATAAAAAATAAAAGAAAAAAATGAGTTTTGCTCCCGCTATTTGAAAGGTCTGTAGTACATTATCTTGTCATCAATTCCTTTTACCACATCAGGCACCTCGACTTATACTATGTGGGTGACAAAATTCTCTCTATGACCTTGTCACTTTAAGTTTTCATAAATCCCCCCTCCCCAGTTACCAGTCTCATATTTGCCAGAAACACATTTCCCTCAATCTTAGATTCACAATCACAAAGCCTTGGAATAAAGTAAAGCTGCTGTCATTAATGGGTTATTTCAAAATAACTGAAAATACTATGAGTAAATCTGTCACTTGGAAAACTTAGACTGAGTTCCACATTTTGTTGGTCGACCTTGAAACAAACACTTAAGCTAGTTACTAGATTCCCAAGTAGACAACTGAGGTGGTCAATTGAGCAAAACACCAAATGTTAGAAGAAAAATAAAGAAGAAAAAAAATGAGAAAGATGGAATAAAATCAATTTACTCAAAAAGTCAATTATGTATTAGTGAATTTAGTAGGTATTAAACTAAAATAATGAGTCTTTATTATGAAATGGGCAAATCTTTATCTTCCATGTAGTCTTTGGTGATTTAAAAATATTTTTGAAAATTCACTGACATTTCTTTCTTTAAAAGGAGGAGCCAAATTTCCCTTCCCTTGACTAAAGGCTGGACTTGTGACCCATTTTTAATAAATAGAATGTGGCAAAAATCAAGGTTTAGACACAAGGACAGCTTTTGTTTGGCTCTAGCTCTTTTGTCACTCCTAGGTGAGCCAATTACCATATTCTAAGAACACTCAAGCAGCCCCGAGAAAGGGGTGTATGGAATTCAGAGGCCTCTCCACAAGAGTCAGCATCACTTCTGCCTCAGTTAAGAGTCCAGATGATTTGAGGCTTGACCGACATCACCTTATAACATCATGAGAAACTTCAAGCCAAAATTGCCTACCCAAACTGCTCTTAAATTCGTGATTCATACACACTGTGAGATAAAAAAAGGCTATTACTCTTTAGTCATTAACATTTGGAAGAACCCGCCAAGGCCATTCCAAGCAAAGAAAACTACACATCAATATCCCTGATGAACATAGATGAAAACTCTTCAATAAAATACTAGCAAACTGAATTCAATAGTACATCAAAAGGAACATACGCTATGATCAAGTGGGATTTATTTCAGGGATGCAAGGATGGTTCAAAATCTGAAAAATGAATGTGATACACATTTTTGATATTAACAAAAGCAAAGATAGTACGTGATCTCAATAGATGCAGAAAAAACATTTAACAAAATTTAACATCTTTTAAACTAAAAATTCTTAGCAAACTTGGTATAGAGGAAATATAGTTCAAAAAAATAAAGGCCATGATGACAAGCTTATAGCTAACCTCGTCCTCAATGGTGAAAAGCTGAAAGCTTTTCCTCTAAGATCAGAAACAAGACAAGGATGTTTACTCTCAGCACATTTATTCAACATAGTATTGGAATTCCTAGTAACAGCAATAGATAATATATAGTCATGATATTAATATTTTCATTCTTTAGCATCTACTCTTCAAATTAAAAATGGACATAAATGCCATTTTTTAATATTCTACTACAAACTTGGGTCTTTTTATATTTCTCTACATTGAAAAAATGTAATGGAAACAAATACTAATATTAAAGAAAGCTTTCAAATGTGATGGAGTAAGAATTCTCAAGAATAGTGTTTATTTCATACCTGCTACATACAGTGGATGGAGTAAGATCTTGTAACCACATTTTTTTTTCCAGAAATGGTTGGGGCTTTTTTATTGTGTTTAAAAACTTAACATTTTTTTCAGGGCACCTGGGTGGCTCAGTCGGTTGAGTGTCCGACTTCGGCTCAGGTCATGATCTCGTGGTCCTGTGAGTTCGAGCCCTGCTTCAGGCTCTGTGCTGACAGCTCAGAGCCTGGAGCCTGCTTTGGATTCTGTGTCCCCCTCTCTCTCTGCCCCTCCCCCGCTCATGCCCTGTCTCTCTCTCTCTCTCTCTCTTGCTCTCTGTCAAAAATAAACATTAAAAAATTTTTTTAAAAAATAAAATAAAAACTTAACATTTTTGTTTCATTTATATTGTCTATTATTCCTTCTATCATTCTTTCCTAAGATTTGTATCAGTTCAGTATTAGGTAATCTGTTATAAGGCTGATTACTGATTATCTTGAAAATGGTTGGGAAAGATAAATATCTGGAAAAAGGCCATACTTCACCTAGGTTTGGGAAAAGATAATAAATTTTATTCTTTTTGTTTGGTACAGCCTTTTATTTCCATCTTTCATTTGCTTTCTACAGAAAAAACCATGTTTACTTACTATTATTTACTGGGCTTTCCAATTTCCAACTACATAAATAATTATTTTCAAATACTTTAATGCAAAGTATAAAGGCAAGTTATTACATAAAAAGTTTTATTATTTGGCTTGTCATTAGATTAAGATATTAGAATTTTAGAGCCAGGACCGTAAGATTTACTGGTCTGACCCTCTCAGTTCATATATAGGAAAAATCAAAGCCCAACAGGTTTGAATCAATAGTGTGGGAGTAACCCTATAACCCAAGTCTAGAGGAGTGTTCTTTCTATTTAATCTTTCTATTGCTTGCTTTGGATATATTTTTAACAACTTGCCAAATATACACTTGATACCAGAGCAACTGTCTTGTTCTCAAAATCTAATACCATTGTTTTATTTTCCATCTGACTAGGCTAACGGAACACAGTCTTTACTTGATCATAAAGACATCCTGGAGCTACAGAAATACAAGTGGTTCATAAAGCCCAGAGGCTGTTCTGACCATCTGACCTTGAATCCATCACCTGGATCACTAGTGCATAGCTTGAGGTGAATCATTAATACAATTGAATTATGGTCTGGTTCAGCAATACCTACATGTGTACAGGTTATTTCTCTTCTCTATCAATTTTCTTGGAAATGTAATGCAATTACTAAGGCACAAAATATGAAAATATTTAATTGATTGTTTCATTCACAGTCATTAGCAAAAAAATCACATCCTTCATTTCCTTGCTCTATACTGAATTGTGCCTCTTCCCTGATCATAGTGCCACATACATGGCACAGATTTTCTTCTCAACACACTGCATATTTCTCTCAGAGATGTATTAGGCCTTCTTCTTGTTCATTATGGTTTAAAGAAAATTCCTGTTCCTTACTCTTTAAAAAATATCTTCTGATCCCTAGTCATGAGACTGTCCTCTCTAGTACCCTGGCTTCCTGTAGTTACTACCTGGCTTTCCTGGTATAATCTTTCATTCCTAGAGAAGCTTACCTCCTGGTTCAAGGTCACTGCCCACCACTACTCCTGCCAGAATTCCTAAAAAAATTTAATATTTGCTTAGATGATTCTTTCAATATTTTTACCTACATTTCTTTGACCTTTTCCCCTTTAATGCTTGTGTCACCACCTACTTATTCCCAAGGTCATATCCTACAATGTCATTACCAGTAACTACAATCACTCCAAATTTCATTTACAAGCATCCTTTCTCTCAACAACTACATCCCATCTTTCCAGTTCACTTGGTCTAAAATCCCAACTGCAAGAATCTCTAACTCATGGGTTCTACAATCCATTGACTGTATGTACCACCTCATATTAACCCTCATCCATGCTCAAATTTCTATTTCCCTCCTTATCCTTCTTGAATTCCGTGTTCAGTCATTATAACCACTCCTGACCCCTACTTCTGCCTTTCACTCACTCTGCTCTATTCTTTTGGCAATGTCAGAGTGCAGCTTGTTTGCTTCCAACTTGTCTCCCTTTCTACTCCTGCCCAGATGTGCAGTTGAACATGCTGGAGAAAAATACAACCTATCACTTGAAATATGACCACAAAGATCAAGTGAGCTTTTAATGATGCACAATGCACCTTCTCTCTCCTTTTACGTGATAGTATTTCAAATCATCTCTCTCTTCAAATCTTAAACACCTACACTCTCAAGCTCATTCTCCGTCCATGACTTAATATACTATTTTTCTGAGAAAGCCAAAGTATTAAGAAGAGAACCTCAAGATGTTCCAACAAATATATCCACCCACCTTTCTACACCTAGGCTTGAACTATGTCTGTTGCTATCAACTATCGGTACTCTGACCAGTGACCAACTCTTCCATTTGTGTGCCTGTTTCTAAACCACTCAAGCACATTGTTTCCACAAATCTCCCTCTGGTCTGTCATGGTCTTTTTCTCTGAGATTTTCTCATAAACATAAAAAATTCTCAAGTATCTCCTATGCTACAACAATTCTCATTGGATCTCTATCCTCTCCCCAGTCACTGTATCGGATTTTTGCCTTTACTTTAAAGCAAACCTTCTCAAAACAGTTGCCCTCACCAGCACCTAAATTATTTTCCTTTATTCAACCTTCAAAACACCACATTGAGGTTTCTGTGCTTTGAATTCCACTGAAATTACTGTTGTAAGTGTCACCAATTACCCTTGCCTTCCTTTTCTTATGCCTCCATCTACTGACCTATTGAAAGCATTTGACAACTCATGGGTCTCTCACCTTTAGAACACTGTCTTCACTTGGCTTCCAAGATGCCTCTCTCTCTTGATTTTTCTTCTGAGTAACAAGTTGCTCATTCTCAAGCTTTTTTGCCAGTATCTTCTCCACTTGCCTATTTCTAAAATACGAGTGTTTTGAACTCAATTTTAGACCTTTTATCTTTTTATTCCACACCTTTTAACAATCAAATGTCAACTTTAAAGATTATTTAAATCTTGGTAAATTATAAAGAAATATCTTTAATCCGTACCTAATCCATTAATTCCCAACATGGACGACTGTCTACCTGACATTTTTACATGGCTATCTAATAGTCTAATGGGCACTTTAAAAGTGACCTATTACAAAATGAACTCCTTATTTTCAGTCTTCCCAAAGTAGATTTTCCTGACATCCTACTTATCACTTAAAGGCAACCCCATTCCTTCAGTTTCTCATGCCAAAAATCTTTAAGCATCCTCTTTGTCTCCTACACTAATTCAATCAATCAGTAAGTCCTTTCAGCTCTACATTCAAAATACATCTGGTATCTGACCATTTTTTTCACTGCCCCTTTAAAAATTTTTGTACCACCCTGGTCCCAGAGGTCATCATTACTTACCAATATTAATGCCCAAGTCTACTCACCCGTCACTCCGCATCTGTCATGGGCCCCACCACTCTATTTTTATTAAAACTACCAGAGTCCATCTTATAAAACACGAATCAGGTTAGAACTACTATCTGCTCAGTCCCTCTGTGACTTTCCACACCATTCCATACACAAGCCAAATTACTGGAAAATGTTGACTCCGGTTAAAAGCTCTGGTGTCACCTGTTACAATCTCCCCTTTCTTATTTTGTTTCAGTCACATTGACCTTCTTTCTCTTTCCAAACAAATCACACACGTTTCCACATGATGGTCTATATGCTGGTAGTTTCCTGTGATGGCAACACCCTTACTTTGAGAACCACAGGTCACTTCTTACTTCCACCAAATCTTTGCTCAAATGTCACCCTTCTATGAAGATTTTGGTAACTCTATCTAAAACTGCACCTTCTAGGTATCCCCTATAAATCTTCCCTTTTTTTTCTTTTTATCAATAGCATCATATATTATACTATATACTTTATACAGTTCATTTACAACCTGTCAATACAAACTTAAAACCCTGTAAAAGTAGGGATTTTGCTTTACTCACAGCTATGCTCCCAACACTTGGAATCTGGTACCAAGTATAAATGTTAGTGGTATTTATATTATTATATTACATAAAATAATAAAGTAGTTGAATTAATGCTACTAAGAGTTAAATTTCTTTTATATTTGTGATGGTATGAGTAATATATACTAAAAAAGAGTGTTCCTTTTATCCTTTAGGGGTGTTTAACGTGGGTGGTTCATAGCACAGATGAATAAGAACAGGAAGTACAGGATCTTCTCACATTGGATAAATATGGCAGGCCAGCATAAAAGTGGTTAGGAGGAGAAACATGAGGACAATTGGTATAGGAAAGGAAAGCATCCTTTCTGTGTCTTCAGAGTTAAAGCTGAGACTGAATAAAGTCAAGTACTCACAGAGTAAGAAGCATCAAGAATGGAAGAGTATTTTCTGAGCTACACATATTTCCAGGAATTCAAACCATTGAAAAAGGGCCATCTTATTGATATTTACAAATAAACAAGTAGGAGCTATTACCTTATAAATGAGATGTCAAGGACTAGCGATTACTGATGTGGGCTATTTTCACTGTTTTTAAACATTATCACATGTGTTTCCTTCCCTTACTTGCCCCTCATAACACTTTGAAAAAGGCAAATATTCATTTCAATTTTGTAGAAATGATGTTTGGAAGTTATGTGTCATGCCCAATGTCACATGGTTTCAAATGAGTAAACATTCTTTGTCAGTCTCCCACATGAAAACATTTCCCACTGCATCAGTTCAGGCATTTAGCTAGGTAGGCACTCTGGTTGGGCTAAATCTGTGCTGAAGGGGGCTTCTATCTAGGTAGAGTGATGTTACTATAAAATCTTTGGTTTGGGACTTTCTGTTCCAAGGGTTGCCAAAGGCTGATGGGCAGATTCTCTCAGTGAGGTAGGGCTCCACAACTGTTCAAGATGGGGTATTGCTGCTGCATTAATTACCTATTGTGTCTCACAATGTATCCCTGAACATAGTGGCTAATATGGTATATCATCAATAATATCAACATCCTCTTCTAGTTGCTGTTTTTTATGTATTTGGGAACAGCATAATTGAGTGGTTCTGGCCTAAAGCCTTTCATGAGATTCTAGTCAAAATATCTGTAATTATTTGAACACTTCATTGGAGCTGAAGGATCTTCCTCTAAGGTTGTTCTTCCAACTTGCCTTACCCGGTGAAGTGAGCAGTCCCCGAGAGTAAGGTAGAAGTTTCAATGTCTTTTATTACTAGCCTGAGTCTGCCCTATTTAGTGCAGAGGGAACAACACAAGGGTGTGAATGCCATCAGATAAGAATAATCAGAACCCATTTGGAAGGCCGACTATTGCAGCTGCCCACCAGAGATCCAGGTCTCTCATTTCTAGGAAAAACATTTTGGTTGAGAGAATTTGTGTGAATGCTGAGGCTTAGATAAATGGACTTTTCTAATATTAGAAAGAGTTATTTTAGCTTAGCTATTTTGCTAAAAAAGAGTTTCCAATTCATACTTTCTTTTCCACCTTCAAAACATACCCCAGAATTTAATTGTTCACAGAGCTTGGCCAGATCAATCAGTATAAGAGCAAAAGAGAAGATAGTATCTCTCTACTCATATGATAATAAAAAATGTATTACTGACCCTCCAAGAGTAATAATGTTGCAGAATTCTCATTAATGTAGCATTAAATATCTAGCAAGCATTACCTCATCATATAGGTCCTGTTGCTATAGCAATGTCACTTCTTGTTCCTAATCCATTTAAATGTATTTTTGAGTGGAACAAGTGGTGAAAGCCAAGTAATATGTAGATTTATAACATAATTTTTAGGTTGGAAGAAAAAACATACACGATCCAATTGAATTGGATTGATTACACTGAGAATTTTATCAGTTATTTGTTAACAGGTAAGAATATGCTTATCTACATTATAAAACAATTTGCTCAAAATGAAAAAAAAATACAAAATTTTAAAGTACGATATAAAGTGCACAATAATCTATTCCAACATTTGACCCAATAATGCCCCTTCCACATGAGCAACAGGTGATCATTTAGATGTAACATTCAGCAAACTTTTTCTGTGAAAAACACAGTAGTAAATATTTTAGATCTGTGGGCCAGTCTTAATCAATTCTTCAAATCTGGGCTTGTGTTGTGAAAACAGTCATAAAACATATGTAAATTAAGGAGCATGGTTGTGTTATGATACAACTTTACCAAAAAAAAAAAAAAAAAAAAAAAGGCAGCTAGCTGGATTTGACCAATGAGCCATTGTTTTCCAACTCCTGGTTTAGAAGATCAATCATACTGACAAACAAGGCATAATATGAACAAGATAACTGTTTACTTTAATTGCTATTGAGTCCATGGTTTGGGGTGTTTTTTTGGACTTCAAGAATGAAATGCATTAAGCAAACATGTTCTTGGAAATCCAACTATCTTAGACTCTGCTGTTTCGAACTCACTCAGCTTTTAAACAATTGTTTTTATGGTACACATCCAAAAGCATTGGATTCCAAATCATATTTGGCTTGAATTGCTTCTCTACTTGGGATCTCAGTACTTCTCAAGGTAACTCATTAACCAGTTGAACACATTTAAACAAATTAGTCACCACATCCTCTGTACTCGCTTAGTATATTGTATTAATTTATCACACCTTATTAATTTTAATTTTATAAATATTGATTTCTTCTACCTGATTGAAAACCCTCTGAGAACTGCTGTGGTGTCTTGTGTGCTTTTGTATCCTAGTATCTAGCATATTGTGTAGCTAACTCTTGGATGTTTTGTTTCTGGACAAGAGATACAACTTTTTTTTCTTTCTTTCTTTCTTTCTTTTTTTTTTTTTGCTTCATGGAAATATAGTGGAATATATAACATTATTTAAGTTTCAGGTGTATAATATGTTGATGTGATACACTTACATATTGCAAAACAGTTACAAGCCATAGTGTTGGCTAAGAACATCACAGTGCATAATTACTACTTCTTTTTTTGTGGTGAGAACAATTAAGATTTATTCTCTTAGTTACTTTGAAGTATTATAATATTGATAATTATACTCATTACTCTGTACATTAGATTCCCAGAACTTATTCATCTTAAAATGGGAAATTTGTACCCTTTGACCAACAGGAGATAAAATGTCTTAAAATAGTGCCCCCTTTAAGGGTCCTTATCTATTTTTGACTTAAATTCAGCCTGGCAAATGAAGAGTTTGTCAGATGCTACTGGAACTCTTTTGGAATACTAATGAAGTAAGGCTCCTTCATCTGTAACACACATAACTGACAGATTACTCTTCAGAATATGTAAAAATAATTTCTACAGATCCATAGAAAAGAATGAAGCATCAGATTGACTATATGGCAATAAGGGTAAGGCTATCAATTCATAGAAGGGGATTCTGCACAGCCAGCACACCTTCTGAGTGATGAGGGAAGCCTGGTAACAACCATGTGGATATGCACTGTTATCATAACATCTCTCGGTAAACTTATTTCTCACTCCCTAGGTATTTGTGTATTAGAATCTCATGCTAAAATTTGTGTTCCTGATACTTGCTCTGCTGTTTCTGGTTAGTCTGTTTCTGGTTTTCCCCTTTTTTCTGTATATTTACTTTTCTGTAAGTTTTTACTTTAGCCATCTAATTTTGTTTAAATCTCTTCTCTAACCCGAAATATGCAGTGCTAACTTCTCTATTTCCTTTCCAAAATCCTAATTTCCGGTAAAACAAGTTTGAAGCCATCACCTATGTCCACATGACTTCAGTTCCTTATTAACACTGAAAGGCGTAAGATACATTCTGGTCCTTTTCTACAAACATTCCAGCCTTTATCATTGTAGCAACTCAAGAAATATTTGATGAATTAAATTTAAAGGCACAATGTACATTTTAGGTTTCTATGAAATAACAAAAGGAGGCATCAGAGGACGGTGTTGATATACACCAAAGAGAGAATACTTTCCTATTAGACATGTTACACTTGGACTTTTGAATACCATTCATCATTGGGTATTTCACAAGATTCTCTAATCGATCTAAGAATTCTTTGCCTACACCATCACCGAGGAGTCCTTCTTTGCACTTGGGTTCTCCTGTTTCCCAAGGTCCAGATCACTGTTTTTCAAATTAATATTAAACCAATTTATGACCAGCAATGTTTTAATCAAGTGGTAAGTTAGCCTGGGTACCTCTCTTCTAACCCCCCAAAAAAGTGGAAGTTCAGGTTAGAATATACGAGCAAGTCGTTTATTTGTAATCTGATCCCAAGAAATAGTTGTCAGAGACTGAGAGTAGTATAACAGGAAAGAAGAACAAACCAACCCACAGAACTGGTATTCTCATCATTACTATGGGCATCTAGGGGTAAATTCCTCTAGTGTAGTTCTAGAACATTATGAGTCATGTGCTTAGAAGAGGAATGAAAGATAAGAGTGCTTTTTCCACTGGTTCCTGCCCCCGGTCAAGGGTTACTCCAAAAATGTGTTATCTTATAGGGTTTTTTGTTTTTGTTTTTGTTTTTTTATGCTTCTCACAAAGGTTGATGGCATTTCTATCTATTCTCAAGCAGGGGTGGTTCAAAAGCCCCAGAGCAGAAACCAAGAAATCCCAGATGCAGATGCAGCATATACTACCCTCTGGAATATATAGCAAAGGTTACAGCTAAAATTTGGAAGACAAAAGTTGCGCCAACACAAGTGATAGAGAAAAGGGCGACAGAAAAGGACGTTGATTAGAACACATTAGGAAATACCAGAATAGGTCTCATATAAAAATGGTGTTATTTCATGATTATAGCTCATATATTTCATGTTATTTCATACACATTTTAGTTCTTGCTCTTCCCATGCACACATGTGTGTGCTCATACTTGTGTTACTAGATGATAAAGTAGAATGTATTTCTTGGCTCTGTTCTGTGGTCAAAAGCTTGAAAGCCACATTTCTTCCTACTCATGTACATACTGCTCTACCTTGACTTCCTCTTTAGAGCCCATATTTTTCTCCCACTTCCTCTGATCACTTTGTATTGAACCATAATACTCTCCAATAAACAAAATCTTACCACACTGAACATTTCCTCAACACTGTTCAGCTTTCTTCTAATATTATTACTAAGACTTTGTTGTTTGAGTATCTTGAATCAGGTACAAGTATTATTTGGACTTGAATGTGGTTTACCCAGGAAGTTAGGCAAAAGCTGTATACTGTACTTTGTTTATAGCTGAGGAACAATGGCTGCACTTTGAAATACACTAATGCAAGAAAAACCAACTAGTGTGGCAATGAATTGAATTTTTAAAAAACCAGACTTTTGTAGTTTGAAATCTGTTTCTTTGAAAAGATTCCCATTTTATGTATATTTTTGATGTCCAAGGAGAAAATGCAAGCAAATTAATGTTTAGAAGGCTTACATATGAGGAATAATCTTTAAAAAAACTTCTGAGTTTTGATTATTACATGATCTCGGGTATCTTCCTTCACGCAATGGTTTTTGGCTACTGCTGGCATATTTTGCCAAGGTAAAATGTTTGAGCCTAAAGAAAAGCCAATGAGTTCAATCTTTTAACTATTATGGCATTCTTGTTTATAGAGTACATTAGGGTATATGAATGGACAGCTTTACATCAATTATTCAGAACCTCCTTTATGTTTTGGTTGGTGAGGAACAAAGGTTTTTCCAGCAAGGTGTTCTTCATGGCCTTCTTAAAGGAAATGCCAGACATGTTAAGGAAGTGTGCAGCACAGGATGGATATTTGTATTTCATGCTTAACATTTGATATTATTGGTAGTGCAATCGTTGTCAGACAGGCTAAGAAGGTCATTTGTGATCTTTAAATTTTAAGTATTACAAAATAAAGATAAGTGTAAATATATTCGAACTATCACCACATCTTTGTTTGGTGGAGAGCATTTGATTTGGTTTGAAATTCTGAAATTAGCGATGTCTAGGTATATAAACATTTAAACTCTAATTTCAAGCACTCTAAGTCAAATGTTAAAATGACAATTTTCTACCTAGGAATTCAACACTCGGGTCCTCAGTGGACATTCTCTTAATACTTGAGCATCAGTGGCTTTTAAATCAAGTAATACTTTCCAGCTTTTCATTTTCTATTAACTTTAACAGCTTGAATCCTATTGAAAAGTAGCCACCATCTTTGCAAAGTGTATTTCCGTTCTTAAAGAATTGACAGCATTACTCAGACACAACTCAACACTAATGGTTCTAGTTTTGGGTGTATGGCTTTTTTTTCTGGCCTATCATTAAGTCAACTCACCAGGAAAAAGGGCCACAAGAAGTTTTGATAATGATAAAATTCTCTCTGCTGGCAAAGAAATAATCACAAACGGACAGATGATGGAGAGGGAGGAGAGTCACGGGGAGGTGGGAGGGGGAAAGGGAGGAGGAGACTAAAGAAAATGAGGGGGATGGGAGGGGGAGAGAAAAGGAGGAAAAGACAAATAATGGGAGAGGAGAAGGAGAGGTGGAGTCAAGTGAAGAAGAGGAGGAGAGGGGACATTATTAATGGAATTGAAGTGCCATGTGTAGGTAATAACAAGAGACCGCACCCCCCCCCCCATTTTCAGTGGCTTCCTGTTGTTGCAGGCTAACAGAAGTATAAAGTAAAAGAGGGTATGGGGGGCCTGCATGGCTCAGTCAGTTAAAGGTATGACACTTGATTTTGGCTCCGGTCATCACCTCAAGGGGGTGATATTGAGCACCGCCTTGGGCTCCTGCTGAGCATGGAGCCTGCTTGAGAGTCTCCTTCTCTCTCTGTCCCCACCCTCTGCTCATGCACTCACTTGCCTAAAAATGGTGTAAATAGCCCCAAATCACTATTTGTTCTTCCATCTTAGTGAAGAAGGTCAGACCGTGTAGAAGCTGATAAAATCCTTTTTTGCTTCATGAACCATGTCTCAGATAAAGTCAAGCCAAACAATCTTATTCATTTTCCTGATCTTAGATTAGGTGATTTACTATCCCTGTACGTTGATAAAGTGTGGAAGATTTTAGCTCATAGAAAAACAAGAACGATCTCCTTCAAAAACTTGTGTGCACAGCCTGCCTCCTGACCCACTTTGTGGCTCCAAACCCCACCTGGTCCTGCTTAGTCTTTTCGAAGGCAGAGAAGCACATTTATATGTAACTTACTATACTCTCCATTTGGGAGGGAACGTAGAGATGACAGGAAATAAAGTTCAAATTCATACCATTATATAATTATCAACATGGTTTGTATCTGATTGTGCACCAGATACTGTCCTAGGCTATTCACATTTAATATTTTATTCCTTATAAAGTAGTAACTGTTATGATCTTTTCATTTAAAAATGGAGACTATTATGTGTTGAATAGAATTACAATGTCATACAGCTATTAAGTGGAGGAGCTGAAGTTCAAAATAAAAGTGTGAGGAGTCATCAGAGATAAAATGCTTTAATCACCTCACTCTTCTCACATAATGCCTTGCCTTCCAGCCCCATGTCCCATCAGGTAGTCTATAAAGTCCTCCCCATCTTGGTAGGGACAGCTCAAGAACTTGGCTCCAAGAGAGCCAATCTTTAAATGTTTTAATTTATTTTAAACATTTGGCTTTTATTGTGATAGTCCTAATTGCAGAGTTTCTCTAGATTTCCAAGGAGGGAAACTCTTAAGTTTCTTGAGAATGGAATCTGTTGCATTATGCATATTTACTGAGGTCGTTCTACAAACATCTAGCTTCTCTTTTATACCAGTGTCAAAACATCCATGTATGCTCTGAGAATCAGGCACAGCTAATCATCTGAATTATCTATTCAGAGCCTATGCCATGGAGAGTTAGTGTCCTATGGGATTGCCTTACTTCAGATGCAATTTTGAAGGTGAGAGATATTTTTACCAACTTTGCTTTTACATTTATTTCCCTCTCCTGATGAACTTGCTTTTCCAAATATTCTCTAAGGACAGGAGAAATTAATAGTAATGAGCTCATTTGGAAAAAAAATGGGCTTGTGATCATTTTGGCTTTGTTCACTGTGCAGTAATGGCTCCTGTTCATTTTATTTTAAGGAAATTTGCTTAGGAAAGATGCTGAGTGCAGCAAGGTGGTTTTCACTAAAATAAACTTATTGAATTTTGGTGAGCCTCTGGGACAAAAAAGGAAAGACAATTGCCTATAAAATGTGGAATTGTTATCTTTTGGCGAAGAAGAACAGTAGGTGTGTGCAGCTTCTAAGTGATAAACACGTACGTTTCTAAGTTCATTTGTACACCTGCCAAATCTCCCCAGCAGCTGTCTTCATTACAACCATCTGAGCACTAATAGAACAAGCCCAAAATTTCCCAAACAACATGTATCATAACTAAAGTTTAGAAAGGTTTTTATATCATCAGTTACAAAGTTTCTGACAGTATGTATAGTAAATTTTAGAGTGTAAAGATTGTGGAGATTTTTATTCCCTTTGTTTTACATAAACATTATGGTCTCAAAATATATCACATTTAATAAATGGGAATGAAAATGCCAACAGAGTTTCTTTCATGAAACCAAGTATCTTCTTTCATGAAACCATGTTCAGTATTATGAATGTCTTACGCTAACAGTTTCAAAGAAATAATTATATCACACATTTCTATTTTCAGAGTATCTGATTGCCTGTTTTCTTGTTTGGAGAAGTTTGGAGAACATGGAAGGAGACAATACTCCTGGTGTTTCTGGAGGAGATTCTTTAAGGTGATGATCCTAGACTCACCTCTGAACAGCTCAGCAGTTTGCTTATCCTACACAAACTTTCTAAGATAGAACCAAATTAGTAGGGGTGTTATCACATTCTAATTCTGGATCATCTTCTTCTGTTACTTTACCTTTGCAATTATACACTTGAAAAATAGGGATGAGGAATAGCACCTATTGCATTCTGCTATTATTACTGTTAGGTAATATAATGTGTGCAAAGTGCTTAGCATATTACCTGGCACATACTATTAAAGGGAGACTATTAATCATGTCACTCATGTAAAACCTAAAGACATTTCTTTATGAAGTGATTTTCGACATTTGGACATTTGGACTTATCTGAGCAGGGCTCATGAAAGGCCTGAGGAAATGTGCTGAAGGCTGAAATGCATTCTTCAGTCATCCTTGAAAGGGCCTCAGTGAGAGACCGGGCCATGTTGCAGAGGGAGGCATGATTCTCATCATATGAAGAAAGCTCTATTCTGTCAGAGAATTAAGCAGATGGTGCCGTGTGTGTGTGTGTGTGTGTGTGTGCGCGCGCTAACGCACGCGGGTTGCTTTTGGCTTCTGATTGGGAGACAGGAGTACAAAAGCATGTAGCTATGGCCAAAAGAACTTCTAAGTCCTACCTCCTATTATACAGTCCAGCAGACTTACCATTTAGAAACTAGTTGTTTTTCATTGATATTGGTTGACATATGGAAATGGAATAGTGTGTCATTTACACAAAATTTGTTTTTCTACAATAAGTAAAGTATTCTTCTTTTAATTGTAAAGTTGCATGATCTGTTGGATTTTAAGGTTGCCTGGTAGACTAGAAAATAGATGGACTTCTAGAGAAGGCACACCCAAGTTTGCAATCAGCTTTTCTCATATTTCTGTGGAGTTCTCCTCGAGTCTATCTCTCTGAACTGAGTGTCCATGCTTACACGGTGGGGAGTGGGGGTGACTAATACCCTTATAGGGTCCTTGGGAGCATTACAGGGAATAATAGATAGAACACCTACAATAGTGTTTGGCTTACTTAGCACAGAAATGGTTCACATATAGTATAGAAGTCTCTTTCTCTTTAGTAATGACCTTATCATATGAATGAGAAAAGGTTTTCCATGTAACCAGTCCAAGTGAATCAGGTAATATTAGAACATGATGATTCAGTAAATTCAATCACTAAATAACACTAACTAAAAGTAGTTTATTAAACTCTTACTATATGCCAGCCACTAGATTAATTTCTTATATATATCATCACAGCCCTGCAACATTAGTTATTCCCTCACAAAAGCCCTATCATATGTAATTACCTACATATAACCGAAGGGCAAACAAGCAAGGATTTTGTAATGGTGTGAATTACTTTAGTTACATACAGAGGAAAACCCAAAAGCAAATATAAACCCACGAACATAAATGACTAAGTTCTAGCTCTATTTGTTTTAAACCTCTCAATTGTTTCCAGTCTGAACAAAGAGAAATTTAAGAATTTCTCCTATTGTGTTTCCAACGTATAGGATATTTAAATGACTGGTAAGTAGTACTTCAAAAGGGAAACCTGTTTTTAATCCACATTTACTAACATCTTAAACTTGTCTGTAGTGTATTTTTTTTTGAGAAGTGTTTTAGAATTTCACAAACCCTCTCTGTAAGAGGCAACAAAGGAGAAAGGCCAGGACACCCCCATCAGAATCCTGATGTTTTGATTCTTGACCTGCTCAAGTCTACTTTATAACTTGGGTTAAATGAAAGCTTTTTGAACCTCAATTTCCCCAGTCACTAAGATGCGGGTGTGGTCTACATATTCCATCTTTTTACTCTGAAAATTGTTTTAAGCTCATATAAATACAACTAACAAAACCATTTGAAATGACTGCTTTTTGGCATAAGAAAATCACCACAAAAAAGAACAAAATGTTTCCCATTACAGTGAGGAATCTGCTAGGTCTTTTTCACCACGTGCTAGAGTGAACACTTAAAATTATTACCAAGACACTGTTAGAAGAAATACTCAGTTGAAATTTCACTCTTTCAAGGATTGTAGTTGGCTTATGTATAAGGTATGTAGTTGAGTCAACATATAGTTGACTCAAAATACATATGAGTATTAAATATATATTAAAAATATATTAAACATAGTTTGTCTTCTATGAATAGAATGTACCAAGAATTTTACATTGTCACAAGTAGGCATACACATAAAAAGTCTTCTATAATCAATCATACTGGATATTTAATTTATTCTTCTACCCTTTGCCACAAGAAAGCATACAATAGCATTTTAGGCACACTTTTGTTTATTAGAGGGCAAGTGGAATGGTTTTAGATTTTGATTATATGAGAGAAACAGTAACAAATAAAATAAACGTGATTTGGACCTTTTTAGCACTTTATGGCATAGTTCACTCTGAACTCTAAATTATTTATGGCACAGAAGTAGACACTTGGTAAATAACAGGAAAAGCATAGAAATCAAACACAGATCACGGTATTTGTTCATTTTAACACTTGGGTTACCCAAACCCAAGACTGGTGATTTATCTACTCTGAATTACTTCTTAAACAATAGTTACATTTCTAAAGAAAAAAATAAATTAGACTATTAGCAAATCACTAAAAACATCACAAATAATCCTTCTGATTGGGTATTAAAACCAATTGTATACAGCTGTGAGGAATCTGGAAATATTTATTTTTTAGACCTGAACATTTGATAAATACCCAAGCTTATTTCAGTATAAATTAATGACATGTGTCTATGAAAGGTGATTTGTCATCACTATGGCAGTAAACAACCACAGTAAAGTTGGAAATCTAGAGATGTGTTAGTGTGTAAGTGTGTACAAATGTGTATGTATGTATGTGCTTTCACATGTGTGCATGTGTATGTGCCTGTGTGTGTATGAATGTATGTAAAAAATGTGAGAAGCTACTCTAAAAAACAAAAACAAACAAAAAAAGCAATGAAAACCAAACATCAGTTTTGCACACTATGGTAAATTAGAGCATTTACTGCAAATCAAGTTAGAGTTATAGAAAAATTGAACTCTTGAACTATCTTTCATTTAATGCATTACAGTCTTCTCTAGGATATGCAAATAATTATCCCTACTTTCTCCAGTGTTTTATTTTAGTACTTGACGAGTTTCTGTTGCTTTAAATTGCTTCTACTTGTGGATTTTACTTCAGACTCCATGGACTTATAATCCAGGTATCTGGTTGGCCTCTTTTTCACAGAAAGAAATGATCAGAGCATGCTTCCTTCCACTGAATTCAGTAGTAAAACCTTTCACTGGCACCTGCTCCTGATGACATCTGGTTTATTTGTTATGTAACACATTTACTTTTTTAAAAAGGTTGAAGTTGCAATACTTTTTTCCTGGAATTTCCCTTAAAATTTCACTATGCATACCTTTTTAAAAATTCAGTATTTGTATTGTTCAAGCTCCTGGCATACTCCCATTAAATGTAAATACCACATCATTCATTTCAGTCTCCAAGTGGTAGAGTCCAAGTAACCGGGAGACCTGGTCCAGCTTCTACTTCTATCCTCATTCATCATTGCACATTTATTCTGTTCCCTCTTTTAATTTTTGTTTTCTCAGAATTTTGGAATAGAGTCAGGCTGACTGTAAACCCAGTGAGTATTCTGCCACCCAAGTCTGTGACCCAAAGGAAGCACTTTGTACAAACTAAACCCCTACACTTGAAAGATCTGGTTATGTCTTCCCTACAATCATGGATTACATCAATCTCTTTATCTCTGAGACAATGAAATCTGTTTTAGTGGCAAACATTAACCATTTTTGGTAGAAGGCAACCATTTATAGTTGTCAAGGGGACCCTGAAGAAAGATAAAAAATGTTGATGTAATATAATTTTACTGAATTTGCAATTTTTGACTAAGGCCAGACCATTATACACATAAAAGTATAAAAAGGTGCTTAACCTGGCAGGACGTATATATGCATCTATGTGTCCATGTTTTTACTCTTCAGGAGAAACACGGGTAAGTAGACACAAATTATGGAATGTGAAAGGGAGGAACTGGTGAGGGCAGAAAACCTGCCAGAGTTTTTGACAGAACGTCTGGTGATGACACCATGATTTATTTCTTGAGGTTTTTGCCTTTTCTCACTCATCACAGGAAATAAGACAGAAATAACAGATTTAATTGTAGGAGATTAAACAGAAATTTTGACCTATAGTTCCCTGAGATTTAAAGGTCAAGAGACCACAGTAGAACAGGACGCTTTCACAGGGATCTACTATCATGGAAAGGAAATCTGACACCTAAAATAAAGTATCTGTGAGGAAAGGGAGGTCTAAACTGGTGTTTAGGCTTAAGACAAAGGTCTAAACAGTAAGGAAGGTGAGTTGGTAAGAGCACCACTTTAAACTGAAGGAAGCGGCCTATCCCAACAGACCAAGTACAGCATGGCATTATATTTTGGGGAGAAAAAGGCCAAGAGCCATGAGCAAATCAAGAGATGGCTGACATTAGAAGCTATGCTTGAGTGTGGTCACACTCAGTAACACGCTCAGGAACCTGCACCAGCACACGCATCATTACTTTGTTGACAACTTTCCATGGTGTCACCTAGTGGCTGCAACAAATAACTGCTTGATTTTACGAGTCAAAACTCATCTTGGCCTCTCTCTGCACCATCCCCTAACCTCCCCTAACTTCTCATCCCTCAGGGTCCTGGTGATTCCTTTTCCAGAAGCAGCTATGAATTGGTTTCTGTGCTAACAGAAAAGGTGAGTACGTGAACCATCAACTGTGAAAATAGAATGTGACTATATTTGGATTCTGAGTTGAGGAGAAGGCCAAAAATTAAACACATGCCCCCTGCCTTCTTTGCCAGAATAGGACTCCTAATCCACTGAAGGCACACCAGCAAGTGGTATGGATACATCAGAAGAGAAGTCAAGTAGAGAGTGAGTGTGTAAGCCCAAGTAATGGGCCTAACAGAGAAGAAAATGCTTCCCTGTTATTTCCATGCAAAAACCAAAGGTTGAAGGAAGACAAGCTTTATGGAAGACTTTTGACATTAATGTAAAATCCATGTTATCTTGGTAGGTAACAGCTAAAAATGAGTAAATACATCACAAAATATTTGAGGTATTTACTCTTAGGTGTGGAGCTAACTCTTTTATTGATAAAAGAAACTTCAACTCAGTTTTAAATTTGTTTTTATTAAAATTAAGTAAGAGAAGTATGTTCTTTTTGCCTATAATATAATGGTGTTAAAACTATAGTCTTATTTTTTAGACCATTATGGCTAGATAGCATTATACCTTACTGTAATGTTTGTAAATCAAGGTTTTCAGACCAAACAAACAAACAAACAAAAAAAACCCTGAAGGAATCTGGGAGCATAAACTTTCAAAATAACAAATAATTCAACAAATTTAAGTATATCCATGATTAGGTTTTATTGTTATTTTTAGTTATTTCAATTTTAATTTTCAATCACCTGTGTGATTTGGCATTCTGTATTTCAGCCAAGACATATATTAAAACTCTGAAAAAAAAATCTGCCAACTCCTATCAACTCCACTCCTCAATTATCCCTATCAGGCATTGTTTATTCAGGAGAAGCAAAATTACTCTAATATTTGCCTACTAAAACAATTATACAAATGCCTCTAAAATTAAATCGTTTTCTCAAACACTCAATATTTTGGAAATAACTATTCTATCCTACATGTATTTTTAGGGGTTAATTCAGATTTGAATATGGTTCTTTATTTTTAAAAGTATTACAGAATTTTTTTTTTGCCAATTGGAATTATTTATGGAGATCAGAGTAGTTCTGGAATACGTGGGTGTTCTATTCCTAGTTGACTCAGAGAATGTGCCCAAAGAATGTAAGCTATGCAGTCCTAATTTAAAAAAAAAAATAATGAGGGGCTCTTATAGCTCCTAACATTTTTTGATTCTAAAATGTACAAAATGTTACCGGAACTCATTTAGAGAAATTAAAAACAGGACAGAAAATACTTGTGTGCTGATAAAGATACCAGAAATTGAGGACCATATTCAGATATACAAAATATCCATCCTCAAGACACAAAAACAAGTAAATAATTTAAAAATAAGAAAATCTATTATTTTTTTTCAAATTTGAAAAAGTCAAATTCCAAAATAGCTCTAAAATGAAATGGAAATTCTGCTCATTTTAAAGTAATTACAAAATCAGAGGCTCTTATGCTTGTCCAAAGATACACTAACAAATTAGAAACCAATGGAAGATTGAGTTCTAGGAAGAAGAGCCAGGAAGGCATTTTTAAGTACCTATTTTCCCTTCTGTAAGCTTGACAAGGGTTTTCAGTGTAAGAGCACTTAGAAACTAGGAGAGTAACACCCAACAATGGACCAACAAAGACCTCAGAGTTTATTCCTGAATTTATAAGTTTTCATTTTCTCAAAGTTTATACTATGTGTTTGGCAGCAAATATTAAATCTGTGTGAAACCAAAGGATCATTTAGAAACTTAATTTATTCAGTAATTAAGTAACAAAACATTTTTACCTGTCACCACTCATCTTTCAGTTGCCTGAACAAAAGGAACCTGTATTGTCTATGAGTTTTCTTTTCCCCCTGAAGTTTAATTTATTTATTTAGAGAAAGAGAGAGAATCCTAAGCAAGCACTACACTGCACAGAGCCCAATGTAGGGCTCAAACTCACCAATGGCAAACTCATGATCTAAGCTGAAATCAAGAGTTGGACACTCAACAAACTGAGCCAACTTGCACCCCTGCCAATGTGTTTTCTTAAATGCAAATGAAAAGAAATATACAGTAACAATTGAATGAGCATTGTCCAATGTTTTAAATTCCTTTTAATATAAATTTTAATGTCTTGAAATTAATATAGGCTAAACATGACTCTGCTATTCGATTAAATTTGCTTTGCCAAATTATGTGAGGCTACATGTACATGTATGTGGATAAATGAGACAGAACTTTTTCCAAAAAGGTGTCTTAAAAGACAGAAAACACATATTGAGGGCAAGAAAAACAATCTATGATAGAACAACTTTACAAGACGTACCAGATATTTCGAGTACATATGTTAAGGTGATCTAAAATATTACAAGCCAAAGCCCAACTAATTCCTCACAGAAGTGAAAACAGAGCTCACAGCATGTAGTTACTAGAGAGCATAGAAAAGTTACAATCATGTATAAATATTTTGAAAATATTATTTAGCCCATCTGCAGATCTTTATAAATGCTAAGTGCCTCAAACTACTATTTTATCCATTATTTCTTACGCCAACTCCATTATAAGTAACAATTTGTTTAATAACTGGATGCGGTGAAACAAGCTTTGAAGGCATCAAGTTCTCCACTAAACAAGGAGATATTCAAAGCCATGTATTTTTCTGAGATTGGAAGGTTTTAGAGGATAAAGGAAATATGAAGGCAGAGGCCTTGGAAGTCCTTGGAAAGCTGTGAGTTGTGCAGAAAGTCTTGTAGGTCAGCTGTCATTCAACACCTTTCTCTATCAATTTGGTAATGAAGGTCCATGTATCACTACCACACGCCTAACTCAAATCTGGACTGCCGTTTTGCTAAGATATTAAGTGCATTTCTGTCATTCTTGTCCTTTCTTCTGTCACTCAGAATAGCTTATGTTAATGCAGGAGAGCAAGAGCACATTCTCATGTAACAATTTTGAAGCAGGTGCACCCATAGGAATAATTCACTTTATTCAGTATATATTATAACCATTCTTCAGTATGTATTGGAGTCTGTTAGTAATAGCTCTGTTTTAGAAAAAAAAATTATTTCATGTGACTCAATCAAGTTAAAGTAGAACACACTCGAAGCAGATAGGTCAGTTAGGGAGTTACTGACCAATTTCCAATCACAGATACAAACCAAAAACTAGTCAACAGCAGTAGGGTCGAAGAAGGTGAAAGAAAATTCATGAAATAAACTGAATAGAAAAGACTTGGTAAGTGATTAGCTAAGAAAGAGCGGGTCATGCTTCCATCATGTGAAAACCAAATAACAGGGAGCAGGTTGTCATGGGAAAATGTGGATGGGTCATTGGTCAAGCACATTGCATTTGTGATGCCTGGAAGATCCAGGGACAGTTTCCACTAGACAGTTAGATGCAGGTCTGCAATTCAGAAATGAGGTCTAGTCTGTCGTCAAGACCTGAGTGTGAGGCAGCGCTTTTGTCAAAGCATCTTCCAGAGTTCTGATTGCAGGAGCCACGAAGCTTTGGATACTATTTTAAGGCATCTATTGCAAATCTGCTGTTTCACTTTACTATTTGTTCCATCTTAAACATGTACATGGATTTGTGGTGGTTTTTGCATTAAGTTTATTTTTCCCCCCAATCCTTCATCAAATGTGGGCCCCCCAAAGAAGTCCCTGATAGATTGTCACCTACCCTATCTTAGGGGTCACATAGACAGTGAATGGTGAGAAGGACTTTATATAGAGTCAAACCTGTAATCAATTCCTTGTTTATAGCTGACAGTGAAGAGATTATCTTCAGCACCAATAAACAACAGCAACATATCAATATATAAATACATCACGTACCACATGGACTGGTTATGCTTTTCCTTTCAGTGTGAAGTAATATCAATCTTGAGTTAAGTGGCACTTGATTAGGGAAACTAAGTAGACCAAGAAGAAAGCAAAAAAAAAAAAAAAAAAAAAAAAGAAAAAATATTCCAAACTTATCAGTAATATGAAAGTGACTCCTGTTATAAAAATACTTATTTTTAAGCCTCCCAACTATGGTATAGCCTCATGAAAATTTTTAATTAAAACTCCTAAATATTGCCACTTTAAATGGTTTACAAAGATGATTTAATGGTCATTTTATGTTAGTATATAAATCAAAGAAGACAACACACTTTGTTTTATCCATGGATGTTTCCTAAACTCACAGGCACTCAATCAACAGAAGATGCCTAGTACTCCTGTCTCCGTGTTTCGGCATATTTAAGCCTACTCCCAACAATCCTCATCAGCAAGATATCGGGTCCAGAATGCAGTCACTTAGGCTAAGGCCCACATCTCTGAAATCAGATAATTTCAGCTCTCCCAGAAATGTAATCTTCATCAGCCATCACCTGATCAGCACTGGTTAGGTAATCTGCCTGACAGACTGCTGCCATCCTGTAAAGTGAAATAACTTTGCAACAACCAACCTGCTTTTTTTGCCTCATATAATTTCCTTGTTCCCACTCCCTTCTGCCTATCAAAGTCTGTCATTCTGTACAGCTCCTCAAGCTCCTTTCTATCTGCTAAATTGGATGCAGCTTAATTCTAATCAATTTTTGCTCAAATAAACTCTTAAATTTTTAATGAGTCTCAGTTTGTCTTTCTTACCCTCTTGGCCTTTTCAAGCATTTGATTTGCAACCTTTTCTTTAACCTATGACATAGGTCTCTTTGAAAGAGCAACCGACAGGTGGTACACTGATACAGTCTTTGGGTTCAAACAAGGCTCCCTCAAAAGCCGAGCCTGAGACAAGGATTTGGCTGTTGGTAGTTCATTTGGAAGATAATGCCAGGAGGTGAAAGTGAGACAGAGATCCAAGACAACTCAATAAAGGCCACATTAACAACTGGGCTACTGCAGCTGAGTCTCACTAGGAAGCCTCCAAAAATTTCAGGAGACCACAACTCTGTATTGTCAAACCCACAAGACTACGGGAGATTGGGACATCTGTCAGTGGACTCCCATCCCCAGTTCATTGAGGGTTGACGGGGGAGATACCATTCTCCTCCATTTCAGGATTAAGCCAAGGCACATGTTAGCGCCTTTCTTCTAAGCATGTTTGCTTCTTTCTAAGAGTTTTCTTAGGCAGGCAAGTGTTCTTTGTGCAGGTAACTTTCCATGGCTTCAGGTTAACTCAAGGTGGGATCTGGAGGCATATGGCTTTCTTACAATCAACTACATTATAGAATTGCAAATCATCAATTTTTTCAAGCTTTGCATGGGCATTAACAATTACTCCCACATTCTGATTTTAAAAAAGGTTTGTTTTTTGTCCCTATCAATTGGAATATGAGATAAATTCCCTTATTGTTTTATATGGCTGGAATTTTAAAACAGTCCTTAAACCTCTGCTAGTATGCTACCAATATATTGGTTTTTCATTATACAACAGACTTAAGTCAAAGAAAAATTCTTCAATCACACTTGCTAAAATATGACAACAAAGACTTATTTAAGGAGGGGAGGGGCAGTTATCACAACAGGTATAGTGACCAATGAAATGGAATTTTACACTAAGAGAGAGTGGTTTCAACCCTGAACACAGCATGGGTAAGTGGAAATTGATAGCTAAAGTCAGGGTAGGGGGTCAGTGAATCCCAAATTACTAAGAGAAACATCAAGGTCAAGGGTAACCTGTTATCACCTGGGGATGATGGAAGCTGAGCAGCCTAATTAGCTAGATGCCAAAGGTAATCAGTTATGGAGGATGGGGGATTCCCACCGAATTAACTTAGCATTACTGCTCATATTGTACAACGCAAAGACATACAAGCCCAAAAGGTGAAGCCTAGATCAAACAGAGCTTGGGGGAGATTGGTAGAGTGAAGTCAAGGACAGAATCTTTGTGACTCAACAGTACTGAAAAGACCCTGAATTGATTAATTTATCCCATGTGTGTGTATGGCTATGGAGTCTCTAATGATACGTTAAACTCACTCACAATAGAAGGGTGTAGAAAAAGAAAAGGACTCGAATTAAAGGTCTCAAGTTAAAGACATGCTAAGTTTTCATCTGGCCGGCAACTGGTCTATGACTCACGAAATTCTCATCTATAAACAAGTAAGAGCCAGAAAATCTTTTGCTCTATAAAATATTTGCAAAGTACTTTAATTTTCCCCTCCAAACACCTAGAAATGTACACATAGGCCAGTTGAAACCCATTAGCATTTGCCAAGCACACTCCTCTTCAAAAGCTTCAAACAGAGATAGCAATCCAAATGCAAAAGTAGGACTGTGACCCAGCAGGTAGGGGCAGCTTCATTAGCTGACTCTGTTCAGCGATTGCTTTAGCTGAAGCTGAATTTGGGAAATGAATGTGCAGGAAAATGTGGGGCAGACATACATAAATAATTTAACTTGAGAGGAGTACTCTAAACCTCTAATTTACATTCACCTTTAATTATCTTCTTATTCCTATAGACTAAAGTAGTAAGTATCTTAGGTATCCCAAGAAGGGTAAAAAGGATTAACATAATGCAAACTTCCCAGTAACTAAAACCAGGATTAAACATATAATCTGAAAAAATTGATGATTAAGATTGTTGTCTTCACCGAAATAAATCTCATCACAACAGAGGCCTTATATTTTCTCTTTTCCCTGATTAGAGTGCTATCATTCAAAAACTAACGAACTAGGAAATAAAATCTCTCTCCCTTTCTCCACCCCTCCTCAATTTATCTACATAGGGTCAAAGGCAAGACACGTGTACTGGATTCTAGCAATGCAAATGCATTTAAGAGAGGATTAAGCAATTCAAATACATTAAAGATTCAGCAACAGCACTTTTATTCTATTTTAAAAGGCATCAATGTTTCCCAACAGCTCTAAACATGGATTGTCTACCTTCCTACCTCCCGATATTCATTTCTTATTGCTGCTGTAACAAATGACCACTAATTTAGTGGCTTAAAAAAACACAAATTTATCATCATAGTACCGCAGCTGAGAAGTCCAAAACAGGTCTCAGGGTAAAATTAAAGTTTTTTGTTCCTTGTGGAGGCTCTGGAAGAAAATTCTTGTTCTTACCTTCTGCAGCATCTAGAGGCCTCTACATTCTGTGGCTTGTATCTTCCCTTCCACCATCTTCAAAGCAAGTAGTTGCAATCTCTTGCCAACTCTGACCTCTTCCACCTCTCTCTTCACTTTAAAGGACGGTTGAGCACACCTGGAGAATCCAGGCTACTCTCTATCTTGAAGTCAGCTGATTACTATCCTTAATTCTAACTGTAACCTTAATTCCCTTTTGCTTTGTGACATTACATATTCAAAGGTTCTAAATATCAGAGTGTAGACATCTTTTGGGGACCATTATCCTGTATTCTACCTCCCCAACATTCCTTGGAGAACAGAAGACAGCTGTGTGCTACCTCCAGCCCCACCAGGCATGCAGACCCTGCACTGGCTCAATGATAAACACCTGTGTGTTAAAGCATGGCATATCGGCTACTGAATTAACTAAAAAGTTGGAAATGTTTTACTATTGCCTATGGGACAAAAGGTGAGAAGGACATAAGAATGAAATGTAAGTTTATTCAGCCAAAGCTTATAAGGGATAATAAAAGAAACTGTAAAAAAACAAAGTCACATTAAAAAAAAATTTTTTAAGTTTATTTATTTGGAGAGAGAGAGAGAGAATGGGAGAGGGGCAGAAAGAGAGAGAATCCCAAGCAGGCTCTGCACTGATGCAGAGCTTGAACTCATGAACTGAACCACAAGACCATGACCTGAGACTAAATCAAGAGTCAGACACTTAAACGACTGAGCCACCCAGGCACCCCCAAAGTGTTATTTTTATGATTTGTTGAATATCAATTTTTATATAATTTCTTCTGAAAGAAGTAATATATACTTTATGGGAACTTGGTAGTTTTGTTAGCTGTCTCTTATTTATTTACTCAAAGATTATTGGATATATAATATAGGATAGCCCCAGGGAAATAGCAGTGACTAGACCCCAGGGCTGGTTTTCAAAGGACTCACCAGTTTAATGAGAGAATCAGACAAATAACCATTTAAAATACAGAGTAAAAATCTTTAGGGGCACCTTGGTGGCTCTGTCATTTAAGTGTCCAACTTTGGCTCAGGTCGCCTGACAGCTCAGAGCCTGGAGTCTGCTTCAGATTCTGTGTCTCCCTCTCTCTCTGCCCTTCTCGTGCTCAGGCTCTATGTGTCTCTCTCTCTGTCAAAAACTGAATAAACATTAAAACAAAACAAAACTTTACCACAGGTATCAGAGTCTTAAAGGAGCACAACAGAAACTCACCAGAATCACTCTAATGCATTACAGACAAGGGTGAGTCCAGAAACCCTCCCAAACACAAGTGAACCAACCCTTGAGCAAGGGAATGCACCAGTGAGCATAACTTTCGCCAAAGTGCAGTCATGAAAACATGGCGTATCTGGTGAAATGCAGGTAGAATGGTGTGGCTAGAGCTAAGTTTGCACATGGGGTAAAGAGAAAAATGGATACAGGAAAGGTTGAGAAGATCCAGCTCATGAAATCTCTCGTGTGCCTGCAGAGTTTGTACCTTTATCATGTAAAACATGGAATATCGTCAATTTCTAAAAAACCAGAGTTGGTATTGTAGAGGAAGGATGGAAGTGGCGACAAAGAGAATTCTGCTGCTGATGCTCCTAGGATTACGTTTCCACTGCAGCCAGAAAATAGAATCTGCCCATTTTCAAACACAAATTATTTAGAAAATTGACTGTATTTAATCCTCACAACAACCCTGAAATAGGTTCTATGTTTATCCCTATTGTACAGATGAGAAAAGTAAGGCTTAGACAGATTGAGTAACTTTCCCCTAACCTATATTCTATAAAACGTGCAGCTAGGAATAAACTTTACACCTCTGTCCTCAGAACCTTCTTACAGCTCCCAGAAGCAGATTTACCTTGAAGTTACCTCCCAGTTATCTTACTGGCATCAGTCCATTCCAAAACTTGAGGAATACAAGGAGGAGGCAGCAGCCTGGTCAATCACGTGGCAGAGTCGGAGAGTGCTATCCCGGATCTGGGGGCCACCACCTCCACCAAGGCACCAGAGAACACCCTGGGTAGCCAATCTTGACCTCAAGAAGGAACCCAAAGAATTGCAACATTTTATTGCTTCAACCCCTTTGCAAAATATCCTGTACCTAGTCAGTGCCCATGAGAGGTCCGCTGAAGTCAGTTACACAAAATGAAGGTAGACATGGGTTTCATCCAGATAATTCGGTATAAGCCCTCAAAGAACCCCTGATCTAATCTTTTAGTCCAGACAGCTCTATCATCCAGTCTGTTGCTATTCATGGGATCTCTGAGATTGTTGGTTTTATATTCACAGTGGCATTCTGGGGCCAAAGCAGCACAAAATAGAATGGTACAGTTCTTAATGACACAGAATTCAGTTGCCAAATGCCCAGACTCCTTCCTCCCTCACAAAGGACGAGGGGGGGCTGGCCTGGTATTCACCAGATGTTCAGTGGGGCACCCTGATGGCAAATGCTCGACAAGTTCATGTACACACAGAATCCGGCCAAAATGGCAGGAAGGAATGACACCTAATGAGTGGTTAACATTTTTATTTCAAAAAGCAGGATACCGTATGTAACACTTTCTGAAAAATAATTAAGACACTGTAATTAAATGACTTCTATGTTTTTAAACACAGTAAGGATGTACAGAATCCTTGAAATATGCATTTATTCAAACTTTATTTAAATAGAATGCAATTCAGTCGGGAGACTTAAGGGGTAATGTCTGCCTGTCACAAAACAGAAGCTCTTTTGTGGGTTTTGCTTGTTTATTTATTTATTTATTTATTCATTTATTTAAATTTTACATCCTCAACATATATTACAAGGGCTTCATCGTTTATTTTAGAATATACATACTGTATTTGAATAATCGTTTGTGGGTTATATGTGCCATGAAAGGTACATTTTCCTTTTTATAATCAATAAACAACAAACTGACACAAAAAGACATGGAACCATTTAAAAGTTTTGTCTCATTCAAGTAGAATACAACCTGGGATTCAAAACAGATTCTTCCTTGAAAATTGCTTATTTCCCATCCCCGTAAAAAAGAAAAAAAAAAAGAACAAAATGCGGAAACATACAGGCGATTCATTAGCTCTTAATCAAATTTACATTTCTACCTGCAGTAGACTACACTAAACACCTGAGCCTTCTGCTTCGTTATGGCTATAATCACATAGTTTAAACATAAAAAAAAAACTGTATTAAAAGTTTATTTTCTCCACTTTCTACAAGATATCATCTTCTTCGACAATAAACTGACTAGGACTTTTTGCATCGAGTACACATGGTATACAGATGAGTGTGGAAAAATACATTTATGTCCTTTAAAATTTCTGGGTCACGTAGACACCTCTATTCCCAATGGAAAGCATGGATATCCAGGTTTCTTCGGGAATGTCTGTTTGTCAACTCGGTGTATGGCACTGTTTGGCAAAAGAGTGCCTATCTCTTTTCCCCTGTTAATCTGACTCCTGCCAGCCCAATATTAATTTTTGCTTAAGAGTTTCATCTACTTAAAACTCTGTAGAAAAACTAGATCTACTCTGTTTAAAAGAGGTTGACTCAACCACTCAGGCACTCACCCCCACACACAGAAGAACAAATTCCATCTTGAAAAGCTAACATTCATTATTCAGTATTTTACTAAACCATAGAACTTTCAGTTTAGAATTTTCTTGAAAATATATATTCTTCACCTGAAGCTGTCATAAAAATGGAGACTATCTTCTCTGATTTCAAAACCATCAAAGTTGCTCTTTTAAAACTACTTTCCAAAGCCCAGGAGTAGTGTAGTAGGAGGGCAAGCATGTCAGGAACTTTAGGAAATGAGTTGAAGACAGTAACATTTGATTCCTGCTTGAACATGTATTATTTGTACCAATGGATTGTAACTGAAGATGTAACTACTATCGGCACTAATGAGAGTTACATGGCTACCCCGGAAGTAAAGCTGCATGCTTTTGCTAGAACTCTGGGAATCTGACAGGCAGGTTGCTGGAACTGTCGCAAGCCGCTGTCTCTTCAAGAGCTCGCCACCACACAGATTGTTAAGAATGATTCATCAGCTGTTGCTGCCTTCAAACTACATACTATAAAAGGCAGCCAAAACATAACTGTATGTGTACTGCACATAAAATCATCTGTGGCTTCAGAATATATTTTGATACAAAGCCTGCCTGCCCATTGTACAAAACTTTGTCAATTTATGTAGAAATATTTATTACCTGTAACCAAAGATACACAAAATCAGTGTGTTTGTTATGTAACATCATGTCAGTAATGCATTTGTTACTGTTTTGAGAGATTTCTTTTGCTCCAGATTATGCTCTGCCAAATAACTTTTTTTTTTATTATTATTATTATACTAGGGCAAGTGATTGCTGTGTGCTACATTTGCAATTGTAATGATCATTTTCCTGGGACTGCTAAATTACGTCTTAATTTTATTCAAAAGCTTTTATTTTCAAAGCAATTAAACTTATTGTTGATTGATATTTACCATCTAATGTTCCTGGAACACTAAAATAATACGCTTTATACATAATCTTCCATTATAGTACATTGCTTGAGAGTAGCTATTTGATATAACGGCATTCAGTTGAGTTTTCAAACTGAAGAACAAAAATTATAGCAATTTCACTTGAAATCCATAAATCCATGCACAGGATTGTGTTCAACAGAATCACTAAATGCTATCTGTTATTCAAAGATGAATGAATCAATAGAAAAACAGAACTGATAAATCATTAGTACTTTAATGCTGAGTGGAGAGAAAAACTAATAAATCATGCATTTCAAGCACTTGTTTTCCTCATGGCATGTTTAAAAACAGAAAACATGCACTGATGGGATGCAGGTCAATATGACTGAAAAATACCCAAACTGCTCAGAAAAGCATTTCATTTTATATCATAGATTTAATGAAACACCAAGGAAAGTACTATGCCGTGATTTCTTTAAATGGACACTCCAACCATCCCATGAACACCGTAAACAACGATCTGGGTCATTATTTCCAAATAAACATTTGAAATGTCACAGAGATGGGAGTGGTGTAGGCTGATGGAAGAGGGCTAACTGCATGCACGATTTGCTTCAATGAGCTTAATAGCATTGCAGGTATCAATTTATTCCAGAGCAAAACTGATACAATCATTTACTATCTCAAGTGTACTTAACTGACCCAGTAAAAATTACACATACCTATATTTATAAATGACCAAAAAAGCAAGAAATCAGCATTTGAGCTTTGATTGTGTTGTTTGGCCTATTGTCTATGTAAGGTGAGAATTTTAATTATAATTAATGGGTAATTCACTCTCTTCCAGAGTTTAAGTCATCAAAAAATTAATCATAAGAACCATAAATTTACTCCACAAAGCTAATTAATTATACATTAGCCCATTTCTCTCAAGCATCTTTTTCTGAATCTTTGGTGGGAAATAGTATATTAGGCACATAGTTTAAAACATCTATTTGGTTATTGGTGTGGTTATGAATTTTCTTCTAGATCCACATGCAAAAAGGAGTAAGGCTTGTCATATTATCACACTTCACTGCCAAGTAACTTATTTCTGTTTTCACTTATTTCTGGCATTAAAAACAAAATGAAACAAAATAAAAATCACTTTCTATTTTTTTTAGCACAAGAAAACTTTATATATCTGATATTTTAAATTCCACTCAGAAGCATTAAGATGTTGAAGAAAAACTATTTAGGTACAGCAAGGTTATCACAGACAACTATTTAATAAAATCGTCCAATTAAAAGTTTCTTTTCAAGTCATAGTTCGAAGATCATTGATGCACTGATTCTATCAGGGAAAAATATAGCAATCTACAGTGATGATCATCATAGCATTACTGATTAGTGCTTACCAATAATTTGAATCACACGCAGAATCACATTCCCCATGATATTTCCTTTTATGTTTCACATATTTGTCTCACAGGTTAGTAAATGGAATTGGGGGAGGGGTGGATGAGAGACATAAAAATCTATGGGAACACGTGCAACAAAAATATGCAGTATCACTTCATGTACACTTCTGCCTTCTTCATGCAAAGATGCCTATAAAAACGGAGACAAATTTTCTAATAGCTGAATATTACATTAGCTCGGTAACAAAAACTGTTAACCAATTCCATGATTTTGCATGAACAAGAGAACTGAAATGGTTGAAAGGTTTCCAGCATAAGTTTCCATGGCCCAATTATGCTAATTAGATCTCTAAGAATAAAATGAAACAGGTTTATTCCTTGCTGCGGTTTCTTGTTCTTTTGACGAGAGAGCAGAACAGCCCAGTTTTTGGAGGAGGACCCATCAGCATTGGGGCTTGGTTCTTGTGTGTAATTTTTATCTAGGAAAAGAAAGAGAAAGAGAGTAATTTCCAGACAGAATACCATTTTCAGAGAATCTCTGTTAAGGTTAATAATATTCCACGAGTTACCAGAACACCACAAGTGTAAAATGTAGTTTCAGGGTGTTTGTTATTTCAAAAATAATTTTAAGGGAGATAAAAATTTGCCTTTAAACCAAATTCCAGTGCTCGGTTTTAATGAAAACATAAAAATTAACCACAATCACATTTTAAATATCATTACCTCCACCCTCACTTGTAGTAACACCCCCAAAACTCTTTGTTTCAGTGACATGATTATCCAGTATAATTCAATGACCATTTAAAGCAGGAAAGGATGTACCATGACAGCATTCACAAGTCCAGGTACAGCCCAACATCAAGATACACAGGGTATCAAGGCAAGCCTTATTTATCTTGCTAATCAGATTGTTTCTCTCTTTCAACACGAACTGCAAGGTTTAATTTCAAAACAATCATTAGGAATGAAAGTCAAAAGTTAACGTGCGTAAAAGGTCAGAAATGATGAACTAGCTTTCTAATTTGTTAATTAATTGGTAATAGAATAGAATCAAATATTGAAAAGCCTGCTTCAAACACTTTGAGAGACAGTTCTAAAGCTACTCGTTTTGATTTCTTTGATGTAAAACTACGAATCACCTTAAATGAGACAACCTTAAAGTAGATTATGTCTGCAATTTTCTCTAATTCAAGTCTAAATTAGAGAAGACATTTTATGAATATATGCTATGCTCAAAGCTAATTGAAAGCAATTATCAAAGTGGCATTTTGTCTGTGACTTTAAGATACATTGTAAGATAATAAATGATTCTCATTATGTAATAAAAAGGTCACATCTTGCCTTTGGGCTAGTGACGCTAAGAGTTTTTCAAAAGCAATCGGAGACATTTTCTTTAGAGAACTGTGACTAATACAAGAACCATCGCTTATTAAATATCAGTTGTCACCTGCACAGCACCCGCATCAGAGATGAGTATTTCTTTCAAAAAGAAACACCACCTCATTAAAAGCTCCAAAAATATATCTCTTAAAGTGCATCCCTGACATTTTCAAGTTAAAATGAATATCCTCCACTTGTCATTCACTAATAGCAATAAAACAAAACAAAAAAAAGTACGTCACATGGACAGGATCATTAAAATCAGCACTGGGGCTTTTGGGAAATGGAGATTCACTTCACAGTCTAGAAAGACAGAAGTATGCCAAAAACCTGGAAAAATGAACAACTTTATTTAAGTCTGTAGGAATCAGGTTATTCTGGGAAGATTCAGTGTTCTTCTCTTTACTGTAAAAATAAATTGCACCTGTAAAAGGCCAGTAGGCTAAGTCAGCCCCAAACTTTCTGGATATATGATTTTATTTTATTTTTGTTATCTTATGAACTATGGAATTGACAGCAATATGCTTGTGATCCCAGACTGCACACATCTATGTAGACTGAAAAAGATCTCTACCAGGTTGTCTCTCTTAATAATTGTTTTGGATTATGACATTGATTTTTAAATCCCCCTGAACCGTACCTTTATACAGTATCTAATGCAACATCATTCCTTCATTTATTCATTTTGTAAACTTTGTTTTACCCCTACTACGCTTCAGACACTATACCAGGAACTTTTAATGAACAATGGACAATCTCTACTCCAAGAAATTTTAGCCAAGTAGGAAAAAGAAATTTAACAAGCAGGATATTGGCCACTCTGATTTTTAAAATTATCTAAAACCCATCGTTTTGGTTGTTTGATCATTCCTATGGTCTAAGTACACATTTCTTTCGTTAATCTAACATTATTTCCATAAAAAAATAAATCTATATATTAATTGTCTATTGTTTATGGAAATGAAAAACAACTGGCTATGTTTTCCTCTGAGGGGAAATAACGTGAATGAAACTAGTTTTCATAAAATGTCTATTATGTACCTAAGCTCTTTACATAGGTTATCTCATTGGATAATTAAATGTCTTTGTATATTTGAACAGAAGCAAAAAGTACTCTATTAAGGATGAGAATGATTCCAGTCCAGGTGAGTTCTGTGTGTGGTCACAGAAAGTCTAACTGTAGTCTCCAGAAAGCTGTAGAGACTTCAGAGTTAGTTTAAGTTCAGACTGCCCATGTCAGAGAACCTGGTAAAGAGGGCCTCTGCAGGGTGCCTGGGCAGCTGGCTCAGTCAGTTCAACATCCAACTTTTGATCTCAGCTCAGGTCCTAATCTTAGATTGCAAGTTAAGGCCCTATGTTGGGCTCGATGCTGGGTGTGAAGTCTACTTGAAAAAAAAAAAAAAGTAAATAAAATAAATGACCTCTGTGGGACTGAAAGAATGACTCACATGCTTGTTTTGTATACATTCCACACTCTTGTGTTATTATTTTTATTTTTTTGAGAACCTGATACCTAGTAGGAAAACAACAATGAGTAAGGAGCAGATCTTATCTCTAAAGACATTAGAATATATTAAGTTTCAGCAATCTGAAGACAGCCATATATTTGGCAATCTTTAACTGCTTCCATCTTTCAACAACCAGGCAGTTACTTCTTAGCTGTTTCTTAACATGTCAAATATTTATCAAGCACCAGCTATAAGCAAGGCAATCTGCAACTTGATTTTGATTCGTTTGGAAGAGAATCTGAAATTTAAAATTGTGGGCACTCATAAGCAATGGTGATGGGGCTTCTAGAAGCTGGGATGGCTGCATGAAGGTAGAAGAACACGCTTTAAAAATGCAAGATAGGGGCGCCTGGGTGGCTTGGTTGGTTAAGCGTCCGACTTTGGCTCAGGTCATGATCTCACGGTCTGTGAGTTCGAGCCCTGGGTCGGGCTCTGTGCTGACAGCTCAGAGCCTGGAGCCTGTTTCAGATTCTGTGTCTCCCTCTTTCTCTGCTCCTCCCCTGTTCATGCTCTGTCTCTCTCTGTCTCAAAAATAAATAAACGTTGAAAAAAATAAAAAAAATGCAAGATAAATATTGTCAGTAATAGAAGAGCACCCTCCTATATAAACTCTTCACTTCTACATATTACCTATTCTTTTGCAAAGCAACGGTGCCACAAGAGAGGACCTTCTACTGTTCTACTGTTCTGTGACTCTTTCTACTTCTATCTTCCTATAACGTATTAAGATTGGGGACGTCTAAAAAGATAAACATGAGAAAATTTGATTGCAGTTTCAGTTTTAGAAATATTCAACACAAAATAAAGATGCACACGTTGAAACCAGATCTAGGATTACAAGGCAGTTTTGTTTCTACTGTATTATCAGTGTTGCATAGCGTGAGAGTTTCACTTCATAATTACAATATTGAGTGATAACAAGATTAAAAAATAGTAAGATTTGGCTCTTACTGTGTGCTGAGCATTATGCTAATAGTTTTACACAAGTTATTCAGATGCTACTTGTTTCATCCATCTCTTTGAGTTGCCCTAAACAAAAGTCTATTCCCATAAAAAGTATTATTGTTGAAGAGTATAGAAGTGAAGTATCGTTTCATTAAAATGATAGAATAGAATAGTGGGCTTATATATCATAGTAGTAAATGGTGTCTATGCCTACTAGACATTTATGTTCTCCATAAAGGACCTTCTTTAGCCCAACTAAAATTGAGGGAACAGAGCAACGTTTTCCTGACTCATTCTCCAGGCAAGTTTAGAGTGACTCACTGGTATTTTCTTTTCTAGTTCACTGTTTTCTATCACTGACTATTCTTGATACCCTTTATTATAAAGAGTAATGTTTCTTTTCCTCAGGTTATATGAACACTTTGTTCAACACTGAGTCCCTGGAGGCCCTGGCGACTCACCTAAGTGCTCATCAAGCTTTCTGTCAAAAGAGCATCCAGGTTGGCAGTGTAGGAAGATCCTGAACTTACCTTCTCCCATGGAGATACTAGATTTAGATTTGCTACCACATGGGGATCATTTCCCTCTGAAATATATCTGAGAATGAGATAAACCGCTCTCCACAATAGAGGATAAAAGAACCACATTGAGACTGGTAGGAAAAGCCCCACCCCTGGCACAGCAACACACAGAAGGGAGGGGTGTCACCAGACAAGTGCTTCTCCTGGAGAAGCAGGAGGCAGGGATTCGTTCCCCACATTGGGTACTCTAGCTCCTGGGATCTGAACCAAAGAGATGAATCCCAGAATGTATGGCTTGGAAAACCAACGGGGTTGACATTTATAGTTCCCAAAGTTAAAGGAAACTGAAATTCCCCTCTTGAAGGGCTTGCATGCTGCCTTCCTTGCCTTGGGACCCAGCAAAACAACAGCACTAAAAAGCACCTACACTATACGTGAGGAAGATTCATTTGCTGATCTAGGGGCATGGGCTGGAGAGGCAGGGGATAGTTGAAATGCTCTCTGGAGACAGAGGAACTGGAAAACAGATGTCACTGTTGCACTTTCCCCATAGCCTACTAGCGCAGGTGGATGACCTTGGATATGGCACCCTCTTGCTGCCTTGCTGAGATGGACAGGGGCAAGTGGTTGCGGTAGTTGCTGACATAGGAGGGCATTGGTGGTTACAGTGCTCCCCTTCTCTCTGACTAGGGCGGCAAGCACAAATGGTCATGGAGTCCTCGTGCTCACTAGCTAAAGTCTGGGAGAAGGGGGGACTGCAACACTTCCCAGTCCTCGGGCTGGGGCTGGTGAGTATGAGTGAGCCAAGCATTCTCCCATGCACAGACATGGCTCTCTACAGCTGCCTTGCCGAAACCAGTGGGCACACACAATCCACACATTTGGACACCCCTTGCACACTTGGCCCTGGTGGCCAGGAGGCCTAGCATTCCAGAGCTCCACAGCACTGTGACAATTGGAAAGACAGTTCTTGGCAGTCCACCACCCCCAGGGCACTGCACAGACAGCAGACTGAAACACAACCCTAGTCTTCCTGTGACAAACGCCTATATCTAGAGGCTAAGAAGTACTCCCAGGGAATGTAAGTGGGGAGAACCATCCTTGAGCACCACCGTGGCCTTGCTACAGCTCCACAAAACTTCCCAGAAAGGAGCTTCTACAGTAATCTGAAAACCCCAGTTATGCAACTGTCACCCAGGGGATACCTCTAGATCTCCTGGTCTGCAGACCAGCAAGGATTACATATGGGGCCCCAATGACTTTAAACATTTACATCCTTTAAAAGCTGTTTCCTGAAAGTAGATGCTAAATGAGGTTCCTCTTCTTGGACTGCTGACAGGTCTTGGCACACACTCAACAATTGAGACATACCAAGAATAAATTTTGTGGTTTAGAAAATCACAAAGGTTCAAGAGACAACCAAAATCTAGGGCAAGGTTAAATAAGAAGGATCATCACCTACACAAGGCCACTCCTTCAAGATGGGGAGAGGTAGTTGTTTTCACTTAAAATATAGAAACAAACACAGAGTCGAACAAAATGAGAAAACAGAGAAATATGTTTAAGACGAAAGAATAAGACAAAACCTCAGGAAAAAAAAATACCTTAATATTGCAAAGATAAGTAATTTACTTGATAAAGAATTCAATGGTGATCGCAAAGATTCCGATGGAACTTGAGAGAAGAAAGGATGACCATACAAAAACTTCAACAAACAGACAAATAAAATTGCATGGAAAAAAGTAACAAACGGAAGTTACAGAGTTGAAGAATACAGTAACTGAACTGAAAAATACGTTAGAGGGGTTCAACAGCAACTGAGTGAAGCAGAAGAAAAAGTTAGCAAGTAAGAAGATAAAGCAATGGAACTCAACTTGGAACAACAGAAAGAAAAAATAATTTTAAAAAGTGAAGGTAGCTTAAGGGACCTATGGAACCACATCAAGTGATAATATTTGCATTTATAGCAATCCCAGGAGAAAGGGACAGAAAAGTTATTTAAAAAATAATGCCTGAAAACTTCCCTAACTTAGAGAAGGAAACAGACATCAGGTCAAAGAAGACAGAAAGTTCCAAATAAGATGTATCCCCAAAGAGCCAAGCTAAGACAAATTATAATTAAAATCTCAAAAGTTAAAGAGACAACCTTAAAAACAGCAAGGAAAGAAAAACAAAAACAAAAACAAAAATCAACCTTGTTATGCACAAAGGAAATCCCATAAAACCATCAAGAGATTTCTTAGCAGAAACTTTGCAAGCCAGAAGGAGGTGACATGACATATACAAAATGCTAAAAGGAGAAACCTTCCAACTAAGAATACTGTACTCAGCAAAGTTATCATTCATATTTTCAGGAGAGATAGAGTTTTCCAGAAAAGACAAAGCTAAAAGAGTTTATCACTATTAAACTGCCCTTACAAGAAATATTAGAGGGGCTTATTTAAGCTGAAAGAAAAGGATATTAGTTAATAACAGGAAAACAACAAAAGTAAAATTCTCACTGTAAAAAGTAAATATAAAGGTAGTAGATGAATCAGTTATAAAGCTACTAAGAAGATTAAAAGACAAAAGCAGTAAAATTAAAACAATAGTAGTTATATAAAATAAAAAGATGCAAGAAGTGACAAAAAAACATAACATGTGGGGGGCAGGGTACAAATATACAGTTTTTGAATGTGTTCGAATTTAAGTTGCTATCAACTTAAAAACAAACTGTTACATACATAGTATGGTATATATGTGAATCTCATGGTAACCATGAAACAAAGACTTACAGTAAACATAAAAGTAAATGAGAAAGGAATGTAAACATAACACCGAAGTCATCAAACCACAAGGAAAGAGAAAAAGAAAAGAGAGAAACAGAGAGTACCTACAAAAACAGCCAGAAATAATGAAGAAAATGGCAATACATACATACCAATCAATAATGACTCTAAATGTAAATTGACTAAATTCACCAATAAAAAGATACAGAGTGACTGGAGAGATTAAAAAACAAAACAAAGCAAAACAAAAACAAGACACACTTAAGTACTGCCTACAATAGACTCAATTCAGAAGTAAGGACACACACACTGTAAGTGAAGAAATGGAAAAATATCTTCCATAAAAACTGAAAAGAAAACCAGTGTAGCTCTACTCATATGAAACAAAACATACTTTAAAACAAAGACTGTAACAGACTGCATAAAGATATAAGGGTCAATCCAGAAAGGAGATACATAACATTTACAAATGTATATGCACACAAAATAGAAACACCTAAATATATAAAGCAAATATTAACAAACCTAAAGGGAGAAATTAATAGCAATACAATAATAGTAGGGGATTTTAATACCCCCACTCACATCAGTGAATAGATCATCCAGACAGAAAATGAATAAGGAGACTTTGGTCATAAAGGACACATTAGACCAGAATGGACTTAGTAGACATACAGAACGTTCCATCGAAAGGCCACAGAATACACATTCTTCTGAAGTGCACATAGAATATCCTCCAGGAAAAGTCACATTAGGCCACAAACAAGTCTCAATAAATTCAAAAAGAGTGAAATCATGTCAAGCAACTTTTCAGATCACAATGGTATAGAACTAGGTATTGATTACAAGAAGAAAGCTGGAAAACACTACTTACACATGGAGGTAAAACATGTTACTGACAAATATTGGGTCACAGAAGAAATCAAAGGAGAAATTAAAAAAAATACCTAAAGACAAATAAAAACAGAAATATGATATAACTAAATCTATGGGATGCAGCAAAAATGGTTCTAAGAGGGAAGTTCATAGCAATGCAGGCCTACATCAAAACATAAGAAAAATCTAAAATAAATGATATAATTGTACCCCTGAATGAATTAGAAAAAGAAGAAAAAATGATGCCTAAAGTTACTAGAAGGAAGGAAATAATAAAGATCAAACTGCAAATAAATGAAATAGGGACTAAAAAGGCAATAGAAAAATATAAATGAAATTAAGAGCTGCTTCTTTGGAAAGATAAACAAAATTCACCAACCTTTAGCTAGACTCACCAAGAAAAAAATACAGAGGACTCAAACAAAATCAGAAATAAAAGAGGAGGGGCGCTTGGGTGGCTCAGTCAGTGAAGCGTCCGACTTTGGCTCAGGTCATGATCTCGTGGTTTGTGAGTTCGAGCCCTGCGTTGGGCCCTGTGCTGACAGCTCAGAGCCTGGAGCCTGCTTCGGATTCTGGGTCTCCTTCTCTCTCTGCCCCTCCCCCACCTGTGCTCTGTCTCTCTCTATCAAAAATAAATAAATGTAAAAAAAATTGAAAAAATAAAAGAGGAAAATTTACAACTGTTACCACAGAAATACAAAGTATCATGAGACTACTTGAAACAATTATACACCAACATATTGGACAACCTAGAAGAAATAGATAAATTCCTAAAAACTTATAATCTTCCAAACTGAATCATGAAGAAATAGAAAATCTGAATAGTCCAGGTGGCTTCACTGGTGAATTCTACCAAATATTTAAAGAAGATTTAATACCTATGTTTCTTAAACTCTTCCAAAAGCTGACTAGGAGGAATGCTTCCAAATTTATTTTAAGAAGCTAAAATTAATTACCCTGATACCAAAACCAAAGAGAGACACCACACACACAAATTACTGATGAATACAGATGCACAAAATCCTTAATCAAATATTAGCAAACTAAATTCAATACTATATTGAAAAAGTCATACACTGTGATCAACTGGGATTTAGGGATGCAAGGATGGCTCAATATCTGCAAATTAATCAATATGATGCACCACATGAACAAAATGATTAACATGTAATTATTCCAATAGATACAGAAAGGCATCTGACAAAATTCAAAATTCAAGCTGAACCACAGCTTACATCATACTCAATAGTAAAAAGCTGAAAACTTTCCTCTAAGATCCAGAATAAGATAAAGGATGCCCATTATCCCTGCTTTCATTCAACAAAGTATTAGAAGTCCTAGGTGGTGCAATTAGGCAAGTAAAAGAAATAAAAGGCATCCAAGTTGGCAAGGAAGAGAAGTGAAAGTGTCACTATTTGCAGATAACATGATACTACAGATAGAAAACCTTAAAGTTTTCAACAACAACAACAAAAAAACCTGTTACAACTGAAGAAATGAATTCAGTAGAGGTGCAGGATACAAAATTAATATACAAAATTTTGCAGTATTTCTAAACACTAGTGATGAACTATCAAAAAAAAAAAAGAAAATGATCTCATTTACAATAGTATCAAAAAGAATAAAAAATCTAGGAACAAATTTAACCAATTAGGTGAAAGACTTGAACAGTAAAAACTAGAAGACACTAATGAAAGATATTGAAGAAAACACAATAAATGAAAAGATATTGCATGCTTATGAACTGGAAGAATTAATATTGTTAAAAATGTCCATATTACCTAAAGCAATCTACAGATTCACTGTAATTCCTATCAATATTCCATAGCATTTTTCACAGAAGCAGAAAAAAAAATTGTAAAATTTGTATGGAACTACAAAAGATCACAAACAGTCAAAACAATCTTAAGAGATAAGAACAAAGCCACAGGTATGACGTTCCCTGATTTAAAATATTTACAAAGCTAAGGTACACCAAACGTTATGGTATTGGTAGAAAAACTGACACACAGGGTCAATGGAACAGAAAAGAGAGCCCAGAAATAAATTCATACCTATATGACCATGAATTTACAACAAAGGAGGCAAGAATACATAATGGGGAAAAGACAGTTTGTTCAATAAATGCTGTTGGGAAAACTGGACAGCCACATGCAAAATAATAAAACTGGACCACCATCTTATACCATATACAAAAACAAACTCAAAATGGATTAAGGACTTGAATGTAAAATCTGACCATCAAATGCCTAGAAGAAAACATAGGCAGTAAACTCCTTGACATTAGTTTTAGCAATGCCTTCTTGGATCTGACTCCAAAAGCAAGGGAAAGAAAAGCAAACAAAACAAAACAACCCCCCCCCCAAAAAAAAACAACACCAAAATAAAACAAATAAACCAAATAAACACATGTATGGCATCAAACTAAAAAGCTTCTGCAAGCAAAGGAAACTATTAGGAAACAAAACAAAAATGCAACCCACTGAATGGGAGAAGACATTTGCAAATCATATATCTGACAAGGAGCTAATATCCAAAATATATAAAGCACTTATAAAACTCAGTAATAGCAAGCAAACCAACAGTCTGATTAAAAAATGAGCAGAGGATGGGACACATGGGTGGCGCAGGTTAAGGGTCTGAATTTGGCTCAGGTCAGGATCTCGGTATGTGGGTTTGAGCTCTGCATCAGGCTCTGTGCTGACAGCTCAGAGTGTGGAGCCCGCTTCAGATTCTCTGTCTCCCTTTCTCTCTGTCCCTCCCCCGTTCTCACTCCGCCTCTCTCTCTCTCTCAAAAATAAATAATAAACACTTTAAAAAAACGAGCAGAGGATGTGAGTAGACATTTTTCCAAAGACATACAGATGGTCAACAGGCTGATGAAACGATGCTCAATAATTATCAAGTAAATAGGAATCAAAACCACAATGAGATATCACCTTACACCTGTCAGAATGACTATTATTAAAAGACAAAAAATAACAAATGTTGGTGAGGATGTGGAGAAAAGGAACCCTCATGTACTGTTGGTGATAGGAAAATCGATGCAGTCACTCTGAAAAACAGGATGGAGTTTCCTCAAAAAATTAAAACTACTACTACCATATGATCCAGCAATTCCATTACTGGATATCTATCTGAGAAAAATAAAAACACTAAACTGAAAAGACATATGCGGCCCTATGTTCATTTATAATAGCCAAGGTAGGGGAACAACTTAAGTGTCCATTGACAAATGGATGGATAAAAAATATGTGATATATATGTATATATATGTATACACATATATATACATATATATACATATACATATATACATATATATTATTATACACACACACAATGGGATACTGCTCAGGTTAAAGAAAAAATGAAATCTTGCCTTTTGTGACAAAATGGATGTAGCTTGAAGGTGTTATGCTAAGTGAAATAAGTTAGAGAAAGACAAAGACCACATGATTTCACCTATATGTAGAATATAAAACAAAACAAAACAAACAAACAAAACCAAAAAAAATCCAGGACTCATATATACAGAGAATAGATTGGTGGTTGTCAGATTGGAGAGTGCTTGGGTGGAGAGCAAAATTTGTGAAGGGGATTAAGAAGTACAAGACCTTCAGTTATAAAATAAATAATTCATAGAAATGTAATGTGCAGCATGGGGAACACAGTCAACAACACTGTATTAACTTTGTAAGGAGACAGACATAACTAGATATCATGGTGACCACTTTGCAGTATCTACAAATGTCAAATCATTATGTTGTACACCTGAAACTAATATAATATATCTCAATTATACCTCAACAAATAAAAAACAAAAACAGAGGTGAATTTATTCTCTCTTCAAGGAGTTCTCAGATCTGTTGAAATAAATGCGTAACTTTTTCCATAATTTTTATATTATCTAATTTTATCCTCCAGCAACTCTTGGACATCTGTGTCAATATCCTTAGTTTTCAATATATGACAAAAGTTTGGGTTCTTTAAGTGGTGTTACACAGCTCATGTTGGTGAGTCCAAGAACTGGGTTTGGGAGATGACTCTCCAGCCTCCGAAGTATTCCTCCTTAATTCCTGCATCTGTGCCTTTGTGCCAGCTATTGGCCTGGAGAACCTTCCCTCTTTTTCCTGCTAATGAAACTTAGATTCCTGTCCTGCCCATCTCAAATCATGTATTATTGTGAAATTTCAAAGCACAGGGATAAAAAATATTCCAAATGCCCTTTCAGAGGAAAAACAGGTGACTTACCAAAAAATAAAAGTCAGCATGGCATCAGGTTTTTCTTTTTTTTAAATTTTTTTTAACGTTTTTTATTTATTTTTGAGACAGAGAGAGACAGAGCATGAACAGGGGAGGGGCAGAGAGAGAGGGAGACACAGAACTGGAAGCAGGCTCCAGGCTCTGAGCCATCAGCCCAGAGCCCGATGCGGGGCTCCAACTCACGGACCCTGAGATCGTGACCTGAGCCGAAGTCGGATGCTCAACCGACTGAGCCACCCAGGCACCCCGGCATCAGGTTTTTCAAAAACATTAGTATTAGAAGAAAATGGAGCTACACCTCCAAACCCAAGAAAAAAAGTTAATTTTACTATAGAATTCTATACTTAACATATTGATTAAATATAAGGGTACGACGGAAACATTTTCAGTCATGAAATGATTGAGTTTACCTTTTATATGCCCTGTAAAACATATTTGAGGGTATTCTGTAGCAAAACAAATGCATGGCCTAAGAAAGAGGTTCAAAACACAGAGGATCACACTGCCAGCACCAGATGCTGGCAAGGATGTATAACAACAGGAACTCTCATACATTACTGGTGGGAAGTCAAAATGGTACAGCCACTTTGGAAGACAGTTTGGTAGTTTCTTGTAAAACTAAACATACTCTTATCATAGAGCCCAGAGTTCACACTCCTTGATATCAATCACATGATTTGAAAACACCTCTGCACAAAAACTTGCACATGGATGTTTATAGCAGCTTTATACATAATTGCCAAAACTTGGAAGCAACCAATATGCCCTTCAGTAGGTGAATGGATACATCAATTATAGTAGTTCCAGACAATGGAACAGTATTCAATGCTAAGAAAGAAATGAGCTGTCAAGACATGAAAAGACATAGAGGAACCTCAAATATATATTACTAAGTGAAAGAAGCCAATCTGGAAAGACTACATACTGTATGATTCCAACCTATTACATTCTGGAAAAGGCAAAACTACAGAGAAGTAGAAAAAAAATAAGTGGTCACCAGGCATTATGGGGAAGAGGGATGAAAAGATGGAATACACAGAACTTTTAGGCAGTGAAAATATTCTGTATGATATAATATTGATAGACACATGTTATTGTCCATGTGTCCAAACCCGTAAACTGTGCAACAGTAAGAGGGAACCCTAATATAAACTATGGACTCTGGGTGATTTACCTGTCAGCATAGGTTCAGTGATTGTAACATTTTTGGTGAAGGAGGTTATGCACATGTGTAGGCAGGGGGTGAACTTAAAAGTCCTCTAAAAAATTAAGTCTATTGAAAACAACAACAACAACAAAAACAAACAAACAAACAAAAAAACCCAGGAGATTCAACTGAGACATAGTATGACAGATTTGCAAATAAACAAACAACCTAGAAAGAAACACCTAGAGAAAGGCTTGTGCCATATAAAGAAAAAGAGTGGGGATAACAGATCAACTGATATCTATTTTAAAAAAGGAGAAATATTATAATGGAGATTTTCAAAAAGAGAAAAAAAGAGATTCTAAAACATTTGTAGGACCCTGATGAATATGGATGCAAAAATTCTCAGTAAGATACTAGCAAATCGAATTCAATGGCATATAAAAAGAATTATTCACCATGATCAAGTGGGATTCATTCCTGGGATGCAGGGCTGGTTCAACATTCGCAAAACAATCAACGTGATACATCACATTAACAAAAAAAGAGAGAAGAACCATATGATCCTGTCAATCGATGCAGAAAAGGCCTTTGACAAAATCCAGCACCCTTTCTTAATAAAAACCCTAGAAAAAGCCGGGATAGAAGGAACATACTTAAAGATCATAAAAGCCATTTATGAAAAGCCCACAGCTCACATCATCCTCAATGGGGAAAAACTGAGAGCTTTTTCCCTGAGATCAGGAACACGACAGGGATGCCCACTCTCACCGCTGTTGTTTAACATAGTGCTGGAAGTTCTAGCGTCAGCAATCAGACAACAAAAGGAAATCAAAGGCATCAAAATTGGCAAAGATGAAGTCAAGCTTTCGCTTTTTGCAGATGACATATTATACATGGAAAATCCGATAGACTCCACCAAAAGTCTGCTAGAATTGATACATGAATTCAGCAAAGTTGCAGGATACAAAATCAATGTACAGAAATCAGTTGCATTCTTATACACTAACAATGAAGCAACAGAAAGACAAATAAAGAAACTGATCCCATTCACAATTGCACCAAGAAGCATAAAATACCTAGGAATAAATCTAACCAAAGATGTAAAGGATCTGTATGCTGAAAACTATAGAAAGCTTATGAAGGTAATTGAAGATTTAAAGAAATGGAAAGACATTCCCTGCTCATGGATTGGAAGAATAAATATTGTCAAAATGTCAATTCTACCCAAAGCTATCTACACATTCAATGCAATCCCAATCAAAATTGCACCAGCATTCTTCTCGAAACTAGAACAAGCAATCCTAAAATTCATATGGAACCACAAAAGGCCCCGAATAGCCAAAGGAATTTTGAAGAAGAAGACCAAAGCGGGAGGCATCACAATCCCAGACTTTAGCCTCTACTACAAAGCTGTCATCATCAAGACAGCATGGTATTGGCACAAAAACAGACACATAGACCAATGGAATAGAATAGAAACCCCAGAACTAGACCCACAAACGTATGGCCAACTCAGCTTTGACAAAGCAGGAAAGAACATCCAATGGAAAAAAGACAGTCTCTTTAACAAATGGTGCTGGGAGAACTGGACAGCAACATGCAGAAGGTTGTAACTAGACCACTTTCTCACACCATTCACAAAAATAAACTCAAAATGGATAAAGGACCTGAATGTGAGACAGGAAACCATCAAAACCTTAGAGGAGAAAGCAGGAAAAGACCTCTCTGACCTCAGCCGTAGCAATCTCTTACTCGACACATCCCCAAAGGCAAGGGAATTAAAAGCAAAAGTGAATTACTGGGACCTTATGAAGATAAAAAGCTTCTGCACAGCAAAGGAAACAACCAACAAAACTAAAAGGCAACCAACGGAATGGGAAAAGATATTTGCAAATGACATATCGGACAAAGGGCTAGTATCCAAAATCTATAAAGAGCTCACCAAACTCCACACCTGAAAAACAAATAACCCAGTGAAGAAATGGGCAGAAAACATGAATAGACACTTCTCTAAAGAAGACATCAGGATGGCCAACAGGCACATGAAAAGATGTTCAGCGTCGCTCCTTATCAGGGAAATACAAATCAAAACCACACTCAGGTATCACCTCACGCCAGTCAGAGTGGCCAAAATGAACAAATCAGGAGACTATAGATGCTGGAGAGGATGTGGAGAAACGGGAACCCTCTTGCACTGTGGGTGGGAATGCAAATTGGTGCAGCCACTCTGGAAAGCAGTGTGGAGGTTCCTCAGAAAATTAAAAATAGACCTACCCTATGACCCAGCAATAGCACTGCTAGGAATTTATCCAAGGGATACAGGAGTACTGAGGCATAGGGGCACTTGTACCCCAATGTTCATAGCAGCACTCTCAACAATAGTCAAATTATGGAAAGAGCCTAAATGTCCATCAACTGGTGAATGGATAAAGAAATTGTGGTTTATATACACAATGGAATACTACGTGGCAATGAGAAAAAATGAAATATGGCCTTTTGTAGCAACGTGGATAGAACTGGAGTGTGATGCTAAGTGAAATAAGCCATACAGAGAAAGACAGATACCATATGGTTTCACTCTTATGTGGATCCTGAGAAACTTAACAGGAACCCATGGGGGAGGGGGAGGAAAAAAGAAAAAAAAAAAAAAGAGGTTAGAGTGGGAGAGAGCCAAAGCATAAGAGACTGTTAAAAACTGAGAACAAACTGAGGGTTGATGGGGGGTGGGAGGGAGGAGAGGGTGGGTGATGGGTATTGAGGAGGGCACCTTTTGGGATGAGCACTGGGTGTTGTATGGAAACCAATTTGGCAATAAATTTCATATATTAAAAAAAAAAACATTTGTAGGAAAGAAAATATAATTGTATCAGTACTTGGTTCTGCAATTGACAACATTTTCATAATCTCAATGATTATATATTTGTTTTGGGTTAAATAAAATCATTTTTCTCCCTCAAGTAGAAGAGCCTAACAGTTCAAAATCAAACTGCCTGGGTCTACTACTTCCTATATGGAGACTTTGGGCAAGTGACTATGATTCATTTCCCTCATTAATATGATAGAGACTTTAAAATAGTGTCTCTTTCATTGGTTTCTTGTTAGGAGTAAATGAATCAATGCACACAAAATCTTAGAATGTTACCTGGTACATAAAAATCACTCAGTACATATTCACTACTAGTAAGAGAGTTAAATGGAGTGATGTAAGAGTGTTAAAAACCACTTTTCTATGCATAAAGAAAATAGAATACACCTAAAACTAATAGGTGAAAACAAGAGCAAAGCATTTTTTTATAGATGTAGAGTAAATGATAAGAAAAAAATCCCAAATAATTCAAAGAACAGACCTGGTGACATACAAATGGTAGGACAGAGGCTTCCTGTTTTCTTGCAAGTCTATACCTTCTGCTTTCTTCAATGTGCATATATTATTTTGGTACGAACATTTACAAAATTAACAATAACAAAAATCCCTAGTGTTCTGGTTTTCAAATGTGGTCTACAAACTAGGAGAACTGACATCATTGTTAGAAACGCAGACTCCTCAGTCCCAGACCAGACTTCTTTTTTATTAAATTAAAAAAAATTAGCATTATTTTTTTGAGAGAGAGAGAGAGAAAGATGGAGCATTAGTGGGGGAGGGTGACACAGATTCTGAAACTGGCTCCAGGGTCTGAGTTGTCACCACAGAGCCCATTGGGGGGCTTGAACTCACAAGCTATGAGATCACAACCTGAGCTGCCATCATCAGATGCTTAACGGACTGAGCCACCCAGGTGCCCCTAGGAATTTCTGAATCAGCTTTTACTTTTAACAAGATTCCCCCATGTGATTCTTATGCACAGTTAACTTTGAGAAGTCCTATCTATTTACTGTTGTCACGTCACTTCTCTTCTGACCGGTAAGACCAAGAAGAATCTGTTGACCGACTGGTGGACTGGCCTTTACCTTCTTATACTAACCCCCAAAACCTATGGCTAAGAAATAACCTAATTTATCCAACTTTAATTAGCTCTATTGTTACTTTACTAGGTACCAGCTTACTTCAGCTTAATGCTTGGACTTCCAAGTTGAATAGACATTTTTTTTTTTAAACATAATTAAGGTGCTTATATTCTATTGATGATAGCATATGCAGTGGCAGAATGTGATATGCATTGTGCTATGGAGATATTCTCAGGGTGCAAAGGGGACACAAAACAATGCCATTTAGATCATGGTGTAAAGACATGATACAATTAAATGCAAGTCTTAGCAATATCACTCTGGAAGCATAGATTAGAGGCTGGATGCCATACCAGGGGCAGGGAGATGAAATGGGAGGTTGATATAATAATGTGGAAAAGAAATGAAATGGATTTTAATTGTGGCAGTGGCAACGGGAATGGAGTAGGGGGCAAACTCAAGAGGTATCAAGGAGCCACAACCTATAGGACATGGATGAACATGTGGAGTATTGGAAAAGGGTAAGGTTCTAGTATGACTCCTGTGCTTTTAGCTTTGTTTGCTACATGTATGGTGATGCTTTTTAATAGGAAGAGTTGCATGTTTGGCAACGGTGGGAACTAAGAAGTTGGTGAACTCTGTGTTGAATGTGACGTTCCTAAGGTGAGGTTCAGTGTCTTTTGGATGTGTAGGTCTGATGTTCAGAAGGGAGAACAGCTCTTGAGACAGATTTGGGTGTCATGAACCTATAATAATGTCATTCATCAAGAATAGATTACTGAAGGATGTGTGGCAAATACAAGTATCAGATATTAGACCATGGAACTGTGGAATGCTGACATTTAAAGGTGAAGCAGGAGAATGATATCCTATGAAGGAATATGAGTACTAGTAGCCTGAGGGGTGACAGGAAAAGTACAACGAAGCACCATGACATAAACATTCCCACCAGTCAATCTTCAGTGTGGCCGATTCCTCGGCAAGGCCTTCCAATTAATCGTATCTATCTAGGCTAGTCATGGCCCAGATTATCACAATGGTTTCCATATAAGTGATGTAAACTCCTAAATTGTTATACTAATTCTAAATCTAAAAATAATTATAGTTTAGAGTTTCATACAGTAGGATGTTTAAGTAGTTGCTTATATGTAACTTGAGGGTTGGCAAGTATTTCCTGTAAAGCAGCTTCTGCTAGATGGTAAATATTTCAGGTTTTGTGGGCTGTGGGGTCTCTGTAACTACTCATCTCTGCCATTGTCACACTTAAGTATCCATTGGCTACATGTGAAAAAAACAGCTGTGATTGTGTTCCACGAAAACCTTATGTCTGAAAACTAAAATTGGAATTTTATATAATAATTTTAATGTTATTAAATATTATTCTTCTTTTGATTTTTACAACTTTTTAAAAAAGTAAAAAAAAATTAACTCTTTCACTCTACAAAAATAGGCAGTTGTCCAGATTTGGCCTAAAGGCCATAACTTTCTGACCCCTGATGTAATTACAGTCAAATATAATTACATCTAGAATTATGAGGCACAAAGTGAAAGAGATTTTAATGTAAAATTATGATTTAATGGGTCCATGCCTAGAAGATGGATAAAAGTGGACATAATTTCATATGGCATATCTTTGATATTCTGAGTGCCACCACTCAGACATCATTCTATAAGTTCTGAATTAGAATACATATGAACTTTCCCAATTTTTGTAAAGTATCAACGATAATGTTTAGCTCAAATGTACAATCTCTTTAGTGCTTTCTACTAGGGTGGCCTTAATAATATTGTGGTTCTTACAAAATACCTCAGCAGGTAGTATTTTCCTTAAAAATTTCTCCCTGTATCTAGTCAAAATGTTCTTTTCCTGCCTCTTTTCTTTAAGAGTTTATTATCACTGGATTTATTTAGCTACCTTAGAAATGAATGGAGTTCTCAGAGCAAAATAAATGCCATAAAATATCTGTGGGGAGAGCCTAATTTAGCAATTATCTGGGACATTAAAAGTTACCTAGCTTGGTTCTGGAATAAGATGGTATCCTTCCAATAATGGAAACCATTTTGAATTCATGCATGTAGCTGAGACATATGACAGCAGGAATAAAGAGCATGCTAAATTTTTCAGATCCATAACTGCCAAAAAGCAAAGCAATGGAAACATAACAATTTTCTAAAATCCCTGTGCCAGCTTCTTTATGATTCCAGTCATTATTTTCTGGGATGGTAGTAATTTCCAAGTTTAATGTTAAAGTCTTTGATCTAATATCAAATTCAGATAAATTATTGTGAAAATTTACAATAAAAAGTTCAAAAAATGGGTTTAGGAGGTTTACTCACTGATGAAATTCACAGAAATTTTAAATATATATGGTAATGAGGAAGGAGAAACTTTTTCTTGAAAGTGACAGGCTCTGGCTACACTGGAAAGGAAATACTTATATGTGGATTTGAAATCTCTTTTAAGATATAAATTTGGCTCTCCTTTCCAAAATATTTTATGGTTATAAGTTGGTTACCAGGGAAGGTCAACAACATTTTAAAAACCTTTTTATAATATTTCCATGTCTCTATAGAGAAATTATACCCACAACATTAACCTAGTAACTGGTTTTCTTTCCCCAGGGCCTCTGAAATCTTTGGTCATATGGAAAAAATGAAAAACAAAAAAACAAACAAATAAAAAATATATAAAAGTAAAAACAGAACGACACAAAAAATTCCCCTCTTTTACTACAACCAGGAATATTCGTTATATTCACAACTTGTAACTATACTTTTCTTAATGAATAATATTTTGTATGTCCTTTCTTATGTGGTCTTTTTACATAGCTTAGGAGTTAAAATCATGGACTTGGGAAAAGAGGCAAGAGTTTGAGTGCCAACTTAGCCACTGGCAAAGGATATCACATTTTGATCCTCAGTCTCTATTTTCTAAAGGAGAATAACAGTGCATCTACTTTCTAACAGCACTGCAAGTACCAAAGGAGGCTATGTATGTCATATTATGTGCTTAATAAACATTACCTATTATTTTAGTTTAGCCCAGTAGAAATCACATTTTGTTCTTCTCTATCCCCTCTTCTATCTGGAACAATGCTTTTGGGATTCCTTAGGTGACATTATGAGATGGCATATTACAGACATTTGCCTTCTCTCTGAAGAGACCAGAAGCACCTGATAGGATTCCAGCCACATTCCAGGCTCCACTTCCACCCAAAGAAAATACCAGAAAAAAATCCATGTGAGAAATTTACCAATCCACGGAAAGTTTTTTTTTAAACTAAGGGAGACCAATAATCTCATACTAACAATATGTGAGAACAAATTTTTTTAATGACCCAACTCCTGGACTCAGCTATATATATACCCTTTGCTACCGGGAGGATCAGGGAACTGATCTGAGAGAGTTTCTTATCAATGTTAAAGCATTGTATAGTAATCCAACAAACATTTTGACATTCATAAAAAATTGTTGCATGGTAAAATGATAATTGACATTCCCAACAATGTGCCTAGGACATTGGTAAGAGACCATCATTTAGTTGAGTTAAACTGGAGTAGAGAGGACGTAACCTGATTATTTTCCAGACTCTCCTATTATAACAAATTGTTCCATCATTTATTCAGCTGTTCAAGCCAGAAATCTGGATCATCTTTGGCATCTTTTCTTATCTGATTACTAATTTTATCCCTCAAATATTTTCTGTATCTCTTGACTTTTGTCTTTCTGCTTCCACCATTATAAAGCCTGACCAATTACAGAAGTCTCCCAACTGGTTATTGCCTTCCTTTCCAATCCATTTCCCATCCAGAATGATCTTATCACCATGCAAATTTGATCACATCACTCTCCTGCTTAAACTCTATTTATAGTTCCACTTGACTCTTAAGCTAAAGCTAATCATCCTTCCTGTGGGTGTCAAGGTCCTGCAGTTCTGATTCCCACTGAATCTCCTGTCTCGCCTCACACCTCCTTTCCTTCTGTTCCACATTCATCATGTCTTCTTTCAGACTCCTCCCACCTTGTGCAGTTCCCTCTGTAAAGGACACTCTTCCCTCCTTATATGTTTAGTTATGTTCCCCATCCTTTAGTGGTCAAGCCTATTTTGAGTTTCTTTGAAAGTCTTCTTAGACCTTCTTTAATGAGGTCAAATCCCTCTATTATACCCTCTCATAATGCCATAGTATCACAGCTCAAAGTACCATGAACCGTTCACTCAGAGACCTTGCATCATTACTGAAGTACTGTATTTGTGCGATTCTTTGAGTAATGTATACCCATACTGAATTCAGAAACCATGCGCTTGTTTGTTTTATTTTGTTTCCTCTCCATTGTAAAATTCTAAGGCAAAATATCAGTACCTTCATAGAGAAGGAATTAGGTAAACATTTGTTGAAGAAATGAAAAAAATAAGTTACTGACATTCTTGACTTGACTTAAATAGTTGTATTCTTTCCTTGATTTTATTTTCTGATTTGAAAATCGTCTTTAATAGTATCTATTTAATGGGGCACCTGGGTGGCTCCGTGGGTTGAGCGTCTGACTTTGGCTCAGGTCATGATCTCACAGCTCATGAATTCAAACTGCGCATCGGGCTGTGTCCTGACACCTCAGATCCTGGAGCCTACTTTGGATTCTGTGTCTCCCTCTCTCTCTGCCCCTCCCCTGCTCATACACACACACACACACACACACACACACACACACACACACACTGTCTCTCTCTCTCTCTCAAAATAAATGAAACATTAAAAAAAAGATAATAATATCTATCTAATTCTTCCCATGGAATTGTCATGTGTAGAAAACAATGTAATACATTAAAATTTAAAAAAAATTCTGGATCAAAGACCTAAATGTGAGACAGAAAACAGTAAAAACTCTAGAGGAGAAAGCAGGCAACAACTTCTTTGACCTCAGCCACAGCAACTACTTGCTTGACACATCTCCAAAGACAAGGGAATTAAAAGCAAAATGGAACTATTGGGACCTCATCAAAACAAAAAACTCCTGCACTACAAAGGAACCAATCAACAAAACCAAAAGGCAACCAATTGAATAGGAAAAGATATTTACAAATGATACATCAGATAAAGGGTTACTATCCAAAATCCATAAAGAAACTACCAAATTCAACACCTGAAAAACAAATAATCTGGTGAAGAAATGGGCAGAAGACATGAATAGACACTTTTCTAAAGAAGACATCAGGATGGCCAACAGGCACATGAAAAGATGTTCAGCGTCGCTCCTTATCAGGGAAATACAAATCAAAACCACACTCAGGTATCACCTCACGCCAGTCAGAGTGGCCAAAATGAACAAATCAGGAGACTATAGATGCTGGAGAGGATGTGGAGAAACGGGAACCCTCTTGCACTGTGGGTGGGAATGCAAATTGGTGCAGCCACTCTGGAAAGCAGTGTGGAGGTTCCTCAGAAAATTAAAAATAGACCTACCCTATGACCCAGCAATAGCACTATTAGGAATTTATCCAAGGGATACAGGAGTACTGAGGCATAGGGGCACTTGTACCCCAATGTTCATAGCAGCACTCTCAACAATAGCCAAATTATGGAAAGAGCCTAAATGCCCATCAACTGATGAATGGATAAAGAAGATGTGGTTTATATATACAATGGAATACTACTTGGCAATGAGAAAGAATGAAATCATGCCATTTGCAGCAACATGTATGGAACTGGAAAGTATTATGCTGAGTGAAATAAGTCAGAGAAGGACAGATATCATATTTTCACTCATATGCAGATCGTGAGAAACTTAACAAAAGACCATGGTGGGGAGTGAAGGGGGGAAAATAGTTATAGAGAGGGAGGGAGGCAAACCATAAGAGACTCAAATACAGAGAACAAACTGAGGGTTGATAGGGGTGGGAGGGAGGGGAAAGTGGGTGATGGGCATTGAGGAAGGCACCTGTTGGGATGAGCACTGGGCGTTGTATGGAAACCAATTTGACAATAAATTTCATATTAAAAAAAAAGATAAAATGATCTTCAAAGTTAAAAAAAAATTTTCCCAAATCTTCTTAAACATGTGCAACTCTGCTCTGAATATTCAAGAAAATAAAAACAAATATTATTATATTCTTCTTAGTGCATTTTTATTATGAGCTTTTTTAATTCAAATTTTTGTTTGAAATTAGTAAGCCATCCAGGGAATATCTCTATGAAACACTGGACCCAATTCTTTGTTAGTGGATAAGAAGCCTTACTACTCTTAAAACTTTCAACATTGCAGTATATTGCCTTCTGAGGTAAGACTTAGAATATTTTCTAATTTTAATACATAAAGTCAGAGGAAATGAATAGCTAGATAAGATAGGAGCACAAGGCAAATGTGGGAGAAAAGTTAGGCCCTGTGATTCTATAGTTTGGATCTATCAGAAGGGTGACCTTTAAGTGTTCTGGTAGAAAAGAAATCAAATCTATGTATTAATTTGATGATGCCCATCAACTAGGAGACACTAATAACTACCCATTCTAAATGAGTATCTTCATTTTGAACCAGACATAAGTATAAATAAAATAACTATGGGTCCTCTTGAAACCTAACAACAACAGTCTAAGTGCATATAGTTTGATCATTTTTAACATGTTTAACAATCCTGGATCACATCAGTAGAAATGCAAAAGGTCTTATATACTTAGTAGATGTCTCATTTAAATTTTTGATCTTTTATGTTTTTGGACATTGTGTCCAATTTGGGTAGGAGTTATTATCAAAGAATATGAATATTAGAGACACTATCAACTGAAATGAAATAAACTTGTCTAAATTTAAATGGATAACTATATTAATTTTCAACATGAAGAATACGAATGATTTAGGTTTATTTCACAGTATTTAGGTTGAATATGTTCAAGAGAAAAAGTACAAAAAAGGTACGTCTAATTGTAAACATAAGGTTTGGGATAACTTTTAAAATATAATATAGTAAGAAAAAATTCTTTAAAATATTTTAGTGCAAAATGCAATCAAATCTAATCAGTTTGGCATTAATTAAGCTCTAATAATGTACTTCAGTATCTCTCCTAAGTAGTGTGATCCGTTTCCCCTTCATCCAGGTCGATTTGTGCACATTATGGTGTCATCATAATTTTAAAACACACTGAGAAAATGACAGAGCTGCAAAATTAAAATAAATGATTAATGGTATTTTTTTTCATGTTTTGTACTAATAGGTATTACTGAGCCTTTAAATTAATAGAGCTGTCAAGCTCATGGGTGTTACAGATCCAGCAATGAACCAAAATGGAAATTATATATTCCACAGACACCTAAAGATGACACTTTGGAATATTTTAAAATTTAATTAGTAGGTGCAATTGTTTTGTTCCCTGTAACCACTGCAAATTAATTGGAAATTAGTCACAACCAATCCTTTTTTTTAACAATCTGAAATGAAGAGATTGGTGCTTTACACCTTAACATTCTTGTTTGGGGGCTAGAATGCACACATGCAGTAAATTGCATTGTCAATTACAAAAACAACAACTGTTGTGAAATTAGGAAAAATTATGCACAGGTAAACAAAATTAATTAATGCATAAGTAACAGGGGAACACAAAAAATAACGCCCAACTAAACATTAGCAAGCCAGTCTTTGGAAAAAAATAAAGGCTTAGAAATGCAAATTTATGCAAAAGAATTTACCATTGAAGTCTTAAGTAAAAGACACTTCTAGTTTATGTTTTATTTAACTGCATTTGGAGTCTTACTACCACTCACACCTTAAAAAATATATACCTACTAGAACAGCAGTCTGCTTACTCAAATATATTTCAAGATGGCAGAACAATGTTAGTTAATTTTCTAGTTTTCCAAGTATCCACATTTAGACTCATTAAATAAAAAATGGTGGCATTTCCTTCTTTAACCTTTATCCCTCTTCTCTATTTAAATATTAGGCAAAATACAATTTCCAGGCACATCAAGAAAATATGCATTATCTACATATACCTGTTAAGCATTTTCCTACTAATATTTTATATGTTACTCTTTTTCTTCCATCACTAAAAATACACATGTCCCCTTGTCTGCTTTGCCCAGTCCTTTCTAAAGTAAGCCATTAGAGCAGATTAAGATTCCTTAAAAATAGTGTGTCTACAAAGTCAGCAAGTGTTAAGTTACAATAGCTGCATAACTTTTAGTGAGAAAATAATATTTTATTAAATTTTCAAAACGAGAATAATTTCTAAAAAACACTGGTATATTAGATATTACTGAATGCTATTTAATCAGTTTAGGGGCATCTGAGTGGCTCAGTGGGTTAGGAATCTGACTCTGGATTTTGGCACGGGTCATGGTCTCTGGGTTTATTAGATTGAGCCCCGTGTTGGGCTCTGTGTTGGGCTCTATGCAGTATGAAGCCTGCTTGGGATTCTCTCTCTCCCTTTCCCTTTCTGCTCATGCTGTCTCTGTCTCTCAAAATAAATAAATAAACATTAAAAAAAATAAAATTAATCAATTTAATGCAAGAATCTTGGGAGAGTCAAGAGAGGTAAACTTGCAGATAACTTTCACAGCACTATTCCATTTGGATGAGTTTTAATATAATTTTCCCTTTAGATAATTATTCAAATATCAAATGTTATGATGAAATGATGTCCTTTTCCAATATTAGTTTATCTGTAAATGATTATGGGAAAACAAACAAAAAAGTTATAGCTACATTTTCTGTAACACTATGGCCAAATCTCAAAAAGATACCAAATTTTGTCACCCTAAAATAATGTTGGTTTAACTTTTTTTCCTGTATGACTTAGATAATGGGAACACTAGATATTAAATATAACAATACTTAATATAAAGCATAAAATAACTAATACTTTCTCAGTGTTGCAAAATGTGATGTACAATAATTTTCTGCAACTCTTAAATACTCCCTTGTGATTTGTAGGTAGCTGGTTTTAGGAATAAGGAAATAGTTTCAAGAAGATTAAGTAATTCTCTAAAGTCCAGAGGTCACTGATAAAACAAAAAGAAAAAAAAAAAAACATTGGCCTCTGGCCTCTTTCCTTGTTTTCTATCCATTGGGATACATTCTTCCTAAGCAGTTTTTTCCCTCCTTCCTTATTGAAATCCCACAAAACATTGCTTTCAAAGAGTGAAAACCATTTTTAACCCTGGACTACATGGAATTTCAGCTAAAGTGCTAGAAATTTTACTATTTCAGTTGTAGATATTAGCTTGCTCAAAATAACTTTTAAAATATTAAGCTAGAATGGGTTTCAAATAAAAAGCTGATATACAGAAGTTTTAATAAAATGGTTGAGATTCTGTAATAAAAGAATGGTAAAGCTATTTGGTTTCAAGTCTGTTTTTAGTTCCCAGTTCTGAGATCAGTTAATTTAGGTAGTACGTATAAGGGGAGCCACCTACCATAAATATAAAAAAATTCTAGCTATTTCCCCTCTTCTTCTACTCTTATTATAATTACTGTCATGTATGTTTATAGTTAGGCTTTAGTAACTTCTTGTCAGGAAACACAGCTTCATCCACAATTTGCCTATAGTCATATTTGTTGTATCTCTAGCAATCGAGAAAGATGTAGACACATAAACTATAGAGAAAAGCAATCCATCCACTACTATTATATTTTCTAATATGATATTATGTGAAATGCTCATTTCAATGGTATTTCCAACTAGAAAAAGATTGTCATGGTATTCAACTTTGTGAGTGGGCTGAAAGGGCCATCAAAACAATCTTTTCTTAATACAGTTTATCTTGCTTTTCAGCATAAGTGACCTACACTGAGTTTGCTGTGGTTAAGGTGCTAGAGAAAGTCCAAGTGCCAAGAAGTCCCACTGCCTCACTGTTTGTTTTACACTTGAGCTCCTTTACACAACACTATGCATTACAGAAAGCTTCAGAGACACTGTATTACCTCCTCCCTGAACTTTTTACCCTTCGGCAAACAAGCTTAATCAACTGATGACCAGTTTGGGAGTAGAAAACCAAGTTAGGGACAGACCCAGTCTTATAACTCTTTGCTTGGTGACCTTGGACACTGAACTAACCATATCTCCATAGTCTAAAAATCTCTCATACAATCACATAACTTACTTGGAATAGTCTTAATATATGTTTTCTTATAGACAGAGTAATCTAAAAACCACATCTCATGTAGTGATCCACATCATTACTGGCTTAGAGAAATACCTAAAACATTACAGTTGAGTATAAAAACTATGCAATTTTGATCCATTATTTTCATTCAAACAAGGTCTCAACTACTTATATGCAGGACACAAGAATGGAACAATAATTCATGAGGTTTTCTCAAAATGAGTAAGATTTGAGATTCAAGGTTTAGTGAATTTCTTCGTCTTACGTAGTTGCTGTTGTTGTTGTTGTTTTAAGAACTAGAGAAATGGGGAATTATGCTGTGAAGTCTCCAAGTTGGCAGATAAGCACTTCTGGCTACTAATACTTCAACCTCATGGGGATAATTCAGACAGATCTCAAAATAGCCAAACACAATAACATTTAAGGAGAGTGGTGACATTTTCAGGTCTACTCAAGTAGGAATAAGCAAACTTCACCCTAACAACAAGTACAAATCCTACATAGAATACATAGAGCAGCTTTCTGAGGATGCTGAAAGCAAATGATAGCAGGCAGAATGGAGAAGGAAATCAGAACATACCGTGTCACTAAACCAGCGATGGGTTTCTTGTTTTCTCTTCCTCCTCTCATTTCCTAGCCAGAGATCTTGGAATAGAGGAGGAACACAAAAACCTATTCCTTAACATTGTATACAATCTCCCGTGTTTACCCTTGAGCTGTGTATGGATAGCTTTGTCCTTCAGAAGCATACTGACAACTTAAAGAACCAAAATAGGGGTTAGACTACTATCCAGATTCCACACAAACCTATGGATATTATACATATAGAATGATTCTGAATAAACTGCAAAGACTTTGAAAGTTGAACTGACATTGGAAACCCAACTCACAGGAAGCAGCTCAGGATTTGTGACCTGAAACTAACTGGATCAATTACTTGCTAAAATAGCCACAACAATGACAAATCAACATTCCTCATAAGAATTAAAAAAAAATACACAAGAGTTTCCTAAGATGATATTTAAAATGTTCAAAATACAATTCAAAATCTCTCAACATATGAAGATCCAGGAAAATCTCAAAAACTCACAAAGAGAAAGACAGTCAATAATGTAAATCCTAAGATGACACAAGTGTTAGAGTTACCACACAAGGGCTTTAGAGCAGCTACTACAACCATGCTCCAAAAAGTAATGATAGATATTCCTAAAATGAAAGAAAATATTGAAACTATTGGCTGAAAAATAGAGGAAATTAAAAAAAAGAAACAATTAGAAATTTTACAATTAAAAAGTACAATGACTGAAATTAAAAAAAAAAATTACTTGGATGGGCTCAAGAATCCAACAGACAAAAAAAGAGGAAAAAGTCAGTGATCTTGAATAAAGATGAATAAACATTATCCAGTATGAAAAACAGAAAGAACAAAGAGGAAAGAAAAAAATATTATGGAGACTCAGAGATCTGTGAGATACTACTTAAAGTATCTAATACATGTCATCAGAATTTTAAAAGGAGAAGAGAATGAGTATGGTATCTAAATTAATATCTGAAGAAATAATGGCTGAAAACTTTCTAATTTGGCAAAGACATAATGCTAAAGATTCATGAAGCTCAGAAAAACTAAAACAGAATGAGCTCAAAGAAATCCATGCCCACGCTCATTGGAATCAAATTACTGGAAACTGAGGACAAAGAAAAAATCTTGAAAGCAGCCTGAGAAAATGATGCATTACATATTGTGAAACAATGATTCAAATGACTAGATATCTCATCAGAAACCACATTATGTAAAAGCCACTACGCGATATATGAAGGGGAATTGAGGATGAATCTTAAAATGCTTACAATTAAGAAGGAAGAGCTGGATACATATACATATAGCCGAAATACAAGACTGTGCACTGCAATGGCTTCAAGAAGGTATCAACAGAGAGCCACAGAAATACAAAGGATAAGGCAAATATTTCAAACAGATGGGGAGTTAAAAAGGCTTCATGAGGAAATTGCTGCTAAGCTTGGCTTTGAAAGAAGGAATTTTATTTTATTTTTAGTATACATGTATTTATATATCTCATTGCCTTTCAAAAAGATTTTGTAGTAAATTATAAAAATACATATATCCCAACAGGATAGGATAATTAATTCAGGCAATATGAATAAAAGGGAAAACAAAGCATATCAAAATAATAAACCATAGGTTCAATGAGAGAAATCCAACCATGGGTCCTATAGGATTGCTGGAAGAAACCACAGATTTGTTGGTTGGCTGCTTGAAGGCCAGAATAATGAGTTTATTTCTAAAACACAAAATAGCAAATTGGGATTTTAGACACAAAATTAATAGGCATGAGTAGAAAGCCCCTGGAAAGTGGTCCCTATGAAGCATGGCAGCTTTGGGAGAATTATTTAATGCCATCACAAGGATTCTAAACTTATTTTGTGTGAAACAAGGAGGCATTGAACTTTGAGATCTGGGAGTAAAATGATCATTGTTGTTCAGTAGTAATTTTGGCAGCAACGTGATGGATGGCTTTGGCTATACTGGGAAGAAAAAAAAAACAAAAAAATACCCTCCAAAAAACAAACCCAAAAACAAACAAACAAAAAAACCCCATGACATATAAAAGAGAAAAATGTAAATAAGCTGAAAACTATTTCAATTCTGTTATAAATGATAGAGTTGTAACTGATTACTAATGTTAGAGATACAGTAAGGGCCTGAAGAGTAACTGAGTGAGACAGCAAAGCATTATAATTATGAAAAAATGAAAAAAGGCATTAGAGCGACCTGCTCTATTTCCTACCTTGTGGCCTTGGAAAACCTGCTTAATTTATCTGGATTATTTTCATTTGTTTGTTTGTTTTCAGTGTATGATATGGGGATTATAATAACCTTACTGACTTGTTAGGGTTTTTGTAAGGACTAAATAAGTAATAAATAGAAACAGAAACTGGTTCATGGTCAACACTCAAAAAATGTTAGGCATTGTTATAGTGGATACCTCCAAACATATCTATCTGGTACATCCAAATATCCCAAAATTCAATCAGCCTTCATGTAAATGGCACTAAATTTTACAAATTAAAAATTTTAATTTTCTATCTTAATAGTCTGAGATGAATTTGTATTTAGCAAATCATTTCAGACTAAATAATACCTTTAGGTTATGCTTATTTTTAATAATTAAGCAAACATATAAATAAAGATTTAATAGACCACAGAACACTGCTCCTCTTTTTTAAAGACTTTGCATTTTAAAGCTGGGCTGGATATATTCTCTTTGCAAACACAAGTCAAAATTAAGATAAGCTCCAGATCACTGCATCATCTAGAGCAATCACAAAAAGATCCAGTCTTCCTAAGTGAGGGCGAAAGCAAAGGCTAGGAACGTAGCTAGTGTCTGAATCAAGGAGATACTAGTACCAGGGAAAGAAATTGGCATTCAAGTCAGAACGGCCTACACATTAGAAATGGGGAAGGAGGAGACAATTGCTCTTAGGTCACTAGATGACCAAGTATCTGCCCCAGGAATAAGAGGGATCAAACCTAAGGCAGCAAGACAACCTGGTTTGGCAGAAATTGGCTGAGTACCAAGTCAGGGCTGACTTGTGTGTTGATGGTGTCTAACTTTGGAAGTAGACATTGGGGAAGTGGGTTCAGGGTCCTGAGAGGTAAATAAAAAAGGCAAATAGAGATCAAAAGACATGTAAGTGCTTTCTAGAAGTTGCATTTACTTCAGCTACCCCTTTGAGAAGTCTTTATATTTAATCTGTGGTCATTTCACCAGTTAGCTTATGATCTGTTCATGACTTCCTTCCCATTTGCCACCACACAGAAGAAAGTTCCAGGAACTCCCTTCGTTTTAATCACAGGCAAAGCGCTCAGGATAATACCTCATTACAACCTCTTTGGCATTATTTTCATAAAAGTATCATAAGTAACAACTAATACATGATGATTAATATTTCAAAGTATTACCAGAATTATTAACATAATTGATAATGCAAAGGGAAGTGGACCAAAGAAATTTAACTGTACCATACCAAGAAACAGAAAGAAATTAAAATTCTGAAGGTTAAGGATGTATTTTTTCTTTGATACATTAAAATTCTTTGCTTTGAGAATGTAATGAATAAAGTTAACTCAAAATAACTTTTACATGTATTTATATATGAAAAATATGTGAATGAATTGCTAGCCAACCTACATTATGTTCAGTGAAAGAAGATTTAGTAGAAAGCATTTTTTAAAAAATGTTATACTACCTCAAGAAGTATTTAAGAAATTCACAAACTCAAAATGCACTTGGCATTGGCAGCATAATTATGTATAAGGCACAGTGCTATGCTCTGTGGGTATAAAGATGATAAAAATCATGGTGCATGACCTCAATAAGCTTATGTCTATCAAGGAACTAGACAGACAAGCTGATAATTTTGATGTAATATCATTAGTGCTTGGATAAAGCTATGAAGCACTGAGGCTGCGCTTTCCAACTAGCTGGGGTCAGGGATGTGGTGCAAGAAATGGCAATGCTCAACAAAGGCTTCATGGAGGAGGGGCAGCATGAAATGACTCTCAAGCTGAATTGTGTAACTCAACTAAAGAAGAAGAAAAATTTATTTGGACACAAGGGAAGCACATGAAGAGATTAAAAAGAAGTAAGGTAAATGATACTGGTGAAATAGGAAGCCTGATTCAAATTATATTTCATCAGAAAGAAAGTAATTACATGATTTTAAGCAGAAGAGTATCATGGTGAGATTAGTATTTTAGAGAGATCATTCTGGTAGAAAGTTACAGCATGGGTTAAAATGGGGGACAAAATGGAGATGGGGAAAGACTGATGTGGTTAGTGCCAGGCATGAAAGAGAAATGAAGTGGGCCAAATCTAGGACAAGAGTAGTAGGGATGGAAAAAAGAAAAAGATCCCAGAAATATGTCATATTGGTAGGTGGACATGGTATTTGAATTTGGGGGTATGGAGAGAAATATAGGAGTGCATTCATGGTTCTAGCTTGGGAAACAGTAGGTACATAATGGTTTCACTAACTCAATATGGTAAAAGGAGGAGTATGTGTTTTGGAATGTAAGAAGTCAGTATTTGTTTGTGGGGAGAAAATGAAGGGAGAGAGATGATGAGTCCATTTTAGCTATATTGAATTTGTGGCTTGGTATGACTCCTAACTTAACAGAACTTTAGCGGGCATTCATCACTTGTTATGAATGGATACAAAATGAAATCTGACCTCATCTATGATCCCCCATATCTTACTATGCTCTCTCCTCCTCCCCAAGCTATTCTGTTTGTTCTCTCCACAATAGGAACATACTGACAACACAAACAGTATGTTTGATGTGCTCAGGGAGAAGGACTGGGGAGGAAGAAGACAAAAGGGGGAAAATAGGCTCTGGGGTCCTGCCTAAAGAAAGGCTCTTCTGGAACTATTTCAATACAAAGTGTTCTGAAACTAACTGTCTCTTCAGTTTGATAGGCTTGTGAACATGGCCGATTGTTATATGGCTAGAATCCATACTCTGTTAGTGACTATTATAAAACTGTGAACTGAGGAGTATTTGACACATTTCTAATGACTACTTTATAGTGAGATATTTTAAAAGGTCATAAATGTAATTATTAAGTATATAGTGGAAAAGCTTTAGTTTTAAGCTTTCTTAGTTTTGCTTTTCCTGATACTTTAATTCTGGACTGGTGAAATTTCTCAGCAAATATTATCTTATTTTTTTTAATTCTCTTCTTATTGTGGTAAAATGTAGGTAACAGAAAATTTCACATTTTCACCATTTTTAAAGTATACAGTTTGATGGCATTATGTACTTTCCCCTTGCTGTAGAACCACCACCACCGCTTATCCGCAGACCTTGTATTACTTTGATTTTATAAAAAAAATATCATTAAAATCAGAATCAAGACCCATTTATCACCTGCCTTTCCATTTTATATATTCCACTTAGAGAAAACCAGACCTCTGCTATGCTCTATATATCTAGAGCAAATCCTTCATAAATTAAATATCAGCTCAATCATCAAAGAGTTTTTACATTCTATCAATTTTTATGTTCTGTATGAAAAACATTTTGTTATTCAATTGAAACAAAGAAGACTCTTTAGTTAAACCATACCAATGCTATGAAGACTATTTAAATAGTCTCTTCATTTAAAGTGAAATTTAAAGTTCAGAACTCCATGTGGTTCTAGAAAAAGTAGAATATGCCAGAATATGAAATGACAAAAATGAGCCATAGTCTAGTACAGCTCTTGGCCCGCTAAAGAATGGAATATTCTAAAAGAATAAGAGATTTGGGGTGCCTGGGTTAAGCATCCGACTTGGGCTCAGGTCATTATCTTGGGGTCCGTGAGTTCGAGCCCTGTGTCCGACTCTGCTGACAGCTCAGAGCCTGGAGCCTGCTTCGGATTCTGTGTCTTCCTCTCTCTCTGCCCCTCCCCTGCTTATGCTCTGTCTCAGTAATACATAAACACTAAAAAAAATCTAAAAAAAAAAATTAAAGAACAAGAGAGTTTAAAGGAGAGAAAATTAGGGGTACCTGGATGGCTCAGTCGGTTAAGCATCCAACTCGGTTTTGGTTCAGGTCATGAGCTCAAAGTTCGTGAGTTCAACACTCAGATGGGACTCTGTGCTGACAGTGCAGAGCCTCCTTGGAATTCTCTCTCTCTCTCTCTCTCTCTCTCTCTCTCTCTCTCCCTCTTTCTGCCCCTCCCCCACTCATGCTGTCTCTGTGTCTCTCAAAATAAATAAATAAACTTTGAAAAAAAATAAAGGAGAGAAAATTAAATATAAGTTATATAAAATTATTATTAATTTAACAATTGTAAAGATCATGATAATTAATAGGCAAAATAAATATCCAGTTAGTAGTTGAAATATAAGTTAACAAAAGTATCTTTTGAAGTGCTCGTGCTATGTAAAATAAGCTAAAATTATTCTGAAACACTATTTAGATTTTCATAGACATAGACTTTTTATTTACTTATTTAATTAATTTTTAAAAATTTTTTTAACGCTTATTTATTTTTGAGACAGAGAGAGACAGGGTATGAAAGGGGAGGGTCAGAGAGAGAGGGAGACACAGAATCTGAAACAGGCTCCAGGCTCTGAGCCATCAGCACAGAGCCTGACACGGGGCTTGAACTCATGAACCGCGAGATCATGACCTGAGCTGAAGTCGGACACTTAACCGACTGAGCCACCCAGGTGCCCCAGACATAGACTTTTTAAAGTAAGTGATTTACCTCATGCTCTGGAGGGGGAGTCACAAGGATGGTGTAGGGCCTTTTTGGATTGAGATCCATGATGGGAAATAACCATGGAGAGTGAGGACAGTGGAGCCAGACCACTGGTTTTAATTACTATTCTACCACTTAAAAAAATGTTCATTTATTTTGAGGGAGGGCATGTGAGTAGTGGAGAGGGGCAGAGAGAGAGAGAGAGAGAGAGAGAGAGAGAGAGGGAGAGAGAATCTCATGCAGGCTGTATGCTCAGCAGGAGCCTGGGGCTCATGAATTATGAGATCGTGACCTGAGCCAAAATCAAGAGTCGGACACTTAATCCCACTGAACCACCCAGGTGCCTCTCTACTCTAACACTTTTTACCTGTGTGGAATCAAGCAAACAATTTGACCTTTGCTTCAGTTACTTTATCTATAAAATGAAACTAATTATAGGGCTTTTGTGAAAATTAAATGTACAGGTCAGTATAGGTCAAATGTCTCAAACTGTACATGGCATAAATTAAGAGCTTAGTAAATGTTAGATATTATTATTATGACTATTAACTCTTTTGGATTTTAGGCATGGAGTAAGGAGTAAACATCCCTTCTCCCTGAAAAGAATCCAAAAATTACAGTCCTTGTGGAAGGCATTTGGTGTTTCACTGTTTTTCATCTATTATCTTGTGAAGCAAGCTGATGAAAACTGGCCTTCCATTAAAGACAAGAAGACTGTTACTACCAGCACCACTATCATCCCACATCACAACCACTGTCACCGCTACCACCACAACTACCATCACCAGCATCGGTGGTAGCACGTCCACCAGTTCATCCCGACCACCATCACCAGCCATACATCACCAGCACCTTAGCACATCACTACCACCATCACTTGTGGCAACACCTTTAACATCTCTGTGAGTATAAATGTCACCTTAGAAGTGTGGGGAGAGTGAAGAATACCAGACAAGATGCAAGTGCATACATGCTGGTAAAGGGAGAACAGGAAGTCTTTTAAGGATATTTGGAACCAAGTACAAAGAGAGCAGAAAGTATAGGAAGTAGCCAATCTACAGAGATTTTTAAACAGGCTTTTTTTTACATTATTTTTAGAGAATAAACTGATGCACAAACTTGGGGTTCAAAGTGGCTAAAAAGAATATATCAGGAATAAACAAAAGATCATATTTATCTGCTGTACACAAAGAGTAAAGATAATAAGTTTAGAGTAAAACCACTGGAAAGGTAAAATTAACACTTCCATTTTACATGCTAAGCTGGACTGTTTGGAATCTGTAGCTAAATGTGTTTAAACTAGTGGTTAAGAGAAGGGGCCTTAATCAAAGAGCTTGGGTTTGAGTTCTACTATGTATCTGACCTTGAATAAGTTATTCAACTTTCCAAAGCCTCCATTTTTTCCATCTGAAAAATGATGATATCCATTATTTAATGTTTATGTGAATATTTAATACATACTAGTACAATGCTGTGTATTAATTATATCTCAATTTAAAATATACTTAAATATAACACCAGCACTTAGCACAATGCTACACTAATCTAAGATTAAGACCTCCTCTGCCACTCCCAACTGGTTACCCACCCCCCCAGTCTTAACTACACAGTAAATACATCATCAATCACATGTAAGAGCTAACCTGGATTCATCTCTTTCTCTTAGCCCCCAGGGAACTCATTAGCAAATTCTTCTTGTTCCCCCTCTCGAATGTTGCTTAAATCCATCTACTTCCCTGTCACTATCCGTGCCTGAGCCCAGACTACTCTGATAGACTCTCTCCCAGCTGCTACTCAGTCCAATCCAATCTCCACCCAGTGGCCAAGGTGACCTTTTAACATGTAAATCAGATGATGCTTAAAGCCTTCAAAAGCTTCCCAATGGACACAGAATCAAATGCTAACTCTTTGCTATCATTTTTTCTACATGGTCTGTCTCCTGTTCATCTTCTATACTTTATCTCTTTCTGTTCTCCCCCTATCTCTACAAACTAGTTTCGGTCATCAAAACCCTCCTTACTGTTTGTCTAACATATTGAATTTTTATTTCTTCTTTCAAAAAAGGCCTCCTATGTCGACTAATCTAAAGTAGTATCCTCCATATTGTACCCTGTTCCTCCTTATCATTTCACCATACTTGTTTTCATAACTCTTGTAATCTGAAGTTACGTTTGTGATTAATCTGTTTATATTTAACATTCAGTGTCTTATCCAAAGAGTTCCTTGAAGATAATTATATTATTGATCCTGTTGTATTATTGATCATGATATATATCACTGATCGTGTTTCTATTCTTAGTACCAAGGGCATTGCCTAATATATTTTTGAAATATAATAAAATATTCACTATAAAAAATGTAAACTGAAATTTTGTGGGAGGTCTAAATGTCTAACTTAAATAATATCTCATTATGGAGAAAACAACAACAGGGAGAGTGTTCTACAGAGAAGGATGCCCTCAAATCCCCAAATGGAGGTTAAAAAATAACAAAACAGATGGGTTAAAATTCAGGGAGATTTATGTCTGAAGGCCCTACAAATAATCTTCTCACATGGTGCTCTGAAATAAGTACAATAAAAATTAAGAAAAATTTTATCAATTTTCTTTAGTTCCAGAGTTTAAAATATAATCGATCTATGGTATCTAAAGGTTGTACTTACACTAATACAAACATTCAAAAGTCAAACCACTGACAAGGGCATATAATCCCACAAACCTGAATGCAATAGTCCTGACACATCAATAATAAATAGAAAAAGGTACTTGGTAATAGATCCAAAGCTTAAATATTGTGATTATTCAGTTATAGGATTATGTGATTAGTTAGTTATAGAAGTACATGACATCTGAAAAGCAAATATGAAGTGATATAGCATTTCAACTACTCGGTACTCACCGTGCATGGGGTCTGCATCCATGGTTCCCCATCGATCTGCATTGGCAGAGACTTGCTAGTCCTGGAGGAAAATATTTCATTTTAAGTATAACAATGAAATATTTTATATAATAGACTATACGTAAGATATAAGATGATGAAACCAGAAAATGCAAATATGGCAATAGCTGGCTCTAAATTTAACTCTTCTGAAGGAGACTTTAAGTCTTGACTATTAATGAACACCCTGAAAAGGTACCTTGGTAACAAGAATATGAAGAGCTTCCTGGTAAATGTGATGATATAAAACAAATTATGGATACTAACAGAAAAATGTAGGGTTTATGGTTAATGATACAGTCAGAATTCCTATAGCTGAAAATAAAGCCTCCTTGTTTTCATGAAAACCTACATCTCAGACCTGAAGGAAAGGTGTTTGATGTCTCAGATTTTCCAATATCAACATTTTTATACAAATAACACCAATTATACCTGTGCTATGACCCATGGTTTCACCTTAGGGTCAAAAATACTTTTTTTTTTTCCCTAAAGGTAAAGTTCTGGAAAAATGCTTCTTAAAAAGGTTTAAATTTAATAAATATAGAAGATCTTACTTTACAATAATTGATTATTTAATTTTGTAGAAATGATGGTGTACTTTAGTTCATGAAGGAATTTAAGTTAATGGTGCTTCACTAGTGTTTCCATTGGGTATTATGCCTGGTAGATACTTCCATGCCTCTGCAAACTAAACTGTATGGGAATCATGTTAGTGCAGATGAAATTTGTACGTTAGAATTGTATCCATGGTCTGAACACGAGGGTATCAAATTCCAATAAACCTGATAAGTAACAGTTAACCAAAACTTGGTAAAATCTGCCAATTTCCATCATTTTCAAATATATCAGTGTTAATTATTGATAATTTGAGGCACAAATAAGACAAATGTTGTTATCAGAGTCCTGCATACTTTTAATTAACTTTTATTTATATCATCTCAACCCCCTGTCTCAATTACAGAGAAACAGCTACCTGATGACCACAGAGGAGCACTGAGCCAGCCGCCGCCCAGCACTTTTCAGTCCCGTGTATATTTGTCCCATCTCCATGGCTCCTTCCAAGCCAACTACCTCTAGCAGCTGATCACTCAGATCTGAAAGAAAACAGAAGCCTTGTAAGTTACAGTGTAGATCCATATGTGCACAATTTAATGCCCTTAGATATTATGAAGATGAAAAATGAAAGCTACTTGACAAAGAAAGCTTGTCTTGGATTCTGAAAGTAATGAAAAGATGGCCTACGTCTAAAGCTCTCAGTTTAACTAAACCCCGAGATGCTGTGGGAAAAGATCTGCTGTCAGCTTGGTCTAAAACAAAATGGGAAGAATGAATTTGGAGCCAAATAATGCCAAAGAATATACCAGTAGTTTTTAACATCAACAAACTTAATGTTATTCCACATGTATATATGGAACGTTTATACATTTGGCAGCAAATATACATTTCAACACTATAAATAAAGTATGAGGATATGCTGTCAAACATGATTTTGTTACATTACTCGAACAAAAGACCCTAGAGATCATGGAATTTGAGTCTCTCATTTAGAGATAAGAAGATTGAGTCTCTGAATCATTGAGTGACTTGTCCTTAGTGATGGGTGACTTTGTGCAGAAGTTCAAGAAACAATATTAATTTCTTGAAATGTTTTTTTCTGATGATATGCTGCTAAAATAATATTTGGACACCACTAGATAATTAGCACAGTGCAATTATTATTATGATTTTTAACAGAGGACAGTAGAAAGAGGCTAATAGTAATAGCTCTTGCTTGTTGAGTGTTTACTAAGTGCCTGTCGCTGGACTCCTTTGGTTCCCCTTAAAACAAACTGTGGGTAAATATGATTATTCCCATTCACAGACAGAGAAGCTGAACACTAGAGAAGTTAACTAATTTATTCATATTAACATACCTAGGAAGTGACAGAGCCAAAATCTGAACCCAACTGCTTTGATGCATAAGCACCGTGCACTTGATAAATCAACCATATAAAACAGAGAGTCTTAAAAATTATAGAAATGCTTCTTACATAGGGAAAGAGGTTGGACTGTATAAGCTTCAAGGTCCCTTTCCAATCTGAAGACTTTGGCTCAGCCAGAGGCAGGGGGTGCCCTCACATCAGGAGAATCCCACGAAGCCCAGCCCTGACACACAGCCCCTACACAGCGTACTTACTGAGCTCAGAGTGCCTGGATCCCTGAGAGGGAGGCAAGATTCCAGGTGCATATATATGGTCCTTTTATATTTTAACATTCTCATGCTTCTTTCAAATGTGAATAGTTTAATATTACTTTAGTAGCAGAACAAGCTGGAGGTTGGAGCACAGAGTGGGAGGGCAGGATGATTTTACAAGATAATAACGTAAAAGCTGGTCATAACTGAGGTTGGACGTGCAGAAAAACAAGTGTATTCTGTACGAACTCCATTTTGCATGGGAAACCCTCTTCCCGCACTACGGATCCACTGTAGCACGGAGTTCATAAAAGTAGATAATACATTTTAGTGTAGTTCAAGGGTATGGCAACTAAACACTCTGAAATCTCAAAATTTGTTAGGCTCATGATCATTGGCAAATATAAACCCTTAAAACAGAAAGTGTGACCAAGCCACTGGATTTTTCTTTAAATGAACTGATCAAAAAAACCCAATTATTTTTTTTTAAACTTTAAGCTATAGCTGCAGCTGAGATTTCACCAAGTCAACACAACATTCCAGCTACAAAATCAAATGTTAAGAAGTCATAGATTCATTCACCTTGCTGTTCTAAACCCTATTTAGACTTATCTCTCATGAAACTTATTCTGTGTTTCTAGTTTAAATTTATGTTGCCAAGAACAGATGGACAAGGAATGGAAACATATTCTTTCAGCTGTAGCCCGCACTAAAATGTACTTGGCTCTATAGCCTGGGTGCTAATATACGCATTTCTTAGATATATGTCAACCAGAAAACTACACTGTGGCAAGCACTAAAACCCCAGATGTGTGTCTGGTGATATTTATAAAACAACAACAACAACAACAACATTGAAGTTCATATGAAGTATTATGTATTTTGCAACTGTCTGATTCCTAAATAAGGGAAATTTTGTGCTAATCTTGCAATGATCTGGTTGATGGGAACTATTCTACAAGAAATAAAACACTTTCTCATGACAGTTAATCTGTGAGCCCTAACTTTTCCATGAATCACAGGGATTGTCTAACCCACACCATATTGCTGCTGTCTACCGCCCTCCTTCTGATTTTTTTCTTTAATTTGTCTTTGTTTTTCCTCCTTGAAAAAATACCCTGAAAATCAATTCTACCATTAATAATCAGTAATGAAGATATTTCTTACAGATTTAGAAGACAGGCTTTCAGATTTTCATGTTCTTCATAACACAAAGAACTGCATAGAAATAGTGGAATATTTCCTAACTCCAGTAAAAGGAAACTGATACCATTTATTTCAGGTTAACACCAATAACGTTCAGGAAAAAAAAAAAAAGAAGCTCTAAATTTGTGCTGAACAAATTTGCTTCTATTATACTTCCACATTTTGTAAATACAGTAGTCTGCAATGTCTGTGCAAAATTGAGGCTTCTTACTTATTGTCTTTGGGGGTTGGATCTTGACTGATTTCAGACAAAGATAGTTTCTATCTATGCCATTTTGAATTTTGTTTCTATATGTAGTATCATCTAAAAACATCAAAGACTTCGTCACTTCACAATCTAGCTAAAATTAGTTTACATGAAGGTCCCGCTGGGATGTCACAACCAACCAAATAAACCTACTGAATTGGTTTGCTACCTGGCTATTGATTTCATACATAAAAGTTGAAGTAGCAAACTACAGCCCATGGACCAAGTCTGGCCTGCTGCTTGTTTTTGTGTGGGATGCTAATTAAGAATGGTTTTTATCCATTAACAAAGTGAAAACATTTAAAAAGAATAATATACTGTGACATCTGAAGATCATATGAAATCAACATTTTAGTGTTCATAATTTAGCTCTTTTTGTCTTTTTTTTCTTTTTTTTTTTTTTTTTTTTGAGAGGGGTGGAGAGACAGGGAGCAGACAGACTCTCAAGCAGGCTCCACCCCCAGTGTGGGGCCCAACGTGGAGCTCAATCCCATGACCCTGGGAACATGACCTGAGATGAAATCAAGAGTCAGATGCTCAACCGACTGAGCCACTCAGGCATCCCCATAATTTAGCTTTGATTGTAGCGCAGCTACATTGTTTCTTTTAGGGTTTGTTTGTTTGTTTGTTTGTTTTTGTCTATGTCTGCTTTCACACTGCAATGGCAGAGTATTTGCAACAGAGACCATACAGCCTGAAAAGCCTGAAACATATACTATCTGAACCTTTAGAGAAAAGTGTCAACCTCTAGTCAAAAGAAACATATAATTAATTAGGCCATTGAGATTTTCACTTCAGTACTGCCACTATAAATGCTGAATGGCATCACAGTGACCTGAATGAAAGGCCGAACATCCTTCCTTCCTCAGTGTATGTGTCCCTGAGTAAAACCATGGAGTCTCAACCATGGAGTCTCACCACCTTTTTGTACTGTGAGGATTCTCATAATCAATTTGTTATTGCATCGTGAAATACCAAAGTTTCCAAATAACTTTGTTACAAAAAAACGAGAGGCTTAATGTTCAACAATATGCGCAGTCATTGCATCCTGGTTGGACTTTTGAGCGTGAGAAAAAAAAAGGGAGATGATACACAGGTAGGCATGAATCACAACCAGACCTGTAGATCCAGAAGAGCTAGCTCCACCTGTGAGCGTCACCCACTGAGTACTGAGATCTCCTGACATCCTGGTATTTGGAAGTATGTGTTGATCCTGAGGAAGATACTGCTTTCACTCAGTGGGAAAAACTGCATTTCTAAAGAGTTAAATGTCTTTCCAAATGGCTCTATGGGGGTAACAGAGTTAAGAGAATCTGCCATATTTGATTTTTTTCATATTTAAAACAGAAAGTCCAGAAGAGGTGCGTCAGAGGGAAGGAACTTGATGAAACAACCAAAAACTGAGTCATATTAGAGCGACATTCTTTTTTTTTTAATTAATTAATTTATTTTGAGAGAGAGAGAGAGCACACAGGAGAGGCAGAGACAGAGGGACAGAGATAATCCCAAGCAAGCTGCACACTGTCAGCGCGGAGTCTGACACAGGGCTCAAGCCCACAAACCACTGGGATCATGACCTGAGCCAAAATCAAGAGTAAGACACTTAACCAGTTGAGCCACCCAGGCACCCCTGGAGCAACGTTCTTAACACAGGGTCAGGTGACTCTTTAACAGTAGTATTTCAATATAAGTGGTGTGCTTCATTATCCTATATATTTTTATGAATTTTAAAACATGCTCTGAAGATATTCAGTAGACTTCACAAGACTGTAACAGAAATATGACAAGAAACACTACTTTAGAGTTTAATTTGCCACGGACTTTGTAAATGTTTTTCTGAATACTTTTAGTGCAGGGCCATTTTGTTACACAGGCAATCAGGGGGCAAAGTATACCCCCAAGAGTCAGGGATAAAGTACAGATTTGAGAACACAGGAGCAGCACAGCTAATAAGTGGGTAATATTTATTCACAGCTCAGTCTCTTCATTTTTGACAGTTATGCCCTGATAATATGTCTCATTATGTAATTGTTTCAAAATGCCATATGTGAGGGAAGAGAAAAGGACGCATTACAAACACAGACTGAACGTGGGTTGCAGCATTTTACATCTCGTAGAATATAATGTGTACTGAAGTGAGGGGAAGGAGGGGCAAGGCAGGGCATGCTTCTTTGTGACTGGTGTCCAGCAACATGCTGTGACATGGGGGGAGGCCATATCCTGGGCTATACTCACTGACTCAGCAGGGACATTTTGTATTCACCATAAATTGCTAATTATATCAACGTCTATTATGTCTTTATTTGGCCATGATGTGTCGAGGATATCTATGGAGTTGTACCTTTGAGGGTGGGCAGATTGTATGCCTTCTAGTGATGTTTCATTTATCTAGCAATTATTGGAAACATGCCTGGAGATCCAAAATAAACTTGTAAAAAGCCAAGGTATGTATGAAATTCATCCACGTAGGTCAATCTTTGAGGATTTTTCCTTCACATGTGCATCTATTGTCCATTGATTCTTTATTTAGATGGCTCCTCACACGCACCAATGGCCATTTTCCCTTACCTCCTAAATTAGAAAATGCAAATAAAAGAAGGTGATTGGAGAGAACTAAAGCCACTGTTTATTCATATGGACTTTGTTTCACAGCCCAAGTATGTAAACATTAAAGAAGACTTTGGGGTGTCTGGGTGGCTCAGTCGGTTAAGCGTCCAACTTCGGCTCAGGTCACGATCTCACGGTCCGTGAGTTCGAGCCCCGCGTCGGGCTCTGTGCTGACAGCTCAGAGCCTGGAGCCCCTTTCAGATTCTGTGTCTCCCTCTCTCTCTGACCCTCCTTCGTTCATGCTCTGTCTCTCTCTGTCTCAAAAATAAATAAACGTTAAAAAAAATTAAAAAAAAAAAGACGACTTTTAGCACCTAAGGCGATATACCATGCAATTATAAGTCTATCAGGGAAGTGGGGAGAGTTTATATATATATAAACATATATACTCTATGCCTACTATGGGCAGCCTCTCTGCTCAGGAATTTATAGGCATTTTTTTCATTTAAGACTCCCCCAGTAATCCTTACAAACTGATATTATTCTCCTCATTTTATTGATGAGAAAACTATGTTACTTGTGCAAGTCTTCACATGTAGTTGAAAATCTGATTTTCAAACTACATATGCCTGACTCCAAATTCCATGTTACTATACATACTGACACAGTAAGAAGTAACCATTCAATGTAGTACCACTAATACCACTAATTTTCTTACTGCTAAATCATTTCAGATGTCACTGAATTAAAATATAGAATAAAACTCTCATTCACAACGACTACTCCAGGTCATGTGTACATTATACTCTGCAGAATCCTGCAAGGAGGCTATGAAATGCAAAATACTTTTTGGAATAATTTATATCCAAAATGGTTAAAATGAAAACACTAGAAAATTAGAGTCTGGTACATAAATGGATTAACTAGAATTATTTGGAAAATTGAGCAGCATGAAATAACCCATTCTATTTTAAAAATCTGAAAAATAAGGGGTTAAGCTACACATACCGAAATTTTATATATATATATATAAATATATATATATATATATATACATACATACACATAAGAGATATATATATATATACACACATACATATGAATATATTATGTATATATATATGTGTATGTGTGTATATATATATATATATTTATAAATCACATGCCTGCTTTTTTTAAGTGTTTATTTATTTTTGGGAGAGAGAGGAGAGAGACAGAGCACAAGCAGGGGGAGGTGCAGAGAAGGAGATACAGAATCCAAAGCAGGCTCCAGGCTCTGAGCTGTCAACAAAGAGCTCGATCCAGGGCTCAAACTCACAAACCCAACTGCAAGATCATGACCTGAGCTGAAGTCGGAAGCTTAAGGGACTGAGCCACCCAGGCGCTGTCCCCGCCCCGCCACATGCCTGCTTTTATTTCATTTAATTTATTTGTTTCTTTTTTTTTAAAGTGAGATACCACCAATTTTATTTTATTTTTAATTGTAAAGAAAAATTTATTTATTTTTATTTTTTTAAATATAATTTATTGTCAAATTGGCTAACATACAGTGTGTAAAGTGTACTCTTGGTTTTTGGGGTAGAATCCCATGGTTCATCACATGCCTGCTTTTAAAAATGACTTTTAAAGAATGGATTTGATCATGTCTTTGAAAGCCATCTGGTTTTTGAAAACAACCAGCCAGAGCTGACTATAACTTTATGTATTTTCATTCTAAAATTCTGAACTTCTCTAAATGGATCCAAAAAAAGTAAAGACCAGAAATCACAGCGTGGCATATTGTCAACAACCTCCCTTATCGGATCCAAAGTGATTCAGGGCCTGCAAATCACTTTCTTACGTGGCATACTTGAAAAGCGATCTTCACCCCGGGGCACACAATCCAAGAAATCATAAGCATTTCTTTCACAAGGCCCATAGAGAATCAGCTTAAGGACTTCCCACAGCAATCTATTGCTGCAACTGACAATGTGTATTATGACTAAATGTAAACAGAGAGTTTGTGAGCACAAGCTAGCAGTGATTCTGAACGCTGTGCTTCTGGGTTCTTGAGTCAGTTTGTTCTTGTTAAGCTTTGTGGAGGGACTGAAGGCCGTCGCTTGTTTTCTGTGTGAATGAGCCATTAGTGTGTGTGGGGATGTTTTCATAGCACCATGCCTCTGCTGCCCTCTTCCATAAACCAAGCTACCTCACGTGTCTCCTCATATTAGCACCATCACTAAACAAAGCAAGTGCTCATGAATGATGGCTGATGTCAGCAAATTCTGAATAGCTTCTGGAGGGGCATCCTGCGCCCCAACACTGATGCCTGCTAAAAGGGTGAAGTCATCAGGGAGACGACCAACTGTCTTCTCCTACGAATTAAGCAGTTCCAACAATTAAAAAAGAAACCACCCCAATTCAAATCAATTTATTAGAAGGCAGTGCCAATATTACTTTAGATATGACTTTGTAGTTTTGCATTCAGTATCCAGCAGCAATATGAAGATGTTATTTTCTTGACATAGATTACAAAATACAATGTTTTATTGTCCCCTTATTTTAGTTTCAATGATGTATGAAAAACACTTATGAAAAACAGTAACGTTTTAAGAACATGGTAATGAATTTGATCTCATTTATAAATTAATACTGAAAATTAAAATAAGAACAAAACATAATAATGACACGTAGTCATTTACTGAATAACAGAGCTGTTTTTTATGTCCAGTTTATCCTGGTTACATACAAATAGTGTACTCTTAACAAGGGATTGAAAGATTCCATTATATTGGATTGACTGTGCTTTTTCAGACCATTTGTATAAAACCCTGCTGGTCAGAAGTAAATCATACTTCAGAATAGTATTTCTTCAGAAAAGAGGCTCCATGACTAAATATAATTAAATCCCAGTAACCTTCATTTGGAATTTTTTGGTATTCATCAAATATAGAATTATATCCTGAAATCTGGTGTCTGGCCAGAGAATCCTTGAAAATCTGCTGACTTCAGGGCTCTGCACAACAGGAATGCCACAGTTGCTGGTTAGAATAGTGTGTGTGTTTAAGGGGTTTTGTTGTTTTACAGAACTGAGGACCCCCTCCTCTCCCTTCTGCTCAACTGAGCATAGGACATCAGAGCAGAACTGAGACAGGAACTCTTCTGGTCTCAAGTTCTAACAACACCCTAATAGCATCATTGCCTCATGGTTTAAAGATGAGCTGTTCTTGACTCATCAGTGCCTCTAGTAAAGAATGATTTGAGTCAGAAGATTCTGCTTTTTTTTTCCTTTAATTTTTAAGGCTTATAATAGATTGTAGACAGATGAACCATCCTATCTAAAAGGCTACTTGTTAACATGTTAGTACAACTTGGCGTATACCTAGATTCTTTTATTTCATATAGATCCTTCCTTTTTTTTTTCTTTCTTCTGTAGTAAGAAAACCTTATTTTATAACTTTATGGTTACAGAAAAAGAATTAAATTACATCTTGGATTACTAAATTGAATTAATGTTGACACAAGTAGTTTTATTTGGATGGGATTTTAAAATTAATCCCACTTGTAAATACTTGTAAGAAATAAATGTCCTTTGTCATGTCAGTTACAAAGTTAGCAAAGAAATCCTTTCAACACATGAAATCACTTAGAAGAGAGAACTTGCAATCTACTACTGTATAGGAAATTTTCAGTATCTAGTCACCTCACCATACTTATTAATCATGTACTGACACGTTTCCAAAGAGCTTGGATTTAAAAAAAAAAATAAAGAATAAGCCCTTGTACATGGACATGTTGAGGGATTCAGATAAGTACAAAAGGTCTCTGTGAGAAAGTTTTCCTTTACATTTTAAGAAACATGTCATTTTATCTTTATAAAAGAACTGTACTGATATTAATCCAAATTTCAGAAAATACAGCAACATTTGTGACTAATAGTTATGTGAAAAGTAGAAATGGAACATTCGAAGTACCTTTGCCCCCAACAGCACTTGAGTACATAGGAGAAGTTCAAATGCAAACTTTCAGATTTCCAACACTGAAAAACTAAGGACTTTATCTCCCCTTTCAAGGAGTTGCTTTGTGGGTAGGGAGAGCCCAAACCTCTTTTAGAGTCCAAACTTTGTTAATATAATTCATTCTTTTCCTACCTCTTCTTATAAGAGATATATTCTTCTTAAAAGAGTTTAAAACGCTTTTGCACTGATACTGTTGTACAGTGAAAAATTATTCTATTTAGTTGTATTCTTTTAAAAGTTATTTGTTTAAAAGGGTTTCATTGTATTAGTCTTGCAGCCCTTCATACAACAGAACAAAAGCAGTTCTATGAAAGAAGTCTAAACTTGGACAAACCGTAAAAAAAAAAAAAAAGCAAAGTTCCTCTCTGTTTTTATCAAATTTGATTGCTGCAGCTGTTCCCAGTTTCTGTATTTTAAAAATAGCCTTATTCAGTGCCTTGTTGGCTAAAGGCCAGAGTGCCATTAGAACATGCTGTACGGAAAACCTCTATTCAGTTACAGATACAGAAATATATTTAAGATCAGTGGGGGTCATCTGCAGCAAACACTTGTAAAGGAAAATAGAATTTTAATGTGTTTAGACTGATCGCCACTTTTGCCACATAGTTTAAAGCTTCTGTACAGAATCTTCCTAACAACTTTTTCTTTGTTGTTAATTTTAGGTAAAAATGCAAAATGAGCACAAAGTTCATTGGAAAAAATATTATTAGAAAGGTCCTATTTCTCAAATAGTACCCATATAATTGAGATACATATTTCAAAGAATATTACCAGTGGTTTCTGTTCAACAAGTTAGCTGGTATGCATCGATCCTGTAGAAAGGTAGGTATTATGGAGCAAAAGCTGCAAATGGAATCACAACTTCTCTTGGATGCAGGCCACCTAACCAGAGGTCACCAGGTGTGAAACAAACCAAGGTACCCAAGGAAAATGAGTCTGGAAACTCATTTTGGACTGAGGAATTTTTATCTTTGGGCTCCCAGTGTATGGAATAGGGTCAAAGAAGTGAATTATTAGTAGAGTTTCAGACCCCTATTCTCCATCTATCCAGTTCTTTTCTTTTTCCTCAACAAATAATAGAAACTAGCATTTGAGACTAAACAGATTCATAAAGGAATGCTAATTTGAGTTCTAAGTAAGAAGAATCTGTTCCATATGGATCATCAATAAAAAAGAAAAGATTTTTGAAGCCAGGAGATGAGAGCAGTAAGAAAGAATTAGCAAGCAGAGGTCTAGGGAGAACATAGGTGAGAAAAGAAGCTTTCATTATGGAAATGAACATCGTTGTCAAGAGGTGAAACATCTGAGATTTTACTTTTTTTTGAAAGCTAACATATTAGCCTTCCACAGTTTTGGGATGCGTTGCACAAGACAGAAATCTCTGAGGTCACAAACCCAAGACTTTATTACCTACAACATTTATGCCAGTCTTCCGAACCCCAATTTACATAAGGTAAAGCAAAGAGCATTTAAATCATGGAATCGAAGGGGCATAGAGAAACTAGGCCAGCATTCTGCAGGCTTCTTAGCAAAGTGTTAGGCTCACTGTGAACCTATGGGCGGAAATAGGACAGAGACTGCTCTTATTTCCACAAGTAATGGGGATGGAGAGACAATGCTCAGGTGCTCCAGGTGCAAGGCATGGTAGAACCAAAATTCAGTGGGATTGAATTGGTAAGCAGAACCAAGCTATAATATGACTGCACCAGTGGCAGCCCACTGGAATAAAGTTCTTTATTAGGCTACTAAATTAACACAACGATTGTACTATGCCATTGCTTGATGATTTCCGAAGGAAAAGCAGTAGTGATGACAAAGTGCACAGTATCTCAGAACTCTGGACAGCAATATTACCAAAAAAGACACTTGTCCTTCACTACATCCTTATAATCTCAGAAATAACAAAGACAAGAATGTCAAAACAAAAAAAAGGAGAAAAATATTAAAAACATATATTTCAGTTGCTAGGCTCGGTGCTGGGTATATAGTAGTAAGCAAGACTAAACAGAGACTCTTAATACAATCATTGGAAAGGAGAGGTTCACATTTTACTGCACATTCAGAACCGGGCATCTGTCTGGAGCTCCTGGGAGGCAACTTGCTACTGCATGGTAGGAGATATTATGGTTCCTGAAAGGTTTGAGCACTTGGATTCAGGCATTTCTGAATACAGTCATAGATTTTTCCATTACGTGAGTGAATATATCCACTTTGCCTCTTTTACAATCATTTTACATTTAAATGTTTAAACTAAGACAAACTAGTTTTGTTTAGCCAGTTGAATTGGGTTTTTCTCACTTGCAACTAAATGGTAAGTGAGTGACATTACTTCCGGTTCTAACTATTGCCAGATTCATAGTCCTCAATATACTTGGTAGTGTCATTCTCCATCACTGTCACCTTTAAGTGATTTATATTCCTCAAACAAGAACCTTGGCATTTAGCTACCCATAATCTTTATTTCCAATACTCTTTTATGCAAATTATCAGACCCTGCTCAGACTACTATTTTCTGTTCCTTTAAGTAGGCTTGATTGTCACTACTCTGCTCCCCTCAAATATGAAAGTTTTTTCGTCCTCTCCTATTTAAACTCTGTCAGTTCTTTAAGGCTCAGCTAACAACATCTTTTCTGTAATGCTTTCTCTTATGTCATCACCCTTTGCTAAATGTTGCAAAAACACGGTATCAATTATGATCCTTTGGCACTCAACCTACACTGGGAGGCAACAATCACAGAATCAAAGATTCACAGTGTGGCTCCCAGAGCGTAAGACCTAGCAGTTAAAAAATGGCACACATCACTTTGCACTTTGGTCATCTCATTGCCTAATCTACATGAGACTCCTTACTGTTAACCTTGATCATTATCAATATTTTGGTCCAAGTCTGTTTTTTCCTCCTCACCACTCACAAAAGCAGTCCCCATTTTGACATAACTATTATGAATTTCCAATTATCTCATTTTGTTTCATCATGATTAGGGATTTTGGCAAGAATTTTTATTTTCCTGGCTTAAGTCTCCTCTCCATATTTATTTTGTTATGTTATACATATTGTTCCATAATATTACCTAACTTCCACTCATTCATTTATCCATTTACTTCACACAGCACAGTTACACAAAGCACAAAATAGATGCTCAGTAGTCAATACAGGCCTGGTAGCATGGAAGCTACCTGAGATGTGTGTGAATGAAGTTATAGTCTCTAATCTCAAAGAGCTTATTATCCTTAAGAGAACTGATGTGCAAATAATGTAATGTAGTATACATCATGCTACAGTAGAAATATTCGAAGTATAAGTGTGAAAAAAGGAGACTGTTTAACAGTATGGATGGTGGCTGGGGTGGGGAGAGTTGGGATATTAAGATTTTAGCCAAAATCTTTCTGGAATTGATGACAATGAAGGTGAATTTTAGTTATCTGATGTCAGGGTGAGTGAAGCTCTTCGAGGATGAGAAACATGCATGAAAATAAAATAACATTTAAATCTCACGCTATGTCCAGTGAACTACACAAATCTCCATGTTCTGGCTTCCAAATAGCAGGGAGAAAAGCTGTGAGAAAGGACATAATGAGGACTCCATCAGGAAGGGCCTTATAAACCATGCTTGGTTGCTTGAATTTTCCTTGTAGTTTACTGGAGGCCAGTTAAGATTTCTAAGTGAAGCAGATAAGTGATTAGATTACATTTTAAAAAGAACATTTTGGGAGTCATGTGGAAGATGGATTGTAAGGAAGTGAGGTTAAGAAGCAGGGCGATCACTTTGAGAGAAGTGCTGAAAGAATCCCGTGAGAGATAACAAGGAGGTAAGGAAGGCTGGAGCCATGGGCAGGAGAGAGAAATTTGTTCATGAGGCAGAACTGGCAGTATCAGCACCTGGGAGGTGGGAAATGTTAGAAGGCATGGTGACACTCACGCTCAGGCTTGGGAGACAAACCGATGGCCATGCCACCAAATCAAGATGGGGGAGGGGGGTTGGGGGAAAGGACAAGTGGGGAAGTAGAAAACATGATGGGTGTGGTTTAGGATGTGCTGATATTATGGGCTCTGGGGGACATTCCCACAGAGCTCTCTGAAACGCCACAGAGAGACTGCTTGGAGGACACATGTCTGTGTATTACCACTATCTCCAAATTCACTTAAAATCTTTAAGGGTAAGAATCATACATTGTGCTGCTTTACAATTTGTTGTTGTTTTGTTTGTTTTTAGATCCCCAAATGCACAACCTGGCATAGAACAGACAATCAATAAGCAAATGTTGAATTAGTAATAATGTACTGTATTAAGTACACTTGAAGTTTTCCTGATAGTGTTCTGTAGCTGTTGCCAAAAGACAGACTCACCTTTGGATTTGTTTTACCTAGCTGGTGAGGAGGGGCAGGGTTGAGAGAATGGCTTATGATTTCAGAGACAGTTTTTTGCAGGGACAAATGTATTCCTTTTGATTAAAGGTAAACATTGATGGATCATCTTTTATGTGGAAGTATTTCTTCTATTAATCTGGCCCTATTTAGTTTCCCAGGGTTTTTCACAACCTAACTATACTCATAGTAATTAAGAACTATGCTTAAGCCATTGTTAGATATGTTTATTTTTTTTTAAACTTGCAACCAATAACATTTCTTATGTATATGATTTTACAGATGGGGAAAAGCAGAGAATATAAGCTATTTGTCAATAGTCATTCAGTGAGCATCTAGAGTTCTGCTCATGATATGAGAGTTCCTTTCTGTCTCTCAAGGATGCTGATGGAAAGATTCTTTGGAAAACTGCCATTAATTAATAATATCTTGTCAAGGTAAATTTAAAAGGCAAAACTGTTGCTATCTAGCCATTCTATTTGTTGGAAACTCCTTTGTCATTATTAATTCTTCTCTATTCTCATTGTGATTCAAGAATGTTGGTAATTTAATTTTTACTGACCGCTGTAAAAGTTGACATCAATTTGCTCGTTCTTTGTTATCTTTTCAATAGCATAAAGAAGTTAGGATTACATCTGTAACAATATAATAAAGTATTATATAACTGCCTACTGAATGTTTTATTTTCAAATCTCTCCAAAAATAATTATAATTTGATAGCATTTTTAATATCTAAAAATTCTTTAAATCAGAAATAGTGTGTTACTTATTTGTCATAAGATGCTAATCATACCATTACACTGTTAGTTGTTAGAAGTATTTTATGAATTTTGAATTCTATTAAATGATGATTTATTTTTTCCAGATAAGTCACCATGCAAGAGGCACTTACTTATTACACGTTTTTCAGCATATGTTGCAAGTTTATTTTAATGCTGAAGAGGCACATTATGATCAAAGCAGAATTCTGCCCAATTTAAACTGTTCCAAGCTATTTTCATACATTCACTCATGTAATACTGTAAAATTTACATTAAAATGAACGCTCCTCTACAATTAAGTGATTCAGTCAACATTAAAAAAAAGGTGCAAATGTGTGCAACGTGAAAAAAAATCAACAGATGTGCGAATAATCTCTGCTTGGGGATTAGTATCAAAAAGAACAGTAGCCAAAAAAAAAAAAAAAAAGGTTCCAACTCATATTCTTTCTATACTCCGAAGTTTTTCTGCACCCATGTAAAAGGACATGCACAAAAACAATCACAATTTCCCCCTATGATGATAATTGGATTAGCCAATAACAAATTGGAGTGAGGAGCAGATAATAACCTACAAAATCAGCAATAGCTCTTGGAGATGGATACATATTTTGATTTTGCCTCATTCTCACACTCTTCTATCCTGATAATGGATACATTTCAAAAATAGCAATGATCCCCCCACATTCAGAGAAATTCTTTTGCATGGGATAAATGAGATCAAAGTGCTTCATAAAGCTTCATTTATGTTTCTAGGAGGTAGAGTGTGGTGGCCACCGGAAGAATGCCCAGTCTTCATCTACTTCAGTAGGTGTGGAACAAAGAGTAACTTGATGTGTCAAGTGACAATCTGAAATATTTAGACAATCTGAAGCTTCTGGTCAAATAACAGCCATAAAAGTTACTTAAGTGTCATCCTGTTCTCTACCACCATCACCCGCGACCCCCGCTCCAAGGAAATGCCAGATACTTGTCTCTTCATCATTTTAACAGAGCATTGCAGTGCCATCTATTTAAGAAAGCATAAAACGAAATGTCACTAACTGACAAGGATATCCCTAAATAAGAGGAAAATGAGTTGAAGTAATTGTACTTAAACATATTGTCTATTAATGTTTTTTAACTAATTAACTTTTACAGAAATCATTGATATACATTATATTAAATCAGATAAAAACAAGGAGAATGCTTTTCTTCACAAATCTCAACATTTTGTGCTAGAACGGATGAAATTTTAACACATGGAAACTTGAATAGAGAGGCTTAATGTACACATCCATGTTCAACTCTGACATGACCCAGAGCATTAACTGTTCTGATTGACTGCAGCTCTCGTACACAGTTCTACAAGTAAGCCTTGGTGAACTGAACCTTCTAAGTGTGTCTGTATGTGTGTCTAACTAGATACATGTGAATGAGGAGATGATTAGCCTGAGGTCTCTGGTTAAGTCATTGACCATACCTCATTCCATAAGACTGACTCTCCACATAGATTTTAAATTGGGAAATATAAAACGGCTGAGAAAATACAGGGCTTATGATTTGGTAAGGAGTTAATATGACTTAAATTGTCTCATGAAAACCTTCATTGGCTCTTTGCCCATGAGAACTAAGTGGTTCAAGTTCTTAGTCAACTGACTAAAAGGAAGTTTGGAGTGAATGTTTCTGGAACATTATGAAATAGCCAAGACCCATGACAGACCATTAGGATGGCGATTATTTTCTGTACAAAAATAAAGAATGTTAATGATAGTGTCATGGGTATGGGAGAGGGACATATATGCTCAGGTGGTTCAAATCAAGGAGAAAAAGAAATATATTGCTATGAGTTGTTTCCTAGCTCTGTCTCTGGTAGTTATGTGCATGGAATTCTTTGAAATTGGGAAATTTTTATTTGGAAAAACCTGAATAAGTTTTCATTGTATGTTTATATGTGTGGGCAAATGTACACCCACAAGATTAGGTGTCAAAAAAATAGCATAATTTTAATTTCCTGATAATCAACTTAATTCTGCTTCTATGTTCCCATGACTCTATCTTATCAGTAAATTCCATCTGAGATATTTTAAAGGCCCATTTCCTCTCTGAAGTTTGTATAAAAGCCGGGGCAATTTGACAGACAATAGCCTCTCATTCTTAGTCTGTTACATTGTCAGTGTTAATTACAGTATACAAGCTGGTCTCCTGATGCACCTGTGGGACTGAGGGAACCTTCCTGAGCCTTGGAGGCGGCCTCCCAGCTCTTCATTGGAGGTGGACAATACCTTCACAGCCCATCCGTTTGAGGATGTCATACCACCACTTCCTTGGAACTCTTCCAGGAGCCGATTATGGTTCTACTCTGTTCTCGGGACCCACCATAGTAACCCTTTCCCCTGCCTGGTCCAGCAGAACCTCTCTTTTCTCTTTCTTCATTCGTAAAATCTTCCACTTTGTTTGGAGTCTCAGAACATCTCTTCAGGGAGCAAGAGTCACAAATACTTGGCCAGATGGCCGAATATGGTCCACAGGATTGTTTGACTTATACCCCACTGTGTTATAAAATTTTAAGTTGTTGCTAACTTTGTTTATTCTGTCAATTTTTTCTTTGAAAAAAAAAAACTTCATTGAGGTATGATTGTTATACAAAAAGCTGTATGTATTTAATATATAGAATTTGACAAGTTTGAAGAGAAGTATATACCTATACAACCATCATCACAATCTATGTCATAAATATATCTTTCACCTCCAAAAGCTTCCTCCCTTCTTTTTTTTGCCAATAAGAACACTTCTTATAAGATGTACTCCCCTAGCAAATTTTAGGGATACAATACAGTGTTACTAACTATAGGCTCTATGCTTTACACTATGTATCTGTGAGTTCTTTTTTTTTTAATGTTTTTATTTATTTTTGAGACACAAGAGTGTTAGCAGGGAAGGGGCAGAGAGAGAGGAGAGAGAGACAGAGAGAGAGAGAGAGACAGAGAGAGAGAGAGAGAGAGAGAGAATCAGAAGCAGGCTCCAGGCTCTGAGTTGTCAGCAAAGAGCCCTATACCAGAGCTCTAACTCATTGACCGTGAGATCATGATCTGAAGTCAGATACTCAAATGACTGAGCCACCCAGGTGCCCCTCTGAGTTCTTCTTATGCAACTGAAACTTTGTACCTGTGACCAACACTTCCCTGTTGCCCCTGTTCAGAGCCCTTGATAACTACCATTCTATTCTGTGCTTCTGTGAGTCTGACTATTTTAGATTCCTCACATAAGTGGGATCATGGGATATTTGTTCTTCTGTGCCTGGCTTATTTCCTTTAGCATAATGTCTTCCAAGTTCATCCATGTTGTCACACATGGCAAGACTTCCTTCTTTTTTAAAACTGGATAATATTCCATTGCATGAATAACCTACATATATGTACTTTATCCATTTATCTGTTGATGGACATATAGGTTGTTGCCACATCTTACCTATCAGAAATAATGCTGCAATGAACAACTGAATACATGTATCTCATCAAGATCCTGATTTCAATTACTCTGGATCTATACCAAGAAGTGGGATTGCTATATCATATAATAGTTTATTTATTTTTTTCATTTTTTGAGGTACCTCCATACTATTTTCCACACTGGCTATATCAATCTACATTCCCACCAACAGTGTACAAGGGTTCCATTTTCTCTATATTCTTGCCACCACTTTTTTTTTTTTTAAGTAATAGCCATTGTAACAGGTGTGAGGTGGTATCTCACTGTGGCTTTATTAGTGGTACTTAGTACCTTTTCATACATTTATTGGTCATTGTATGTCTTCTTTTGAGAAATATCTATTCGGGTCCTTTTTTTTTTTTTAATCAGGTTATCTGGGGGTTTGTTTATGTTAAGGAGTTGCAGGAGTTCTTTATAAATTTTGGATATTCATTCCTTATCAGATATATATACAAATATATATGTACAAAATATATACAAATATACATACATATATATATATACACACAAGTATTTTCTCACATTATGGTTAACACGTTAAAAAATAAGTAGATTTCCACATAAACATGTACTTCCGAGTCTCTTGAAAGACTAGAGGATCTGGCAACATTGAGCCAATTTGCTCTCCTTGCAAATCTCCTCATCTTAGGCAAAGAAATGCCCTTTACAATTCAACAAAGTCCCTGCCTAGAATATTTCACTTCTGGCTGCACCAAGCATTTATGATTTTGTCTTCCGAGCTTAGAATACTAACTGCAAAAAGTCCCAGAGCCAAAATGTGGAAAATCCTTACCACATCCATAAAACTTAGAATGGCAGACTATAGGTAGACAATAATAAGAAAATGAATAACAAACAAAATGAATAATAACAAAATGTACACATACATATTATATTTTAGACAGAGATGCAGACAGATGGATAAATATAAGCAAGGAAATCTATAGACTGAATAAGATCATTTCTGATATAGAACACTAACCAGATGATAATTTAATAATGCACATATTCAAAAGAAAAAAAAAAGTTATGTGCTAACTACAAGCCATCAAATCTTTACAGAATTGATATTACTGAGATGAATTACATGGCATATATTCTCATAGAGATACTAGTCTCATAAAAAGAGCAGGTGGTGTATAGAATACATATAGGCAAGCAGTTCATTAAAACACACACTGAAAAATGTGATAGGGGTTATAATAATGCTAAGCTCAAGATGCTAGGTTGCTTTTAGGAAAGGAAATTAACCAACCTTATAGAAAAGTTCCTCAGAGGAAGCTATGTGTCAGCAAAAACCGAAAGAATGAGTCTGAGCTGGGTGAACAGGTAGGCAATGGTGGTTTCAGGCAGGGGAATAGCATGTGCAAAAAAACAGTGAAAGGTGAGATAAACCCTGATGCTTAAAATGACCTAGAAATTGTTCAATTTGGCTGGAGTAGAGAATTTCATGGGGTATGAAGGAAACAGCAAGTAGGGTCAAAGAGCAAGCAGGTGCATGTATACAGAATTTTATAAATCACATTAAAGAGTTTGGACTTATATGAAGGCTATTGCTCCCCACCCCCACCCCCATTGAAATACTGAATACAGTACACAACATAATCAGATTTTTGGTGCTGAGAAATCATATGGCTCCTTCAAAGTCTAGTTTCTTTAACTGTAAAGTGGAAATAATGTCATATACTCTTCTGGCTTCATTGGATTGTTGCAAAGATCAATTAATGATATATGCAAAAGCCTGGCAAACTCTAAGATATAAGTAAACCTTATATTGGTTAAAATTTATTTAATGCGTTAACTGTTTTTGCATGAGGCGGGTGAGCAAGATCCCTGATAGGTAAATAAATTGTATTATATAGAACACTAGCAGTAAAGTACAATGTGAATAAGTTACTACCATCTAGTCAATTAGGAGAAAGACAATATGATAGGAAAAATGAGCGTTAGAGTAAAAAATGAGATAGAGGTTATAGATGTTGCAAATAACTTTTAATTTACCTTTTCTCTTATTATATTGTTACTCTTATTTAAGGTGTTGAAGACGTTTGTCCTTCTTTCTGCCTAATACTTTAAGTTTTAATTTAAATACCAGTCAGGTAACATACAGTGTAATATTAGTTTCAGGTGTACAATATAGTGATTCAATCCTTCCATACATCACCCGGTGCTCATCACAATAAATTCCCTCCTTAATCCCCATCACCTATTTCACCCACCCTCCCACCCACCTCCCTTCTAGTAACCATCAATTTGTTCTCTATAATCAAAAGTCTGTTTCTTGGTTTACCTCTCTCTTTTCCCCTTTGCTCATTTATTTGTGTGTCTTAAATTCCACATATGAATGAAATCATACGGCATTTGTCTTTCTCTGTCTTATTTCACTTAGCATAATACTCTCTAGCTATATGTACGTCATTGCAAATTCTGCCCGATATTTTTTAAGCAACCTCCCTCTGTTTCATGAACATAAATTCTGCCTTCAGGAAAAGGCAAAAGCTCACTCCCTTTGCCTCCTTTGGGGTCAGCATGTGATCTAACAGCATGTGAAGCATCAGTGTGTGATGCATCAGTAGGTGACCCTTCAGAGTGTGACCCATTAGACAGTAATTCACCTGCATGTGACCTATGCTTTGCCAATCAGGTGCACTAATGCAAAACTTTAGTTTGGAAGTCAGTGGTGAAGGAGGAGGTGCCAGGAAGAAATGACTTCGACCAGGATGGCACGGAGTTATTCTGTTCTCTGACAGAGTAGTGTCAGAGGCCCTGGGGTAGCATCCTGTCTCCAACATCTCTACATTGAGGTGTTATACTTGTGCACAGAAGCAATGACCGTAAAGTTTCCTATGGACAAGTCAGGTGATGTAGTCCATGTGTGGTTTCTGGCCGAGTGGCTTTTAAGCCTAATTTTCTGTCCTTTGAAGAGGTCCTGGGGCTCCTATTAAATACATTTCTTTTTTTCTTATACAAGCGAGACATGATTCTGTTGTTTGCAACTAAAAACCCTGACTGATATCTGTGTCAAAGCAAAACTATGATATTTATCCTGAAATGGCAAACTTTTTAGTTCTACTCCCTTATTGTACTTGGGAACTAGGACATGAACACAGCAAGGGTGAGAGTATAAATGTGGGACAAAAGAAAGAACTGGATCCCAATGCTATATCCTCAAAGTAAAACAGATTTTTTTAAAAATTAACAACCTTAAAAACTTAGTAGGACTTATTAACATAATTTCTCATGTGACCCTTGAACATTTTGTTTCTAAACACTATAATCCTCTCAGGAAGGTTTTGCAGTGAGTAAACGTGCAAGCTTTAAAATAGGAGTCTGAGTCCAGATTGCTACTCCTTAAGTTGTTAATTGTGTGATCTTAAAAAAAAATATTTTATCTTTGCGAGCACCTGTCCCTTTCCCTATAAAATGAAATAAAAATACCCAGTGAGATGGGGCGCCTGGGTGGCTCCACCAGTTAAGCATCCGACTTTGGCTCAGATCATAATCTTGTGGTTTGTGAGTTTGAGCCCCACGTTGGGCTCCGTGCTGACAGCGCGGGGCCTGGAGCCTACTTCGGATTCTGTGTCTCCCTCTCTCTCTCTGCACTTCCCCTACTTGTGTTCTGTCTCTCTCTGTCTCTCAAAAATGAATAAATGTAAACAAAAATTAAAACAGAATACCCAGTGTAAATATTTTCAAGACTCTTTATGCCATGCTTGGTACAGGACATTCAATAGTTGCTTGTTAACATCATAAACAATAACATTTTGTAGAACTAGAAAAGTTCTACAAGGATGGAACAAGTATATTGAGTATTGGTACTCTGGATTCTTGAACTGTGATGGGAGTGCAGTATTAGAACTCCTTAAAAACTTGAAAAGAACACAGGCTAGTCTAGGATAAACAAGCATATTCTATTTAACATTCACATTTGAAATAGGAGGCAGGAACTATTAATGGGAGTTCAAGTTCTACCACGAATAGCTTCTACCCATTTCACTGACTGCCAGGCATTGCCAGACAGCCCCAATTTCCCCCTCTTTATAAATTTTCTCCTTCCCTCTCCCTTTGAAGTTATTAATGTTTCTTTGTGCCTGTGTGTACACAAATGCTAGTATTTCTGTATTGAACACAAGAGTTCAAAATGAAGAGTTCAAACTGTTGCATTAATTTTAGAGTATCTTTGGAAGCAGGCTTTTATTTCTTTCTTCATTTTTCTTCATCCGAGCCATATGCATTTAATTTTGGAATACAGGAGTACAAGTAGCCTCGGCGGTTAACTACATTCTCTAATTACTCACTGAATTCACTACTAATATTTGCTCAGTCCTAGCCTAGTGCTCCAAGAATTGTCTGAAATAAACAAAAGGCCATTCAAAGCCACGTGGGTATAGCTAGTTTTTATTATTTTTTTTTTCATTTACCTCTTTGCTTCTTTATTCTTTCTTTTGTAGTCTCTTCTCTCTACTCCATCCGTAAGTAGCTGGCTTCTTGGTAGCCTATGTGTTTTACACAATGGATTACTAAATTAGCAGAGTAATATTGATACAATGGCCCTCGTCGTTTCTCTTTTCTCTGTGGGGTGCATGTGTAACTCCCTAACAGAATACAACCATGGCTATATGCAGAGTGGAAACAAGCAGGACATGAGTATAAACCTGGAAAACTATTACTACTGATGAAAAAAAAAAAAAAAACTTTAAAAACCGTCACCACTCATCAATTTTTAAAATGGAGTGCATGTTTAAACATTTATTTGTTTCAAATGAATAATGAAAGGCAGTTCTATCTTCCCCAAACCAAAATTAAGTAGCACTGAAATTTCTTTTCATAGAGTGATATATTTCAAAATTAGGTATTTGGAAAGATACAGATACTGCTTGCAACTATAAAAACAAGATCAAAACATTTTGATGCCCTTTTCCCACTTCAGTAGGACAGCAACTACACAAGGCTATTCTCTAGAGTAATGATCTTCCCTCCCTCCAAGGGTTTTTTTTATCCCATATTCAGGAGGTCATATCCAGTCTTCAGCTGCACAAAGCTCCAGTCCTATTAATTTAAAATGGGGGTTTCAGAGGTTCACATACAGGAAAACCTGCTTCTTAAGAGGTAAGCTCTATCAAAATCCTATTTGAAGAAAAAAATGAGAATATAACTTTGAGAAAAAAAATCTATTTATATAATCTGTCTTCTTCACTATTAAGAAATAAAAGCTTACAACAGAAGTTAATAATATATCTTTTGCTGAAACATAGTTCAGTTTAGCTCCATGTTTTCATAATATTGGTTGTTTTTTTTTTTGGATCTGGTATTATTTGTGTCATCATCATCATTGTTAAGCTATCTGACAGATACAAAAGGTTATTCACCCTATGGCTGTCTCATTGAAAAAAAAATGTTGCGCATTCATCGAAAAGAATAAAAGAGATCTGGTTGAAGACGCAGGTGCACTAATAAATGGGTGGTCTTTGGATTACAGTATTTATGTGCACGATGGCAAAGCTGAACAGAAACCTAAATGTTATACACACAAAGTGGTACAACAAGAACATCTGTGTTGGGGGGATTGAACTGGCATGGCTAACACCTCCAGTGCCAGGTGCAAAGGAAATTTCAATACAGCTTGAGTAATCTTGACTGCTAGCATCTGCCTGCATCAGATTATCTCCTACGTTCCTAGTCCACCACTATCCATTAGAGTATTTATAAGATACATCTGGTGGTGCAATGGCCAAGCAAGAAGTAGCGATGCCTCCATTACTGGGGGCAAATGCCCGACTCTTTAACTCAACATAAAGGCAAACAGGAATTCTTTTCAGGTCCAGGGCAGCCAGCCAATTCTACAAGACTGATTAGCAGACGGCACTCCAAAAATATGGCTGCTCTGGCTTTTCAGTTTAGTCAGATGTATATCCATGTGCATAAGGTGGAGAAGGTTAATTCTTCACTTTTAAATTATGTCTTTAAATATTATTTCTAGGAAATAATAATTAAAACAGAGTTTTAATGTACTGCAAGAATCATAACAGAGTTTTAATGTGACTTGGCTCAGTCTAACGTCCCAACATACATCTAATTTTCAGAATCAATAATTATGGTAGGTATGAGAATGGTGGAGATCCTCCATCCAGTGGTCTCCACATAATGAAGCTTCACATGACCAACAACCCATTTTACACAAAGATTATGTCTCTTTCTTCAAATCTGCAAATCACCCTTATCTCTAATATATGTCCATGCCACCTACAGCAGAGAAAGTAGAAGTCACCAGATCAGCCTGACTTCAACATTCTATCAGCTTACAGCTGCACACATCACCACCTGCCCTTTCCCCTTTGCCTCTGTTTCATGCTGGAAGAGATTTATGGGTTCTTGACCTTTACAAAGCAAGCCCACCTCCTTCTGCTTTATATCCTTAATTTTACTGATTTTTTTACGCACTCTCCCTCTCCCCGGGTTCCTTCCCATCTGAATCTCAAGCTGCTTTTAAGCCACTTGCTTAGAAGAAAACCTCTGGATGGCCTATTCCCCTACAACAGTCACCTTCACCACTGCTCTCCTCTTTCTCAACCAAACATCTTTTCAAGTTTCTGACTTTGTTCCCCTCCTACTCACCTCTCAAACCATTAAAATCTGGCTTCTTTCCTCAACATTCCATTAAAATTCGTCATTCATTTTGAAAGTCACATCTATTCGTGCTGCTAAAATCAAAGGACTTCATTATCTTAAAAAGATACTTCAGCAGCATTTGGATGTGTGACCACTGCTTCTTCACAAAGTCTCTTTCCTTAGGCCCTGCTTTTGTGACATTCACTCCCATGTTTTGTTTGGTTTTGCTTATTCCTGCTATTTACTATCTCCTCTGCTGAAGTCAGATGCTTAACTGAATGAGCAACCGAGGCACCTCAATACCTATTCATTTTTAAAGTTCTCAATCTTGGGGCACCTGGGTGGCTCAGTTGGTTGGGTGGTCGACTTCAGCTCAGGTCATGATCTCGTGGCTCATGAGTTTGAGCCCTACATCAGGCTCTGAGCTGTCAGCAGAGAGGAGCACTGAGGAGCCTGCCTCAGATTCTCTGTCTCCATCTCTCTCTGTTCCTCCACTGCTCATGCTCTGCTTCTCTCTCTCTCTCTCCCAAAAATAAATTAAAAAAATTTAAAACATTTTAAAGGTTCTCATCCTTCCAAATTTCACTACCATCCACCCAACTGATTAAGCCAGGTAACCTAGGTCAACTGTGACACTTTTCTTTCTCCTTTCCCAAATCTATCAATGGTCAAGAATTCCCAAGTAACTTTTGCTTATTTCTTATTTGTTTATTAAAAAAATTTTGTTAACATTTTTGAGAGAGAGAGAGACAGAGTGCAACTGGGAGAGAGGCAGAGACAGAGGGAGAGACAGAATCTGAAGCAGGCTGCAGGCTCTGAGCTGTCAGCAAAGAACTTGATGTGGGGCTCGAACACATGAACTGTGAGATCATGACCTGAGCCAAAGTCGGATGTTTAACCTACTGAGCCACCCAGGTGCCCCCAATTAACTTTGAGAAATTAAACAAGTTATGCACAAATATGTACTTTACAAAAAATGGCAATTTTCACCATCACTCCCAATCATTTGTCCATCTCTGTCTCTATCCAGAGGTAAAATTAATTATGAATTGGGTGTATATTCATCCAAATATCTTGTCCCTCTTCTATGTACTCATATATGTACTGGTTCAATTTCAAATATATAGATTAATTTGTATGTCAATTAAAAAAAGGCAAAAGGTAGCATACTCTGTAATTGGGTTTATTCAGACAAAAGCATGTCCTGGGGAGGTATTTTTGTATATATAGATTTATATAGATTTGTTTCATTTTATTTTATGTTATTTTATTTTACGTTATTTTATTTTATGTTGAGAGAGAGAGAGAGAGAGAGTGAGCACACAAGGGCATGAGCGGGGGAGGAGCAGACAGAGAGGGACAAAGAGAGAATCCCAAGCAGGTTCCATACTGTCAGTGCAGAGCCCAATGTGGGGCTAGGATTCACAAACTGTGAGATCACGACCTGAGCAGAAAGCAAGAGTTGAACGTTTAACCAACTGAGTCACCCAGGTGCCACTAGATTTGTTTCATTTTAATTAATGCATAAAGTACCACAATATGAACATTCTACTGTTAGACTTTCTTTTATTTAAAGTTAGGCTTTACCTTTTCTATTACAATGCTGCAATGAATATATTTATGCAGAGCTTCTTATATGAGTGTTTTTCAAGGTTGAAGAATACAGGTTTGAAAGCTACTGGCAGGTTACACTCTCACAAGTAGCCCTGGAAAACTATTCTGCATGGATTTGTCACATTTTGGTATATCTGGGGTGTAAGGCTTGGCCCTTTTTCTGCATTATCTTTTCAAAGTTGAATAGTGAAAAGTCTTGAAAAATAACATGTCTCTTTGTGGAGCAAAAGGGAGGCAAGCTTACTCTATACTAATGCTTCCCCATGCTCAGGAAAGTTCTGCAACACCACACATTGCATAGACAGATGTTATCTGGCCCCGTTCATGTTGTCCTGTGGCAATTACAATTTGGGAACCAGTGCCAAAAGGCTGATATTCTGATTACTGCTATTGTTATGAGTAATACACTATACTTCATCTCTAACTCAGAAGTTGTGTGCCTTCTGCCAGCATTCATGAAACTGACAATGGCCACGCAGTTTATATTCTAACCATAAGAGTATGCAGGATATAATATTCCCCACATTATAGCCCATAATTGATAGGAGCGAATTTTTCTTTTTTATGTCCAGTAAAATAGAAGAAAAAAATGATACCTCACTGTTTAGTCTGAATTTCCCTGGTGATCAGTATAATGAGGTTACACATTTCTTTCTTCCTTCACTTTGATTTGCTTCTTCCCAAGGACTCCTCCTACTTACTTCCATTTGTTCATCTCTGATATCACCATCCTAGTTTAAAGTAATTGTAATAGCTTCACAACTGGTTGCCCCACATCTACTTAGTCTCCCTCAAATGCAGACCTGATCACACCATTTCTCTGCTCAATAACACTTAGTCTTTGAGATTACACTTAGGATAAAACCCCAAACCCAGATTATCTTCACCCTGCTCACCTCCCTAGCTCTGACTCTTGCCATTCCTGTCTTCATTTTCAGCAGAAAACTTAACCGTTCACTTTCTTGAATATGTCTCACTCTTGTTCTCAGGATGTTCATCCAGTTACAAATCAAATTTCATGTCATGTCCTATTTCACATTCATGCTTTCAAAGAAATTTGTTACAATTTCAGGTTGTGAAAATAAATTTTTAAAAACCCATGTGTTTGGGTTGCATATTGTATCACAGATAAAAAGTATAGGAAGAAAATATATAGACATGTTATGGGAAGTTATTTCTGGGTAGTGGTATACATACATATTTCTCCTTTAGTTGTTTTCCATATTCCTCCCTTTTCTGCAACAAACATTTTGCTCTATTAGAAAACATATTTCTAAAAACTTGCCTCTTTGTATTTTGCTCTAGCACATAATTGCAACAAAACAAATAATAAAGTTTCCGATGCAGCATCTGATTCTTCCCATAAGAAGGTAGCACAATTTTGAAAATATCAAGAGAAGATAAAGGGAATGAATTGCTTTATTCTCACTTAAATTAACTTTGAATCAAGAAGCTGTGAGGAAATAAGGCATTGAATTGAGAGGAAATTCCACTGATGGCTTCTGAGGTTTTAGAGTCCCATGGTACTGTTTTGGCTTCCATTTATGTCTCCCTTTCTATCACTGTCCTTTCTCCTCCTCCCACTCAACATTTAATAAGCACTATCTGAGAGCCAGGATGCTGCTAAACAAGTCAAAGGAGTTCATGGTGAAATGGAGGAGTTCATCTATAAAGACCTATTCTCATCATGATGGCAAATGATAAGAAAAAACATGAAGGCAATGACTGTAATTAGAGGTAGCATTTGAGTAGAGTCTTGAGGAAAATGTAGACACTTGCTTGGTTGCTGAGGGATGCAGTGAGATTTTTCATACAGGGTAAACAAGAAGAGAATTTCAAGTTAGGGCAAATGTAAACAATTTCACAGGAGACTTACCTATAATATTGGGATGCATGTATGACAAGGTGGTTAATGATAAACCTGGGTTTTACCCTTTCCTCAAGGGTAAAATATAGGCAATATATTAAAAGCATCTCACAAAGTAAAGGGCCCCAGTGTAATAATATACCTTAGCTATTTTCCCTCTTCTATGTCTCTTATGAAAATTCCCTTTCTCTCAAATTTCCTACCAGTCTATTTGTGAAAATGAGCCCAGAATAATAATGATGGTAAAACAAAAATAATTATCACAAATATGTTGAGCATTTAATAAGGGCAGTTAGTGTACAATAGTTTTATATGTTTAATCTCATTTACTCCTCAAATAGTCCCACAAGGTGGATACTAGTATTATCCCCATTTTACAGAAGAGACACAGAGGTAATTAACTGATTTAATTAATAGTGGAACTAGGGTTTGAAAGAAAACATTCTGATTTTGAATTCAAGGTCTTATTTTGATTAAATTACTAGAAATGTTACTTCTCTGTGGACTGAAAAATATGTACATAAAAAAGCTTGAAAGGCATGCATTTTATTCACTAAAGTCAAACATTTTCAAACATATTTGTTTATATAATTTTAAGCTTATTTCCCTCTATGTGTGTGCCACTGTGTACATATGGCCTGGATACTATTTCTTTAAGCAAACTGATTTGCAGATTCATTCACAAATAATTACCAAGCTCTTATTATGTGTTAACCCTATGCTAGGACTTTAAAGGGTTGAAAGCAAGTAGATACTATTTTTGCCTTCCTGGAGTTTGCTGTCCAATAAGGATAACAGATTTAGAACAGAAACTAAGGTATAAAATTGTAAATTATAATGAATACTATGAAGGAAATGAAAAATAATGCCATGATGAGAACAAATAATAAGGAAAGATAATTTTGATAAATCTCTTTCTTTAAATTTTTTTTTTAATGTATATTTATTTTTGAGAGACAGAGTGTGAGCAGGGGACCGGCAGGGAGAGAGGGAGACACAGAATTTGAAGCAGGCTCCAGGCTCTGAGTTGTCAGCATAGAGCCCTACGTGGGGCTGAACCCACAAACTGTGAGATCATAATCTGAGCCAAAGCTGGGCACTTAATCGACTGAGCCCCTTAGGCGCCCTGACATTTCTTTCTTAATCTTGTTAACCTCACCAGAAACTGGAGGTAAGGAATGTGAGCAGGAAGAAGTAAAATGGCACTGGTAAGATGTTAAAATGCTTAAATCTCAGTAACGCCGAAGTTTTTTGGACATCTCAAGTCCACACTAGTGTATTCTTATGCCATAAGTGATAAATTTTGTTTAAAATATTATTATAAACTCGAATTATAGAAGGAAAGATGAGGATATGAAAATATATATGGTAAGTTACCACCTGTATCAATCAATATGTGGGGAAGGGATTTGGGGAGGGTGATGTGTGTGTTCAGAAAATAAAATGCAAGATTTGCATCTTGAAGAATATACTGGGCATAGTTATCTCTGAAATATGGAATCATGAATGATATTTTGTTCCTTTTCAACACTATATATTTTCTATTTAATTAGTCTTATATATTATATTTAATAATAAAACCACATAAAAGTAGATTAAAAAATTCTTCTGAACCTCTAACCTGGCTTATTTCATTTGCCCATTGAATGAGAACTTGAATGGATTTATAAAGTCACTTTTTCTTTACATTCCAACCTATACATCAAATGATGAGAGAAAGGGCTAGAGGGTTTCTAAGGTCCCTTATGAGTCCAAAGTGTATTATATATTTAAAGGATATATATGAGGATTCTGAAATGCCTTTTTTTCAATTTATAAGATTTTGTTTGTTACTTTGGCATGACACTGAATATTATATAATCAACACATTTCTCCCAAATATAAATGTGTTAAATTCATGACATGGAAAGTTGTTCTCCATTAGCACAGGTTCTTGTGGGGCTGGATAATGAGCATGATGATGCGTTATTTTCAGACTATGGGTCTCTAGGGTAGCAAATTTTTTTTTTTTGATTTAAGTATAATTAACATAAAGTGTTATATTAAAGTAAATAATACCATCATTCAAAAATTCTGTACATTTCTCAGTGCTCATCAAGGTAAGTGTACTCCTAATCCCCTTTACCTATTTCACCCATTCCCCCACCCCCCGCAACCACAAGTCTGGTCACTGTATTTAAGACTCTGGTTGTTTCTCTCTCTCTTTTTTTTTCTTTATCTGCTTTGTTTCTTAAATTCCACTTGAATGAAATCATATGGTATGTGTCTTTCTCTGACTGACTCATATCAATTAGCATTATATCCTCTAAGTCCATCCATGTTGTTGCAAATGGCAATATTTCATTCTTTTTGTATATTACACACACACACACACACGCACACACACACACACACACACACATTTTCTTCATCTATTCATCTATGGATCGGTACTTGGGTTGCCTCTGTATGTTGGCTATTGTTAATAATGCTGTGATAAACAAAGGAATACACATATCTTTCTGAATTAGCATTTTTGTTTTCTTTGTGTAAATACCCAGTAGTGAAATTACTAGATCATACGGTATTTCTATTTTTTTTTTTTTTTTGACGAACTTCCATACTGTTTTCCACAATGGCTGCAACGATTTGCATTCCCACCAACAGTGCATGAAGGTTCCTTTTTCTCCACATCCTCACCAACACTTGCTATTTCTTTCTTTTTTTATTTTAGCCAGTTTTACAGATATAAGGTTATATTGTGTTTTGATTTGCATTTCCTTGATGATTAGTGATGTCGAGAATTTTTTCATGTGTCTATTGCCCATTTGTATGTATTCTTTGGAAAGATATCTATTCATATTGTGTGCCCATTTTTAATAGGATTATTGTTGCTTTCTTCCTGTTGAGTTATAGAAGTTCCTCATGTATTTTGGATATTAACTCCTTATTGGATATATCATTTGCAAATATCCTCTCCTATTCAGTGGGCTGCCTTGTTGTTTTGTTGGTGGTTTCCTTCACTGTGCAAAAGCTTTTAAGTTTGGTGTAGTCCCAAAAGTTTAATTTTCCTTTTGTTTCTCTTGCCAGAGGAGACATACCTAAAAAAAAATGTTTCTACAGTCAATGTCAAAGAAATTACTGCCTGTGTTCCCTTCTAGCAATTCTATAGTTTCAGGTCTCACATTTAGGTCCTTAATCCATTTTAAGTTTGTATTTTTTTAGTACTGTATAAGAAAGTGGTCCATTCTTCTGCATGTAGCTGTCCACTTTTATCAGCACCATTTGTTGAAGAGACTGTCTTTTCCCCATTGTACATTCTTGTCTCTTCTGTTGTAAGTTAATTGACCTTGCAAGAATGGGTTTATTTCTGGGATCTCCATTCTGTTCCATTGATCTATGTGTGTATTTTTGTGTCATTTTATACTGATTTGATTACTGTAAATATGTAGTATACTTTAATAACTGGGACTGTGATACCTCCAGATCTGTTCTCCTTTTTTGAGATTTTTTGTCTATTTGGGGTCTTTTATGGCTCCATACAAATTTTAGGATTATTTGGTATAGTTCTGTGAAGAATGTTGATGGTAATTTGACAGGGATTGCATTAAAACTGTAGAATGCTTTGAGTAGTATAAATGTTTTAACAATATTGTTTCTTTCAACCCATGAGCATGGAATATTTTTCCATTTGTTTGTGTCATGAATTTCTTTCATCAATGACTTAGTTTTTGGAGTACAGGTCTTTCAACCTGTCTTTCCTTGGTTAAATTTATTCCTGGGCATTTCATTATTTTTGTTGCTTGTAAATGGGATTGTTTCCTTCAATTTTCTTTCTGCTACTTCATTAATAGTCTGTAGAAATGCAGCCAATTTCTGTACATTAATTTTGTATCCTGCAACTTTACTGAATTTGTTTACCAGTTCTAGCAGTTTTTTTTTTTTTTTTTGGTGGAGCCTATCAGGTTTTCTATATACAGTATCATGTCATCTGTAAATAGTGAAAATTTTACTTCTTCTTTACCCTTTTGGATGCCTTTTCTTTCTTTTACCTGTCTGATTTCAGCGGCTAGGGCTTTCACTGCTGTGTTAAATAAAATTGGTGAGAGTGGACATCCTTGTTTTGTTCTTGATCTTAGAAGAAAAGCTCTTAGTTTTCCTTGAGTATGATGTTAGCTGTGGGTTTTTCATATATGGCCTTATAGTGTTGAGGTATGTTCTCTCAAAACCTACTTTGGTGAGAGTTTTTATCATGAATAGATGTTGTACATTGTCAAGCACTTTTTCTGCATCTGTTGAGATGATCATATGTTTTTTATCCTCTCTCTTGTATCATGTTGACTTATTCGTGAATATGGAACCATCCTTGCATCTCAGAAAGAAATCCTACTTGATCAGGGTGAATGATTTTTTAAAAAAGTATTGCTGAATTTGGTTTGCTAATATTTTCTTGAGGATTTTTGCACCTATGTTCAACAGAGATATTGGTCTGTAGTTTTCTCTTTTTTTGTAGTATCTTTATCTGGTTTTGGTATCAGGGTAATGCTGGTGTCACAGAATGAATTTAGAAGCTTTTTTTTCTCTTCTATTTTTTAGAATAGTTTGAGGAGAATACGTATTAACTTTTCTTTAAATATTTGGTAGATTTCATTTGTGAAGCCATTTGTTACTGGACTTTCATTTGTTCAGAGTTTTTTGATTACTGATTCAATTTCACTGCTAGTAATCAGTCTGTTCAAATTTTCTATTTCTTCTTAACACATTTTCCAAAGTTGTATGTTTTTAGCAATTTATTCACTTCTAGGCTGCCCAATTAATTGGTATATAATTTTTAATAATATTTTCTTATAATCTTTTGTATTTCCATGGTGTTGGTTTTTTATTTCTCCTCTTTTATTTCTAATTTTACTCATTTGAGTCCTCTCCTTTTCTTGATGAGTCTGGCTAAATGAAACCAGGAGCTTATTCTTTGAAAAGATAAAACTGATAAATCTGAAGTGTTATTTGTACATTGGATTTTAAAAGGTAAATGCAATTCAAACTTTTATTTATAAATGATATATTTTATAGTAATAATTTTAATGATTATAACTGTCAACTAATTTTCTCTGCCTTCAACTGAATCCAATGGTTAGACTTTTGTTTTCTTCCTTGATACATGGATGTTTTTCTAGATATCACATCTCTGAAGCTAGTACTCTAGCTGCAATTCTCGTAATTTTACCTTTTACCATTTTCATTAACCTTTAGGAAAAGCAATCATCAACAATATTCTTTGTAGTTAATATGGACAAGCATTCTTAAGTGTTACAAACTTTTGTGATCACTGACAATGATTAATCATGTTAGATTATATACAAGTCTATGGTGAATAGTCATAGTGGGAATTCCAAAGACTTATTTAGAACAATTATGGACGACAGAAGAAGAGATCTTAAAATAAGCTAAAAGCATGAGAGATGCAAGTAAAAAAAAATGATGGGATCACTCTTCCACATATAGACTTGTATGAAATGTTCCACATAGGGCTCAAACTATCTACCCCCTTGACAGAAAGTTATATACCTTTCAAGGCAAAGGATTGTGTACCATTCTTTTTTTTTTTTTCATTTTCCTTTTCTTTTTTTCTTCCTTCATCCACTGAGGTATAGGTGGTGACATCTCTACTGGATATAACTCCATGTTCCTGCCCAGACCCTTGTAATAAGTTCCTTTGTAAGTAAACCCTCCTCAAGTTATCCAGTTATCCTAACTTGAGTGTTTAACCTGTTTTCTATTAAGACCTTTACTAATAAGCAAATAATAGATTTCATTTGGTTTTGAAACAAAGTTTTATTTGCTAGGGTAGATTCATATAAACACTCAGATACACCTACCAGATACACCTTCATGTTCATAAGACTTCAGCCTTCAAAAAGAATCTGAGCAAAAATAATAATCATTTCAATATGAGGTATTCTAATATAAATGTTTTCAAATAGATAATAGAAAAAGAAATGTACTGGTTTATTTACAGGAAACGGAGAAATAATTTAAAATCTTTTCCAAATAGATAATAAATTTAAGATGTAGCCTAAATTATCTGTGATACTTAAAGTCATATTAATAAGTTCACAGACTTAAAAATTATAAATGTCAGCAAGATTACTCTGTGGGGCTCATTCCTAACTCCATCTTTCAAAAGCACTTGATAGTTAAGTAAAAATATCACTTCACTAAAAAGTAGTAAAACCCACAATGATATTTGCTCAACTTCTTAGGTGAATTTGTTGGTGGTCTAAGATGTCTGCCAACAAAAGATTTTTTTGTGTTGTGAAGTGACCAAAGGCCAAATGCTAATGGAAATAAAGACCTGATTTGCTCTGAAAGTAGCTCTTTCTCATAATCAGTAAGAGATGGCTCAAAGGAAGGTAAGGGGAAGTTAATCATAATTTTGCCCATTTATGGAATTTCTAGACTAAAATATCATATTAGATCCTTTTAAGAAGTTAAGCCACAATTCCTGGGACAGAGACTTTAGTTTGCAGATTTATTGTAATATAGTTTACATACCATACAATTCACACATTTAAAGCGTACAATCTTTAGGTCTATACTTATCTGAGCACCACACTGCCTAGATAACTGGTGCTTTGTACTAGGTTTTGAAATTGTGAAGTGTGAGTATTCTAATTTTATTCAACTTTTTCTTCACTGCTTTGGCCATCCTGGATTTCATACAATTCCGTCTGAATTTTAGAATCAGCTTATCAATTTCCACCAAGAGGCTAGCTGGGAATCTGATGGTGACTATGTTGAGTATTAGATAAATCTGTAGAGTTTGGCCATCTTAGCAATTTTAAGTTTTCTAATCCATGCACATGAGATGTTGACTTAGATCTTTAATTTCTTTCAACAATCTCCTGGGGTTTTCAGAGTATGAATTCTGAATTTTGTTTATTCCTTCGTTTTATTATTTTCTGATGCTATTATAAACAAAAAAATTTCAATTTCATTTTTATTAGTTAGAAATGTGTAGAAATATAACTGGCTTTTATATATTGATCTTGTATCTTCTTACAAGCATACTGAACTCATTTATCAATTCTAATAATATTTTATTAGACTCCCTAAAATTTTATACATAAGATCATGTTATACAAGAGCGGATATAGTTTTACTTTTTCCTTTCCAACCTGAGGTCTTCTATTTATTTTTCTTTCCTAATTGTCCTTGTTGGTAACTCCAGTACAATATTCAAGAGAAATGAGGAGAATGGGTATCCTTGTCTTCTGATCTTAGGGGAAAAGTATCTAATCTAGTCTTTCATCATTAAGTATGATATTAGCTGTGGATTTTTCACAGATGCTGTTTATCAGCTTGAGGATTTTTATCCTAGTTTGTCACGTTTTTATTTTGAAAAAAATGCTGGACTTCTCTGAAGATTTTTTTCTGTTTATTGAGAAGATCATATGCTTTTTGGTTTTTAGTCTTGATTTTCATGTATTACTTTAATGGGTTTTCAGATGTTAAGCCACCCAGATGCCCCTAAACCAACTCACATTCTTGAGATAAACACCAGTTAGTTAGCATGGTGCATAGTTCATATTATAGGTTAGTTGAATTGGTTTGCTAGTATTTTGTGAGGATTTTTGCATTTGTATTCATACAAAATATTGGTTTGTAGTGATTGTAGTTTCTTGTTATTGTGCAATTCTGGTGTCATAGTCAAAATGCCCTCACAGTATAAGTTAGAAAATATTTCCTCCTCTTTTACTTTTTGGAAGAGTTTGTGAATAAATGATATTAATTTTTCATTAACTGTTGGACAGAATTCACCTGTGAGGCCATCTGGGCCTGTACTTTTCTTTATAGGCAGATTTTGATTACTCCTTCAATTTCTTTACCTATCAATTCAGATTTGTTTATTTCTTTGGAGTTGATTTCAGTAGTTTGTGTCTTTTTGGGAATTTATCTATTTCATCTAATTAATCTGATTTATTGGCATATACCTTTTCATAGCATTCTCTTTTTCCCCCCTGTAAGATCCATAGTAATATTCCCTCTTTCATTTCTGGTTCTAGTAATGTGAGTCTTCTCTCTTTCTTGGTCAATCTAGATAAGGGTTGATTAATTTTGTTGATCTTTTTAAAGAACCAGGTTTTGGTTTCATTGATTTTCTCCATTATTTTTCTATCCTTTAGTTAATTGTTGTTTTTCTCCTTCTCTATTGTTTTTCTATACTCTATTTCACTAATTTCTTCTCTAATATTTACTTTTTTCATTCCTTTTGCTTGCTTTAAGTTTAGTATGCTCTTCGTTTTACCATTGTCTTAAGATGGAAGGTTAGGTTGTTAATGTAACATGTTTCCTCTTCTTTTTTAAAATATGTATTCAGTGCTACAAATTTCCTTCTAAGCATTGCATCCCATAAAGTTTGTATTTTGTATTTTTATTTTCATCCCCTTTTTTCCCTTTATTCCCTTAATTCCTTAAATTTCCCTTTTATTTCTTTTGACCCACTGATTATTTTGGAGTGTGTTGCTTAATTCATATATTAGTAAGTTTTCAAATTTCTTTTGCTATTGGTTTCTAATTTTGCTCCACTGGTTAGAAAATATACTTTGTTCTTCTGTCTCATCCTTCCTTCCCTCCTTCCTTCTTTCCTTCCTATCTTCTTTTACTTTGTATTATTTCTATCTTTTAAAACTTAGCAAAGATTATTTTATGGCCTAGTGTGTGGTTTATAATGGAGAATATTCCATGTGCTCTTGAGAAGAATGCATATTGTACTCTTGTTGTAGTTTTGTATAGGTATTATATAGATGTTCTATAGATGTTTAAGTAGGTGTTTGTACAAATGTTATACAGTGGTTTACAATGTTGTTCAAATTTTCTATTTCCTTTTTGATATTCTTTCCCATTCTACCATTATTGAAAGTGAGATACAGAAGTCTTTAATAGTGGATTGTATATTTCTCCCTTTATCTCTGTCAGTTTTTGCTTCACGTACTTTTGTATTGTGCTGTAAGTACATATATGTTTATAATACTTATATCCTATTGATGGGTTAACACTTCATCATTATTCAATGTCCCTCCTTACTTATAGTAGTATTTTGGTTTTAAAGTCTATTTTTTATGTGACATTACTACAGCCACAACAGCTTTCTTGTGATTGCCATTTGTATACAATATCCTTTCTCAGTTTTTTATTTTCAATCTATTCTTTTTTTTTTTTTTTTGAGAGCGAGAGAGAGCAAGCAGGAGAAGGGCAGAAGAAGAGAGAGAATTTCAAGCAGGTTCCATGCTCAGTGCAGAGCCCAGAGCAGGGCTAGAATCCCACAACCCTGGGATCATGACCTGAGCCAAAATCAAGCTGGGACACTCAACCGAATGAGACATTTAGGCTCCTCGATTATTGTTATCTTTCAATATAAAGGGTGTCTCCTGTAGACAGTATATAGTTGGATTTTGTTTTATTTTGTTTTGCTTGTCCCATTCTTACAATCTCTACTGGGCTGTTTTATTCATTCACATTTTAGGATATTTATTATATAGTTGAATTTATGTGTGGCACTTCACTTTTTGTGTTCTGTATGTCAAGTTTTTGGTACCGCTTTAATTTTTTTTTTTTTGTGAGTGATTATTTTTCTAATGTAGTATTTTAATTAATGATTTAATTACTGTAATGATATTTTCACTATATTTTTGTAAGCAATGTCAGGGTTGGCTCTAAGGCCTACCAAATACATCTTAATTTATCAGAATCAGCTTCAGATTATACTACCTGAATTCCAGTAAGATAAAGAAATGTTATGATTACAACTATTCTGTTTTCTATCTTTTGTTACGTCATTTTTATGATTATTTTATCTATAAATGTTAAAAACATTTTAACACTGCATTTATAATTATTACCTTATATAATTTTATGTCTTTAAAGAAGCTAAGAGAGGGGCGCCTGGGTGGCTCAGTCAGTTGGGTTCAGGTCATGATCTTACTATTAGAGTTCAAGCCCCACTCTATGCTGACAGCTTGGAGCCAGGAGCCTGCTTCAGATTCTGGTCTCCCTCTCTCTCTGCTCCTCCCCTGCTCACATTCTGTCTCTCTCTCTCTCAAAAATAAGTAAACATTAAAAATATTTTTTAAAGAAGCTAAGAGAAGACAGGGTAGGAAATAATAACTTTTTCCAATTAACCTTATTTATCACATCTGGATATTCTCATTTGTTCCTGTGGCTCTAGTTACTATTTGGAATCAACTCCTTAGCTAAAACAGCTTCTATTTCACTCTCCTCCTTTGTGTTGTTATTGCCAGATATATTACATATCTATATGTTATAGGCCTAATAATACATGATATGCATCATGTTTTATGTAATAGCATTTTAAATCAGTTAAAAGATAAAGGAGGATGGGTGCCTGGGGGCTCAGTCAGTTGAGCATCCAACTCTTGATTTTGGCTCATGTCATGATCTCACGGTTCGTGGGATTGAGCCCTGCTTTGGCCTCCATGCTGACAGCATGGAGCCTGCTTGCGATTCTCTCTCCCTCTCCATCTCTGTCCCTCCCCTACTCACGTACTGTCTCTCCCAAAGTAAATAAATAAATATTTAAAAAGAGAGCAAGAGAGGAGGAGAAATATGCACTTGTATTATATTGTACAGTTACATTATTATCTTTACCAGCACTCCTTATAATTTCACATGGATTCAAGTTACTATCTGGTGTCCATTGCTTTTAGCCTGAAGATTTTTCTTTAGTATTTCATGTAAAGTGGGTTTGTTAGCAATGAATTCTCACGGTTTTGTTTATTTGGGGGTATGTTTATTTTGTTTTTAGTTATGACACACGGTTTTGCTCAAATACAGTGTCCTTGATTGACATTTTTTTTCTTTGAGCACTTTTAGTGTTTTATTCTACTTCTTTCCAGCCTCCACTGTTTCTGATGGGCAGCACCAATCAATCTTATTTTAATTTCCATGTAAATTTGAATATTTATTTATTTTTCTCTGTTTGCAAGATTTTCTCCTTATCTTTGGTTTTCAACACTTTTTCTAAGATGTGTCTCATTGTGAATCTCCTTGTACTTCTTCCACTTGGAGTTTGCTGAGCTTCCTGGATTTGCAGGTTAATGTTTTCAATAAATCTGGGGAGTTTTTAGACATTAGTTTTAAAATAGTTTTTCGAATCCTTTCTTTCTTCCTTTTCCTTGTGGTACTCCCATTATGCGTACCTTGGTGTACTTGACAATATCTCATATTTATCTGCATTGCATTTTTCTTTATTCCTTTTCTTCTTAATTCTTATAATTTTCTTAATTCTGCATAATCTTTATCAATCAATTTTGAAGTCACTAATTTAGTTCAAATCTACTGACTTATTTACTTTGGTTACTGTACTTTTCAATCTCAGAATTAAACTTTGGTTCTTTTTCATAATTTCTCTGTCTTTTTTGATTTTGTATTGAAATTGTCTATATGATGCAGCATTGTTACCAAACCTTTCTTTAATTCTTTGGTCATGGTTTCTTTACTTCTTTGAACATATTTATAATGGTTACTTTGAAGACTTTGTTGAATCCCACATGTGCTGCAATCACAGGCAGATTCTGTTGTCCACTTTTTTAAAATTTTAATTTTTTAAATGTTTATTTATTTTTGAGAGAGAGAGAGAGAGAGTGCAAGCCATGGAAGGGGACAGAGAGAGAGGGAGACAGAGGATCTGAAACAGGCTCTGCACTGTCAGCACAGAGCCCAATGCGGGCCTTGAACTCACAAACCATGAGATCATGACCCAAGCCAAAGTCTGACGCTTAACCAACTGAGCCACACAGGCGCCCCTCTGTTGTCCACTTTTTACCCCTTGTGTATAGAGCATATTTTTCTGTTTTTCTGCAGTTCCAGTATTTTGTTAACTGGAACCTTGATACGTTAGATTACATGTTTTTAGCTACTCTGTGTACGTCCCCTAACCCTATGGGCTGGTTATTATTTATTTGCTTAGTGCTTACTTTAGTGAAGTCTACTTTGCCACAGTTACCAACCCCTCTCTCTCACCCCCTGTAGCAAGAAGCCTCTGTTTGTTGCTTCTCAGACAATACAAGCTTGGATAATCCCCCAATCACTCTGAGATGAAAATGATTTTTGCAGGGCTTTCTTTGTCTCCTAAGCACACTCAGGTCCACTACTTATTTTCAACAATGTGCTGGGGCATAAACTGCTTGACAGGCTGATACAACCACATTTGGGATCATTTGAATGTATACTTCCTGAAGTCCTAGTTTGAGATTTTTTCTGGCCCTAGGAGTACGCTTCCCAGCTGCACATGCGCCTGGTTCTCGCCAGCCAAGTAGCCTACTTGTACTTTAGAGTGTATCTCCAATGAATCTACCCATCTCCAACTAATTGCCTTTCACCATAATCAACACTTTTTTTGATGGCATCCTTCATCTTGAACTTCTCCACATTCTATTGCAAATGAAATCAGTCATTATGGAAAGAAATGTGAAGCTCTCTATATTACAGTCCATTTTTTTTCCTACTGCAAAATCTGTGAGCTACAGCTCTGGAGCAAAGGGTGGGAATAACAGTACACTTCTCTCTGAGTAAGACCTCCAATTTAGGAGTTGAATGTTGAATTGATGGGAGAGGGCAAGGCAGTTTTATCAGGTTTTCTGGAATGTTTCTTAATTTATTCAATATATGACTAATGTTTGCTTTCCTTAGAACCATTTTAGAGACTTTGAATGTTTCACGAGGACAATTTCTAGAAACTTAATGTGTTTTTGGTGTTGTTGTGTTTTACATTTCTTCCTAGTTTCACTAGGGAGTGGGTCCACAGAACTCCTTGTGTCATCGTGCTGAAAGTTTTACATTCAACTTTTATTTCTTTCTTGTTTGCTTTTTCAGGTTTATTTGTGCAGGGAGTTGGAGGCTTGATTTACAAAATTCAGCCATATTATTAAATGAAATGTTTTTACTCTTTTTTTTAAAGCTTGGATGCAGTGAAGGTCACAGAACCAAATAATTATTATTTAAAGACATTAAAAAAAGAGTGACTGGTATGCTGTCATAAATTAATTTGGATCTGGTTAGCTAATGACAAGATCTTTTAAGAAAAAGCCAAAGAAATCAAGATAATAGTAGCAGTGAGTTAATTCAGAGTACAATTTTCTGCTTTCCCTAAAATATAAAGGCCTAACTTTATTCTTCAAAGTCAGCAAGGTTGATGCTTATGAAATGTACTATTTTTACAGAAAGTGAATTTATTTCTTTTTAGCAAAAGAATTCAGACTATTTAATCTTATAATTAGTTTCTTAAAATTAATTAGAAAAATATTACTGCCCTCCATACATAACAGAATTTCTATTTATTTTTTTTCTCCTCATGAGTCATTGATTTTCTAGTTTCTAGACTAGTTACTTTCAGTCTGAAATATCTGAAGGTCAAATTATTACTTGGCTACAGAGAACCAAGGATTGAGAAAATGTCTAATCCCATCATAAATAACCTTTCAGAATCCCAATAAGGTATAATAGAAATGATATAAGTAAAAATAAATCCACACACACAGACAGAAGCATATCAAAAATTATTACAAATGGTTGAATTTCAGGGAAAAATGCTATTACAAATACATAATCCCTAGTTACTCATTTTCCCCCAGATTCTTAGATTTAAAGCCAGATTCCTTCATTATTTCTGACCTGATATGAAACACCATCTGGCATGTGCATGTTAAGAGGATTATATGTAAGCAAAATAGATATTTTTTCTCTTTCTGACTATAAGACTTTTTAAAGGCATGCTGATCATTTATCTTGGAAATGTGAATTAGAACAAAACTGATAAAGAGAAAAGATGTTATTTAGTTTACATTTTTTTAAATTAAATCAATTATACATTTAAATATTTTAATTGGCATTCTGTAATTTCACTAAAATTTTAGCCTCATGATTATTTTTCTTGAACAAGATTTTAAAGAGACTCCACAGACCAAAGGGTAAAGTAAATATTTTTATATTTACCCTTGGATGTCAAACACATGTCAAACTGAGTCACACAGTTCACCAAATCTATGTTGGCTAAATTTTCCATATAATAGCAAATATTTATCAGTATACAGCATTTTACTTATAATACATGAGGGAATCATATGTGAAAAATATAATATGGCATTGGAATCAGTCTATGATTACTCTTTTAGGTGAGGCATTTCTTCCATTTTTAACATTTACTTGGAATCATAAACTTTTAAAACTAGTAGCTAATGGGTCCTATGGTGAAAAACTTGAATGTTAAAGATAAGATGGCTGAGGTCTAGAAGGTTTATATAACTTATCTAAGGGCCTACCGTCCTTTAAGGAGAAGTTCAGGGTTAGACTATAGGTTGCTAAACTTGTGGTCCATTCTACTTTGGGCTCTACTGTGCTTCTTTTACAAATATGATGAACTACTACTGTCCAGAAAAATCTCACTTTAAAGGTCTTAGGTATTATAGAGTTACCCCATCCTCATGCACACTGGAAACTGAAACTAGGGTCATAGATTCAGAAGTTTTCTTTTTGTGAAATTTTTATCCAAACAATCATACTGGCTAAGCATTTGAGTCTCAAAACATTTCCCAAATGTGCAAGCTACTAGAGAAATCTATGATCAAACAGCCAGACAAAACTACCCAATTCAAAAAACAAAACAAAACAAAACAAAACAGAATGTAATAAAGAATTAGAATAAAGAATAAAAAATAAAGAATTTTCCGAGGTCAATTCACTAGGAAATAAGAGTCAATCATTTCCATTGCAAACATGGGACAACTAAGGTTCATTGGGCTCTACCTTGGTAAAATTACACAAGTAGGAGAGGAGAGAATGAAGGAAGCAGAAAAGAAGGCAAGTCAGCAAACTTGTTTATCAGTCCAATCCTTTATGCTGGGCTATATAAGAAAAATGTGCAAATACTAAAAGTATGGGACAAGGGTATATAGTTACATATACATTTCACATATAGCTATGTACAATATAGCCATCATTTTATTAAAACAAAGCAGCAGAAAAATAATGGAACACTTACAAACTTGAAGTTCTGTAAAGTTTGAGCTACTCTTTCACCTTTTATATACAAGAGCCATCTGTCTTCTGAATTCTGGATGACTGTATGTGCCACTGGAAAACATTAAAATGGTTTTGCAAAGTGCATTTGCTGCTGTTACGGTGTGCCTGCCAAGAATACTATCGACTAAGACAACATTTATAAAGCCACTGTTTATGCTGAACTAGCCATGGTACAGAATGGTTTAATCACTCTCATTCTTTAGGCTCAGGGAACTGAATTTCAGCAGAATAGAGAAGTTCTGGCTTTGAAGACAAAGGTTATTATGTCATCAGCTTCTGGGGCTCACTAATTCCAGTGATGACATGGTTCTTTGTAATTTATTTTCATTTTATTTTATAACTGATGCCTGTTTGCCTTGTGGACCACAGGACAGAAACAACAGCAGAGCATGCTACCAACTGTTTTCTCAACTTGAAAGAACTAAAGATAGAGGCTGACAACACTAAGGACAAAGACTAAGTTGTTGCTGGATATACTCTGATACATGGGCCAATTCCTATTGCAACATGCTCTAAATTAATGCAAAAAATTATTTTATATTACTGTAATTTTAATACTATAACATTCAGAAGTGGTCCGCATGCTGTAATGGGGAGTTTCACCTCATTATTGTTTTGTAAAACCAGACTCTAATTCGAAAAGGCATTGCATTTAGTATGAATAGTCTGAAAACATCTTCAGGGCTATGTTGACAGCATACAAGTGCATGTGTACAAATATAAACACGCACACACACAGTACACTACTACACTGGGTGCATCACGAGGAGGGCGATCCAGAGGGTGCTACTGCCTCTGCCTCTTGGTTTCAGCTCAAGTCATGATCTAACGGTTCATAAGACTGAGCTCCACATTGGGCTCACAGCTGGCAGTGTGCAGCCTGCTTAGGATTCTCTTCTTCTCTGCCCCGTCCCCTGCTCATGTGCATGTGTGCTCTCTCGCTCTCTCTCTCTCTCTCAAAATAAATAAACATTTAAAAAAATCCAACTTCTCTTCTGTCTGAAAACTCATTATTCTGTCATTAACAAAGAGGACTACAGTTTAAAACTGCTCGGCATCCGTTTTTTTTGTTTTGTTTTGTTTTGTTTTGTTTTGTTTTGTTTCTATGTGTGTTTTAAAATATTTTCCTATGGGGACGCCTGGGTGGCGCAGTCAGTTAAGCCTCCGACTTCAGCCAGGTCACGATCTAGCGGTCCATGAGTTTGAGCCCCGCGTCAGGCTCTGGGCTGATGGCTCAGAGCCTGGAGCCTGTTTCCGATTCTGTGTCTCCCTCTCTCTCTGCCCCTCCCCCGTTCATGCTCTGTCTCTCTCTGTCCCAAAAATAAATAAACGTTGAAAAAAAAATTAAAAAAAAATATTAAAATATTTTCCTATGAATGATGACAATGAATTCAAAAGAAAAACATTTAGGATTACATATGTATACCTATACATATATGGAAATACATATATAATATGATTTTTATATTTGTGTGTATATATATCTATATATATATAGATATATATACAGACATGCATATAAATGTTTTAGAATAGTAATTAAGACTTGAGAGAAGCCTTAAAATCATTTATACTCATTCTTATATTTTATAAAGGAGAAAACCAAGATGCATAGTGTAAAAGTATAACTTTATACTTCACAAAACAGGGGCAAGAATGCATTTTATATTACACCATACACTTAATTATCTTCTTTAAAAACCAAATTTGATTATTTATTTTCTAAAGATACTACTTTTACTCATTCTACACTATTTGACTTGTTTATAAATTTACTTGTTTATAAAATTGTTTATTACTACTGATACATGGATATGCATATATATACACATATATTATACAGATTTATAGATATCTCATTTATTCCTTTCATTCTATGGAATTTACAGCATAATAGAAATGCAAGAAAATCAAGTCATCCAGGAATATTCTTTGGGTTAATTTTTAGCGACTATTTCTTCATAAGTAACTAACTAAAAAATGCTTTTATCTTCAATGTTCAATTTCAATGACTGTCATTCATTCCTGAGAAAACTACCTCTAAATGAAAAGTTGTTTAAAAATTTTAAGAATTAATTGTAGTGGGATAAAGTATATGTATTCCATCCCAAGCCAAGATAACCAGATAATTTTTGTTATTAGAAAAAATAAAATAACCATAGATTTATATGTAATAAATGATAATTCAAAAGTAAATAAATATAGTATGCATATAAAATGTAAGGTACTGAGGTTTTATTTTTCTTTGCCAAAAAACAATACAATTTCATTGTGAGACATAGCTGGTGGAGCAGGTAAAAAAGTGAATTGATTCTTGAAAAGTTCATTCTTGCTACACCAGTTTTTTTCAGTATACATATATTTAACATATGTGGGTTCATGCTTCTCCTATACTAAAACTGGAATTAAAATGCAGTCATAGAGGTTGGAGATTTTTGGTTCTATATGTGAGGAGCTTGGAAGCCATCACTCTGTCCTAACAACAAGTAAAAAGCCGAACAGACTGAAAAATCAACAACACTTCTTGGATCCATGTGAGGGAAAACACAGGGCAAAGTATGTCCTTCAAGACTGGAGACAAAGACAGGCAAATATAGGGAATCCAGGCTCACCCAGGCTGGCTCAATTTACAGGCAAACCTACTGCGGGTACCAGTGCTGGGGTAAGCCTGAACCGTAATTGATGAACTGCTAGAGTTCAATGCAGACAAGCCTCAGAGTTAAAAGCCTCAAGGAGAGACAGTCAGAGGGAGTCACCACAATAATGTGAGATTTACTTCCAGGTGCTTGATCAGATTCCCGCAGTAAATATCAGAAAAATTCCCTCAGCCTTCTTGCATACGGGGGGCGGGGGACGAACCATTTAAAAATATACCAGAGCATTCTGTTCCTTTTAACAAGGCGTGCCTTCAGGGGAAGACAACAACAGCCTAACCCTGCTACAATATTATCAGAGCCTAACTGACCTAGGGAAGGGAAATACCCAATTCCAGCCAATTCTAGATGAAGAGTAAACACACACACACACACACACACACACACCCCTAAGAAATACTACTGAAATTCACAGTCCAGAGGCATAGGCTTGCTAAAAGATGGAGACCTAATTATAGGACCATAGAATGCTCCCTTCCCACTACACCCCACCACCACATTGCTAAAGGCCTATTTATAGCAGTTCATTTTAAGTGGCATATCATGTCCTGCTCTCAAGAAAAATTTACAAGAAGGCCACAGTTTATCCTGTTTCTCTCTCATGGATCCAAGAAAAGTTGTTGATTTTTCAGTCTGTACAGCTTTTTATTTGTTGTTACGGCAGAGCAAAAAGCAGAAAACAAAACGTGAAGAGACAGAGGAAGGATCAGGACCAGATATTCAGGGATGTAGAAATGATCAGAACAGGAATCTAAAACAACTATGATTAATATGTTAGTACTGCAATGTAGACAGCATGCAAGAACCAAGAATTTAAGCAGAAAAAATGAAAATCCTAATAAATAACAGATAGGAAATGCTAGAGATTAAACAAAACCCACTGTAACAGATTTGAAGAATGCCTTTTTTGAGTTTATTAGTGGACTGGATATGGTTGAGGAAAGAATCTCTGAGCAAAGACAGAAAAACATAGAACAATATATAAAGACTACAGGACAACTACACAAGGTGCAACATACATGTAATGGTAACACCAGAAAGGGAAGAAAAGGGAGAAAGGAGCCAAAGAGATATTTGAAGACTGATAATTTTCCAAGTTAATGCCAGAGACCAAATCAAAGATACAGAGAGCTCACAGAACACTAAGTAGGATAAATGCCAAAGAAAGTATACCAACAGATGTCATTTTCAAATTATAGAAAATCAAAGACAAAAAAATCCTGAAAGAAGGCCGAGGAAAAAAAATACCTTACCTACAGAGGAACAAATATAAGAATCATACCTGACTTTTCCTAAGAAACCATGTAAGCAAGAAAAGAGTGAATGCAATATTTAAAGTGCTGAAAGAAAGCGAAAAAAAAAATATCAAGCTAGGATTCTGTATCCTGAAAAATTACCCTTCAGAAATAAGGGGAAAATAAAGACTTTCTTACACAAATGAAAATTGAGGGAATTTGTTGCCACTACACCTGCCTTGCAAGAAATGTTAAAAGAGAAGTGGTTTAGAGAAAAGAAAACTAATATAGGTAAGAAACTCAGAAACTCAGAAACTCTGCGCTGACAGCTCAGTGCCTGGACCATACTGGGGTCCTGTGTCTCCCTCTCTCTGTGCCCCTCCCTCTCTGCACTCTCTCTCTGTCTTTCAAAAATAAATAAAACATTAAAAAATTAAAAAAAAGAAAAATAGGAGCAAATTAAATCTAAAATAAGCAGAAGAAAACAACTAATATGAGTTGAAGCAAAAAAAAAAATCAGTGAAATTGAAAACAGGAAATCAACAGAGAAAAATCAATGAAATCAAAAGCTGTTTCTTTGAAAAGATCAATAAAATAGATAAGCTTCTAGCCAAGCTAACTAAGAAAAAAAGAAGAGAGGATACAAATTACTAATATTAGAAAATGAAAAAGGGGCATCCTACAGATGCCATAGAAATTAAAAAGATCATAAAGGAATACTATAAACAACTCTGTGCTCCCAAATTTGATAACATAAGTGAAATGTACCAGTTCCTTTAATACAGTATCTGTCAAAACTCACACAAGAATAAACAATTTATATCTAATAAATATATTGAAATTATAATTAACAATCTTCCAAAACACAAAGGCCCAGATTGGTTCAACAGTGAATTTAACCAAATATTTAAGAGAGAAATATATCAATTTTCTCCAGTTTCTTTCACAAGATAGAAGCAGAGAGAATATTTCCTAACTCATTCTATGAGGCCAGCATTACTCTAACACCAAAGCTAGACAAAGACATTACAAGACAACTATAGACCATGATCTCTCATGAACTTAGGTTTAAAAAAAAATCTTTAACAAAATGCTAGCAAACTGAATCCAAAAAATTATGAAAAAATTATGCAATATGACCAAATAGGATTTATCCCAGTTATGAAGGGGTGGTTTAACATTTGAAAATCAATTACTGTATTCAAAAAAAAGAAAATCTCATGACCATATCAATAGATTCAGAAAAAGCATGTGACAATATCTGACACACATTCCTGGTAAGAATGCTTAGTACACTAGGAACAGAAGGGAACTTTCTCAACTTTAAAGACTATCTACAAAAAACCTACAGCAAACATCAAATTTAAAGGTGGGAACTCAGAACTTTCTGTCAAAGATCAGGTACAAGACAAGGGTGTCCACTTTCACTACTCCTTGTCAACATAATACTGAAAGTCTTTCCTAATGAAGTAAGACAAGAAAAGGAAAATAAATGGTATACAGATGGGAAAGGAAGACATAAAACTGTCTTTGTTTTCAGATTATATGATCATCTACAGAGAGAATCTGAAAGATTTCACAAAAACAGCATGAGTGGGGGGAGGGGGGCAGAGAGAGGGAGAGAGAGAGGATCCCAAGCAGGCTCTGCACTACTGGTACAGACCTGATGCGGGACTTGCACCCACGAAGCCGTGAGATCATAGCCGGATATGAAACCAAGAGCAGGACTCTTAACTGACTGAGCCACCCAGGCAGCCTGAGAAGATATTTTTAATAAATGGTGCTGGAACAACTGGACAACCACATCCAAAAAAAAAAAAATCTAGACAGAGATCATATACTCTTCACAAAAATTAGCTCAAGATGGATCATAGACCTAAATGTAAGATGCGTAATTATAAAACTTCTAGAAGGTAGCATAGGAGAAAACCTAGATGACCTTGGGAATGGTGGTACCTTTCAGACACAACCCCAAAGACACGATCCACGAAATGACCTTGGGAATGGTGATACTTTTCAGACACAATCCCAAGGATGTGATCCATGAAATAAGTAACTGAAAAAGCTGGGCTTCATTAAAGCGAGTATCAAGAGAATTAGAAGATCACCACAGACTGGGGAGAATCCATTTGCAAAAGATATATCTGATAAAGGACTATTACCCAAAATGCACAAAAAACTCTTAAAACTCAACAATAAGAAAAAAATCTGATTAAGAAATTAATCCACAACAACAACAACAATACTCCCATAATAAATAAGCCTATGGGAAGATGCTCCACTTTTTACGTTATCAAGCAAATGAAAATTAAAACAACAATGGGATACCAAAATCTGAAATAATGACAACATAAATGCTGATAAGAAAGTGGAACAGGAACTCACATACATTGCTGGTGGGAGGGCAAAATGATTTTCCCACTTTGGAAGAGAGTTTACCAGTTTCTTATAAAACTAAACATACCCTTCCCATACAATGCAGCAATAATGCTTCTAGGCATTTGTCAAAAGGAGTTGAAGACTTATGTCTGCACATGGATGTTTCTAGCAGCCTTATTGATAAGTGCCAAAACTTGGAAGCAAGCAAGATGTCCTCCTGTAGGTGAATGGATAAACAAACTCTGGTACTTCTAGACTATGGATAATTATTCATACTAGAGACGAATAAGCTATCAAATCATGAAATGATATAGGAGAAACTTAATGGATATTACTAAGTGAAAGAAGACAATCTGAAGGGCTACATACCACAGGATTCTAACTAGTATGATGTTATGGAAAAGGCAAAACTATGGAGACAGTAAAAACATCTGTGAAAACATCTGTGCAATACTATAATGGTGAATACATGTCATTATATACTTGTCCAAACTCACAGAACATACAATACCAAGATGAACCCTAATGTCAGTTAGGGATGTTTAGTAATTACGATGTGTCAGTGTAGGGTTATCTATTAGACAAACCACTCTGAGGGAGGATTTTTTTTTTAATAGTGAATGCCTTTTTGTAAAATTTATTTTTAAAGAGAAAGAGAACGGGAGCAGGGGAGGGGCAGAGAAAGAGGGAGAATCCCAAGCTCGAACTCACGAAACTGTGAGATCGTGACCTCAGCCAAAATCAAGAGATGCTTAATTGACTGAGCCTCCCAGGCACCCCTGATGGGAGATATTGATAATGGGAAAGGTTCTGCATGTGTAGAGAGAATGGGGGACATGGAAAATCTCTGTATCTTCCTCTCAATTTTGCTGTAAACCTTCATTAAAACTGCACTAAATGCTTAAAGAAAATATTATTAGGCCAGAAAACATTAGGACAAAACAAATGCATAACACATGACTGCCCTGAAACTGAAGGACTAGACTGAAGTGTTGTAAGAGATGCTTCCTCTTTATTTTCTCACTTGGCAAATTCACACAATTCAAATTTATTTCATATGATTTATTAGAAAATGTGACTTCTCAGGGAGCCTGGGTGGCTCAGTTGGTTGAGCCTCCAGCTTTGGCTCAGATTATGATCTTGTGGTTTGTGGGTTCAAACCCCACACCAGGCTTTGCCCTGACAGTGTGGAGCATGCTTCAGATTCTCTCTGTGCCCCTCTCCCACTCTTGCACGCACTTGCGCACTTTCTCTCTCTCTCAAAAATAAACATTAAAATTTTTTTTTTAAAAACATTGTGACAAAATTGGTTAAGTGCATTTTTGCCTAAAATACTAATGTCAAGATAATACTTCTTATGGTCTAGTTACTTGGTGAATTTTTTGGGAAAAAGTTATTTCGTCTAGAAAAGAAAGGAAATCTTGTCTGAAAAATGGTATATATTTTCAAAAGTTATGATAAAAAGTCATTAATGGAAGAATTATTTTGTGAGGTAATCTGTAAAGTCAAAGGTCCTCCACAAATTAAGAAAAAGGAGTAGAAATTAATGACATCCAGTTAAGATAGAGCAATAACAAAATGATTTCAAGTGAAAAATGGGTATAGCCAAAGAATCAGTGTAACATTAACAACTTTGTTACATTTTATTATAGCAACACAGATTCACAAGTATTTTAAAATGTTAAACTTCAGAACAAATTTGTTCCATCAGTATATCACCCTCACTAGTATTATCTCTTTTTATTCTCTTTGATGTTTATTTTCCTTATTTCAGTTCCTCTAAAGAACCAATCGCCTCGATGCATTGCAACTCACAAATGTTATTTTATATGTCTGGAAAATGACGCTGGCCATAATTACTGCTAGTTCCAAATACCTCAGGGCAGTTTTCCTTCCTCTCCCACCAGATAAGATATGTCTCCAACATGTAGGTGTATTACAAGTATCTTTACAGCAATTAAATAATTACTATGTAATTATTTGTATCTTCATTACTATGTTGTAATCTTCCTAGAGGACCCCTGTCTAGTCTCTTTTGTTCATTCTAGGTTGACAAATTAGATTAAGCGAGAATCTATTGTTGAATTACTATTCAGGTGATGCCATATTTCCTGATAATACTTTATTAACAAAACTACTCAATAAAAAAGTACTTAATCAGCATATTGAAGAAGTGACTATATCAAAACTTCATAAAAAAATTGCTATAGAATAGTTCAGCATATTGTAAAATTAATTAAATTTTGTCACGTGTATATATATTTGTATGTGTATTGTGTATATATTTGTACATATGTTGTGAATATATGTTTGTGTTTGCATACACCGCCCCCCCCAACACACACATATAGTATCTTGGTATAGAATGGAAAGTAATTTTCTGCTATCCAGGAAAAAAAAGTTGCTTAAAACTATCTACTGTATTATATTCCCTGACAATGCCTGAAGATTCACTATATTGTGATATTTATCAAAAACAATGATGTTTACTGGTTTTGAAAGAGGAAAGGGAAAAGTCTAGTTGATGTGCAATTTTAAAGTTTCTAAGGAAAAGAGTATACAGTGTTCGAAGTATATTGATATTATTAAAATATCTTATCGATTTATCAAGTCTGCCTTATAACGTTCAATTTAGCCTAAGCTCCATTCTATGAGTTTCAGAGAAGTTGTTGACTTTTATTGACTTTTCTATTAGTGTTTCTATTCTAAGAGATCCTAGGATTGTTTTCATGCCACACCAATCTGCCAGGTGCTTATTTCCTGTAGACCACTGCCCAAATTCTTCTTCTGGTCCATTCCACCTAGCTCCGGACCACTTATTCAGACTGTTGTATTCTTTCTGTATCAATTTGCTTTTCCTTGGATTACCTCCCATGTATGATAAAATGAAATAAGTATTTAAGAGAAGGGAATTAAAGGAAGAAACGTAAAAGTTTAAAGTGGATATGAGATATTCCCTTATCAGCTTTGCCTTTCCAGGAACCCCCTGTGTATGGGTTCTCTTTATGCTCAATGCTTCAGTGCTTTGGAGTTTTGAGAGCCATGTGTCCTCAGTAGACAAACGACTGCTCAAAATTCCTTCCTTTCTAAATCCAGAAGAAGCTTGGGAGAAAAGAAGAGCTCTTCCCCTCAGTAGTCCAAGGCTGACTTTTTTTTTTTTTTTTTTTTTTTGTGAACTTGGGATAATCGACAGTATGATTATGCCTTGTTATAAGAGAAAGTCCCCATCCTACCATATAAGGTGATCCAGACCATGGACACAGAGGCAAGATAATCTTTAAAGTAGACCAGATGCTTTTTAAAATGTGTGACTCAATCTTATCCTACCTGGCATGTAGCATCAATATGACAGGGCCAGCTCAACTTCCTAATTAGGAAAGCAAAAACCTAGCTTCTTTAAGGGCATAGTGCTGCTAAGGAAGCAGGTGAAATACATTAAGAAAACAATATTTACTGTAAAGTGTCTAATTATTTTACTAGTTGGAAGGTTTATCTCAAAGCCATACAGAGGTACCTCTAAGACTAAAAGGCACTTTGATTAAAGTGGCAACTCCCAGAATGATCACTGTATCTGCTTGAAGGCTAAATTCCTGGCTTTATCTTGTAAGGAAAAGTTCTTTAGAAGCCCTAAGAGATCAATTTCCAAACCTCCGACAATTTTAAGATCTAGACTATATCCAGAGCAACAGGAAGAATCTGCTGGCCACTTTAAAATAGCATTTTGTCCTTGCTGCACAAAGACAACTCAAGTTTATTATTCATACTTGATAATGCGCCTTAATGGTTGCAAAAAGGAAGAGTGATTTCTCGAGGTGTCTTGGCTAGAGTCGGAAGACGGGGGGTGTACATGAAGGACACTCAAGACACTGCAAGCCTGTGTATGAAAAAAGACTTGCCTTAAGCTATGTGCAGGCAAAGAAAGAAGCAAAAGGACATAAAAAGGAAATAGTGGGGAAATGGTTTTTTCAGACAATTCTCCACCCTAGTCTGGTTAGCCAATGACAAGTGGCACTATCTGAAGAGACTCTAAGTACCGAACTGTGTAAAATTCTTTCTGTGTCCTTCTTTTTTCTTGGTACTTTATATCTTAGCCAAGGAGGATGTTCACATTTGCTATTTTGTAAAGCAAGAATGTGGTTTCTTCTTTCACATAAATTGAGTCACAAAATTTTCTTCTTGATGTCCCTTTGAGCCTCAGGCCTCATTTTTCACCACTCTGAGTTCCAAACTTAGCAAGGTAAATGCTCTCACTTCCTCCTTCCGTTTTCTCAGCAAGGGTGACAGGGTGTGACTGGGAAAAATCCTACCCCAGCAGAGGTCCATACTGCTCACTATTAACTATTCTTAGGAGTACGGTGTCTGAATCCCTGAGGTGAAGGTAATAAGGTAGGAGTGCATTTACATCCACTGAAATAAATGTTCTCTGGTACTCTATAAGTGGCCTATGGATGATGATCACTATCTAAGAACACTAAGTCAAAGTTATGGTGAGGTGGGAGGGAGGCAGGTAGTCTCAGAAGAAAATTATCTATATAATTAAGAACTAAATTTCATGGTGCCTGGGTGGCTAAGTGGGTTAAGCTCCCAACTCCTGATTTTGGCTCAGGTCCTGATCCCAGGGTCATGAGTTCGAGCCCTGCATCAGGCTCTGTGCTGGCAGTGAGGAGACTGCTTGTGAGTGTGAAGTCTAATATTTGCAAATACACAGATGTATTTTATGATTCTTAAACTACTTGGCCCTATCTTAGCAATATCTCCCCTGCTAAAATAGCCTTTTCTTGAAAACATGAACCATGCGTTGCTAAGTCAAGTACTTACTATAAATATTTTTTCCAGTGATATAAATGCTCCAAATGCCAAATAGATTTCTAGGAATAAAGATAATATTTTGAAAATAGTTTCATGTGAATGGATTGTTTATGCAAGCATAGATTTAATAATCTGAATCCAAACAATATAAACCAGTCTAAAATATCCTCATTATATTATACCACCCTATTCAGTTTTTATCAACACTTATGCCCATGGAAAGTTACTTCCTATTAATACTTTTCCACTAGCAACAGTAAAATCCCAAGGGACTTAGAAAAGGTGATGTAGGGGATGTATGCCCAATCTTGTATCACTGCAGTATTCACTTTAAAGCAATGTAATCCTTTTCTGTTTCTGCCCCAACATTTCATAATTATGTCATTTTACAAGAATTGTGTAATTTACATAACCACCTAAATTGTCATAATTGCTAGAAAGTGCTGAAAAAGCATACGTTAGGCATTTCAGATTCATTTCTGCTCTGTGTTTTAAACTCATTTGAAATGCCTTTTGCATAAAAATTCTTTTGGTCAACAAAAAAGTAGCTTGGGTGTGATTTGGAAAGAACTATGTCTTCTCTGGCTCAAGCCCTGTTCTCCTCCTCTTCTTCCAGGAGCCCTGTGCCAGGTGAACGCTGAGATTCTGAATACTCAAGGCCCAAGGTAAAGAATCCTCTGCTCTTGATTTTACAGAAGAGACTGAGACCCACAGAAGTCAGCTGACTTGATCTGAGTACAACACAGGCCATCTCCACAGTCCAAGTTAGAGCCCCACTTTTTTCTAACTTAGATATTTTGTTCGCTGTCCCACTGCACTTAGGAAAAGGAAAAAGGAGATAAAAGAATGGAATGGTGTCTCCACAGTTTTCTCAGCATGCCATTTCCATTATAATTATCTTAACCATCTGTTTTGCTTGGAACAGGCAAAAGAATTTGATATTAAGAAAGTAAACTGTCATGCTGTACAGCAGAGAAGGGCTTCAGAAATGAGAACCTATTTCAGGATGCAAGAGTGAATATCAATTTTATCAGAGGCTTCACCACCACTGGTGAAGCAGAATGCTGATATCTGATTATTCCTTTTGGAAAATTAGTGGCTTATAATTTTATAAATAAAATTTTACAACAAAAAATCATTGCATCATATTGTAAATGATAGTTGCTAAAAGTGTAATCAGGACACATGTGAAGTAAAACATCACTAAATAGTTAAGCATATTTGAAAATGCCAACTATTTTTTTTTTAATCTAACCCTGCTTCAACTTCTCCTCTAAAAAGCTAACCTATCCTATTGTACTTAAAAGACAATGTATTAATATTTAGCTTCCTGAAGCTAATTTGACTGTTATATGAAGCTATAAAGTTTTGTGGCAATATAAGTAATATGTATAAATAGCAAATCACATTTCTGGCATGTTTATTTCTTGCATGTGCACACATAGATGGATACACACACTGCACCCAACACACACACACACACACATACACACACACACACACACACACACAATTTGTGATACTATTAATGCAGACGGATGTTCGAAATGGGATACATAAAAAATAAGCTCATTTACTTATCTGATAATTTTTTTCTTAAAAGTTACCGCAAAATATGCATTTGAATCCTTATTTAAAATAGAATTTAAAGAATGATACACCTGTTTTGCAGTTATAGACTTCTCAAATTATAGATTATTTGAAAGAACCAGTAATACTTCATATTCATCATTTAAAGTGAATTACAATTTTTGCAATATACCCAAGCATCAGAAGAAGTAATTAGCAACAGAAAAGGCAGCTTATCATTTCCCAAAATAAGCAAGAAAAACAGAGCAGTTTTTTTTAAATGAAGAAAGTATTCAATTCAATTAAGAAAGAAAAGGAATAATAAATTATTATTTCTTTCCCCCACATTGGGAAAATAGTAGCAGAGCTAGAAGAAAACAAAGGCTCTTTGAACAGCAATGTCTTTCAGAACATAAAACTTATCATAATGATTATAAATAAGAAAAAAAGAAAAACATATACATTATGATAAAAGGACAATTTTGAGTCTTCAATAAAAATCAAATTGAGAAGCAAATTTTATATGGCTGATCGATATAACATAGTGCTCTTGTTTTAGCCAAATAATTTTAGAAATGTTGGAAAATCTTCATCTGAAAGAAACAAACTTTAAGTTCTAAAAAATTCTAAAAACCAAAGCAATTACACTTTTCCCAACTATGAATTATATAGGAGAAAGAAACAAATTCTAAATTTTTCTTTTCTGATACTTATCAAAAGACATATCAACCAATGAGTTGAAACACTTAAGCCAATTCAATGCTTTTACTAACAGTACAAGCAGCTTGATCAAATCTCAAAAAATTGAAATTAAATGTAAAAAAATTTTTAGTGAAAACAAGCATGAATAATATTAAATACTTTCAGAATTTAACATTTTTCCTTCTGACCTCTGTTGTCTTTTCTTAAGTCTTAATGTAATATTTTTCCTCCATTTATCCTCCTTTTCTTAACTTTTTGGCAATATTATAGAGAACGAATAAATCAATAAGGTGTGCTAGCCCTAGGAATCAGTCTGGAATACAAAGAAATATCTTACTGAGATTTCTTACATTTATTCTCTTCTCATAAATAATGTTCATTTTTAAGCCATAAGTCACATCCTACAGTCTAGCATTGCACTTAACTAACACTTTCCTACATTAATCATTCACAATCTTTGCTATGTTTCAAATATATATGTATATAAATGAAAATATTATATATGTATATATATATACATATATGATGACATATGTATAAGTATGTATAAGTAAAAAATGTATATGTATAAGTAAATGTATATGTATAAGTATAAGTAAAAAATATGTTGAAATGAACTCCACTGAAACAAAGAACACAGATATGAATGGCATGCTCAATTTGTTCATGCTTTTCTTCTTCTTTCCTTCCTACTTTCCTTCCTTCCTATTATTTTTGATTACCTTCTGGTTTGTGTATGGTCTTATTTTTTGTTGTTTTCCTTCAAGTGGCAGCTGTGAAAGTGCTAACAAATGAGGCACTTTTTTTTTAAGATGGTATGTTTCAACCACTAATATGCCTGAGTAGGTAAGTAGCCATGAAGATGAGAAAATGTTATCTTGAATAGGTGTAAGTAATATATCATTCACTTCTCCTAATATTTTATAATTATTCAAGATAATTTTTAAAAATTCCATTTGAATTTTAATTCATATAGGATTCATAGCAATTTACCTCAGATATTTAAACAAATTTAACATTTATTCATTTTTGAGAGACAGAGAGAGAGAGACAGAACATGAGTGGGGGAGGGGCAGAGAGAGAGGGAGACACAGAATCTGAAGCAGGTTCCAGGCTCTGAGCTGTCAGCACAGAGCCCAACCTGGGGCTCAAACTCATGAACTGGGAGATCATGACCTGAGCTGAAGTCGGATGCTTAACCAACTGAGCCACCCAGGTGCCCCTACCTAAGGTATTTTGAATAAAAGTCAGAAATAGGTCTGATAAAACTAAATCATTTGCAGGGAGGAATCAACCATTTGCTTACCTAAGATAAGGAACAAGCCATTAAAAGCATCAATAACTTGGCAACAAAAATTAGAAATTATCACCATTTTAGGTTCACCCTTTTAAGATGATATAAAAACAAGTTTTTTTTTTCTCTCACATATTTATTTTTCTTGATAATCTTTGTAGACTTTAGTGAATGTTAATCATTCATTCAAAATTAATTTAAACACAAAACGCAATCAAGAATTCTGTGGTCCCTACTAGAGTTTATAAGCATTACAGGTTATTTTTATTGCTACATATGTCACCAAAACCTAACAAAATAATTTTGATGTTAACACATTCTGAATGTATCTATTACATTGATTAGCATCCTCTATATACAACCATATGATAAATACATCTCAGAGGTTGGTAAAAGAAAAAAGTTTCTCTTAAACCCATGAACTTCCTTTTATCAGAGAAAAAGCTTAATAAAAATTGTGTTATTTTTGCCTTTTCCAAGGGCTTAACTACAATAAGTTTTCTTGGAGTGCATGTTCTAATTTATTAAGAAGGAAACTTAGTAATGCTACCTCAAATAAACGTTCTTAAAATAGTACAGGACAATGTGTCAAAATTTTATCTTCTGGGGGAGCAGAGAAATGGAGGTGAACTTGAACCCAGTCAGGGGAGTTACAGGCAACATTCTCTATGTTGGGTATCTGGACAGAGGTGCGTCCATCCCCGTGTCCTCCAGAGTCTCCTTGACCAATCTCCCTGGATTAGGCTGATGGGTGAGAACATTCCTAACATTACTGCTACTGGCTAGGAAGTCCTTGTGAGCCACGAGACATGTACCATCCTGCTAATATTAAACTAGAGGAGACAAGTATCTCCATGTGTCAAACTCAACTGAGTCACAGTAAGATGAAGAAAGTATATACCCACACCTGTTGTTCTCCCCGATGGATAGCTGTATAGAAGCCCCCAAAATCACCTAATTAATTTCACAATGATACAACGCTATAGTTTATGGAAGTGGATCCATCATATAATGGTGGGAATTAACAGTTCCCCCCCTTCTCAACTCTCTGCCATTTTATCTTTCATTATGGTCTCTTTATTCCTAGTTTAAAGTTTTTCAACTGTGTTACATCTGTATTTTTCACTGTAAATCTTGAAAACCTTTGGAAATGGGTATGGTCTAAATTCACGTACAATAATAAGCTTAACAATGCCTGAACTATTACACTAATCAGAGACCTTGTTGGAGAGGGGAAGGAGAAAATCCAGGAGAACTGCACACAGTAGGTATCACAAAATGATTATTATAGCTATTATTAGTTGAATAAAATCAGAATTATATAGGTTTATGGAAAAGTAAACATAGAATATGTGACTCAAGACAGTGTAATTGCTAGTAAGAACATACATCCAAGCAGCAGTTGAGTACTATATGAAGAAAATATTAGTTGATAAACTACATATTATATCTACATATACCATTTAATTTTTGGAAGCTGGTTGAAGTATCACAGGGAATACAGCCTAAGAAAGTTAGCATGTTTTGTACTCAGTCTTAAATTTTTTTTTCTTTTTTTTTTAAACTTGTCAAAAGGAGAGAGAGACATATAAAGCAATGAGTACATTACAGTGAAGAAGGATTTTGTTTTGTCAGCAATAGAGCGTCTTCCAAGGGAGATAGATGAATGCCCACTCCCAAAACCTAACTTTGTAACTGCTTTTGCTGTTTGTTTCCTCTCATTCATTTTGCATCCGTGTTAGGCTTGCATCTGTTTATGTACTTGTCTATTATTCATCTACAGGATAACTGCTCAGCAGTCGTTACTTCCTTTCATATCTTTTCTGCATCTTTTGTTTCCATGGGTTGTTTTGGCAATAAAACCAAGAAAAGGGTACAAAGCTTATAAAAAAGTGCAGTTGGAACATCATGTTTTTACAGCTCCAGGAACATTATTGCTGATTTCGAAAAGTTTAAAAAAATGTTAAAATGTATTCGGCAAAGTTTAAAGCTCCTAGGTATGATAAATTTGAAAATTTGAGAGAATGGAATTTAAAAAGTGTTTTCTAAAATAGCTCACTACTTTTTGATCTTTACATGGCAGACTGCCTTGTGCAATTTTCTGTAGACTGTACATTTTAATACCAAAATCTCAAGCAATGCAGTCACGGTAATTCCTTACATTTATGTAACACTTCGTAATTTTATTATGTGTTTACTCATTCATAATGTCCTCTGATCTTCCTAGGTAGATAATTAGCACTTCCATTTTAAGAATAAAAAAAGGAAAGTAACTATATTAAATTATGTGCTAAGGTCAAAAGGTCAATGAGTCTCTGAGCCTAGACCAGAACCTACATTTACCTGACACCCACTCAGCCTGGTGTGTGCTAGAAGAATCCTCACAAAACAGATTTGCCCCAGACTTTCTATAGGCCCAAGGTGGTAAAATATAAACTGGGAATATTAGACTATGTAAGTCTAGCTCTGTATGTGATTTTTAATTATTAATGTGTTCCTAAAGCCAGTATGATTTTGTTGGTAATTAAAGTCTATCACTCCAGAATACAAAAAATTTGCCTTCTATATCAGAGGGTTCATGGATTCTCTGAAGCCCTTCCGAACACCCTAGAATAAAAACTTCAATTTTGTATGATTAATTTGGTCTTCTCAAACTATATTATTTCTTAAGTGTCTGATTCAACATGCTAGTCTGGGCCCAGAGAATACTTTTTAGGTTATTTTCAGGAAAAAAAAAATGAAGATACATGAAAGTAATTCAAAGAATCAAAGGCAAAACATTTGCATTAGCTCATGCACTGAGAATAAGCTATGGGGCACCTAGGTGGCTCAGTTGATTAAACATCCAAATCTTGATTTTGGCTCAACGTTTGTGAGTTCAAGCCTGGCATCTGGCTCCACGCTGACAGCGCAGAGCCTGCTTGGATTCTCTCTCTGCTCCTTCCTCCACTCGCGTTTTCTTTCTCTCTCTCTCCCCAAATAAATAAATAAACTCAGAGAAGAGAGAGAGAGAGAGAGAGAGAGAGAGAGAGAGAGAGAGAGGGAGGGAGAAAATATGTGTATATTTGTTTCCTGGTGAACATAAAGAACCATCAAAATCAACCACAATGTCTTCCCTTCAAATGCAAGACATGTGAATCATGACAGTTAGAAATTCTTTCAATTTTGATAAGCAAAATAAAAGAAACAACAAGAATCATGACAAAGTTCTAGTGCACTATTTAGGTTTGGTTAAGTTTTAAATGTTGAAAACGACCTGCAGAATTGGTTCTGGTTAGGATGGGGACTTTTATCTGAACAATGCGAAAAATTCCATGGTTTGGAAAGCCTAGACTTTTCATATTTAAAGCAGCACTATTCTTTCACTAAAATCTACTTTCATTAAAGACTTCCACTGTAGCCTATTAATATAGGTTATGGTTTTTTTTTCTAAAATTTTTTTTAACATTTATTTATTTTTGAGACAGAGAGAGACAGAGCATGAGCAGGGGAGGGTCAGAGAGAGAGGGAGACACAGAATCCGAAACAGGCTCCAGGCTCTGAGCTGTCAGCCCAGAGCCCGATGTGGGGCTCGAACTCACGGACTGCAAGATCATGACCTGAGCCAAAGTCAGATGCCCAACCGACTGAGCCACCCAGGCACCCCGGTTATATTTTCTAAAATAACATGAAATTAGGGTCTCTGGTGATGAGATCATCTCTCGAGTTGGTCTGAGTATTATTTGATTGAAGTTTAGTTGGCATAGGGGATTAATATGGGACAAGATTTATCTAAAAATAAATCTATAGAGATATATGTACTTTACCATATTATGGTTTATAGACCCTATTGAACTCATTTTAGGTTTAAATGTTGACATGTAGATATAACTAAAACACAATTTGATTCTATTACCTTACTGGTCACCGTACACTAAGTTTTATTTCCAACAAAAGAAAAAGTGAGGGCATAGCTCACAAGCAAAGAGATAATAGTACAATTACACAGATGTCTTAAATCCTCCCTCACCAATTACATATTGCCAAAATATTGACAATTAACCAGAAAACACATTTCTGCTATAGAGATTTCATTAACTCTCCTCATTAAATTCTTTCAACATCCTAAGTCCCGTAGTTGTAAAATAACACCAAAGCAATCCTAGTTTCCACTTAAAATAAATTTTCTTTGATATCTATCTAGTACTTATGAAAAATCATAAAAGAATTGGTACCCAAAATAGTAAGAAGTATCAATGTTTAAACAACTGTTTAATTATTTTAAAAGCTATTATCTTTGGAGTGAGTAATCTATCATTAAGTGATACATGACCAAATGATTTTATTTTGGCCCATGTCATCCAGGATTCTCCAAAGAAACCTACATTTGTGCTTTCGTATTATCAGAGCTCTCACTGTGGCATAATACAACTCATAAGGGAAAATAAACTACCTACTTCTTTCAATACCCTCAGGCAGAAATGTCAGAAAGTGCCCCCTTACCCTTTGTTCCCTCCCCAGAAGAAAGCTTCTCAGTGAAAGGGCTTAGCTTCTGCCATTTGGGTCTCCTATTTACTTATAGCATAAAGAAAGAGGAAAAAAAAAACCATGAAGCTAGAAGGGGCTGCCTCTCTGTGCTGACATCTTGCTCTCCATTGCTGCCTTTCAGTCAATGAGTAATTAACTCTTAATACCCTAACTGACATTTTCAGTAAATGGTAACAGAGTAGAAAGATTCACAGAATGTGCTATTAAAACAAGTGAACTTAATAAGCCACAAAGGTGGTTGAAAATTTTTGAATGTGCTCCTTATTGAATTTGCAGGAACTGTGATTTAATAATTTCACAAACTTTTTGGAGAGGGTCTCTCCAACTCTCCTTCAAGCAGCTATGGTCATATGTGGCCTTCATGTCCATGTGACCTCTGTCCTCTTTTTTTGATTCTCACTAATAAACGCCTACCTCTGGTTAGAAACACAAGCACCATCAAGATATAGTCTGGAAGTGTGACTTAATTGTGTTCTGACTTAGTCTTTCAATGGATTAATTAAATATATCCTTCTAACCTAGCTCCATGGTTGTTTAATTAATTATTATTGTTATAAATCATAATATTAATAACTCCTGTGTATACTGCATATTGGATGAAGGTTCATGATATAAAACAATCAGTAGCTTTATTTTCATTTAGTAGTTCAAACATACATTTTCCCCTACCTAAGACTTTTTTCTTAGCATTCTCTTCCATGGCAATCCATAATTCTTTATAAAGGTTATCAAAATTCTGAGTACGTTGACCATGTGAAGAACGGTCCTACATAAATCCTGATATATTAAATTAAAGATCTGAATGTTATGTTCCTAAACCCAACTCATACAGCTTATGAAAAATGACATATATAAGTAATATCCTATAGCACTTTTGTGTGTCCTAAAATTGTCCTGAAGAAATAAGCTTTTTAAGCAGCTTATACATACTTAACAAGAAAGAGTGCAAATTAAAGGCTTTTAAAATTTTAATTAAATTGGAAAATATTTTGTTTTAACTGGTTGGCTTTTACCCAAAAGTAGGAAAGCAAGCAAAGTAAAATGAATGAGTAAAATTGATTTACCTGAACTCTAAGAAACATATAATTATATCATGAGAATATTTCTGTAGACATAAGAACAGAAAGGAGGTAAGCATTAGAAAGATAAAATGCAAAGTCCAGGGCCATTATTAAGAACAAGAAAAAAATTTACCAATATTATAAAATGACTGTACACTAACGATTAAATAATAAAGTATAAAGAAAATTCCTTGCAGTAAATTACTTTTAGAAACAACATATATAAAATAACTAGTTGAAATAATAGGACAAATTGCATTAGGTTACTTACTGACCTGCAGTAATTTATGTATTTCAACACATCTATATAAAAAGGCTAGTGTGAAGCAAATTGACATTCTTTAGCCCATACTTATTAGGCAGATGATGCCCAATGAATGAGAAAACCTAAGCCGATTTCATTTGATTCCGTCAGTCCCTGACCTGCCTGCAGGCTGACATAATTTTCCTTCACAGAAACCAGTCTCCGGTGGTTACCAGTCTTGATCTCACCCACTGTGGGATGAGTTCTCTTTGAATTACTGTAGCAGGGTGTGTGCTAGGATGGATAAATCAGCCAAACAGAAAGGCCCAACAGGGCAAAAAAACAGTAGGGCAACTGTCCTTATATTGTCCTGAAGGTGACCTCAAGAGTGACTTTCTGCGAGGTAAGAGGTAATTCTGTCTCTACTTTGGCTTAGCTTATATCACTCACAGTAAAGGTCACAAATCGTGACAGCTTTCTGTGCTCAAGAATCAGATTACTGTTTGTCTGAGAAGGAGCGGAGAGTCGTGAGGCCTGCTTCTCTCAGGAATCTAGGTCAGAATTCATCCAGTAATGCCACCCAGGCCCTTCAAAGCAATATCTTACATTGTGGAAATACTTTGAGTGAATCTGGACGGTTGTTCATAAATTATATTACAACCTGAAGGGAGAAAAAGTTATTCTGTCCCTTTTTTGACTCTAGCTTTTCATAAGATAAGTCATAAAATTTAATTGGTGACCTCAGAGAAAGGTCATAGTCCTTAAATTCAACTATACCCTTCATAACTTCCAAGTCAATAATAATAAGTGAAGATGATGTTAGTGTTTCTAAGTTCTATAGAAGTGTCAGTAGCAGTAAATATACAAGAACCACATCAAACTAGAGGAAGGCTTTTTTTTTTTTCAAAATATTCGAAGCTTTCTGGGTGTACCTAAAATACTGCATATGTTTAGAATTTGGATTTGATGCAAATAGGGAGTATAAGCATATTTCTTAATAGAGGTGACATTATGAAGACTGGAGATTGGAAGAACATAGGAAAGGGGGAGAGAATCGTGGTAATAGAAGAATTTTTTAAAAGCAGTTTCAGATATCAAATGCAAATAAATGAGAAAGTCCACAAGCAAATGCATTAAGCCTATTTTTAGGGGATTTACCTTTTCTTAGACCAAGAGAGTTGAAAACGAAAAAAAAACAACCCAAATGGAAAAGTAGAGACTTATGGGGAAATTTGCTTATTGCTCTGGGGCTGTACAAATGTTGCCAAAGGTATACCCAGTGCCTACTAAGTGTGGGAAACAGAAGTGGCATGAAACAAGGTTTTGTGCAAATGCGACTCAAAAGTGTGGAAGCCTATTGCTAGTTCCCTCAAGCAGCAGGCAAAACAAAGAAGGTGAACAAGGAATAGAAAGTGGTCGTGATAAGCAATACAGGGATTTGGATCTTAATTATTAGATTTTAATATTGAATAACTAACTCAAATATCTTGATTTTATATTTAAAAGTGAAGGTCAGGGGTGCCTTGGTGGCTCAGTTGGTACGTGTCCAACTTTGGCTCAGGTCATGATCTCACAGTTCTTAGGTATGAGCTCTGCATCAGGCTCTGTGCTAACAGCTGGGAGCCTGGAGCCCACTTTGGATTCTATGTCTCCCTTTCTCTCTGCCCCTTCCCCATTCTCTCTCTCTGTCTCTAAATAAATAAATAAGTAAATAAATAAATAAGTCAAGATTATATATGCTGAAATCCCCAACATTTCATACCTAAGAAAGTATTCAAAATAGGGAAACCACACTTTTAGAGCATAGGATGGCATTTCAGTTTCCAAAAAAATATATTTAGGAATGTCTTTTGAAGCATCAGTATACCAAAGCACATCACCATCCAAATCCTGTATTCAGAGATAAAATATTTAAGTTGGATAATTTCCTCAGTGCAGTGTAGCTGATAAATAAAAATCTCCCCTCTTAATATGACCACTATTCTCCCAATAAAGCTGAGACTACAATTGCCTTTGACTACAGCTTCCTGCTCAAATTACTCCATGACACTGTCAATTCTTTTTTCAAAATGACCCTCACTTTGTCCTTTTTATTCCTATAGTTACTGCAAACATTTGAAACTAAAGTGGGATCATAATAACTAACTTTTAGCCCAATTTCTACTACTTCATATTGGCAAAATCCTCTACCTTTATTCTCTAAATATTAAAATTGAAGACTATTAAATCTAATTTTATATTGATATTTTTCTTCTATATGCCTAAGGTATTTTGAGAGATTCTGTGTGCAGTGTGTGGGGGTACTTTCCAGATGCTTATTATCATATAAAGAGAATAAAGTGACTTCTGGCAAAATGAGAAAGATTGGGGAAGACATAAAGAGAAGACAGAACATGGATCAGGCCTGGAATAATGAGAAGAATGTTAAAAAGCTAGAGGAGAGGGGAGTAAGAATGAATTTATCCACTTCCATTGTTCCCATTAACAGGTTTCTCAAAATCTGTTTTTTTTTTAATAAAATGTAGCACCATGTCACTAAATACCAGTCATGCTTATGACTCCACAATTCTTATTACCTTTATTCTTTATATCTCATCTGTAGAGAGCGACCCACATATGAAGTAATTTCTGAGTGAAAAGAGGAATACGATTCAGGGAAATGTCACAGAAGAGTCTTCCCCAAATTTGAAAATAATTTAGCCATCACATTTATTTATACTAGGGAGACACAGAATCTGAAGCAGGCTACAGGCTCTGAGCTGTCAGCACAGAGCCCGATGCGGGGCTTGAACTCACCAACCACTAGATCACGACCTGGACTGAAGTTGGACGCTTGAATGACTGAGCCACCCAGGCACCCCTATTATTGCGATGTCTTTAAACTTTACTGATATTTACGTTAGTGATTTTTTATTTTATTTATTTATTTAAAAAGTTTTTTAAATATTTATTTATTTTTGAAAGAGAGAGAGTGTTATATCAGGGGTGCGGCAGGGAGGGGGAAGGGACAGAGGATTTGAAGCAGGCTTTGCTCTGACAGCAGAGAGCCCAATGTAGGCTCAAACTCAGGAACCTAACTGTGAGATCGTGACCTGAGCCGAAGTCAGATGTGTAATCGACCGAGCAACCCGAGCGCCCCTCGACCTCTAATTATGATTACATATGATTATTTAGGGGAAATGTCACGTAAAGAAGATTGGAATTTGACTGGAATTGATTAAGCCGAAACACAGAAAACATGCCATGTTTAGTTACATTCCTGTCTGGAAAAAGATGTCACAAACTAAAAGAAGCTGAGTAAGCCAGGTAATTTAGGAAAATGAAAATTGTAAAAGTAGGTGCTGCCCAAAAGGTAGGGAGCCTAAGTGGCCCCCAACTTCTAAACATTGTGGTTCCTTTGGTAAGACTAATGGTATAATGAGTAAGAGTGCTTCAGGCTATTTTAACTAAGGGACAAGTTTACCAACAAAATTTATAATAATTTGACCCTTCATTTAACACGTCCTCATGAAGAGAATGTATTGGCTATATCATAGTGCAAAGGTTTATTTGACAATTGTATCTTATTGCAAATAACTAGTATTCTGGTTTTAAATTGGCTTTCTCTATAAAAAGAGAGACTTAAGGGACATTTCTTAGTTGGTTTTTTTGCAATGTTCTTGAAGGCATCAATTAGCCCAGGGATCTATAGGTAACCCTGGATGAGTATTTTAAATGTTTAAAATAAATATTTGTTTTAAACATTTATTTTAAAATGTTTTAAATAAATATTTTATTTATTTATACATTTATACATAGGCAATTTTTTTTTAATGTTTATTTATTTTTGAGAGAGAGAGACAGCAGGGAAAGGGCAGAGAGAGAGACACACACACACACAGAATCTGAAGCAGGCTCCAGGCTCTGAGCTGTCAGCACAGAGCCCCATGCAGGGCTTGAACTAAAAAAACAGTGAGGTCCTGACCGGAGCCGAAGTTGGATGCTTTACCAACTGAGCCACCCCCGCCAGGATAAAAAAAATAATTCTAAGTGTAATGACTAATGTTTATTAGATAATGATCACTTGCCATATACTTCTCTAAGTGTTTCACATTTAATCTTGACAAAAACCTTATGCTATGCATTTAAAAATGAATCCCTCTTTACAGATGAGGGGACTGAAGGACAGAAATGTTAAGTATCTTGTCCAACATCACACAGTTGCCAAATGTAGGAGTTAGAATTCAGAAGCAGATAATCTAATTTCTGTAGCCACATTCTTAATAACCATGCCAAACTGTATCAAACTTTATCCGACTGTAAAGAAAATGTCTAGATCTGTCTTCTGTGCTAAGAAGGGCATACAATTCACTATAAAGGTACATAACAAATTATGATTCCTTTTATTTTTTATTTCTTTTCAAGTGTTTATTTGAGACAGAGAGAGAGGGCAAGCGGGGGGGGGGGGCACTGAGAGAGAGAGGGAGAGAGAAAATTCCAAGCAGGGTCCCTGCTGTCAGCACAGAGCCTGACATGGGGCTCGATCTCAGGAACCATGAGATCATGACCTGAACTCAAATCAAGAGTTGGACCCTTAATCGAGTGAGCCACCCAGGCACTCTACCACAAATCATAATTTTAAATAATATCCAGTAGCTTCTAATATCAAGCTGTACCTTTTTTTTGGCTAAGGAACTGGGAGTAACTTTCACAAGAGTGGTACACAGATGAGTTCCCTCAGTCATGGGTCTATGCCCTTCTCTGGGTCTCCAGCTGTCTGGCCCCAGTCTATGGGTACTGGATTGTCTACCATTTCCTTGAGGGCCCATATTACCTAGTCTTAATAACTGATGGTTAGCTACTGAAATAGCTATACCTCCCTATTTCTCTATCCTTAATGCTCTTAGGTCTGAAGTCTCTCTGGCATCCAACGTTTTTTCCTCTCCTGTGGTCAAGAGTTTTCAATACGTGATAAGGATGAATTTTTAAACGTATTCAGTAAAATCTTCTCTTTGTAGTTGTAAATTAAAATAACTCTTCCCTTCTTTTGTTATATCAAAACTGTGTGTCTCTTCTATGAAGGCAATCTGACTCTTCCACAATCAGGACTCACCTCCTCTTGTTCTCCTTTGTCTGCCTTCCCTTCTCCTCCTCCATTTCAATTCCACACACACAGAAACATCCAGTCAGTCAGTCACCTTCTGAGGTGGACACCTCTATTAGGCAGTATCTTGTGTTATGTTGTTTGCCAGGGTTCACTGTTCTTTAAAATATGCGGTGTGCCGATATGTGACTTTGTTTCAAGTCACCAGGGTCAGTTCTGATCAAGGTATAAGGATCATGTGGGGGGAAAAAAGATATTTCATATTCAGACAACTAAGTGCAGCTGCTAAACTCCAGAGGGTTATGTGCATAAAGTTCTTGAGTTATTTACGGTTATCCAATGTAACTATTAATCATTTTCCGAACAACAAGTTGTTGGGACTCAATAGCACGTGGGTTTTACTATCATTTATGAAGGAGGAAGAAGAGGAAGAAAGGGGAGGAAGGGGGAAGGGAGGAGAAAAAGAACAACATTTCACAGATACAAAATTTGAAATACAGAGGGGATGAGTAACTTTTCCCAGGATATGAAAAGAAACAAAATTTGAATTGAAAGCATGGATGCCTGTCTTATATTATTATTACGCTGAGTCCTAGAGTAGATTTCAGGTTCTTTATTAAAGTTCCTCTCCACATCCTTGTATTCTCCATATGTTTTATCAGCTCTCTCTTTCTCCTTCTCTCTCTCTGTCTCTCTCCCACGTGCGTGCACGCACACACACACACACACACACAGTAGTTCATATTTCAATTATTACTATTTTTAAAAAAAATTTAATGTATTTTTATTTATTTTTGAGACAGAGAGAGACAGAGCATGAACGGTGGAGGGGCAGACAGAGAGGGAGACACAGAATAAGAAACAGGCTCCAGGCTCTGAGTTGTCAGCACAGAGCCTGAAGCGGGGCTCGAACTCAGGGATCGTGAGATCGTGACCTGAGCTGAAGTCGGACGCTTAATCGACTGAGCCACCCAGGCGCCCCAATTATTACTATTTTTAAGCTATTTCTAAATATTTTAAAACTTTTTTCTAAATAACCAAAATTGTGCTTCTTTCTTTGTCTTCCTGTTCCTCCAGAGCAAACACAATGAATGGTATGTTCTCAAGTTTATCCTAAAAAATAAGAACTAAAAAAATAAAACCTAACAGAATAGAGGAATTTAATAAAATAGAAAAATAGAATCCCTATTTTTACCCCATCTCAAACTTTTCTCATAAAGAGGTGGTGCCTGGGTGGCTCAGTTGGTTGAGCATCTGAATTTGGCTCAGGTCATGGTCTCACAGCTCCTGAGTTTGAGCCCCGCATCAGGCTCTGTGCTGATAGCTCAGAACCTGGAGCCTGCTTTGGATTCTGTGTCTCCCTTTCTCTCTCTCTGCCTCTCCCCTACTCACGCTCTGTCTCTCTGTCTCTCAAAAATAATAAATAATGATTAAAAAAACTCACAAAGAATTCTTTCTACTATAGTTATTTAGAAATACTGAAGATTTCCCTAGAATGAAAAATGTTCCTTAGCACCTACCAGTGTAAATAATTGGGCTTTTCTCTTCTATTTGGCAGGGCAGCCAATGGAAGCTGATGGAGTACCACATTTGATTCATTATTTAAACTTAATATAAAAAAAAAATCACAAATTTTTCAGGTAAAGAATGAGTTACACCAGGATAGAAGGTTACGAAAGAAAAGACAGATGTGGAGGACAAGGTGATGAAGTCTAAGTGTGGTGTCAAACCAACTAAATTAAGCTTCTCTTAAAACTGACTCCCATTGCCTAGCTAAGAATTATTTGCAATCAACAAACTTGAAAAAGATAGATGTAAACGGTGCAATAAAAATGAAAACATTCCCATATTAAGCCTTGGAAAAAATAAAATAATTTAATTAGAGGTGTTTTAATGATTAAAATATTTTAATATTCATCACCCTCCTATTGCTACTACACATAATGCAATCAGCAGAGTCAATACGTGTATACTCATGATGATAAAGATCAAGACACAGAATTCAATTAAAGACATTTCACTTGACTCGAAGCATCTCCCTGGGCCCTTAATTAAGTGAGAAGAAAGAAAAAAATATATAAAGACTTCTTGAAATAATTTCAAAGAACTGTAAAACAGGAAGCATATCCAGAGCTTATATGGAGACCACTAGGCTGCTGTAAATGTGAGAGTGAAGAAAAAAAAGAGAGACGTAAAATAATATCCTTGATACAGACTTTCACACATACATAATATTACGGGTACCTACTCCTAAATCCCGAACTTACTTCTTCCAATGATTCCTTCTCTGTAGTTTGTGAAAAGCCCCTTGATTTGCTTTGTACTATCCCCCCAGAATTTTTTTTCTTTTCCTCCTCTTCTCTTCACAGCTAAGCTTTTAGCATAGTTAATTTGCCCTTTATTTTCTACAAGTCCTCAACTGCCATTCACTCTTCTGTAAACTGCATTCAAGCTGTGACCGTGTTGAACTGAGTTGGCAAAGATCACCCAGCACCTACTAAGTATGAGATGAAATGCACATATATTTCAGTCCCTCTTCTCTTTACCTTTTGGAGACTTGTGAACCAAAACTATATTCCAGAAATCCCAGTATCTTTATGATAATGTTCTCTTATGATTCTCTTCACTCCTTATTGATCATTCCTTTTAATTTTTTAACATTTATTTATTTATTTATTTATTTATTTATTTATTTAAGAAGCAGGCTCCAGGCTCTGAGCTGTCATCACAGAGCCTGACCCAGGGCTTGAACTCATGGATCATGAGATCATGACCTGAGTTGAAGTCAAAAGCTTAGCCGACTGAGCCACCTAGGCACCCCTTGATCATTCCTTTTAAATCTTAGCAGCATTTTGTCCATTTTATTAGACTTTCCAAAAACCAGTTTGTTTTATTTGCTTACCTACTGAATCTTTGTTTACTACTATTTTTTTACTCTCTCATTTTATATTATTTCTCTTTTCATATTTTTTTGCATTTGCTCTATTTCCCTAATTTTGTGAGTTGATTTCTTAGCTCCTTAATTTTCAGTCTTTCATTTTTCCTAGTCTTTTATACTACAGGTGTATATTTTTTCCTCTACATACCACTTAAGCAGGTAGTCTTAAAGTTGATCTATAGTATTTTATATTGAATTCCATTCCAATATTTAAAAATTTCATTTTGATGTGTTAAATTTTCAAACGTACAGATATTGGAAATGCAACTGTTCTGTATTTTATAAAAAAATATTTTAAGTTGGAGAATGAAAGAATCTTCTTTATGAGTTTCAAAAGATTCCTCTGGCTTTTGTGATGAGAGTGAATAGAATAAGGCCAAAGTCGTAGCTGGGAGGTAAACTGGAGCTTATTGCAGCAGTATGAGAGAGAATGATGCTCCTCTTAAGATATTCATGGTGAGGGGTGCCTGGGTGGCTCAGTCGGTGAAGCGTGCAACTTCGGTTCAGATCATGATCTCACGGTCCGTGAGTTGGAGCCCCGGGTTGGGCTCTGTGCTGACAGCTAAGAGCCTTGGAGCCTGCTTCAGATTCTGTGTCTCCCTCTCTCTCTGACCCTCCCCCGTTCATGCTCTGTCTCTCTCTGTCTCAAAAATAAATAAAACATTAAAAAAAATAAAATAAAAAAAAAAAGATATTCATGGTGAAGGTAGAGAAGAAGCAGATACATACAAAATTGAAGGTACAGTGCACAAGTAGTAGCATAATGAAAAGTATTAAGAAAAAGTGAGTGAAGGGTGAGCAGAGGAGGGACTAGGAAGGAACAAGTACCCTCTCTCTACTTCGTCTATGTCTGCCCCTTCTAATTAAATAAGAGGAAAAACTCTTATTGGGTCTAGGCTTTAAGGTATCTGAGCTGCGATTACACTCCTGATTTCCACGGTTAACAAAAATACAGATGTGGCATTTATTAGGAACTTAGTAAACAGACTTCAAATGATATCAATACAAAATAATGACATTTTTTATTTAGAAGGGATTCTGAGTAGAATAAACAAGTGAACTAAAGGAATGTGATGAGCGAAAGGTGACAGACATAATAGTAAGAAAACTTTTGCTTAACTGTGAAAAGGCTTAACGTGAATCCTGTTCAATATTCACTTTTTTGTAAGCCAATATGAATTTGTAATAACATTTATTCAATATATCTGGCTGCACTTAATCTTTAATGGGCACCTAGAATAAGACTTCATGTGTGTGTTAGGGGTAGGGAGGATAATGCTTGGGGAAGGTACTCTGGACAAGAAGAGGCATACAGATTCTTTTTGTTGGGGCATCGAGATTTTTTTTTTCACAGTCAAGAATCAATCACTAGTCTGAATTAAATAATATTTGGATTTGTTGCCTAGAAGACTGATGCATTTTCCAAGACCCAGAAAAAATTTATCGGCAGTTGAAATTAGAGTGAAATGCAATCGGGCATTCACTGTCACTCTGTCCTATAGTGTCCTTGCATAATCCGAGAACATTTAATCAGTTCAAATTTGCCTGAATGGAAGAGAACAAAAATTGCTGGAGGGTGAAAGGGATGGGAGGGAACAACCCAGAGATGGTGACTGCAGCTGGAGCTCTCCAATGGCAACAAGTGTTATGGAAATACACATAAGCACAATCAAGTCTATGTACAGCAGAAACTTGGTCTTTGGTGCAGAGAGGAACAGACTTTTCACAGTTGATTTAATTTGCTCATGTTACAAAACGGAATAATGACCATATAAAGGAATAAAAAAAGGATCTGTAGCTCTAGGGTAAGTATCTTGCTTCAACTAGGGCCCACTCTTTTAAAAATACGTGATTAGCCCTAGGAAAATGCGCAGCTTTTAAATCATTATTGGGAGGAAATTTTTTTAAACCAAGAAAATGTTGATTCTTAAAGCCTTGTTTAAATCTTGCTCTAATTTGTAATGTAGATTTTGAGGTATTTGTCTATGAAATTTGTTCAATGGTTTTGAAGCAAGCATCCTATAGCAACGACTTCTTTTTCTTTTTTTTTTTTTTTTTAACTCTGCACCATTGCCTGTTGAACATGATTTAAAAAATCCCTTGGACACCAATTTCTTTTCTACCTTAAGTATAGATTCACTAATGTGCATTGACTGTCTCTGTCTGACCCAATAAGATGTTTCATTAAAAGACAAAAAAATATATAAATAAATACAAACTCAAAAGAGGAAGGTGCAAGTAGGTGCATTGAGTTTTGACTTATAAGGACCATGTTATATATGTATCAGCAAGAGTTATTTGTAAAAAAATTCAATACTGGCAATGTAGTAAGGCCTGTTAAGTTAACCCCAATAAGAATTTTTTTGCATTCACTCAAAGAACAAGTCTAGTGAAGTGAATATATTAAAATGTTCATTGCCACTGCAGTTACCTTATAACTGTGAAGCATCTGAAATTGCCAATGGATTAGCTATGGATTTCTCTTTTTTTGGTAAGTAATAGGACTTTATGATATTGTCAGTGAAACATTAAAATTACAAAAACTTCTCATTGTGTTGCTTCCCACTTTTTTTTCACCTTTGATCTAATGTTAAATGGTGTTTCTTAACTTTACCAGCAACTTGTTATGGTAAATAAACACATTTCAAATTGTTGAGGACTTTTATCTTCTAGGTTTGCAATTATGCATGTCCTGACTTTGAAACTTTATTGTAGATTAAAAACAGATGAACACACACACACACACACACACACACACACACACACACACATTCACATACACACAACCTTGAATTTGCTTAGGAAAGAAATCCATCAAAATAAATAATTCATGTTGGGATGGACTGAAATCTAGTCTTTTAGAAGGTGCCAACAGATGGTTTACATTTATAGAATGCACACTTGCTGACTTCCAAACAGAAATTAAAATTCATAAAGTATATCATTAGTACTCCTTATAAGCAGCATTATGTTTATGATATGAATTTAGATTTTCCCAGGTGAACAGTTTTCCATCATATTTTTACTAAGAAAAAAAAGTGAAACAAATTGCTTTCCAGTTACTATTTTATGTTAGCAAGTTTAAAATTAAACGCTGCTGGTGATCATCCAGCAAGACAAGCCAATGGGCTCAGAGCTACATGAGGCTGTTGTTTTCATGATATTCAAGATTTTATAAGAACTTTTAGACATTTTTCATTATTAAAACAATAGGCATTATTACAACTAATAAAATAAGGCAGCCTCTCTAGCTTCCATTTCTTTTTACATCAGTTACGTTAGGAACTTTCAACCAATATAATTAAGAATGAGACTCTGGCTCATTAAAGTTCAGGAAACTAGGCATTTTTACTAAAATTTAGCAAGTTTTTGGCCTAAGTATGGCCACTTAATGCAAGAAATTACAGTAACATTTCATTTTTAGTGAACTTTGCTACTAACCAAAATGTTAACATTGAACTTGGGTAAGGTTATGAAAACTTGCTCTAAGCCCCCCAAAGAAGATGAAATATCGCTCATTAAGATTTTTGTCTACATAGAAGAAGGGGAATATTGTCAATTATACAATTATATATTTAATAACAAATCAAGAAAATCTTTAAAGATTTAGAAAGCCTAGACTTTATTCACTAAGTATAGCTAGTGAATTCCTCAATCACATTAACTGAACAAATGACAAAGCCTCTTCAGAATGGCTGTGTTTACACATGCAGAATATAAGAAAATTAACTAAATGAATCAAACAATTGCTATATGCTCTTAACCATGTTTTAACTGCCTTAAATTATTACACATGCAATTATTTTCACACTCTTCTTCAACATGTTGGGTTCCACAGTGCCAAAATAATTAAGACAACTATGACAGTAGTGACAATTTGTCATTTCAGCAAAAAGATTTTTAAAAAATTTAAAAAAGTAAATAAAAGTAAAGTCAAATATAAGTGTTTTGGTATCACAGAAATAAAACAACTAGAGCTTAGGCTAATTATGTTGCTTTTCAAGCAGCAGTTTTAATAATGTATAGCTCATTCCTTTCATATTTTTATGCAGAAATATCTAAGTGCTGGCATGGCTTTCTCCAGGCAAACATAATATTTTCCCTTTACAAACTTTAGGTATTATATACCCTACAGTGAATAATGAAGGACAGAACTTTTGGACACATATGTTCAAAAACACCTAAAGTTGAGTTGGTAATTTTGCCTTTTCAGTGATTGATTTGACATGTTCCACTAGGGATAAAAATAGACATTATATTCAGATTCAATTAATCCAATAATAATTTAGTATGTGGTATACACACGGCCAAATGCAAGTAAGATTAATTAAGATCTTCCTTAAAGTGAGTATAGAAAAAAAAACACAAAAGATATTTTATATAGCCTATATTTTATTCTTAGGAAAAAAACATGAAATACAATTTTGATATTTTAAAAGGGAAATGATGATCCGGTGGTATTTTAAAAATTTTATATGCCAGAATTTAATATTTGTATCTGTCGCTGTGATACTTTTTCAACTAGACACGCAATATTCCAAAAGCTTGTATTTTATATTCTTTTTTTAAACTTTACTTATTTTAAGAGAAAGAGAGTGGTAGGGGGGAGTAGAGAGACTGGGAGAGAGAGAGAGAGAGAGAGAATCCCAAGCAGGCTCCACTGTGAGCACACAACATCAATATGGGGCTCAAATTCAGAAGCCATGACATCATGACCTGAGCTGAAGTTGGATGCTTAACAGACTGAGCCACCCAGGCACCCCTCTATATTCTTTCCTGATAAGCAATTGGCAATAAATGCCCTTAAGAACACAAAACAGAAATAAATTCTACCTATAAAGCTTCCTAATTAAGCACTTTAGGAACAAACTGCGAGAATGAGAATAAGCTTAGTGAAATGTACTTTATATATGAGAGAAGATCTTCAATAAATCCTGGGTTCTGTGGTGAGTAATTAATAAAATGGATTTATCATCTCTGGCCTTGGGTTAGGAGAGGATGTACTGAGGGCAGAGGGAACCCTCTGGAGAGTATAGCTCCCCAGATAATAATATAGCAGTTGAATTTTCAGTCTAGCAAAAGAAACTCAGTAGTCCAACGGTGTTCGGTAGAAGAGTTCACAATTTTTAGCTGTTTCTTTTACCTTACTGTAGCACGGGTGGAAGAAACTCAGATGTATTCACTGTGCCTGGTGGAATGGCTTGGAAGACTCTAGGGCTCAGAGTCAGGGACCTGCCACAGGGCTATTGCAAAGGACAGTTAAAGCAAATTAAGAGAAAGCACTTAGGAGTGGATGTGGAATGACAGAGTTCTCACAAATCAGCTCAGAACAAACTTGGCCAGCAGCAATAAACTAGACAAGGGTTATTGCCCCAGGAATAAAGGAAGCCAGAGGATATCTTTTTCAACAAGTTCAATTTTCTATCCCCATAATGAGGTGACTTAGGCCATACTGCCCCCCCCCCCCGCCCCCTGCCATCACACATTAAGATAATATATTCACACATATTGGAATACATACGAGAACAGATGGCACATGGGTGGCTCAGTTGGTTAGGCGGCCAACTTTTGATTTCGTCTCAGGTCATGATCTCCCAGTTTGTGGGTTCAAGCCCCGTCCGAGGTGGGCTCTGTGTTGATGGTGCAGAGCCTGCTTAGGATTCTGTCTCTCCCCCCTCTCTCTGTGCTTGCGTGCATGCACGCTCTCTTCGTCAAAAATAAATAAACTTAAAAAAAAATCTGAAAAGGAGGACAAGTGGCTTAAACTCTGAGAGGGTACACATTTTATCTTAGAATGACTGAGCATTACATAAAAAGACTCAGTAAGCATCAGAACAAGCACATTTAAAACAGGACAATACTATGTTTTCCTTTCCTCATACTTAAATGATAATAAATTCGACTTGATTAATAATTGATAAAATAAAGGTTTTCTGTACACCTGAGTAAACTGGAGTGAGTGGCAATCTTACAAAAAAGCAGGTAGCATTATTGTGGTTTTATGTTCTTCATTGTGTGATGACGTATCCTACATCTAGGTGAAGGAGGGGACCATGAAAAGACTTTTTAGTATTCATGAATTTTATCAGAAATATCTCGAAAGTAGCCATATCACATGCTCTCAGGTTAGTCTTGGTTTCTACATTAAATATCAGAAATCAAATGAAAACACCTGCTTCTGGGGATCTCAGTGGTCTGATTATGAGGTTTCTAATGATGCTCTGGTTGCTTTGCTTTTCAAGCAAGGATCCTAAGAAAATATCCTTAAGTCCTAACCATAATCAAGGATCTCACTCCGAATATAGGCTCAAATTTTGTGGGTGGTAGGAATCATCAACGAACATGGTCTAAATCTAAAGAAGCAGAGGAGTTGCTGTTTTTGCACTTTCTGGAACTCTGAGTCACTTTTTGGAACTCTGGCTATTCTTCTAGAATGACCATTAAAGAGGCCACATGCAGCGTGAGTGTCTGAGACTACATGGAAATAGAGGCCAAGCTGTCCAGGTATCCCAGCGTGGGTACAACTGTGTGAGCGAGCCATCCTTAACACTGCAGCCCATTTGTGCACAAAAGATGTTTTAGCACCAGCCTACCCCACTAGGAACGGAAAAATTGCCAAGCGGAGCTCAGTTAATGCACAAAATCGTGAGAAAAAAATGGTGGTTGTTGTTTTAAGCCACTTAAATTTGGGATAGTTTATCACACAACAAAAGTAACTAAAACTGAAACTTCATCAGAAGTAGTGTTTTTCTGGAAGATAAAGCAAAAATATCTGGCATTGGCTTTGTGATAAAGACTGGGAAGAATCTGGAAGAACTCTGAGGAGACTGTTAGTAGGAGCTAGAAAAAGCTAATTTTTTTCTGTTTTCCATCCCCCACTTGAATTTATGTAATAGTCTCTTGATCTTCCGGTCTCCAATCCATTTTTTCCAAGTCAGAGATCATTCTGAAACCAAATATGATGATGTCAAATTCAAAAACCTTCAAAGACACTCTACTAAGCATTGGATAATATTTTTCATTTTCATACTGTGGGCTTCATGATCTGGTTCACATTTAACCCTCTGGTCCTAATGGTTAGCATATCCATTTTGGCTTTAAAAACATTTTTTTGGAATGCTTCCCTTTCTCTTGCACTCCCTGTTTAAAAATTTTTTGCTTAGTAGTGTCACTTCAGATATTACTCATCTTACCACTTAAATCTCCATACGCCTCTGCTACCCTCCCCATACCGTGCTAACTGCTCCAACTCACACATTTTTTTCTAATCTCCTGACATTTTCATATTCCTTTCTTTCTATCCTGCTTTCCATATATATATATATATATATATATATATATATATATATATTTGCCACTCTAATTCCCAAATGCCTTTCAGGTACTTATTTTGGGAAATTGCTTCATTGTTTCCCATTTTTCCAAGACTGAGTTAGATATCCCATATCCTACCTATGGATCCCATATCCCATAGTGTCCTATCCTTACCCCAGTGATTATGTTTTGTTTTGTTTTTTGTTTTTTTTTTTTCAAATTATACTGTAACCACCTCTTTAGGTCTATCCTCCTATCTTTCCCTTTAGATTCTCAGTGTATCAAAAGCAAGAGCTGTGTATATTTCTCTCTACCACCAGAATTGAGAAAAGTATCTGACCCACAAGTAGGCTCTTTATAAACGTATTCTAAATAAATGAATGAATAAAAAATAAATAAATGATTGGGCCAAGTACTTTTTCCCAAATACACATTTATTCTGGCAAAGTAAACATACATAAGACATCTCCCAATTTGAGGTATTTATGTGAGTTTTAGTTTGCTCCTTGCTTTTAGTGTGAGAGGATTATATAGGGTGGATGGTGGTATAAACTAGGGGGGTCTGGGTCGTTGTTGAAGGACCCTCTTGCCCTTGGCCCAGACTAAATAGGTAAATGTTACTGAGTGCATGTTGGTTCTACATAAAAGGCAACCTTTTCTATGGTAGTCTATTCTCTGTGCTCATTCAATTGTTATTTTTACAAGGCAAATAGCTATCAGTGTGTAAAGAAGCCATCAAGCTCTTATAGATGGTTTTAAAATACTGTTTTTAGTTTGTATGCCTTCAAATTGCGCCTAAATAACACAGTTATTTTTGACTGATTGATTCTAAGAATTTTGCTATTACAGCCAAACTATGACATTTTGCATCATATATTTTTAGCATTTTTGAAGAATGAAATGCTTTTCTATTTTTTAAAATGATTTTTCATTTTGAGTTTCAGCCAAATATCTGAAAAATTCATAGCTCCTAGAACTCAGAGAATATTAGCAAGGCCAAATAAAATATATGTGGCTTGCTGCTGTAGTTGTATATTTTAAAGAAAGCTAATATATCGACTAATTCTTAGAAGAGCATCCATAAATTGCTGTCTTTGAAAAATGTTTGCAGCTATAAAGGCTACAGATGATGTCATTTTGCTGCTACAGGTAAAGAGGCTTCTGTGTGTTTGACCTTTTAAGTGTTTCTATTGAGATTCTAAATATCAATGTACCAAAATATATCTACCACTATTTATTCAACAAGACTCAAAGTAAAATCACAACATTCCACTGTATCAATTTGTATCCTTATATATTTTTACTCTGGTTATTTTAGCGGTTCAACTGCCTTTTGATACACGAAGGAATATACATTGATTTAACTAAATGTACAACACTGTTCATTTTAATACAGCCTCATAATTTAAAATGACTGTTGTTTGTCTAATAATTTCCTTGGTATTAATGGTCAATATTGGCATTAAAAACACATGAATACTTAAGCAAATTCACATGCCGTAGTGTAATCAAATTTTTTTTGTTTTAATTTGTCATATGAACATAACCTAACATTTGAAAGCCAATGGCATTTGAAACGTAGATGACTGACAATTCTAGTTTCTCTCAAGTGACATATTTGTATATAAGTGTGTACCTTTGTGTGTCTTTTAGGGTGTGGCAGATTAAGGATGTCACACATTTTTTGATGATTTTTCTATCAAGTCTGAGAAGGTTCTGTAACTGTTTTAATCAAAAGACAATGGCAGAAGTGGGAATACTGGGGGAATTCCTGGGACAGCCCTTAAAAGAGATTGGCAGCATTCATCTTCCATCTCTCGCAACTAGATGGAGAACTAGAAGACTCCAGATCAACCCATCCCTCAGCCTTCCATGCGAAGGTGCCAAGATGAACACCACCACGTGATGTCAGTCATACCACATGGGGCACAAGAATTACCTGCCAAATTACTAACCCACAGAGCCGTCAGCTGTGATACATGGTTGCTGTTTTAAGTCACTAAGTTTTGAGTGGTTTGTTATACAATAATAAATAACCATAACAGAGGGTAAATGGGGTGATTCTCTGGGCTGATACTCCATTTTTTGCTTCCCTTTCTAAAAGAATGTCAGAACCATTCTACTAACAAGACTCCAATAGGACAATCAGAAAATGATTCACAAGGGTAAATGGAAATATTGAAACTATTAAGTCTGCAATCTAGGACTAATGAAGAAAATCAGGGGTGCCAGCCACATATTACCCAATTATTATATTTGTTTTAGAGATAAAATCAGGTCTGGTAGCTTCCAGCCCACTGATCTAACCAATGAGTAGAGCTATGTGACATTTAGATTTTAAGCATCTACCTTATACATTAACACGCACACACATACACACAGGCACAAACACACTCAAAATATTTCTTTCATATCGCTAGATTATAAAGTGCTTTATAAGTCACCTTAAAAAGATTCTGAGATAAGCAGTGAATTTACCCACCACCCACAGGCAGCTGCTTCTGGGTAGGAACTAATCTACAACAGCAATAAATAAATAAATAAAATAAAAATGGAATGAAAAACAACATATGCACTTTAGTATTCATATCTATGTGCATAAATACAGAGAGACACTTCAAGCATATGCAAGGTTATTGATTTAGAATTCAGCATGAAGAGGTGCCCAAAGAATTCTCAAAATAACAATGTAAAAACATATAAAAAAATTCTTCTTCCATTTGGTTTCTTTTAAAATTTAAAATTGAAACTAGTGAAATTTAAGAAATGAATAAAAAATATGTTAGAGGATGCAGAATCTTTGGGGATTCCTAGCATTACTAATCAGTTTTAGAGAGTTAATATTGCTTTTCTTTTAAGAAAAACACGTAAATCTTCTGTTGATTGAACAGTTTAATCCATTTAATATCTACAAAGCATAACATATGTAGAACACACGTTGAACATTTTGAGAATATGTTATTTTATGTACCACTTTTGATCGAGAAGAAGTTGTTGAAAAATAATTTGAATGTAAGAACATTAACTTTCACTTTGATGGTGTGTCTGTGGGTGATGTGAAGGCAGTGTATTAATTATTATGGGTAACAAATGACCTTTAAATTTAGCAGCTTAAAACAGCAAATATGTATTATGTCACAGTTTCTCTAAGTCCTGAGGTTGGGAGTGGCTTCACAGGGTCATTCTGGCTTAGAGTCTTTCATGAGGCTCCAGCTGAAGTCATCACTGAGTGTCTGAAGGTTTACCTGGGGCTGATCTGCTTCTGTGATGGCTCACTCACAGGCTACTGGCTCGAGGCCTTGGTCCCTCACTGGTGTTTGGCAAAGGTCTTAGTTCCTTGCCATGTGGATCTCTCTGTAGGATTATCTGAGCGCCCTCATGGAATGGCAGATGAGGGACCAGAAAGAGAGGAGGGAGCTGCAACGTTTTTAGGGCCTATTTTCTGCCATCACACACCACCACTAGCACTTGATTTATTAGAAGTGAGCCACTGAGTCCACCCCCACTCAAGAGGAGATGATTTGGCTCCACCGCTTAATGGGAGCACTATCAAAGAACTTCTGGACATATTTAAAATTAAAAAAAAATTAATGTGTATTTATTTTTGAGAGAGGGAGAGACACAGAGCATGAGCAGGGGAGGGGCAGGGAGAGAGGGAGACACAGAATCCGAAGCAGGCTCCAGGCTCTGAGCTGTCAGCACAGAGCCTGACACAGGGCTTGAACCCACGAGCTGTGAGAGCATGACCCGAGCTGAAGTCAGACGCTTAACTGACTGAGCCACCCAGGCGCCCCCTGGACATATTTTAAAACCACAAGCGGCAGTCTCAAAGACTTAACAAGAATCAACTTCTTTGGTTTGGCCCCGAATTAGAGGTGACAGTCTAACTACCGTGCATTTCATAGCTATGCACAATAGCCCGCGTGTATTTGTGAGGACTATATTCTTTTAGGAGCTTTTACTGAATCCGTCATTTCTCCAACTCCACCTCTGAGTCTCACAAAATCAAATATATTCTATCAAAATGCAACTTCATATTCTGGCAGCATGGGAGCAATCCAGGTCAAGGTGTTAGCCTGTTCAGAGGAAAAATAGTGCTTGGTTGAAAATAGCCAGCACTGAACTGTAGTCTATGGGTTTAGAAACTTCCTATTGAGATGCAATCCATTTGCCTTCTTTATTTTGTTAGGGAAGTTTTGTTTTCAGCACGGAGAAATATTGTAACGTGATTTGAATCCAAAATAAATCTGGAAATCAACTACATAGAGGAGAGCCTATAATACATCTTTAAACAGGTGGCAAAATTTTAATTATCTGTGCTAAAAGTCCTGTAACAATCCATAAGATAATCAATAAGTAGGCATCATGGAAAGGTGGAAATATATTAACCTTCCTGAATCAGAGGATATGAATTCCTATGCCTTCCACTAAGTTGTTTATTATTATTATTATTATTATTATTATCATTAATTATTACAAGAGAAGGATATTCCTCAATTTACCTCCTGAGAGGTTTCAGTTTCAGGATGCATGTGGACAGTAGTGAAAACAGAAAAGTAAAGCTTTCAAAGGTGACACAGCTTCAGCTTCAGGCTGTTCTCACTGTCTTTTCTCTAATAGGCTGCATATTCTGTCTTTCATGGCATTTCCACTTTCTCCTGCACATATGCTACATTTTTTTCCTCTTCTCCCTCCGAACCAGGTTCCTCTGCTTACTCACAGTTTCTACATCCTCACACCTTTAGCTGGTGTGCGACCTATGGCAGTCTTTCCCACCCCTTTGCATCTCATGCCTTTCAGTTTCTAAGTCACTGGTCAGCCCGTGTTCTGTTCCATGTAATGTGGGTTGCAGTTCTGCCCACCCATTCAACCTATGAGCTCTGGTTGGGGAGGACAGCTGGGAAGCAGTACTTCTTCAGGAAGGCCTATGGCAAAGCTGTTTCTCTAGGAAGGGGGCTGTTGGGGATGTAAGCATTCTGAATCCTTGCCCAAGTATTACAATATTAAATAAATAGGTGATAAAATGAATGCAATATTTTAGTCCTATCTCTTCTAATTTCCTATATGACCCTGAGAAAATATTGGTATATATAGACTTTTTCTTATCTGTCAAAGAGGTATTCATTTATTTATTTACTAAATAGACACATTGAAGGTCTATTTCTGTGAAGCCTTGTGGTAGAACTTGTGAGGTCTAGAAAGATGCTTCAAAAGTTTTCTTACCTTCAAAAGCTTTTAGTAATTAATAGAAGGGATGAAGCTTTCAAGCAAATAAGGAAAATATGAAGTGGAAAGTGATTTTTAAAAAGAGTTGAGGGGCGCCTGGGTGGCTCAGTCGGTTAAACATCCGACTCTTGATTTTGGCTCAGGTCATGATTTCACAGTTCATGAGTTCAAGCCCCATGTCAGGCTCTGCACTGCCCTTATGGAGTCTGCTTTGGATACTCTCTGTTGCCCTTTCTCTGCACCCCTCATTCAATTGTTCTCTCTTTCTCTCACATAAAAAAATTAAAAAAAACCCCAGAGTTTAAATATATAGCTATTGGAGTTCAGATTAGGTAAATCAGAAATAATAATACTTTCTTTCACTACCTCACAGAACTGGTATTACATTAACTGATATAACATGGGTACAAATTTTGAAGGGAAGAGCTTGTAGGGACATGTTTTGAAAGTAATACAGTCCTATGGGAACATAGGCTCTTTTATGAGTCAGCAATAATTTACAAATTGATAAGTGACCAAAAAATTTTTAAAAGCTGCCTCAAATTATTTAAAATATTTTAACAAAACTCTCAGACTTTTCCAAAAATGTTTGTAGCCAAATGTAAAATTATTTCAATAGATATCAGAAATTCTATTCAAAGAGAAATACCATGGGAAACAGAATGTTCTGTGGTCCAAACTATGTTACTTGCTGTTATGTTCTTATGCAAATCTTTTAATTGCCAAGGACTCAGTCTTCCTTGAAAACATGAATTGAGCAGACCAAATAATTTGAAGATCCTTGTAGCTTTGTGATTCTATTGAGTTTGGTCCAATTAGTCAAACAGTTACCTGTCATTACAGAGGCTGTGGTATATACATTTTAGCACCAAACCACAATTTAATAACAGGGCACAAGAGCCGCAAAGCCTCCTATTCTGTTCCATTACTAATTTATCAGGGACTAAAAGCAACCAAACTGAGGAAACCAGGCAGACAATGGTGCCTTTGAGGGGCAAAGGAAGCATCATTTAAAAAGAAAGCATTACCATTCTAAAATAATGGCAGAGCACATGGCCTGAGTGCTTTGAAAGAGAGCACTACACAAAAGGTATTCTTGGCTTAAAGGCCCCAAACATAAAAGCTTTTGGTTGGGACTTATAAGGGAAAAAGAAAATAGCTCCCAATAAATGGGTTTCACCAGTATCCTTTTGTGTGTGTTCTGGTGCCAAGGGGATGGAGTAAAGGCAAACTATGAGTTTCCAAAATCTAACAATATTATGTTTCGTATCTGGAACAAAATCCCAACATTTTTCTGTGAGGATAAAGAAAGCAGAGATATTCTTGAGCTCTTACCTATTTTGGTTATTGAAAGATCATGCCTACAGCCATATTTGTTCGTGTGTTAGTGATGTAGTTATGTATCTTCTGTCCTCTACTTTCCTTGATACTTTGATTTAAAACAAGTAAATAAGCATACAGTGCGATAGGTTGAGGTGATCTAATTTAATCTGATTTGAAGGGCAGCAATAAGACTACAAACCAAATAACTTAGTAATCAATTATGTCATTATGTATTATCTCTCATAAACAACACATGATGATAGTATGTTTATTTGAAGAATTACCTGAATTAGTGGTCTGTCAATTTAAAGAACTAAAAAAGACATTTGTGCAAGTAACCTTTTAGTAATGGGATCAGATTGGAAAGGTGTTTGTTCACAGATTCTCAATGTTAAAGGTGTTTAATTGTGAAAAATTCTATACACACACCAGGCATTACCATTACTATATATATATATATATATATATATATATACACACAGCATATTTATATATATATATATATGCATATATAAATTATATCTTGGAAGAAATATCTCACATGATAAAAGAGGAATGTGTTTTCTAAATCTGTATAAACTATGAAAGAACATTTAAAGACTTAGGTCAGAAAAACATTTTCTGACCACTTTTCTGTTGAGATTTATGTCCTTGAAGAAGCTATACACTCAATTACTTGACAATTACATTGTGTAAGAGTTAGCTTCCTCTACCATAGCGTTAGAACCTCCTTAACTATACCTTTTGTCATTGTCGATCCACTTTGTTGTTTAAATCAGATGTCATCCATGACTACAAACAATTTCTCTCTGATCCATTAGTGTCTTCATATAACAAAAGCAATCCCATAAGAATCAGGAAATGTTCATAATATAGACTGTTGACTTTAACTATTTAACAATTTGACTTACTTCACAGAAATTGCCCTAAAGACAATAGGTTCCAACTGCAAATCCCATTCTGAATAATCAAGGATTTAAACAAGAAAGAAGGATATAAAATTTGCAGATTGTAGTATTGAGGAAGGATATTTGCAGGGGTAAATGGAATAGGTGAACAAAAGAATGTCTGTGATAATAGTCAGGATATCTGGTGTAGCAGGACCAGAAGTGAAGGTGTTGTAACCCAGTGTCTGCCCCACTGTGAGTTCTAAATCCATAACAAGGGCCACAATTTTCCTCAACACTACATGTAATGATGTGTTGGCATCACTTCAGATGTAATGGCAGAGTAAGGGCATGAAGGTGATGTGCATGTGTATTTTATGTATTCAGATTGATTGCTTTATACTCATAGCCAATGCATGTATATCAAAAACATGGGGTCTCTGGTTTATCATACTGTTGTAATGACTATAGGCTGGAATGCTAAGTTTAAGGATGACTTAGGATCTTACTATTCTGGTTAGCATAGTTTAATGGTGGGTCTTCATGTGATATGGTTTCAGAGAATAGATTTTAATTGAATGACAACTCTATAAACAAATGCTGCAGATGTATCCACTGGCTAAGCTCATCCCTCTTGTTTTGAAAAGGTATGTTTTAAAATTGTACAGACATGTTGCTAGTAAATGGCTCTAATCCTTTCTTTCTTTCCTTCTTGCTCTTGTTCTCTTTCATCTATTCATATGGAGGTGAGTATGTGTGTATATATTCAAAACTACTAGTAATTTCTCACTGCACCCATAGATAATAAATATGACAATATCGAGAATTATTTAAAAAATTTTACTTTCAGAATTATTTTTCAGGGTGATTTAAATTACTGAAAGCATATTTATATTTCATGATTTTATGGAAGACTCTACTAGACTTGAGCAGCTACGTCTCTTTTAGATGGGACCTTTCCTCTTGATAATGTCTAATCTTACCTTCATATACCCAATCAGAATTTTCCTACTAAAATGCAAAACTCAAGTCCCTTTTTACAAAAAGTCTTCAGTGATTCCTACTTATCCAAAATTCAGATTTTCTGGCATGGCATAAAAGATTCATTATGAACTGATTCATCTCTACCTGCCTTTTATTGTCTTTATCACTTGATACTTTTGCTCATTACCTCAATTTCTCCCTCAATACTGTTTCTGCCTGGAGGATGTGTGTGTGTGTGTGTGTGTGTGTGTGAGACAAATGCAGTTTCTTCTACTTCAAATGGCCTTCTCCATTGGCCTAGATTAATTTCTCTTCATTGTTTAAAAATCAGGGGCATAAGCTATCAGCATGGAGTTTGCTTGGGATTCTCTCTCTTGGTCTCAAAATAAACAAATGAACTTAAAAAAAGAATTTAGCAATTCTTTTATTTTTAAGTTTATTTATTTGGAGACAGAGAGAGTGGGGAAGGGGTAGAAAGAGAGGGAGAGAGAGACAGAATCCCAAGCATGCTCTGCACCGTCAGTGCAGAGCCAAACACGGGGCTCAAACTCAAGAAACTGCGAGATCATGACCTGAGCCGAAACTGAGAATTGTACGCTTAACCAACTCTGAGCCACCCAGACACCCACAGGCAATTCTTAACAGCACTTAACAAATCTAAAATGCCAATGATGTCCTGCCAGTAACAGATTAGAAAAATTCCACAAGTCTCGAAACACATCTCCAAAGCTAGTTCATAATGATGATGAGGCTAATCAGATTTTAGGACAACATAAATTTTAAGTAACAAAATAAATTGTCATTTCATCATGTCTTTTATGGTATGTGAATATCTAATTTTTCATTCATAGAAAGTAATTTCTTCATTCTTTATAAATATAAATGCAAGAAGTTCTGAAATCTTATTCACAATTTTAGTTCCTAGCCTCATCTACAGTGCTATACCTATTAGTATACAAAAATATTTTGTTTTTTAATATTCAAAAATTAGATGATATAAAGTTGATATTACTGTAAAATTGATAGATGAAACTTTATTTATTTTTTTAACTTAGCACTATTATATGTAATCTATCCCTGCTAAGAACTACAGGGAATCACTAAGAATCACTAAGAATCACTATTTGGTGACAGAATTTTTTTCCATCGATGATATCACACAGCTTCCACATTCCCTATATAATAAAGGCAAGTAAACCTGGTCATCATTCTTGTTGAATTGTAGAACTACATGTTTTCTTAAATCCCTTCCACTCCAATCAAATAAACATCCTTAATAGGTAACATTTCTTGATATTTCTACTTTTTATCAAAAAGTATTTTTTGGTTAATAAAGACACAATACAGCATGAGCTGAATGAATTATAGCAGATCCACATGATATAATGTTAAATACTACAGAAATCCTATCTTAAAAATATATCTGTGGCATGAGGTAAACCCCAAGGTAAATTTTAAGTGAAAATTGTAGTTTTGCAATATTATATACAAACTATCATTCCAAATTTGTGCTATATATATCTATGTGTATACATTAACAGAAACATTACTGAAAAATACACATTAAATTATTAGAAGGTTTATGTCCAGATCACTTTACCATACACTGTTCATAACTTTTCTTTGGTAATTTCCAGTATTATACAAATATTAATCATTAACATTTGGAGAGTATTATATGTTGGTCACTCTGTTAAAAACTTTCCTGATTATCTCAGTTGATGCAACAACCAAATGATGTAAGCACTATTATAATATCCATTTTACACATGGACAAACATAATATTTATCTTTTTTACAGTTTACTATTTTGAACATTTTTAATAATTTAAAAAAAATTTTAACATCTATTTATTTTTGAGAGATAAACAGAGCACAAGTGGGGGAGGGGCAGAGAGAGAATGAGACAGAATCTGAAGCAGGTTCCAGGCTCTGAACTGTCAGCATACAGCTGACGTGGGGCTTGAACCCACAAACTATGAGATCATGACCTGAGCCAAAGTCAGACACTTAACTGAATGAGCCACCCAGGCGCCCCTTTAATCATTTACTTTTGAGATAGCATGCAAGCGAGCAAGGTGCAGAGAGAGAGAGAGAGAGAGAGAGAAGCCTGATGCCGGGCTTGAGCTCACCTGAAGCAGGGCCTGAACTCACAAACCATGAGATCATGACCTGAGCCAAAGTCAGATGCTTAATCAACTGAACCACCCAAGTGCCCCTAGAGTTTACAAATTTGAAAAAAAATAAATTGGAAGGTTCTACTCCTAAACATTACTTAGCCCACACCTTCTCATTTTGCACCCACACAGACCATTATTGCTTTATAGTGAATCAAGAATAACTTGATTTAACCCTAGTTCCTAATATATGCATTTTATTGATTCACCCATATATGTTCACCCTGCCCTAAATGAGTTCCTAAAATGTATTGCCATTGCACAGGTGCCACAAGATTGAACAAGACATGAAACTTACTAGCTTGTCAAAAGGCAAATCACTGATAGATTGGACCACAATTACTGCCAAAATAGAGGGGCTAAAAAGTGCTAATGGAGTAAACTAGTGGGGGAAGGATGTAGTAAGTAAATATTTCAGAGAAAAGTCCCTTTCTACTGGGTGGGTGTTTAAGCTACTCATCCTATTCATCTTTCTTGAAGGCATTCTAAGTACAAGAGACTGAATAAGAACAAGAACTAAAATTAAATGTACAAGGGGTTAGCAGGGACCAGGGAAATGTTATTTTCAAAGAAGAAAGTCTCACAGACCACTTTGAGGATGACATATCAGTTGGCTGGGCTCACTGATGGTTGTACCACAGTGCATCTTATAATTCATATTGTATATTAAGTAGACATCAATATGTGCCAAAGGGCAAAATATTAAATGCTTTTTTATTTTGGAAATCAATTATGATACATATTTTTGGAAGGTACATTTATATATGTGGGAAGATGTTACATAAATAATTTAGAGAAACAAAGAACATATTAATGAGACAAATTCACATTTAGTATGTTTGAGAAATCTTTGAACTTAACAGCCCTAATAGTTGTCAGCATTTGTGGGGCAGCTTCAAATACTTAAATATCACATCTTTGTGTTTAAAAAAATTTTTAAAGGAGACTTTATGTTTGAAACTTCCTTTTCTGTATTACTAGTAATTCTATGCATCAATGGACTAGTATAGGTTTTTGCTGTTGTTCTTTTTTTAAAATTCCCTTTAGAAGGTGACAGCAATTAGATGCTGGAGACCTCCTTGCCTACTGACCCACAAAGTCTGCAATGTCAGAAATCATTATTTATAATTAGTGCCAGGGCACAGCCGAGCATTCTCTACATCCACTGTGGGAAGCTCTTCATGAAATCTATCTTATATAACACACAACACCTGTGAGCAAGCTTTTCCCAGAGCTGTGTGGTATTACTTCTATCCATCCAAAAAGTGTACTTCACTGAGCATTGAGGCATAATACTTTGGAAGGACAGAGTACATGTAAAAGGGCAAACTGAGGAAACAATATAGCTTTACATGCTGGCATGGTGACGATATGAACTTTATGGTAACCAGGCCTTGGAAGATGAAAGGATAATGAGAAAGCATTGCTTGAGAGCTAATGTCTTGCATGACACATGAGAGTAACCAGGACTTGGAACTGGATTTCAGAATCTCCTAGGGTAACTACTGATCTTCAAAAAGGGAAAGATGTCTGAATTTGGAATTGGGTAAATGTTCATACCTGAAAAAGTCTGCTTATACCTGACTTAAACCACTTACATATTTCATTGCCCTAAATTCTCCTTTTTTGCAGTCCTTTAAGTATGTTTAAGACAATTTTTTTCAGATGTTTCTTGTAGGAACTGTTCATAAGTTCAATAAACATTAAATGCCTGGATAATTTCTGAGATTCCAGACTGTGTTTCAATAACTGCAGTTATAAATACATAAGCATATTATAACTTAACATATTTTAGTTATTATTAGAATTACAAAATAATGTGCCAAAAACTGAAGACAATGTTAGAAAAATGTTTTAATGGACAAAAAGACACGACCAATATAAATTTTTCCTCACCTGCAACCAACATATTAGCCACTTGTGCCCATATATTACTTCTCCTACTCATCACATCTCTGCATATAAAGTGACATATTCAGAGAAGAACATTTAAAAAACATTTTATTTTTGGAATGTGGGGGGTAAGAGAAAAGTAGGACCATGTGATCTCTACCATCTCTTTCAGCAATAAAATTCTGTGACTATGGTCTAAAATATGACATTTTTGTCCATTAAAAAATTCTGGGTACGAAAATAGACATCTAAATCAATGGAACAGAAGAAAGACCACAAAAATACACCTACATATATATGGTCAATTAATCTATAACAAAGGAGGCAAATACAATGGGGGAAAAGACTGTCTTTTCAATGAGTCGTGGTGGGATAAAAGAATAAAACTGCACCACTTTCTAACACAATACACACACACACACACACACACACACACACACACACACTTCAAAATGGATTAAGGACCTAAATGTGAGACCTGAAACCATAAAAATCCCAGATGACAGCACAAGCAGTAATTTTTCTGACACTGGCCATTAGCAACGTTTTTTTTTTTTTTTTAGATGTCTCCTAAGGCAAGAGAAACAAAAGCAAAAATAAACTACTGGGACTACACCAAAATAAAAAGCTTTGCACAGCAAAGGAAACTACCAACAAAACAAGAGTACAACCTACTGACTGGGAGAAGATATTTGCAAATGACGTATCTGATAAAGGGTTAATATCCAAATACATAAAGAACTTCTACAACTAAACAGCAAAAGACTCAATCTGATTTAAAAAATGAGCAGAGGACCTGAAAAGACATTTTTCCAAAGATGACACACTGGTGGCCAACAGACACATGAAAACAAGTTCAACATCACTCATTATCAGGAAAATGAAAATCAAAACTACAATGTGGTATCACCTTACACCAGTTAAAATGGCTAAAATCAAAATGACAAGAAGTGTTGGTAAGTATGTGGAGAAAAAGGAACCCCTGTGCACTATTGGTGGGAATGTAAATTAGTATAGCCACTGTGAGAAAAGTATGAAAGTTCCTCAAAAAAATTAAATACAGAAATACCATGTGATTCAGTAATTGCACTACAGAGTATGTACCCAAAGAAAATGAAAACACTAATTCAAAAAGATATATGCACCCCTATATTTATTGCAGCCTTATTTACAATAGCCCAGATACAGAAGCAACGTGTGTCCATCAGTAGACAAATAAATAAGGAAAATGTAGTGTGAACATACACATACACACACACACACACACACACACACACACACACACGGGAATATTATGCAGCAACATAAAAGGACAAAATTGTGCCACTTGACACAACATGGATAAATTTAGAGGATATTATGCAGAGTGAAATAAGTCAGAATGAGAAAGATAAATACCATATGATTTCTCTTATATGTAGAATCTAAAAAAATACTCAAACAAAAAGCAGAATCAGACCCATATAGAAAACAATCTGGTGGTTGCTGGGGGAGGGGGGTTGTCAAAATGGGTGAAGGGAAGTGGGAAATACAGGTTTCCACTTATTGGATGAATAAATCATGAGAATAAAAGGCTAGGTAGGCATAAGGAATACAGTCAATGATATTATAATAGTGATGTAATGGGATAGATGGCAGCTATACTTAAGATTAACAGCATAATGTATACATTTGTCAAATCACCATGTTGTATACCTGAAGCAAAGGTAACATTGTGGTTCAAGCATATTCAAATTTAAAAAATTTTAAAAAGCAAACAAATGGGTAAACAAACTTAGATATGCCCATACAATGGAATTACTCTACAGCAATTAAATAAACTACTGATGCATGCCACATTAATGAATTTCAAAATAATTATGGTGGATGAAACAGGATATTTGGAAATACCAAAACAGATTTTATTAACTTCTCCTTATGGTAGAATATATTACTCAGACTCTGAAATTCAAATATGGCATAGAATAAAAGGTAGCTTTTGAGTATATTATGCTATGTCTAACGAAATAAAAAGGGGAAACTGTAGGTTTTAAGGCTATATTAGCTCCTCTACCCCCTGTTCTTTTTAGATGTTTTAATGGTTTCTTGGGTTCTACATTTCCGTATTTCTCTTCTGTTACAGTTAGGCTGAACTCAACAGAGTAGGGTTTGTGATGCCACCTTTAGTTACATCCCAATTTTTTAACGGCAAATCTATAGGAACTTGTAAGTTGTTCTAAAGGTCTGTCACCATGGTTGGCATCCAGTAAGATGCACAGTGAAAATTTGCTGAACTAATATTTATTTGCCTGTGGTTGGCTTTTACCTATTTCTATTGCATGGTTTATATGACTGATAAAGAAACCAAGTCACTATAAAAACCTGGTTAGTGTCCATGGTTAATGTGGTATTACATTTTCAAATGGAATATGCTGACAACTGCTAGACTCAATCAGAGCTTTTAAGAGAAGAAACTGAGTCACTATAAGCACCTGGTTAGTGTCCATGGTTAATGTCGTATTACACTTTCAAATGGAATATGCTGACAACTGCTAGACTCAATCAGAGCTTTTAAGAGAAGAAACTGAGTCACTATAAGCACCTGGTTAGTGTCCATGGTTAATGTCGTATTACACTTTCAAATGGAATATGCTGACAACTGCTAGACTCAATCAGAGCTTTTAAGAGAAACACCTTCTTAAATTAGGAGATGGAGTAGTAGTGTGAGTAGAACAGAGAATGGTGAGCACAGGAATCTTTGAACACATCACAGTCCTGGAACAGGACCATCTAGAACTTAGTGTCAAATTGTTGTTTAATATGGCACTAATATGCTTAGGTAAAAGTCATCTTAAAAGTTTTAATTCAACAGATGGGTATCCTGTACTCACAGAAGCTACTGTGAGGTATATTTAAAAGATGAGAATTTTAGATTTAATTATACCCCACAGTATTATCTCACGTCCACACAGGTCTTACTGGGATACACTGGAGCATATAATGGAAAGAAAATGCAGAGGCAACTGAGGCTATGTCACTTCAGAAATAATAATGGTTTCCTTTTCAAGGAATTTTCTTAAGGTTCTTATGATTCTTAGGTTATTGGGATCAGAAAGAGAAGTGTCAAATACTATGTTAGAGAAGGTCATATTTGCAAGCTTATAAGAAATGGTACCTTGAACTTCCTGAACTGGTTGGGAACAATTTGAGTGTGTTAGAATTCTTGACATTCCATAAGTGAGGCCAATCTCTGAGTTTTTATATAGCTCTAGAATGCTGTGGCTTGGGAGATAGAGATTATGAGATATTTATTTCTGCAGTAAATTTTGGCCCCACGACTATGGCACATTTTATACACTGAGTTCATATACGAATTCAAATTCCTAATTTGAAAAGAACTCACTCAGGTATTGATTGCAAATATGTATTTTAGTAGTTAGGCCTAATTGGTAATTGCTGTAATTTACTTTTGACCAATTATACATTTCCAGGAATAAAGTGCCCTTTGCACTGTTATCCACTATCCTCTTCTATTTTCTTCCTTGCAACTTCTTTCCTTCTTTTCTGTATTTTCCTTCTCTGCACCCACCTTATTCACACCCTTCTTTCAACTCTCTTTACCTTCATCATTTTTCCTTGTAGAGCAGTGGAGGCTGGCTTTGGTTGTTAGTCAGACTCCATGGGCAATTCCCTCAATGTTTTCATTGTTTACACAGAAGCATCCAAATGTATAGCAAATACACCAGCTTGAAACCTCCCCACCGACAGACGCATCCAAACAGGAGGTTTCTTGATGTCTTCTGGTAGGTCGGTCCTGTTCTGCTACCAGAAAGAACAGCCTACACCCATATGCACTGTTGCTCCTGAATGCAAGGCCTACATTAGCATCCACATGGGCTGGGTCTCAGCCAAAACTTAGCCCTTAGCACATACAGTGATACCAAAAGATGTGACAGTGACAGAGTTTTGGAATACTGTTTATAGCATGCTGTTCTTTGGCACAGTTCTTCAGAATCTAAGAACAGATTTTTCCTAATTGTCCCAAGGCACACTGTTTATTATAGAAATCAGACTTTTAAGATGATTATGGATTTGAAGGCAATTGATCAACTCAATATTAAACTCAATATTTATTGTAGATGTTTTGGAAATTGTTTTAAATGTTGCAACAGAGACTCATGCTCGAAAAAAAACCCACCTAATTTATAGTATTTTTTCAGAGTGGGGTGAAAGGAATATTAGCAATGGGATAAATACAATAATCCTTGACTCTAATTAGGGAAAAACAGTGAAGATTTATCCGTAAAAGTAAGTTGCTTAAGAACTGAAGCAAATATATTTAAATACACTTCACAAACACAGGCAGTTTGAGCAAAAATGTTTTTGCATAAGTATCCATTTATATTACACATAAAATCCTGTTTAAAAATTAAATACTTCATGTCACTTATACACTCTATTTTGATTATGATAGATATGGGCTAATAACACATTAAATCATTAAATATTTTTGTCATAAGTGATTTGAAAGAGTAATCACAAATTCCTAAGTCACAGGAATATGCCATAACAAAGAAGGATAATACCATTAAGAAATCACTGTCTTAGCTTAGGTTTAAAAAATATCCCTTCCTTTGTTTAACACTGTACTTTGAAAATAAAATGATGCAAAAATAAATATGAAAACGGCTAAAAAATTATCATAAGAAGTTCTGTAAGGTTAGTGTTAATAGAGAAACAGATCTTTAGTTTATTCTAAGCAAATATCATTTTTTTAATTTAACATTTTTTAATTTATTTTTGAGAGACAGAGTGACTGTGAGCAAGGGAGTGGCAGAAAGAGAGGGAGACACAGAATACAAAGCGGGTTCTAGGCTCTCAGCTGTCAGCACAGAGCCCAATGTGAGGCTTGAACTCATGAACCACGAGATCATGACCTGAGCTGAAGTCTGAAGCTCAACCCAGGGAGCCACCCAGGCACCCCTTCTTCTTCGTCTTCGTCGTCTTCTTCTTCTTCTTCAATTTTTAAATGTTTATTTATTTTTGAGAGACGAGAGAGAGAGCGAGAGAGTGGGGAGGGGCAGAGACAGAGGGAGACACAGAATCTGAAAAAGGCTCCAGGCTCTGAGCTGTCAGCCCCGACGTGGGGCTCAAACCCACAGACAGTGAGATCATGACCTGAGCCAAAGTCAGACACTTAACCGATTGAGCCACCCAGGTGCCCCTGGGTGCCCCTCTTAAGCAAGTATCTTGAGAGGCAATGAGACTTTATTTATCTGATATGATTTTTGTCAAGAAAACACAGCTGTATTTTTCTGTCCTTTATGTTTGTTACTCTAGGATGGTTCACCTAAACTACAAACTCATTAATTGACACTCAAGAAATATATAAAAACAAATGCTATTTCCTGGTGCAAAATGTATATAGCCCTTTTTAAAAATCGGGCAAAAACTGCAACCAACATGGAACCACCAGTGTGGATGATTTGGAACTACCTCCTTGCTCATTCTCACAGGCACACTGCAAGAAAGGAAGACCCTGGCCTAACCTTGAAGCCCAAAGGGTGTAGGTGAAAAGGTCTATGCCTTACTCCAAGCAGGCAAATATTTTTAATGCATTGCATTCTGGGAAAGTATTTTGGAAAACATGAGTGAAAATTAAATCTCATTCCTCTTTGTGAAGGCAAAGAAAATGAATCCCATAGACTAAAGGTTTATTATTTAATCTGCAATTTGAATAGTGTAAGAATGACTCCTCAAACTTTACTTTTGGCCTTAGAAAACCTATAAACTGTGAGATGAATGTTCTGTCAGTCAAGAAAGGCTAGGCTATTTCTGTTTAACAAACAACCCAGTGTCTTGGTGGCTTACAATCATAAAGTTGTATTTTTCATTCATGCACATACCCAAGATGAGGTGTAAGCTGGCTACACATTTCCTTTACTCTATCTGGAACAATGCTATTTTTTTTGACAGGGGGAGGAAAGGGACACACCAATTACCCACTGGCTCCTAAAGGTTCTGCCCAAAGGAGATGCCAACTACTTCTGCTCACATGCTATTGGGCAAAGAAAGTCTTCGTGGCACACTGGAGGTCAATAGGTTAAATGAGGAAATATAATCCTTTCTCTCATCAGAAGAAAGTATTTATAAACAGTAGTCCAGCTTACTAGAGACAAAATCAGGGAACATAATTTCAGGAGTAACATAAAGGAATTGCCCTTACTATGGACTAAAGTAGAGAATGTTGGATTGACAGGCATTTGGATGGACTGTGACCTCCTGGTCAAGCAAAATGACCACAAAACCAGATTTATTGTACCAACCCTTAAGTATCAGGGAAGAAGTGTCAAAATACCACGTTATCTAAAAGTAGACAAATGATGTCCATTGTTAAGCATAGAGCAATGAAACAATAAGTAATTTCCTAACTTGTAAATTCAAGAAAGTTCTTTATTATTGGCCTAGGTATGGAAAAGAATTTATGTCTCAAATAGCCATAAGCTTGAAGTGAAATGTCTCCTAAAATGTATCTTCTCAGATTTGGGCCCTTTTCTTCCTAATCTTATATTCAGGTTGGTTCAGGAATCCTGAAACTTCCTCAGAGTAAATTCTCCAAACAGTTTTATAAGGAATCCATAGTTTTGGAGACCCAAAGACCTAAGCCTAATGGAAGCTTGAAACTCTTTCTCTGCCACTTTTGTTTTAATGAGAAACTATTTCAGTGCAATCACTTTTGCCAGACCCAGATAAAAGGTCCAATTTAAAAATTTAATTCTCAGAAAATTTTTGTAGATTTTGAAATAGTAAATAGCAGGAATACTTCCAGGTGAATTATTCAATGTAAGCAGAAAATTCTGCCGTCACTAGTAAAAATCACAAACCTTTTAAGTAGGCAACAAAGATTCTGTTGCCCTAAACATTTTGCTTTTCTAAGCAGTAGGCCATAATGTCATTTTAGACAACAAAGCAAACATTGGCATAGAAATGCAAGAGCTAATCTCAGGAGTTTCAGATAGAGTAACTTCTGGAAATTGTTAGTAGCATCTACCATTTACCTCCTTTTCAATTTTTTTACAAAAGAGGCATAATCTCTGAGGGCCAAGTGCTCACTTCAGAAGTTTGAATGTTACGTTTATCAGTGCTACAGAAGGCAGTGGAAATTATGACAATTTGTTCTGTTTCTGAAAAGTCATTTTAGTCGAGTATTTTTTGTTTTAAAGAAATAATTGTTAATGTTTTGGGGACAGATATTAATTACAGTGTTTAAATTCAAGAATCCCTCTCTGTGAGAAGTTCTCATTCACTGCATTTTCATCTATGGTGGATACGACATGATTCATTCATGTTGTCTTTTTTCCCTCCTGCTGGGTCTTCCCTCGCAAAATGGCGCTGCACCGTCAGCAATGACTCAGAATGAGGAACATGATGAGGCTGCCTTTCCCACAGTATTTATGTGTGTTCAAGCTGTGAAAAGTGTCACGGCAATACTCCTATTCTGTGTCAGCCGAACTCTATTCACTCATATTCATATCTTGAATTGACTATAATTTAAACCTGGCTATTTGGGTTTTTTTGTTTGTTGGTTTTTCGTTTTTTATAAACTTTCACAAAATGAAAGGCATATTTCAGTAGTGGTTTGGGACCCCTAAATAGGAAGCCAATTTTTAGACAGATCTATACCATTCCCTCTTTGGGAGTATCAATCCTTAAAATAGCAGGTGAAAGTACATTTTATTAAATGGATCATTCCAATTCAGATCCTGAGTGGTCTTACTTATGGATGAATTGTGTTGCCATCCCAAGAAAGCCATTTAACCTTTCTGAAATGAGAGGCTTCTGGTTTTGAAGCATCCAGTGTTCTGGGCTTTCAGATGGCTAAATAAGAGACTGAGAAAACTCAAGTAATTGTTTGTAAATCATTCTTAGGATGAGAGAGAGAAAAAAAGAAAAAAAAAACCCAAAACTTCAGGGGATACCTACTGACATGTTCTTTAAATATGTTTAAAAATATTTTTCTTTATATTTCATTGGAGACATTGTGGTTTATTGAATATGCATATTATATTTTAATATATACAGTATGCTTAGCAAAATTGCCATTATTGAGTAGTTTGGAAATAAGGCTTCTTTTATAAATTTGTTCACATAAAAATAGGAAAACTCCTCAGAAATCATGTCAAGAAAAACAGTTTACCTGAGTTTGCAGGTGCATGATAAAAATATCCCAGTGCCCAGCTTCTATTTGTACCTGCCAAGATGAAGGCAAACAGGTAAAACTGTGAAATATTCCCATGGTTTCTGTGTTTTCTTCCATTTTTGGTCACCCTTCTTTCTTCACAGAATAGGAACTAATATCTTATGCCTTTGGCTGATGGTTTCTCCATATGGTGGTGCCACTATTGTTATTTAAAAAAATACTATGTAAGGTGTGTTCAACAAAGAAACTTATGGAACAGCAAGAAAAAAATAAAAAGAGAACACACCAATTATCTGTCATTTCACCACCCAAAATAGCTGATGATAACATATGGTTTGGCCTTCCAGTGATTTTTCTAGGTCTATTCCTCATCTCTACCTAGGCTCCCTTCTCTTTCCTATCTGCATACTTCTTCTAAGTGATATCACCCTTGTGTACTTTTAAAAACTCTCCAGTTTAAAATCTTCCATGGCTTCCTACTGCAATTTGAATAAATTTCAAAGTCCTTATGATGTTCTCGTGGAGTTTTTCTTTCTATATGACTTTGTACAGTCTGGTTTGTCTTCTCTCTTCCCTTTCATCAATTTTCTATTGCAAAAACAATTTGTTTCAACGATAATTTACACAGCCTTAGTGACTTAAAACAACACTTTTTTTTTTTAATCTTCCACTTCTGGAGGGCAAAATGCAAAATGGGTCTCATTGAGCTAAAATCAAAGTGCTGACAGTGTGGGTTCCTTTCTGGAGGCCCTCAGAGAGAATCAATTCCCTGCCTTTTCCTGTTTCTAGACACCATCTGCATTGGTTGGCTCATGGCCCCCTTCAAGACCAGAAACATTGGCCAAACTTTCTCAGGCTATCATCCTTCTGATTTTCTCTTTTCTACTTCCATCTTCCAATTATAAGAACACTTGGGACTACACTGGACCTACCCAGACAACCCAAGATAATCTCTTTAAAATCAGTTCATTAGCAACCTTAATTCCATCTATACCCATAATTCTTCCTTGCTATGTAGCAACATATTCATAGATTCTGAAGATTAGGATGTGGACATCTTGTATAGAGGGGGTAGAGTGTGGTATTCTGTTTGCTATACTTCCAAACATTCCATGGAGAGTCAAAGAAAACTCATCGATACCTCCAATATCATCAAGCATGCAGATCATGGTGGCCCAGTGATAGACACTGTGATGTGAAGAGTGCCATACTGTGTGCCCAATGAATTAACTGAGAATTTGGAAATGGTGGAATACTGCAAATGAGAAAGTATAAGTGGTGAGAAGGACATTCAGCTAAGGTTTATAAGGGATAATAAAAAGACTTGTTTCATGGTACCGACATCCATTTACTTTGATTTACTAAATAGGCACTGTTTATTTTTCTTTTATTTGCAAATAATATCTTGGGAAACAGGTGATATGTTTTATTGGCACTTGGGAAGTGGTTTCACAGCTGTCGACAAAGATGAATGAAAAGCTGGCCAAAGATGAATGAAAATCTATTATGGAACAGCCCTGGGAATATGGTAACGAATAAGACCCAGGACTAGCTTTCACCAGTTTAATGAGGGGATCGCACAGGTGATCACTAAGGAAGAACTTTCACATAAGTTTCAGAGGTTGTTACTGAAATTCAAGAATTTAACCAGGACACCTAAGCTCTGGATCAGGGAGGTTCCAGATATCTTTCCAAATGGAGATGACCAGCTGTTAAGGGAGGAATTCTGATGAAGGGAAAGCTGTCAAAGGGTATTCTTTTTTTGTTGTTGTCATTTTACTCCCAAGAGCTTCATGAGAGAAATAATCTTATTTCTCTTGATCATCATGGTTTCCTCGGCATGTAGACTAGTTGTTGGTAAATGGTAGGCACATATCTAATGTATATAGGAATGATCATATGCTTATAAAAGATGCAGTTTTCTTTATTAAAAAGACAATAGTGAATGAACTTTTTGGTAGCATATTTTGCTTTCAGTTATAAATATGTCACTATCATTGTCTGATCACATTTTGACAATTCAATCCCAAATAATTGCTTCTTTAAGCAGGCCTTTCTATATTAGAGATCCTTTTACACCAGTCACCTCCCTAATATTTTGTCACACTTTCCTAAGGAGCATACATTCTACTCCTCATTTCAGAAGTGTTGTCTACTGAGCAAGTATTAATAATTTGTGCTATATTTGTGATTACTGAGCCAAAAGAAAAACTAAATTAAAACAAAACACCAAAAAAAGTCCCTATTGTTAGAACCATAGGGACAAAACATTTGAAATGGCATAGTTATCTATAATATGGGACATATGGTTTATTATATTAGTATAACAACTAGTTGCAACACACTTAGAAGACTGTGTAATTAGACTTTTATGACTGCTGAAAGAAATCTACCAAAAACTACAAAATAGCTCTAGTGTAATTTCCAGAGTCCATCAATATTTTGAAATCCTATGTGATGTAACAATTTCCTAACAAAATTAACTCAATAAATGATTATTCCTATGTTAGATGTCACCATTGTTTCATAGGTTGCCATGTAACAGCAAAGTGTATCTTCTTCATCCTATTTCACTTCTTTCTCCACAAATGATTATTACAACTTTTTAAAAAAATTTTTTAATGTTTATTTATTTTTGAGAGAGAGAGAGAGAGAGAGAGAGAGAGAGAGACTGTGTGAGTGGGGGAGGGGCAGAGACAGAAGGAGACAAAGAATCTGAAGCAGGCTTCAGGCTCTGATCTGTCAGCACAGAGCCTGACATGGGGCTCAAACTCACAAACTGTGAGATGATGACCTGAGCCAAAGTTGGACGCTTAACCACTGAGCAACCCAGGCACCCCAATTATGATATTTCTTAAATGGCTAGTGATTCATGGATTGGTATACACAATGATACTATTATACTCATCCAGTGTAACATTTAGTCTACATTTTAAATGACTGTGAAAATAGGGTATCAAAACGGATAAGAAAATAAGACCCATCTATATGCTGGTTACAAGAGACCCATTTTAGACCTAAAGACACCTGCATATTTAAAGTAAGGGGATGGAGAAACATCTGTCTGCTAATGGTTGTCAAAAGAAAGCTGGAGTAGCCATACTTATATCAGACAAACTAGATTTTAAAATGAAGACTGCAACAAGGAAGAACAACATTACATCATAATTAAGGGGCCTCTAGACCAAGTAAATATCTATGCTCCTAATGTAGAAACACCGAAACATATAAGTCAATTGGTTACAAACATAAATAAATTAATTGACAACGATACCATAATAGTAGGGGACTTCAACACCCCACTTACAGCAATAGACGGATCTTTTAAGTAGAAAATCAACAAGGAAACAGTGGCTTTGAATGACACACTGGACCAGGTGGATTTAACAGTTATATTCAGAACATTTCATCCTGAAGCAGCAGAATAAGTATTTTTCGTGAGTGCACACAGAATATTCTCCAGAACAGGTCACATACTGGAACCAAATCAGTCCTCAAAAAGTACAAAAAGATTGAGATGATACCTTGCATATTTCAGACCACAATAATATGAAATTCAAAATCAATCACAAGAAAAGAATTTGGAAAGGCCGTGAATACTTGGAGATTAAAGAACATCCTACTAAGGAAACGATGGGTTAACCAAGAAATTAAAGAGGAAATTAAAAAGTACATCGAAGTTAATGAAAATAAAAACATGGCAGCCTAAAACCTCTGGGATGCAGGGGAAGTATATGGCATAAGAGGGAAGTATATAGAAATCCAGGCCTTCCTAAAGCAGGAAGAAAGGTCTCAAATACACAACCTAACCTTATACCTAAAAGAGCTGAAATGAGAACCAGAAATAAAGCCCAAAACCAGCAGAAGAAGGGAAATAATAAAGATTAGAGCAGAAATCAATGATATCGAAATCAAAAAAAGAGAACAGATCAATGAAACCAGGAGCTGTTTCTTGGAAAGAATTACCAGAATTGATAACCCTTAGCCAGATTGGTCAAAAACAAAAAGGAAAGGACCCAAATCAAATCACAAAAGAAAGAGGAGAGTTCACAACCAACATAGCAGAAATACAAACAAGAATAAGAGAATATTATGTGCAATTATATGCCAACAAATTGAGCAATCAGGAAGAAATGGACAAATTCCTAGAAACATATAAACTACCAAATCTGAAACTGGAAGAAATAGGAAGTTTGAACAGACCCATAACCAGTAAAGAAATTGAATCAGTAATCAAAAATCTCCCCAAAACCAAGAGTCCAGGGCCAGATGGCTTTCCAAAGGAATTCTACCAAACATTTAAAGAACAGTTAACACCTATTCTTTTGAAGCTGTTCCAAAAAACAGAAGTGGAAGGAAATTTTCCAAACTCATTCTACAAGGCCAGTATTACTTGATTGCAAAAACAGACAAAGACTCCACTAAAAAGGAGAACTACAGACCAATTTCCCTGATGAACATGAATGCAAAAATTCCCAACCAGATACTAGCCAACTGGATCCAACAATACATTAAAAGAATTATTCACCAGAATCAAGTGGGATTTATTTATGGTATGTAGGGCTGCTTCAATATCCACAAATCAATGTGATACATCACATTAATGAAAGAAAAGATAAGGACGACATAGTCCTCTCAAGAGATGCAGAGAAAACATTTGGCAAAATACAGCACCATTTCTTGATAAAAACCCTCAAGAAAGTAGGGATAAAAGGATCATACCTCAAGATGCTAAAAGCCATATATGAAAGACCCACCTTTAATATCATCCTCAGTGGGGAAAAACTGAAGGCTTTCCCCCTAAGGTCAGGAACAAGACAGGGATGTCCACTCTCACCACTGTTATTCAACATAGTATTGGAGTCTTAGCCTCAGCAATCAGACAACACAAAGAAATAAAAGGCATCCAAATCAGCAAGGAGGAATTCAAACTTTCACTCTTTGCAGATGACATAATACTCAACGTGGAAAACCTAAAAGACTTCACCAAAAAGTTGCTAGAACTGATACATGAATTAGCAAAGTCACAGAATACAAAATCAATGTACAGAAATCATATGCATTTCTATACACCAAAAATGAAGCAACAGAATAAGAAATCAAGGAATCGATTCCATTTATGATTGCACTAAAAACCATAAAATACCTAGGAATTAATCTTACCAAAGAGGTGAAAAACCTATACATTGAAAAGTATAGAAAACTTATGAAAGAAACTGAAGATGACACAAAAAATGGAAAAACATTCCATGCTCATGGACTGAAAGAATATTGTTAAAATGTCGATACTATCCAAAGCAATCTACATTTTCAATGCAATTGCTATCAAAATAACACCAGCCTGCTTCACAGAGCTAGAAAAAAAATTTGTATGGAACCAGAAAAGACCCCACATAGCCAAAGCAATCCTGAAAAAGGAAAATGAGAGCTGGAGGCATCACAATTCCAGACTTCAAGATGTATTACCAAGCTGTAATCATCAAGACAGTATGGTACTAGCACAAAAACAAACACATAGGTCAATGGAACAGAATAGAGAACCCAGAAATGGACCCACAAACATATGGCCTAGAATTTTTGACAAAGCAGGAAAGAATATCCAATGTAATGAAGACAATCTCTTCAGCAAATGGTGTTGGGAAAACTGGACAGTGACAGGCAGAAGAATGAATCTGGACCACTTTCTTATACCAAACACAAAAATAAGCTCAAAATGGATGAAAGACCTAAATGCAAGACAGGAAGCCATCAAAATCCTAGAGGAGAGGGGCGCCTGGGGGGCTCAGTCGTTTGAGCATCCGACTTTGGCTCGGGTCATGATCTCGCGGTCTGTGAGTTTGAACCCCTGCCGGGCTGTGTGCTGACAGCTCAGAGCCTGGAACCTGCTTTGGATTCTGTGTCTCCCTCTCTCTCTGCCCCTCCCCCACTCATGCTCTGCCTCTCTGTGTCAAAAATAAATAAACATTAAAAAAAATCCTAGAGGAGAAAGCAGGCAAAAATGTCTTTAACCTCAGATGCAGCAACTTCTTACTAAACATGTCTCTGGGGGCAAGGGGAACAAAAGCAAAAATGAACTACTGGGACCTCATCAAGATAAAAAGCTTCTGCATGGTGAAGGAGACAAGCAGCAAAACTAAAAGGCAATGGACCGAATGGGAGAAGATATTTGCAAATGGCATATCAGATAAAGGGTTAGTATCCAAAATCTATGATGAACTTATCAAACTCAACACCCAGAAAACAAATAATCCAGTGAAGAAATGGACAAAAGACACGAATAGACACTTCTCCAAAGAAGACATCCAGGTGGCTAGTAGACACATGAAAAAATGCTCAACATCACTCATCACCAGGGAGATACAAATCAAAACTAAAATGAGATACTACCTCACACCTCTCAGAATGGCTAAAATTAATAATGCAGGCAACAAGAGATGCTGGTTGTTGGCGAGGATGCGGAGAAAGGGGGACCCTTTTGCATTGCTGGTGGGAATGCAAACTGGTGCAGTCACTGTGGAAAACAATATAGAGGTTCCTCAAAAAAAATTAAAAATAGAACTACCCTATGACCCAGTAATTGCACTACTAGATATTTATCCAAAGGATAGACAAATGCTGTTTCAAAGTGGCACATGCACTGGAATATTTATAGCAGCACTTTCTTTCTTTTTTTGTTTTGTATGGCACATTCCATCAAATTTTATTTATTTATTTATTTATTTATTTATTTATTTATTTATTTATTTAAATATATGAAATTTATTGTCAAATTGGTTTCCATACAACACCCAGTGCTCATCCCAACAGGTGCCCTCCTCAATACCCATCACCCACTTCCCCTCCCTCCCACCCCCATCAACCCTCAGTTTGTTTTCAGTTTTTAAGAGTCTCTTATTCTTTGGCTCTCTCCCACTGTAACCTCTTTTATTTTTCCTTCCCCTCCTCCATGGGTTTCTGTTAAGTTTCTCAGGATTCACATAAGAGTGAAAACATATGGTATCTGTCTTTCTCTGTATGGCTTATTTCACTTAGCATAACACTCTCCAGTTCCATCCACATTGCTACAAAGGGCCATATTTCTTTCTTTCTCATTGCTACGTAGTATTCCATTATGTATATAAACCACAATTTCTTTATCCATTCATCAGTTGATGGACATTTGGGCTCTTTCCATATTTTGGCTATTGTTGAAAGTGCTGTATAGCAGCATTTCAACAAAAGCCAAAGTATGGAAAGAGCCCAAATGTCCATCGATGGATGAATGGATAAAGAAGATGTGGTTAATATACATAATGGAGTATTACTCAGCAGTCAAAATGAATGAAATCTTGCCATTTGTAACAATGTGGATAGAACTAGACTGTATTATGCTAAGCGAAATAAGTCAGCCAGAGAAAGACAAATATCATACAACTTCACTCATATGTGGAATTTAAGATAGAAAACAGATGAACATAAAGGAAGGGAAGCAAAAATAATAGAGACTCTTAAATACAGAAAACAAACTGAGGGTTGCTGGAGAGGTGTTGGGTTGGGGGATGTGCTAAATGGGCAAGGGGCATTAAGGAAGATGCTTGTTCAGATTAACACTGGGTGTTGTATGGAAGTGCTGAATCACTAAATTCTATTCACAAAATTATTATTACACTATATGTTAACTAACTCGGATTTAAATTAAAAAAAAAACTTCACAACTGAATAATAACATTTGATGGTTGCACAATAGCATGCAGCAGTTACAGGTATATAGCTGATGTTCAGGAAGGAAGGAAGGAATAAATAAGCCAGTAACCATTTTGAAGTTATCAACCAAGTATATTATTCAAATATGCTGTAGAAAAAACTGAAAGCACAATTAGCTGTATTGCTTTGGGAATAAAATGTTAAAGGCAAAAAATAAAATTAAAAATGTGTGAAAATTGTCACTTATTTTTATTAGTAATTAATAATTATAAACCCACCTGATGAAGTTAATTATTCAATAAATCTCTGAATACTTTCAGTCAAGTCTATAACATTCTCTTAACCTTATATTTCCTCCATAATTTTTATATTTTATTATTTAAATTCCAGTTAGTTAATACACAGTGTAAAATTAGTTTCAGGTATGCAATACAGTGATTCAGCACTTCTATACAACACCTGGTGCTCATCATACAAGCCCCACTTAATCCCCATCACCTAACCCATCTCCCCTTCCACAAGAAGATGTTGTATATGTGGTACACACACACACATACACACACACACACATACACACACACACACACACACACTGGAATATTACTCAGTCCTAAAAAAATAATGAAATCTTGCCATTTGCAATGATGTGGATGGAGCTAAAGAATATTATGCTAAGCTAAACCAGTCAAAGACAAATACCAAACGATTTCATTCATATGTGGAATTTAAGAAACAAAGCAAACATGCAAAGAGAGAAAAAAGAGAGAGAGAAGAAAACCAACAAACAGACTCTTACTTACTTCCTTCCTACTTTAGAAACTTGTTCTAAAGAGTTGCCATTCTGGATTTTAATCTTAAGCATACTGACTTTATTAAAGACATCCACAATCTAGTTTATGTATCATTCATAAAGACATGTCTTCTGTGGCTCTACTCTTTCAGTTTCCTAGTTTTTAACAGTCTTATTTCCATCATCAACAATGAACTTTAAGGTACCTCATTTCAACTAGAGCAAATGGTCCTTAAATTCAATGATTCATTCAGCATAGAAATTTATTAGACATTGGTTTATCAGTCAAAAATGACATTTGTTTTGAGCCAGATGGGTTTTCTTGAGAAAATCCTTTAATGTGATGCAGATTTGATGGGATTTTAGTTTTCCTACACTATTAAATATCAGAGTTTCATATGGCACACACAGCCTGCAATATATTTGTATACAGTTGACATGATTTAAATAGCTATGGCTTTAAAAATAAAATATTGTACTTTTCCTTTATTCCATTTATGGTATTTGACATTTTATTTGTTTAAACACATGCATCATCTTTTAAATGCAGTTTGCAAACTTAAAGTTTGAGAAAATATTTTAAAATAAAATGTTAAACAATAAAAACAAAGAACAAAATCTCATTTTACTAGGACACCTAGTAACAATAAAATAGGAATATTGGATCCTAGATATTCCTGGATAATTTTCCCTTGGATATCAGCCTCCTTAACGCCTCTGTTTCCCATATACTACAAATCCTAACAATTAGCAAGTCATGAGATTTTACCAAAAGAAAAAAAAAATCTCTCTTCACAGCAATCCTACTCAAAGATATCTTCATCTATTGTGAAGACAATAGCAGTATTGATCTAATTTACATCCCGTCTTCAACTCTTACCACTTAAATCCATTCTCCTCAAGGCAGTCAGTAATCTTTTAAAAATATAAATTAGGAAGACTATGTATTGTAATAAGAACTAGGTGACTTGAGCCAAACCTACAAAAAAAAATCCTAAGTATATACATGCTACATGCATATAAATTAACATATTTATATACATATACATGCACGGATGCGTGTGTGTGTGTGCACACGTGTGTGTGTGTGTGTGTGTGTATCAATGTATATATCCATATATTTGAAGGTTTATAAAGTTAATAAGAAAGTAAAGAAACTGGGCCACCATCTGACTAACAACAGAGACACTCCAGGGAGGTGGACTCCTTTTGCCCTGTGGGTTTTCATACATCCTAGGAAGCGTGGCTGGTAGAGTGAAGAGTACAGTTGTTAGACTCATGGGATTGAATTTTGGGCCACCAAAGTAGGTGACTTGGGAAATAGCACTTCTCTTGGGTTGCAACCACAAATGCCAGTGCCCTAGCAATAAGAGTCAACCAAAATTAAGCAAACATCCACAGGGAGTGCAGTTTTGTTTGAGTCTCTGTCTCTGTGATTCTATATAGCAAAAAATACAGACAAACTAAAGCCAAAAACAAAATGAGCAAATTCCATAAACATATTAGTTCAGTAAAGGAATGAAATACAAAAGAATAAATACTAAATGACCGTATGTATTTTAACACACAAATTACACTGCTTAGAAATGCATTCTTAGGTGCTAAAATCAGATGACAAAATCAAGAAAGCATTTATAATCAAAGTCAGGATAATATTTCCTATGGTGGACAGAGAATTGCAACTGAAGACAAGGCGTTAGGAAATTCTCCTGGTTGCTGCCAACATTCTATTTTTGGGGGATGTTCACACAGGTGATCACTTTGTGGTAAATCGCTAAGTGTATTTTTTTGTTTGAGATTTGTGTGTGTGTATATATATATATTTTATTCTAAAACTATTGAAGTGTTTAATAGATCATGTTGTAGCCTACTGAAAACCTTCCAATAACCTGCCATTGTTTTCTCCTACTCTCATCTGGAAATAGCTTGCTTTCCCCTGTCCATTTCAATGTAGGCAGAGTTTCTTGCTTTTGTTCAAGAAGACAACTTTATGGAGTCCACTCTAGAGTCTGCATTTGAATTCCCTTCTCTTCTTGCAATACACTTTTATTGGGTTGTCACATAAATGTTTCCTCATTCTTGAGCCTCAAAATAATTGTAATTTTCTCAGCGATGCATTCCTTGACCACTCATTCTAAACTGAAAGCCATCCACCAATTACTCCTTATCACGTGTTTATTTCCTTCATCTTGGGAAGCTCCACATGATGAAGTAAATTTGTAAGTTTTAGTATATAGCTTTGACTTAACGTAAAATCTTCATTATAATGTAAGATTTATGAGGACAAGTACACCTTTGGATGCACTGAATAGATCAGTGTCCAAGAAAATTATTTTCAGAAGGGACGTTGTGGAAATTCTAAAGATTAGTCTACCATGCTATGGATAGAAGGAGAAACCTAAGATCTAATTATATAATCTGATCATTGTAGCTATGCTGCTAGGCAATCAGGAAATACTTATTTGCCCTAACTATCTAGAATTATCTTAGAAAAATATTATGTATCCAGTTCCAATTTTTGAAATCCTCCCCTCTCCCTTCGTTTGTTTGTTTGCTATATCTGGGTGAAGTATTTACTTAGAGACATTATAAAAAAGTAAAGGAAATGTCTTACTTTAGGTAGCAATGACAGTTATTTTTCTTAATGACAAAGTTAATTTGCAATGTAATGTAATAAAAACATTATTGTGTTTCATTTTTATTTCATAAATTGCATGTCCTTTTAAGGAAATTAGCCCTTATCGTTATGACTATTTCCACCCTCTGTATTTAGCTTTTAATTTAGAAAGTACGTTTCACATGAAATCATATTCACCCTCCCCCAATACTAACTGGATATTTAGCCTGAATTGATAAACTATGTTTTTCTTATTCATTATTGATCATTTGAAACTGTGCCTCTTTCAACTTCAGGAAACAACTTACCTGCCATATTTACTATTTGAACACTTTACTTTCCCATTTAATTTCTTTGCTGTTTGACATTGTTCTGTTCATATCAAATCTGGTCTTGATCCAGCTGCACCATGCTCATGTTCCAGTTCAAATACATCCACTGAATCATGGCGGCACTTTCTCTTAACTTACAAGCATCAAAGAAAGTCAGACAGGATAGGGATAGAAATTCCAAAGGTTAATTTCCACTTATGCTAGAACACTAGCTCCAGGTAAACACTTAGCCATTTCATATGAAGAGTGATGTGGCCCAGGGACCTTTATAGTGCAGGTGACTTAGTGCTTACTTGCAGAGTTTTCATGCACTTTGCTTGCAAACAATACTTTTGCCACCATGAAAGCCACCTGGGGATTGAAAAATCTATCAAGTTTTAGAGAAGGAAATTTATCAGGTATACAGATAACTTAAAGTTTTTATAAAGCTCTGCCTTGGAAAATAGGCTTCTTCACTCCTATTTTGCCTTATTATTATTTTTTTTTATTATCTGTCTGCTGGTCTAGACAACTTCCTTTCTGAAAACTAACATCACAACACACACACACACACACACACACCCCATATATGCCTAAAGCAAAGGAAGAGAATGCAATTTTCTTTTTCCAAAATAACAAATCAACCTAAAATTCATTGCATGATATGAAATGTATATATATTTGCTTCAAGTTAAAATGACTACCTTTCAAATGAATTATTTTTTATTTTTATTTTTTATTATTTACTTATTTAGAGACCCACCTATGTTGTCAAGGTTCTACATTTGGCATCATCGCACCCAGTTATTTAAGACAGCTTATTTTTATAATGTGGTGTCTTATAGATTTTTTTTTATTACACCATTAAGAGCATTTTGATTTCTGCAATAGTCTCAGATTTTCTTGTCATAATACACAACATCCTACAGTCCCACTTTGTGCTCAGCCTCACAGAATTCACTCACATTTGGTTTTCTGCCTCAGAAAGCCAGGTAATAAGCTGAGTTTTAGAAAAAGAAATTGCCGGTTTAGTTTTTTACATTAGAGACCTAGTAGATTGTCTTCTCTTCAATTGCTAACAAAAGTTCAGTTCACAGCTATTTCGCCTAGTAAGTAATCACTGCTAGTTTAGTGCCCAGTAGTGAGCTTACAGTTCATAAATGTCATCTGATTTTCAATTTTTAAAATGAGAAAGAAAATGTCTATTTCAATATTCTGTGAATTTGAATGTAAATTATGTGAATTTTTTCATCTTCTCAAAAAAGTAAAAATTTGTCTATTTCTGACATGGTAGGCCTGTTTTAAGCCTAATGAGACCTGTTAAGGTATTTATATTATTTATATTGATTATTTGAGGCAGCATTACAGAACTATGTCAATGATAGGGGCAGCTTCCAGTTTTGAAGTTTACTATGGTTTATGACCATATTATCTGTGATTTTTCACTCAAAACAGATACATAACTCATAAAAATACCATTTGAGATTTTTACTTCATTTCTTTCTTTCTTTTTTTGGTTGGCCACTATTATTTGTTAACTTTATCTACTTGAGGGGTTTCAGGGTTTTCTTGGGGTGAGGGCGGGAAGGGGATTGGATTTTTTTGTTGTTGTCATCTTTTTCTTATCTCATTTCTGATGATATTACATACAGCTCCAATCTCTGGTAGTTTGGTTTGAGGTTGATTTGCCAAGGATCTTATAGGGGTAATCACTGTAGTGTTTGCAAGTTTCTTGTTTTATGAGACAAATGTTAGGAAAGCAAAAGGTTCTATAGTATTTTCCTTAGTTTGAGCAGTTCTTAATACACAAGATGACTAGAGAGTTAGTCTGCTTGACTCTGTTTTTCCAGAGGCCTATATTTAAACTTTAACCTAAATGATTAACGTCAGTTTGTGTGAAAATAGCAAATATGAACTTTCAAGAGTTAAAAAATACATGAGACACAGTTTAGAACTTAATTTTGGAGATTAGACTTGATCGAGTTGGCCTGAAATCTAAGCGATATTTTATTTATTTATTTATTTATTTATTTATTTATTTATTTATCTTAAGGTTGGCAGATAGTCCTAAGCAGAATTTTTTAAATTAATCCTAAAGCAGTTAAAAATGTTGATAAACTCTTAACTTACTTGGAATCATTCAGTTCTATCCCAGGGACACTGAGTCTCAGATAGATAGATGGACAGGTAGATAGATAGATAGCAAACAGACAGATAGATGGACATGGTTATTATCAGTAAAGCGAGATAATGAAGTTAAATACACTGCAATCAACAAAGGCTCGATAACATATAAAACTAAAATAAAGTGAGCAAGAAGGAAGTCACAAATATACTAGGAAAAGCAGAAAAGTTAATGGAAGGTTTAATGACTTGACATTTGATTTCTAAGAAGGGGCTGCTAATTAATGCTACAAAAATTTGGCTGCTTTTTGAACACGTTTTTATTTTTTGTTTTTGGCCAATACTGGTAACAATAATACAGACGCTGGTAGAATATCAGCCATTAAATGGGTACTCTGTGTTCACACTTGGGCCTTCATGAAGCGATGTCTTTTCTCAGAGTGTTTGAATAGCTAGGTTGACAGATTAGAGAAATGAAGTAAAAAGTTCCCTAGATCCTTTGGTTCTATGCTTCAGAATTAGGCCTATGGTTTTTCTTTCAAGAATCACATATATTTCCCAGGAATCACACTGAGGTGAAAAGAAAAATAAAGAATCATCATGTATATTGGAAACCACATTGGCTTTGGTTCTTACCCTCACTTCACTCTACCTATTTTGTGACTTTGAGCACTGTTTTAAAAGTTGAGTCAGATTCCTCACCTGTGATAGGTTGGTTGTTGTAAAGATTAGCATTAATATATCCCTGTGATGTGCACACAGTTCTTCTTCAGCCTCAGGGCTTTCCTATTGTCCCCCCTTTTTTTTCCCAGCAATAATCATTAGGGCACCCAGGTGTGCCAGAAACCAAGTTCAGTCAAGGAAATAAAAAGGAAGCAAAACAGACATGTTCCTTGCCATGATGTTTACAGTTAAGTGGGAGAGAAGGGAATAAAACCTAAGTATTTAGTTCAATAATTAACTAACTCCAATTCCACCGTGATTTTTTTCTTTTCTTTTCTTTTTCTTTCTTTCTTTTTTTTTTTTTTTTTTTTGAGACAGAGCATGTGCGTGCATGCGTGGGTAGGGGAACAGCAGAAGGAGAGAAAGAATCTTAGGCAGGCTCCACATCCATTGTTGAGTCAGACACAGGGCTGGATTGTGCAATGGTGAGATCATGACCTGACCCTAAATCAAGAGTCAGAGGTTTAAACAACTGAACCACTCAGGCTCCCCCTCTATTGTGATTTCATACTGAGATGCTTCTGATCCTTCACATGTGTCCTCTTGTCCTGCCAGAAACCTGAAAAAATATGAACATTCCTCTTTGTCTTTGTGTACCTAATTCATTCTCATTCTTCAAATCTCAACTTATTCTCACATATTTTTCTAACTTCATTAATCTCCTCACCAAGATTTGGTGTCCTAGTATGTATTTCTATATCACCAGTACTTCCCCATCATAGCAGTAACTATACATATAATATTTATGGTTTAATTTTTTTTCCACCTTCTTTCTATTTAAATCTACCACATTGCTTGGCACATATTAGAACAATGATATTAGCAGAAAAGTTATATAATTGAGTAATGTGTTTAATTATGTGTTTAGAGTATAATAGGAATCCAATACGTAACAACTATTACCACCATCTCAAACTATACGTCTCTCTGATTTCCAAAACAGGAGACTTTTGGTAGTATAAAAAAATGCTTATAGTCATTTGATATTTCAGACTTCAATTAATTAAAGTCTTCTATAGAAAAAGATGTGGTGTTATAAGCTTTCATACAAGACATTTAATTCTAGTTTTAACCTATTTCTAATGTATGACTAGGAATATTAATTGAACAGTCAAATAACGGTAAAGGTTAAAGACTGGAGTTTGTTCTAAATGAAAGATGAACAGTTAGGTGTTATATTTGCATATAGGAAAAGAAAGCTGGATTTTCTTAGGATTAAAGAAAGGTGGCCTTATGTGTACAACTAAAATATAAATCTTTACCAGGTACCTTATTTAGTTCCAACTTATAAATGAGCTAATCTGAAAACAAAAACACAAAATCAGTAGTTAATATGAAAAACAGTAATGTTGGCATATTTAAATCAAGGAATTTGTTTCACTTATGCTTTGCTAACTATCCACTGTGCTTTTCCCTAAATATTGAATCAATGACTTAGTTTTTTCCTTTTCTTTTAAAATCACAGTATCTAACTCAAAATCTTATATGAGATCTTTAGTTTTTTTTAAGATTTTTTTTTAAAAAATGAATTTTTGGGGGCACCTGGGTAGCTCACTTGATTGAGCATCTGACTCTTGACTTCAGCTCAGGTTATGATCACAAGCCTGTGGGACTGAGCCCCACATTGGGTTCCACACTGAACATGGGGCCTACTTGAGATTCTTTCCCTTTCTCTCCCTATGCCCCTCTCCCTGCTATCTCTCTAAAAAAAAAGTTTTTGAAATAACACATTTTCCTTATTCTAAAAGTAATACAAACTACTTTTAGAAAATCTAGAAAAGAAAGATAACATAACAAATAATCTATTATCTCATTTTGAGAAATAATCTCTTTTTATATACCTCGTACATGTGTATATACTAAAAATGAAATAATAATAATACTGTATGGAGTAGTTTTATGCAGCCTTTCTTAATGTAATTCCAGATCATATATATTTTCAAATGCTATTAAAATTCTTCAATCATATTGCTATATATAAATGAAACAAATCAACATGTTGTATACTTTAAACTTACAAAATGGTATATGTCAATTTATTTCAATAAATAAATTAAAAAAGTACAAACATGAAAAAAAAATAAGACCAAAACAAAACAGTGCTTTGAAGCCTATAATTTATAATGGCTACATCATGATTAATTTAATAATTCCCTTACATTTGGACACACATAATTTATCTTGATGCAATAAATATATTTAAACATACATCTTTTTTATACTCATTAACATAATAGATTTCTTTAATAATATTTACTAAATTGTATGACCTAAACTTTCTTACATTAATATTTCTAATATTAAAATATCATTTAATGGTATAAAATATATGCTCAAAATGATAGTCAAATTATGAATATAATTTTTATTTTAATTACAAATATCTTTGCCAAACCTTATAACTACAAGGAAAATAATAATGAGGCATAATAAGCATCTTATTTAATGTGTGGTGTGACCAGGTAAGGATAGAGAATCAATCAGCTGCAAGACCACAAACATTAATTTAAAAGGTATGTAAATCTAGAAACAAGAGTGAAACTGCAAGGATTAAGATACATGGAAAGAAGGGAAATGTATGGGCCACACTAGGGTCATGAGAGAAGGACTGGGGGCTATTAAACATGGTGGTAAGCTTAAGGGAAAAAAGCCCTTGGAAGACTCTGCTAGAGGAGAATTCAGTCTTGTCTGTCAAATACAGTAAAAATTTGGGACACATTTTCCTCAGTTTCACAAGTAAATCTCTAACAGTCTCAGTGTTCTTTATCCTACTATTTGAGATAAATGTTCTGAGTTTTTTCATCTTAAAATTGGCAACATACTGCTTCCTTGGCAGTACTGTTGTTAGGTTTAAATGAAATAATCTGCTAGAGTCAGAGCACTGTCTCTCTTGGTCACTGTGTGTTTGTAGGAACCAGCACATAGTAGATCTTCAATAGAATTTGAGGGTTTGTTTTTTTAATGGCTCTCTATGAAAGCAAATACAAAACTGATGAATCACCAAGTCTAGGCAAAAAGTGGAAGCTAGAGGGCTTCTTTTGTAAGATTTAAGGAAATCTAATCTTCTGCAGCCAGAGAACAAGAAGAACAAAAGACAACGCCAGGTACTGAATCATAAAAGCAGGAGACTTCAGAGAAGTCTAGTCTCCTATTCTAAGATCAGAACCCTGAGAGCTGCAATACTGATAAGTGGATATCTGGGTAGGTCCAATTTAGAAATAAAATCTCCTAGATTCTCTCTGGGCCTGCAAAAATGACCCAATCCTTCTACTTACAAGATGTTACCCTTCCCATCTACTCCTAAAGATCAGGTAGCAACCTACAAGAGGCAGATTTCTCATAGATAATCTTTGCCCTTTGTCAGGATTTACTGCCATCACTTGCCTTGATAGCCAGACAAATATTAAAGGTCACATACCAGTAAACCAGAATAGGGATGCAGTGGGACTGTTAAGAGAGAAGGACCATCACTGAAGTTCCTAAAGGATCTGCAGGAGCTGGGAGATGATGCATAGCATAGATGCTAAAGATCCACAACAACAGGGGACAGAATAGACAATTTGATACAGTACTTAATTGATATGGAGCACTCTCCTGTGATATAGGATTTACCTGGCATATACCCTGGGAGATAGTGTTAATAGCTGCTAAGAAGCTTGGAAAATTTATTACCCATACTAAGTGGGGTAGAAATCCCAGAACTGCCATGGAAGATGAAGGAGAAAAGGATCAAAAGACACAGTGTACTGGGTATGCCTGAGGGAAAAAAAATACATATGTAAGGCTAGAAACCCATGCAGCTAGCTATAATTTATAGGATAGACAATTTAGCACTCCACTTACCAAACAGTAAGGAATATTCTATGAGAAGGGACATCAGTATCACTGAGAAGCTCAGTAGTAGCCAGTTCGGTAATCAGGGCAGGAGATGTTATTATAGAACTGAGATTCCTGATAAAAATGGGAATGATAGAATCTCTAAATAATAGAAACCAAGAGGTGGCACTTAATGGCTAGAAGAAAGATTTGCATGATTATTGCAATGAACAGGAAGGTAAAAGCAGCAAACATAGGGTATGAACATTAGAAAAAAGATAAGAGTAAATACATAGAATATGGAGTTCCAATAGGCAACATAGATGGGCAGCCACTGAGGGTGTTGCTTAATTTAAACAATGAAAAAAAAATCAAGAATAGATGATTAGGAGTCTAAGGATGGGTTTCTCTCCTCTCTCCTTTCTTGCCACCTGAAAGACACCATCTTTTGCCCAGTTTATAGACCTGTACTGATTTGCAGATATTTGATGGAAGACTCTTGATTAAAGGAGAGAGCAGATCTCTAAGAGGAAGGACTCAGTTACCCTATGAGAGGATGAAGCAGCAATTTCCCCAGTCCTTTTTCACAGGGGCCTTAGGTCATACACTCAAGTGACTATGCACAAAATAAAGGAGAACATACAGAACTTTTTATGGATTGCTGAATTTGAGTCAAAACTGAAATTGAGACTCTGAGAACCAAATTGATCCAACAATCCTCCCTAGTAAAATGAAGGCATCTGAGGAGCCAGATAATAAACAGAGTTTTGGCCTGCATCTGGCTCATGGTAGTCCATAGACCCACTGGGTAGACTTTGTCAAGATCGTTCAAGGAATTATATATCCTTAATATGTGGCAAATCCCTCACATTGGTTTCTTGTCCTGTATATTAAAGCTATCAATTCTTGCCACACACAATCATTTAAAGAAGATAGAGGTGGCAGTCTCTTATATATATATCTATATATTCCTAGCATAATGGAGCCCCAGATCAGCTTGGGGCATTAGCAATGAGACTATTATAGGAGAGGGAAACCAATTTCTACCTGGTTGCAAGCACTGTTAATTTGGTATCTGTTAAAGCTGATAAATTAATATTCCATCACTATTTTACCTTGTGTAGCCTCTTTCAAGAATTTACATACCTATATTTTATAACCACAATTATTTAAAAGTTCACCTTTTTTTGTTCAATATATTTCAGCACTTGTCAATAGTCCTTATATGCCTCAACATCACCCTTTTCATAAATACTTCATTCTAATCATGCTCAGTGGCTCTGATGATCTTTTATCATTCCATAAGAGGAATATGGGTGATTCCCAAATTTCTTCACATTGGAATGACAATTTGTTTTTATAATTCTTGAATCAATTCCTTCCCTTCTTAAGTCTCTGTGGATTGCTTATTATTTATTTTTATTTTACTTTATTTTTGCTGTTGCTATCTACTGGGCTACTGGGAGGTTTGAGATCAGCCTGATTCTTTCTTCTTTTAAAGTAAGCAGATTCTTCTACTAGGGCACTTATGGACTGTAAACTTTAGAATAACAACTTCAGAAAAGTTAGAACAGCAATGTTCAATATGTAATCATTCAAAAATAACACTGTAGACTGTTCAACATGTAGATTTTTAACCTCTATCGTTTCATTTTATATCATTTAATATTTTTATTCTATTATCATCTTCAGAAATACTATCTATCTTAACGTATATTCCTTCATTCAAAAATATTAAATAAATGTTGGCTACCTGTCAATATCACTATGTGCTGCACGTTGTTTTATATGCCAACAGTAATGAATAGCATAGGCAAAATTAGAGTCCACAGAGCATACCCTTTAGTGGGAAGAGGCAGAAAATAATTAAGCAAATAGAAGACAAAATAATTTCACCTAGAGCTATTTTCTCAGGAAGAAAAACCAGGAAGATATAACAGTGTGAATGTCATGAAGCAGTGGACCAAGGACAACTACAGTGTTTGAGCTGAACCCCAAATGACCTGAAGAGGCCATTCATCCAGAGATCTTCAACTCCTCTTTCTTTGTCATACTTCACATAGAACACCTCACAAAACCCTGCTGAGGGTTTGTGAACACAGATTTCAAAACATATCTTGAATCAGAGAACCAGATCACTCCTCACCACTTCCGCTGCTACCACCCTAGACAAAGAGGCCTTTATCCCTTAACTGGTTTTTCTGCTTCTACTCTTGTGCCGACTCTTCTGGGTCTACTTTTCTCAAGCATCCACATTAGCTTCTGAAAAATGAGATTGTGTCACTGCCTTGTACAAATCCCTACAATGGTTCCCCATGACAGAGAATGTTATTGTCTGCCAAAAAAACATTTATTCTTCTTCCTCTGCTGATAGACTTACCCAGGTGTAGCTAGGCACAGCTCCCAACTTCTCTTGCAGCCAGATTTGGCCATGTAACCAAATTCTGGCCAAAAGCGTAAGAGTCGAAGTAATATTAACATTTCTAGGAGTATGCTCTTGACAAGAAAAGAGGTGTCCTCTCCTTCTCCTTTCCACTAATTCTGTTCATGGACATGTGAACCCATGTGGGCCTTCTACCTTCTGCCATGTAATAGATGGCAAACTCTGGGGGATAGCAGAATAACAAAAAGAAATGTGGTTCTTGACACTGTTGAGGTCCTTGGGCTGCTTACCCTCACACCATTAATTGAAAGAGAAGTAAATTTCCATATTATTTAAATCATTGCTCTTTTAGGGACATGAGCAAAAATGATGTGTAGCACTTCTAGATTACACCATTAAAAGCAAAGATCATCTTGTCCTTCCCTGACTTTGCTGTCTGGGATTCAAACACAGTGACAGCAGAGGGAGCAGCCATCTTGGACTTGGAAATGAAAGCATCATCTTGAAGATGACAGAGCCATCCACTAATCCTAAACTTCCTACTTATGGACAGTTATGTGAGAGAAAAATAAAGTTCTAACCTGTTGGAAACCCTACATTTTGGGGCCTCCTTGTTATAGCATCTTATATCCTTCCTAATGGATGTATTTCCTTTCACACTTAAATTTAATCTCAAATCTTTAATATGAAGATGGGTATGCCTGTCTCATAGGGAGACTAACACCTAGCACAGTGTTTGGAATTAAGTAAATACTGAAAGTATATCTTCCCTTCTCTTCCCCTTACTTCAGTCAGTGTATCATTTTAATGACTGGAAGGCCTAAGATCTGCATGACTAAATTTTTTTTTTTTTGAGAAAGAAAGCACACACATGTGTGTGCAAGCAGGGGAGGGGCAAAGAGAGAGGAAGAGAGAGAATCTTAAATGGGCTCTGCACAAAGCATGGACCTCAGGGAGGGGCCGGATACCATGACCAGATCATGACATGAGTCACAATCAAGAGTCGGACACTTAACAGACTGAGCCCCCTATGTGCCCCTGTGTGACTAAATTTTAATGAGAAATTAAATACCTATAATTAGAAAAGTGTGTTCTTAAGAGTACCACATATCACAGGGGAAAATTAAAAAAAAAGAAAGAGAAGTAAAAAGAAAATACTCAAAAGCCCAACCACCTTGACTCAATTTAGGACAACTGTAAAGGGCCGTCTGGAGTCCAGAAGGATCAGTTTGAGGCCTCAGTTGCAATGTCCTGTGGATCTGTTTCTCCATCTTTCCAAACTTGATTTCCTCACTCCTTGCAGGTGTTACTTCTGAAACTCTTTCCCAATAAACTTTTTGCATAAAACTGCCTCAGAGTTTCCAAGAGATCCCATCTAAGACATAGAACACCTCATTCCAGGAAATATGCTGATAAAAGTATAGGGACATTGATAATAATACTAGTGTTTTATGGGATTAAAGCTATATGAATATTAATGTGACAAAACTATCATACAAGTCAGGTGATAGTAAAAATATACTAATATATTTTAGACTTTTATAAATCATGGACGTCAATATTGCCAAATAATGTATGATTAAGAAAGAAAACAGGCTCTACACTGACAACACAGAGACTGCTTGAGATTCTCTCTCTCCCTCTTTCTCTCTTCCCCTCTCCCACTTGTGCACTTACTTACTCTCTTTCTCTCTCTCTCAAAAAAAAAACATAAACATTAAAAAAGAAAGATAAAAGTGAAAAATGGAATAATTAAAAATACTTTCTTAATCCAAAAAAAGATGAAACAGGAGAGGAAAAGCAACATACAAAAGATAAGACAGAAACAAATACTAAAAGACAGTAGATATATCAGTAATTATATTAAATACGAATGGAATAAATACTTAATAATAGTACTGTCAGTCTTGTTGGGAAAACATACGTAACTGTATGAAGCTTATAAGAGACATACCTTAACCCAGCATAAAAATATTAATTAAGAATAAAGGATAGAAAAGGATTTACAATGCAAGGATAATAAAGTTGGTCCAGCTATGCCAATATAAGGTAAAAAAGTCTTATACTGGCATAGTCTTAAATGTCATAGTGATAAAAGGATTATACCATTTGCTTAGACTGCTTTTTGTAATGTGACAGAGTTGACTAGGTACAATACAGAGCATATGACCCACAAAGCTTAAAATTTTGCTAACTAACAATATAGAAAAAGTTTGCCTAATTTAAGTGCAGAATAGAGAATCCAGAAATAAATCAACACATAAATGGACATATGAATCAAGATTATGTTATCACTGATAAGTGGATTAGGACCCTTTTCAGTAAACGGTGCTATGTAAATTGAATGCTATGAAAAAAAAAAAAAAATCCGGGCTTGGATCTTAAGACATGACCAAAAAAAAAAAAATTTCATCTAAGAGCTAAAGTTAAACAAATGAAGCTTCTCAAAAATAACACAGAAGATGTTAAATGTTTTTAAAAGAAAAAAAAACTAACCATAGCCTTAAAATCGATAATCAAAAAGGAATAAATTGATAAACTGGACTTCAATAAAATTAAGATGTGACCTTCAAAAGATGCCATGCCATTAATAAAGTAAACGGGCAAGCCAAAGTCGGAGAATATAGTTGCAAACCACAGAGCCAACAAAAGACTCTAAGTTTTTCAAAGATGAATGGTTAGATAGAGATAAAAACAATTTTTACATTTTTTTAATTTTAAAAATAAGCAAAAGACTTTGACAGACATTTCATAAAGGAGGATATCCAAATAACCTCGTTACATAAAATGGTAGTCCACATCATCAGCTATCACTTGAATGCATATTTAAAAGACAATAAACTAGAATGGCTACATTTAAAAGACTCATCATCCAAAGCATTGCTGAGGTTATGGAGGAACTGGAAGCCTCTTCTACCCCTGGCTGGAGTGTACTTCGGTACAACTACTTTTAGCAGTATCTAACAAAACTGGACATCCATATGCCCTATGACCAAGAAATTTTCTGTCTTCAGTCGATACCCAGAAGAAATACATACACACGTCCAAAGACCTGTACAATAATGTTCACAATGGTAGAAGTTATAATAGTCCCAGGCTGGTAAAAAAAGAACCTACATTCATACAATGGATAATATCAAGTGATGAAAATATGAAATTAAAGAACCCAGACATAAATGAATATATGCTATATGATTCTATTTTTATAAAATTCAAAACCCAGCAAAACTTATTCATAGTAATAGAACTCAGAATACTGAGTAGGGCATGTGTTGTGGGATGGTGCTTCTGTGGTATTGGTATTCCTTTTCTTGATGGAGAAGACTGGTTAAATAGACGTGTTCATTTTGTCAAAATTCATCTACTGTACATATATGAAGTGTACACTTTTCTGTGCAAATGTTAGAGTTCATTAAAGTGTTCAGCATTTCTGTGCAAACGTTAGAGTTCATTAAAGTGTTCAAGGTTTTAAAAATTGTAACACCTAGTTGGAGAGGGATTAGGGGATGGGAGGGAATGCATGACGTTTTAGATAAATGATCCGGGAAAGCCTCTCCCAGGAGAACATATTTTTGCAGTGACTTGAAAGAAGCAAAGAAGAAGCTATGTGAAACCATGTGAAGATCTGAGATAAAAACATTCCAAACAGAGGGAATTTCACTGGAAAGGCTCTGAGGTGGTATTATGCTTGGTGTATTTGATGAACAATAAAAAGGCTGACTGGACTTGAGTGGAATGAGGAAGGCAGACACATATCAGATTGGCTGGGCACATATTAAACTCCTGAATGAATGACTTATATTCATGTTGACTTTCTGTCTTAACACACCCAGTCCATTAAATACATATAGCACACGGTAAATTGGTTTAGAATACACTATCTACTATCCTTAGGAAAATAAGACTTAAATTGAGGGTAATCAACTTGCTCAGTTTAAGAGCTGAGTATCATTTGGTTCAATCTTTAAAGTGTTGCCCATCCTACGCAATTCTTAATGAAGACAGAAACCATCAGTTAATCAAGAAAATAGGTTGAAGGAAAAAAAAAAGTGTTAATAAAGCATAATCTGTTTATTCACTGATCATTTATGAAAAAGAGTTATAGGCATATTTCATATATAAACATGAAAGGTTTACAGAGAGATGATGCTAGATTTAAGACATGACACTAGCAACAATGGAAATAGAACAATAAAAAAAAAATCATGTTTTAAAGGGACACAGTGCTCTCAGAAACAAAAGCTACCTGGGTTGCCCAGGAAAGGCAGCCAATGACATGTGAGGTAACTGAAACTTATTCTCAGATAGCAAAAGAATATGAACAATGATTATACTTTCCACATTTTATGAGAACCTAGACAACCCACACTCTAACTCTGTGAGAATTTTTCCTTTTTAATTTAAAAGTAGTAGCATTCACTTTCCCAGCAACAATAACACAACACATGCAAGAACAATAAAATAAGAATTCAAAATCTTGAGACCATGCCAAAAAGCTTCCTTGAGAATTGTGAATGACCTTCAATGGGACTGCATCCCTGATGTCTAGAAAGAGTTGTTCAAAAGCAGTACGCACTGGACTTGAAATCACAGAACTCCTTCCATTTTCCCTTCTTACTGAGTCTATGTTAAAGGGCCATAAATTTTGTTGTCAGTTATTGCCACATCTATTGGGACACAGTCAGTGCCAGTTTGAAAAGAGTTTTGCAGCCTAGCTAGGGTCCATTACCTGTCCCCCGTCCTCTCTTACAATTTATTTTCACCCCAGCAGGCAGCACCTTACAAGGTCATTAATTTGCTAGACAGCTTGTGCTTTCCAATACAGCCTACTTTAGAGAGGGCTCTTCAAACATCTTGGTGAACCACAGTAATGTTTTGTACCACCAAGAGGGAAACAGAAATCTAAGAGCAGCAAGCACAATCTGAACTGGTTGCTCAGGAGACTTGATCTCTGCTACAAAACCAATGGGAGATGGTCATGGGCAATTGGCTGATGAGGCTCCCAAGGAATCAGGACTGTGGCCACCACAATTTTACCAGCTTTGTAAGAAAGTGAGAGATGAAAGATGTATGGCCAAAGGGAATGCAGAAAATAAACCACGTATTCCATGATTCACCAGGAGGAAGAAAGTAACAAAGAAGGAGAAGCGAAGAAACTAATCTAACAGGTATTCTGACAGGGATAAACTAAACAATTCAATCATTCCAGAATCCTGGAAAGAGTCAGCTGTATTCTAGTCAACTTCGATTGGTGCAAACATTCTAATAGGAATTGCGCCTTTCTTGGGCAGGAAGGATGAAGAGCTTGTAATTCAAAGGTGGCTCAGAATGCACTCGGCACCTTATTTCTCATCAGATCTCATTTAAATATTTCAAATACTGAAAACTCCACTGCTTAATCCTAATGCAGTTTTTCAGAAAAGGAAACATACATTGTAAATCTGAAGTAAGAATGGTATTCATTTTATAATGTTGTAGTGTCAGGTTTCATTCTTAGAAGTGTGCTGGTTGATAGATGGAGAATGACCTCTTAACCTTTGCCTCCTCTCTCACAAATGTGGGCCAAATGTTACAAGGGCTTCACATGAATTCCAGTGACAATCTTGTGCATATTTTAGTGGATGAAATAACAGTAAGGACATCTTACATTTCTATAGTAAGTTACTTAAAATTATTGAAATAAATAATTTCATCCTGTAGGTAAAAACAAAATGAGAAATTGTTGTCTCCATTTATACAGGTGAGGATACAGATTTGGCCAAGATAATGGTTCTGAGTTCATGAATTTCTCTCTTTTTTATCACAGAATCTGTTACAGTCATTCACTTAAGAAACTGAAAACTAAAAACTAAACCTTGTCTGTAAGAAATTCACTGGCCCTCAATGTCCATGTCAAAGGTCTTTTCCCTCAGAGGTTGCTCACTTGAAAAAATAGGAAGAAGATAGCCTAAATTAAGATGAGAATTCTGTGTAAGACCAACCATTGGTGTGTTTCTTTTCTTTTCATGAAATATAACTTAGTTTTATCATAAGAAGACAGAAAAACAAAACAGAAAGACAAATCACTACAGCACAGTCAACAATACTGCATTATAAACTTCAAAGTTGCTAAAAAACTAGATCTTAATTATTTAATGGGACAGAGAGGTTAGCTAACTATTTGGCGGTAATCATAATGCAACATCTAAATGCATCAAATCAACACACTGTATAACTTAAACTTACATCATATTACATGTCAAGTGTATCTCAATTTTAAGAATGCAAAACAAGTATCACACACACACAAAGTCATTATAGTAGCTGAACAAAATTTCCCTAGAGACCTTCAGAAGCCACTGCCTTCTAATCGAGGAGTAGGTGTAAATGTGCTACAAGGGACCATTAAAAGAGGAAGTTGTTTAGCTAATGGGGCAGGATCATTCTAGGATGCCTAGGATGAGCCTTCTCATGGGGGGAGGGAGAATGATGAAATCTGAAGACGGCAATCTTCTCCAAGGATGACATCTAGTAGAAGAAAAGAAAAGGAAGACCAAAAAAAAAAAAAAAAAAACAAAAAAAGGGAATTCCTTTCCACCTGTTTTAATCCTCCTTTTCCCTGGGAATAATGATCTGTATTTCCCTCAGGAAAATGCTTAGCAAACATTTTGTATTATCAATCTCACTTCTGCTATTAAAACAAAAATAAAACTTATCTTCCTTTCTCCTAAAGCAATACTTTGTTTGGTTCCCTGGTTTTTTGACTAGAACTTCCAAAATAATCTGTGTTCAAGAAATGTTTTTCTGCCATGCATCATTGTGTAATCTGCACTGTCCACTACTCTTTCCCCATAAATAAATCCAATATATATGTATGTACACACACACACACACCATAAACACATATGCACTTATACATACAAACTCTGTAACAACATATACCTGATAAAGGCCTTTTCTGTGAGTACTCACTAGTAAATATCCAGATTTATTAACCCCTGTCCCCCATGAGAGAGATTTAAAATGTCAGATAATTTTTAGTTTAATTCAACTTTTTTTTTTAAATTAAATTCAAGTTAGATAATATACAGTGTAGTCTTCGATTCAGGAATAGAACCCAGTGATTCATCTCTGACATATGACAACCAGTGCTCATCCTGGTAAGTTGCCGCCTTCATACCCATCACCCATTTAACCCATTCTTCTACACACTCCCCTCTGGCAACCCTTTCGTTCTCTATATTTAAGAGTCTCCTATGGTTTGCCTCTCTCTTTTCTTTAATATTACCTTTCCTTCCCTTCCCCTGTGTTCATCTGTTGTGTTCCTCAAATTCTACATACGAGTGAAATTATATGATATGTGTCTTTTTCTAAGTGACCTATTTCACTTACCCCAGTTCCACCCATATTGTTGTAGATCGAAGGATTTCATTCTTTTTCATCACAGAGTAGTATTCCATTATATATATATATATATATATATATATATATATATACATATACATATATATATGTATATATATATACATATACATATATATATATGTGTATGTATATATATACACACACTACATCTTCTTTATCGTTTTATCAATTGATGGGCATCTGGGCTCTTTCCATAATTTGGCTATTGCTGATAGTGCTGCTATAAACATTGGGGTGCATGTACTACTTCAAATTAGCAGTTTTGTGTCCTTTGGATAAATTCCTAGTAGTGAAAGTGCTGGGTCATAGGGTAGTTCTATTTTTAATTTTTTGAGGAGTCTCCATACTGTTTTCCAGAGCAACTGTACCAGTTTGCATTTCCAGGAATAGGGCAGAAAGGTTCCCCTTTCTCTGTACCCTAGACAACATCTGTTGTTTCCTGAGTTGTTCATGTTAGCCATTCTGACAGGTGTGAGGTGGTATCTCATGGTGGTTTTGATTTGTATTTCCCTCATGATGAGTGATGTTGAGCATCTTTTCATGTGTCTCTTAGCCATTTGGATGTCTTCTTTGGAAAAGTGTCTATTCATGTCTTTTGCCTATTTCGTCACTGGATTATTTGTTTTGGGATGTTGAATTTGGTAAGTTCTTTATAGATTTTGATTACTAACCCTTTATCTGATTTGCAAATATCTTCTCCCATTTTGTTAACTGCACAGCTAATTCAACTTTTAAGCCTAAACTGATGCATTCACTTTATTTTTGTTTGCAATATTTTGGATAACTGCATAGTTTCTTGACTTGCAAAAGAAGTTAAATTTCAGGATGTACCATAAGTCTACCTTACCATAGTCACTCCCTTCCTCAAGAATGAAATCAACTGTTATATTTCCTTGTTAATTGCTGACTGCTGTATGAACATTTGGATGAAAAGTTTACAAAGGTAAGATATATAAAATATTCAGAAACCAAAGAGCAAAAATGAAAAAAACAAAAAATGCAACAGAAATCTAAACTAATCTATTTTAACATGACAAATAAGATAAAGACCTTATAGAATTAGAAGAAATGGGTTTCATTAATAAAAAGACAGAACACATACTGATGAAGAATTTAGAAATAATACCTAACTACAATAATGTACAAAACCTCAGACTCAAAACAGCACTGCTTATATGTTAGCATATATTAGTAACATCGTTTCATATCTCTGGGAGTTACTCAAATCCTACAACACATTTAAAATTGCTATTTCAATATGATACAATTACTATCTTTTAAAAATCAAACAACATTTTTTATACTTTTATACTAGGTAAAAGATGAATTGACTCCTTTCCTTGCTACCCGCTTGGCACACTAAATATCCTGGTACTTCCATTCTAGGGAGTGGCAGGGCAATGTTAAAAAAAATACTACAATGTGGGGCACCTGAGTGGCTCAGTCTGATAAGCATCCGACTCTTAGTTTGGCTCAGGTCACAATCTCATGGTTCGTGGGTTTAAACCCTGCAATGGACTCTGCACTGACAGAGTGGAGCCTATCTGAGATTCTATCTCATCCCTCTCTCTGTGCTCTACCCTGCTTGTGCTATCAAGATAAAAAAAAAACTTTAAAAACTTAAAAAAAAAAAACAACACAATGTAAGGGCTCTGAGGGAAGAAAGTGCTTATAATCAACTATAGAAAGCTTGGCAAAACTACCAATGATTAATATATTATTTCGTTACTGCTTAATTATTTACCAAAGAGATTTAAGAGTTAGAAGTTTCACAGCACCAACATGTTTAAATATGAAGTGACTTGTGTCATCTATTTTTTTTTATTGAAGTCACATTTTTGTGCACATGACTCTCTTTTTAATTTTGAAAAGACATTTAATCACAGATCCCATGAACCTTTCTTGCAGGAAATTTAATAACTAAATGTTCTTTGGTATTTGTTCATTTTTTTCTCCCTTACTCTTTGTCTAACAAGATACTCTGAAAATGTGAACGCCACAGACTTAGAAAGAAAATGTCTTATGTAGTTTTTGGAGGGAGAGATACATATTCTCAAGCATCATCAGTAGGGAAAAAGTCAGTATGCTAAGGACTTTAACTATCAGAAAAGACATGAATTTAAATCAATATGCAGAAAAAAGATTCTTAATTTTTTTTTTGTTATTCAATATGTTGAAAATGCTATGGTTTTCTCAGCCACAGAAATTGAGTTCTACAAATAGCAGCAGATTATTTTATTAAATCAGAACCAAATTACTAATTTCAGTATTAATGGTTAGCTTTGACATGTTTAAAAAGGGTAGAAGGTACTTAATAGACCTGTCTTCCACCCTGAAATGAACAACTGTTCAGGGAAATGGAAGTGTTCAAAGATACATTTTCTTTCAGCCAATCTGTGAAATATAATATAATTATTCTCTTTTAATGAATCTCTCAACGAGGAGCAATCTTTCAGAGCTTGAACAGGTAAAATATAATGATAATGGGAGAAGCTTTGTAAATAAAAGGATGAAATGAGATTGTTATTTTATGCCATATTACGGGACAATTAGAATAACAGTGCAGCATTCATCAGGCATTTGAACTTTCTAAAAAAATTCCTTAGGGCTCATTTAAATTGGTCATATTTATCCACGGAGATTTTTAGTCTTATTTCAAATGACTGTCACCTTATAACATTGAGGCCTCAATCTTTACCTTACTCTGATTAATGGTTGTACTTGTACAGCAGCCAACAGATGCTGCCTGAAAGAGACACCAAGAAACCCCTGAATGTATAAATCTACAGTTTACCAAGAAAAAAACAATAGAACTATTTTTATTAAGCCTGGAGAATAATTATCCAGAATGGAGGGAATGATGATCTTTATGAATCTCTATCAATTTCCAAACAGTTGGCTGGATACTGTCCAACAAACTACAAGTGATATGTTAACTACTTCTATATAATAAAAACCTTATTCATGAAAACTAAATTCATGGCAATGGAACTCTAGTGGTTGGTTGCCTTGGTTGTCTCAAATTCACATGACTCAAAGCTAATTAAGTAGGTGGTGGAATCTGACTCTTTTCAAGAAAGAGGTATTGGGGCACCTGGGTGGCTCAGTCAGTTAAGCATCCAACTCTTGACTTTGGTTCAGGTCATGATCTCATGGTTCGTGAGTTCCAGGGCCCATTGGGCTTCGTGTTGATAGTGCGGAGCCTGCTTGGGATTCTCTTTCTCCTCTCTCTGTCTCTGTCTCACTCTCTCTAAAAATAAATAAATAAACTTAAAAAAAAAAAAAAGAAGTCTCTTTGCTCCCTAATGGACTCCCAATGGCACCCTTTGGTAGTTAGACAAATGACTGCAAACAGAATCAGGTGATAGATTGTTGTGGTTTGCTCACATCCATTAAGGTAACTAGAAGAAAATACTTATAAATGAAAGAGAGGTGAAATAAAAGTCTAATATCTCTCCTGGTATGACTTGAAATCTTTAAATAAGACGTCATTCCACAAGATGGTGCAATTGAAGTTTCATCCTCAAGGAGATTAGTTTTTCTTTGTTATTATTTCCTATCTTGATGGAAGAGAGAACAGTTTTTAATACCAACAGAATAAAAAGGAACTGGGACTCATGTTTAACAATTTTTGTAGTGGGTTTCATGTCGTTTTGAAAGTTCTTTCATGTTTACTATTTTTTTAATCCTCCCTAACTTCTTGTCATATCTTGATTATAGGAAAAATTATTTTAAGCTTCCCAGGGCATATCTATTACATGAGCTTTAAATTACCATCCTCAAATGGCAAGATTACAGTAGAGTTTTCCATTTAGGAAACTTATAAGAATGATCTCATATTTGGGAGCTTTATGTGACTATGATTTGAAACCAAGATCTACAAGTGTTATTCAATTAGTTGAGGCTTATATAATCAGTCAATATTTATTTACCTTGGAAATATATTTTATATTTTCACCACTGCATAAGTTAAATTTACTTAGACTTATAATGCATCCTTAGCCTGGGTGGAGGACCTGCCATTGTTTTCTACGGACTCAGGATTGAATACTATGTCACAGAAACATGTCAGGTAGTCGTTTTATCACTGATGTTACACACCAACATCATAGAGAAAATGATCCATTAAAGCGTTTATATTTTCCATCTTTCTCTGAAGTCACAATTAAAATCAATAGCTGGAAAAGTAGAAGGGGAACAACTGGAAATAAAGAAGGTAGTCTGCCTCAGAAGTCGGAGAAGGTAGCAGCCGAGTTTTAATTCAAACCCTCAAATAAACAAATCCCTTTCCTTCTGCTTTTGCATTGACTAGATTGATTGCCAGATCATATATTTTTCAAAATGCAACTGCTACAAAAATCTAATTTGTTTCAAGTTTTCCCAGACTCATTGTGTTGAAGCAAATTACTCCTTGTTCTGCCTTTCCCTACCTCTGTGTTACTTGGATTTTCTCCATTTTCCTTTTTCAGTTTGTTTTTAAGAATAAGCTCTTAATAGTAATGATCTCATTTATGTATTAGAAAATACCACTTCCCTGTTTAAATTATTACTTATCTGTTGTATCAAAATGATTTCGTGGACTTACCATTTTACTATAAAAAGTTCTAGAATTATCTATCGTGCATGTCAGATTTTATTCCCAGAATTATACTATGTGCCAGACTTTGTTTCTAGAATACTGTGTGTCAGGTTTTGAAAATTTGACTGTTGAACATGGGAGAAAAGGGCAATAATGCTAGTTCGAAAGACTGCCAACTGATGTTTCAATTGTTCATAAATAATAATTTACTCATATTTATGGTTTTTGTTTTCCAAATTTCTATGAGGCTAGCACATTCTCTGTACTTTTATAGTGCCAGGACAAATAGAAATTTCATAAATGCTTCTTCATAATATATATGCTTTTATAGGACAGCTAGGTCAAAGATATGAATACCCAGTCTTATACCGTGAAAATACATTTCTACTTTTACATGTAAGAAATATGTTTTATAATTCCTTAAGTTTTTATTACCATTTTATAAACTTTAAAAGCATGCCTTTCATAAAAATATAGAGAGCTATCATATAGGATATCTAGGTGTATGATTCAATATTCAGCTGTAAACAGAAACTTCGAGATTTAGATAGTTTTACTAAATATGTGATATTATTTACATTACCCACTGCTGGAGGCAGTTTAAAAATATACAATTAGGAACTCATTTGAGACATCTCCTTAAAGGTTACTAGATAGCAAATGTTTGGATCTATTTTCAACGAATAAAATTATCATGGAATCAGTATATGTTTTTTTGTGAAATGTAATATCTCAAATGCCATAATCTTTTTTCCACAATTTTAAGATCCAGGTAAAATAACGCAGCATAAAATCCTTTCTTGTTTCTAAATTTAATTGATTTAATCACTGGATTTAAATGCTTGGAAATTGTTCTGCTTGCCGATGTTTGAATGCCAAATACATCATCTACAGTTCTAAAATGAATGTTGCAGTTTATATTTAGACAACTTAAAACATTGCCTTCTAAATTACCCCAAATAACCCACAGAAATGTCTAGAAAAACTGATAATAATGGATGTCAAATGTCCTTACCATCAGCTTTCAGATAAGTATAACCTGTACAAGACATAGAAAGTATTAGGGTCTTACGATGTAAATGCCTGTGCAGTTGCCCAGGCAATACAATGCACAGCACACACAGATTAATCTCAACTCTTTCAGAGCCTATGATCCCCATTTTAAAGATGGAGACACAAGAGCCAATAATCTTATTTATCTTCAGAGGCAAAATAAATTCAAGTTTTGCTGCTTTCAGAGATACCAATTTGCTTATTCTCTTTGATCAGTTTGGTTTAGATTGATTTCTTCTTCTTCCTACTTCCTGGGAGTTTTCAAAAACATAACAATAAAGACATCTGATATAGAGAGATTCCTTGATAGTCAGGTGCACAGTCTCTCTTCTCTGGCTTCTAAGAAGAATCAGGGTTATAGTCTTTCCTAACACAGAGCACACACATCACACATAGGGTGGGGTGGGAGTGTATGTAGTGTAAAGTCCATAGAAGAGCTTACTCTTGGGGGACTGATACATAGTAAACTTTAAGCAAGATGATGAAAAAGAGGAAGAATGTTTACACTAAGTGTCCAAAATTAGAGCTGTGTGAATGACAGGAAGAGAGGAGACCTGTAACTTCTAAACTTCAGTCTTTCTTGTCCCACCTTCACAATCTTTGCCTTACTCAAATACCTCCTATATTATTATTCAGTTTTGGTTTTTACCCTATTTTTGCTCAAACAGATTTACTTCAAGAATAAAACTGAGGTTAAAATTGTAAGTTAAAAAAAAGCAGCATCCCTTACCATAAACAACTATAACAATAGATATAAAAACTACTAAACTTTAAAATATCCATCTGCATACAGCTTGAACCATTTTGATTTTCCATCAGCGGAATGCATGCTGCAATCCTGGGAAATGCCGCCCAAATAAAAGAATCCGCATTGTTGAATGGGAATGAAATCACTGAAAATTTCTTGGATAATATCACATGCCAATTAGTTCATAAAATACACTTCTGGGGGTGCCTGGGTGGCTCAGTCGGTTAGGCGTCCGACTTTGGCTCAGGTCATGATCTCGCACTTTGTGAGTTCAAGCCCGTGTTAGGCTCTGTGCTGACAGCTCGGAGCCTAGAGCCTACTTCAGGTTCTGTGTCTCCCTCTCTCTCTGCCCCTGCCGTGCTCTTTCTCTGTCTTTCAATAATAAATAAACATTTAATTTTTGTTTTAAATAAACTTCCATATGACTGGTACATGGATACTTGTATCCCCATGTGTGGTGAACAGTCACCTGGCTGATGAGGTTTCAAGCAGGAAGTCCCAGCGGCTCCCCACAGTGTTTCCAGTAGCTTCTGGCAAATGTTTAAAACTCTTTGGCTTGAATTACTTTGGCTGAGTGGTTTCAAACCTTTTAAAGCAGTCAACCTTTTTTTTTTTTTTAATTTTATTCAGATTAAGCAACATTTTAAAGATCAGGAAATGGAAGAGAAAATTTAGATTTTATTTGTACAAATATATTTTAGAGGTTCACTTTGAATAGTCAATCCATGAGAATAATGGACTTTTTCTGATCAACAGTTGCAGTATCACAGTCATCGTATTTTCACTGATTTCTGCATTTTGTGTCAGTTGTGTGGCATTGAAAATATCCTGAACCAAACAGCATGTGACGGTAAATGCTAGGAATGTTTTGCAACTCACGTGGTGGCCTTATACCATTTCTGGGAAGTGAAATAGTTGGACTTGTACCTTCAAAGCTAAGACCATTAGCATAGCTGAAAACTGCTCACATTACCTGACAAGTCCTCACTGTTTGGCTAAAAAATACTTTGAAAGATGTTTTTTAGGATACATGGACCCCTATGATTACAGCAGTGTTATTTACAAAAGCCAAGATATGGAAGCAGCCCAGGTGTCCAATGATTGATAAATGGATAAATAAAATGTGATATATAGAGAAAATGCAATATTATTCAGTCACTAAAAAGGAGGAAATTTTGCTATTGGCAATGGCATGGATGGAGCTAGAGAGGTTATAACACTAAGTGAAATAGGTTAGTCAGAGAAAAACATACCATAAGATAACACACATATGTGGAAACTAAAAACAAATGAGCAAAGGGGAAAAAAAGAGATAGACAAACTAAGAAACAGACTCTTAACTATGGAGCACAAACTGATGGTTACTAGAAGGGGGGTGCATGGGGGATGGGTTAAATAGGTGACGAGGATTAAGGAGTGCACCTGCTGTGATGAATACCAGGAGATGCATGGAACTGTTGAATCACTACACTGTGTACCTAAAACTAATATAACACTGTATATTAACTAACTGGAATTAAAATAAAGACTTACAAAGTAAAATACTGGTGAAGATAACTGACTGAAACACAAAAAAGAAAGCATAAATAGTTTATAAGATATTCACATTATAGATTACTTTGTAGCCACAAAATATAAATGATTAAAATGAGGGGCGCCTGGGTGGCTCCATCGGTTAAGCGTCCGACTTCAGCTCAGGTCATGATCTCACTGTCTTCATGAGTTTGAGCCCTACGTCAGGCTCTGTGCTGATGGCTCAGAGCCTGGAGCCTACTTCGGATTCTGTGTCTCCCTCTCTCTCTGCCCCTCCCCTGCTCATGCTCTGTCTCTGTCTCTGTCTCAAACAATAAGTAAACACATTAAATTTTTTTTAAATAAATGAATAAAATGATATTCTGCCATGGAATGATTCCTAAGATATATAATCAAAAAAAAAGGCAAGTATCAGAACAATGTATATGGTACAATCTCACTTATGTGCACAAAAAATAGAGTCTGTGAACATGCGTGGTATATAAGAACATGGCTGGTAGAAAAAGGCAGAGAGTCCATATTCTAAACCTGGAGTCCATATTCTAAACCTTACTTCTGTAAGGGCCAGACAAATATTTTCAACTTTGTGGCCACCCAGTCTTTAAGAAACAACTATTTAACTATACTGCTGTAACACGAAAGCTATTATAGACAATTATAGCAGGAATACAACTGAAAGGACATGGCTGTGTTCCTGTAAAACTTCGTTTGCAAAAATTCTGTATGATTGATTTGGCCCCTAGGCCAGAGTTTGCCAACCCTAGTCGTTTTTTACTCTGTTTGCAGAGTAAGAAGTGAATTATTGCTAAAATCATTTACAAAAAAACATACTAGTGTATTATATATATTTAAAAAATATTAACAAACACTGCCCAATCCAAAAAAACACAGTTTTTCAACTTTGTCAATCCAAATTACTGTAAGATGCTACTTGTTATTTGGTTTAGATGTTCACTGGAAGTTTGTTAGTCAAATTCATGTTACCCCGCATACTTAGCTGAAATTTTGTTTCAATTTCATTGCAGGCTCTTTGGTTGCAGTTGTGAGCATGTTTATACCACAAATCTCTGATAAAAGCGCACTTGATGTTTAAGCTACTACAAGCCTAGTATCTTTGTGATGTACTTAATGCAATTTCTTCATGACAAAAATGCTTCCTAAAAATTCATTTCCATTTTCATTTAAAATAGTATTATTATCACTTTGTTTTCACTTCCATTGATTGTTATGTACCGTTTATTGCTTATGCCAAGTAAAAGTACTGAAGTTTGTGGGCCTTTTAATTGAATGTGATCATATACACTGTGGTGGTAATGTACCCTTATATGCAATTATCCTATTAAATATACAAAGACATTAAGAGAGAGACAGCATATGAGCCAGGGAGAGGGGCAGAGGGAGGGAAAGAATCTCGAGCAGTATCCAAGCTCAGCACAGAGCCTGACATAGGGCCTGATCCCATGGCCCTGGGATCATGACCTGAGCTGAAACCAAGAATCAGACGCTCAGCTGACCAAGCCACCCACATGGCCCATTACATACATTTTTTTAAGTGACTGTTACAAAACTACAGCTTTTCCAATTAATGGCACAGTTTTTACTTTTTTTATCTGTGCATACACACACACACATACACACACACGTGTGTGTGTGTACGTGTGTGTGTGCGTGTGTATGTGTAGATATGTATATCTGTCTTTTTATCTATCTACTGAGAAGGAAGAGGAGGATAAGAAACAGGAGGAGGAGAGGAAGTTATTTTGTGATAGCAGAATTTAATGATTTTAGAGTCATTAATATGACAAAATGTTTTATAGAACACACCTTACCGTGTTTTCATTATAGTTTTTTTTCTTATATTTCTAAAATATGGCAATAATTGGTTTGAACCAAGGTTTCACAGAACCTCTGAAAAATTACAGTTATAACTCAATGGAACAAAGTTTGAAAAATAATGGTTTAGCTGAAGGCCTTTATTTCTTTTAAAATGCAAATACCTCTACTTTCATCTGCAATCAGTCATTTCTACATTAATGTGAGTGAATTTATTAGACATCCTTCTGAGGCTTGGATTTACTTCAGAAGAGAAGGAAGCAAAGATAAACTCAGTAACTGAAAGTAGTGGGGAAGACTGAGTTAATATTAGGGGTAGGCGCACTGAAGAACTACTTGGCCTACTTTACAATTTTGCTTAAAGACCGTGGTGTCCATACATAACACGCTTACTTATATTTCCAAAAACAAAACACAAAAGACAAACCCACAAAGAAAATATCTACTGAGCTGGATGAGTGTGAATATGTTTCAGAATTGCATCCAACTGTTCTAAAATGTTCTGCTGGAACAATAATGTAATTAAATGAATTACTTATAATTTTGATCAACTTGAATTAAACCAAGCATAAAATTTCCAACCAGTGAAATTATTAACTGAAGATACTCTGATCCTATGCTGTGAGTGTCCTCAAAGATTGCAAGCAAATTAATTGTGCAGGAGTCTCAGATCACAGACAGCATAACATAGATGAGGATTTAATGCTCTAAAACCTGGTCCCATACCTTTGGTTTATGGCAGTTTCAAAATGAATAAAAAATAAGTAAACTCTTTCTTAATTTAAACCCTTCTACCAGATAAAATAATCTTTCTTTATTATAAGAATCTAGATACGTATGCTGCCTCTACTCTCCGTCCCCATCAAAAGCATTCTTACACTTTATGAAAACAAACATCCTTCCAATATACTAAAAGTTAGTTTAAATTATAAACTTTTTGCAGAGGCATATCAGAAAAGTTGTTTGTTAATATTTCAAGAAGGTACTTCCTAAAAAGGAAGTTATAGTACTAAATTTTTTTTTTAGTTCTTTACTTACATATTTTCTAAGAGTAAAAAATATTAACTTGGATCTGGGCTAAAGAAATGTTTTCAACTAGAATTACATTTTTCATATTTCAAGCTAAAGTCAACACTTATAATCATTTTATGTGAAATTGAAAATATATTTAGATTTAAAATATCGATTGACCTAACATTTAATACTATTGTTTTTGTGTCAAGATACTAAAAACAAAATCAAATGATAGAAATATGTACTACTTAGAAAAGGGGTCTACTAAGTGATAACTTTCACTTCTTGAGTATTGAGTACAACATTTACTGTTGTACTGTAAATTGCAGAATAAATCTGCAATCAAATCTTAGAGGCATTTTGAAATACTTCTAGCTATTTTGTTGTCAAATATATCAAAATGGAAAAAAAATCTAGATAAAGTTAATAAAAAGGAAATACAGGTTAGTATATTATTTAATATTCGGCTGATAAGGTCATTTTTAATAAGGGAATTGTTCTTGTCTGAAGATTAAGCTCAAACAACTTAGCATCATCGGTTTCAAGAGAAGGAACAAAAAAGTTGAGCCAAATCGGTTATGAACATACTTTGGTTACTGCTCGTACAATGACCTTCGAAAACACTGATTTCTGCTGTTTTTCCCTTTGTGGTGAGAAAAAATGTATTTGAAGTCACAAACCCTACAGGTTTGTAGTTTCTTCTTTCCCGAACTTACGAAAACTTGGCCCTAATAGTTCCACAACAGTAAGAAGACAGTGGGAAGAAAGAAGTTCTTGTACAGTTAATGGGCAATGACAGTCTCTGGCAGTATTTCTGGCTGATTTTGCTGTGCTTTATTTCAGGTGTGTATCCTGATAAAAAGCATACAGAGGGGCGAGAGTGAGGCCAGCAGAGGCCAGGGAGGCCAGCGCAATAGGGGTTGTATAGACACTCGTCCCGGTCGAGCACAGTCACGAGTTTGACAAACTTTAACAGCTCGAGCGGTGAATGTAGCTGGCAGCCGAACACTGAGAATAATTCAGATTTCTATCTGGAATATCAACATGCAAAGGACATGCCAAGTATTGGTATGTAGTAACCACATAAATATTGGAAATTATTATAAGTATTACATATATAACTTTTTAAAATTATATGGGTTATATTACTAATATATATGTACCCAGTGCTTCCCTAGAAAGAGAGGCAGAGATTTTTAAGTCTGATCTTAGTATGGTCCTGGAACTAATATTAATACGTAGGAGATTTTTTACTAATTTTCTTAGAATATTAACCTTATATTTAAATATAAATACAATATTAATGTCAACAACCCCTAGGGAAATAATTATATCTAATTCCCTTCATTTTATGATTCATATGGTACAAACCTAGTCACTTCTTCTATATGTGTCTCCTCCAAAAAAACACTTTTCTCTATGTTTTCATATAATTATATTAACTCTGAGTATGAAGCATTTATATTAACTTGGTGTATATTTGCTTGTACTAAATTACATGACTCTTCAGAATTTACCTCTTTAGGATTACCTACATGTTTAAGGGGCTTCAAAAGCTTTTGTCATTGACAGGTTGTAATAAGCACTCCTTTCAAGAGAATAGTACCTAATATTTTCTCTGTTAATCTTTGTCACCCTCATGGTCACCATATTCCATATAACATAAGTAACTGCCAGGTACCGAAACTTGAATCAGATACCTGAAGACAGGGAAAGATAAAGCTATTTCCTGCCACCATAAAGCCTACCAACCATCTTCACATGTTACTGTGTTACTTATTTTTTAAATGTATTTATTTATTTTTCTTGGGTCTATAAGCCTGTAACCTCTCCATATTCTGCCTTTGCTACACTGAGCAAGCCAATATGCTTTCTGATGGCCATGTGAATGCCATCAATGGTATTAATTAGATTCTGGAAAGTCAAAGAAATGAACAAAATTACTGAAGCACGATTATGAGAATACTACCAATTTAGTATCTTTGTCTATAAAATCTATCAACAAGAATTAGTTGTCTTGTCCCACAAGACATTACCACGAAATTGAAAATTCTGATTCACAGCTATTCTACCCCATTTTTTTAAGTCTTTTATGATCTGTTTCCCAGGTCTCCCAATTGTTGTCACAAAATTTCTGGAAAAATAACAGCAGCTAACCAAAATTTTTTGTGGGATATTTAAACATGTCATTATAGAGCAACACCTAAATGTAAGATAGCTTGGATGTCATAGCCTGACTGAACAAAGCCAAAAATAAAAAATCTTGTAACACAACGTTAGAAAAGCCTTAACAAGGCTCTTGTTGTAACAACTCAAACATCTTGATTAAGATGATCACATTTCAGAACTTAATGTGCAATATATCCTATAATCTTATCCACTTAATACCCACATGTATTCAATTTTCTGCGGGGAAGGAGAATAAAAAAAATGAGATCAAAGAAGGAAAAAAAATCCATGAAAAATACAACCAGTGTATATGTGATTTTAGAATATATTATAACTTAATTACACATACATATCTGATAGTATGAAAAATACAACTGCATATATATATAGACTATAGTGCAATGGAAAAGTCTTTAATTTTAACGTAGCCTCAAAAGCAGGTTAAGAAGCAAGTTAACACAATTAAATGAGAGAAAACTAACCTTGACTTGCAAACTTCAACTCCTTAGCATCTGTGAGTGTAGTCCTTTTGTCAGACCCTTTTTTCTCTATTCGGCGGTGGCTTCGTCTTTTCTTAGACTCTCCCCAAAGATTGGATCCACCATGCATGCTCGGTATATTCAAAATAGCAATTCCTTCCAGAGAGATGTTTATTAAATCTATTTGTACTCCATCACACTGATCAGTAAAAAGAACAAAGAAAAAAAAAAACAGTAAGATATTTGATCATCCTTTCCTTGATTTCTTCTTTTGCACTTCCTTACCTTTCAATAGCAGCTTTTAAGTCCACAATCTTGTATTTAAATAAACCATTCAAGAACACTTAAATGACTACGCTAAATGTCAATATGAAAGGTAAAGGAGACATTAACATTAACCAGCTATCAATTAAACATATCTTTAAACATGATCAAATTAAATCATCTATCTTTAGAGAAACCCATTGGGAAGGACACACATTAGTGAAATTTCCGACGTGTTGCAAAGAAGTTGAGTCTAGGAAACCTGGTCAACACTCAGGCAGAAATTTTTTTAAATGTTTATTTATTTTTGAGAGAAAGAGAGAGACAGACAGAATATAAATGGGGTAAGGGCAGAGAGAGAGGGAGACACAGAATCCGAAGCAGGCTCCAGACTCTGAGCTGCCAGCACAGAGCCCCATGTGGGACTTGAACTCACGAGTCAGGCAGAACTTTTTGTGACTGCCTCCTACTTAGAACACGCTGCAAGCCACTACTGAAGGAAAATAAGGAAACAATTCATATTTGTGATCTCACTTGGTTGATCAGAGAAAGAAGCAGCTTAATAGACTTTGGGGGGAAAAAAAAGTAAAAAAAAAAAAAAAAAACAGCAGTTCAGAGACCTGAAATATGTCACAGGGGCCAAGGATGATTTCTGGCACTAGATTAAGTTCCAAGCACAGTGTCAAAAGGCAATGAGAGGCACTGTTGTCCGAAGGAATATGGAAGAGCAGGACCAGGCAGGCTGAGTGAGAGCAATGCCAAGAACAGCAGTAAAAGCAATCTCCAACCCACCATTACTTTATAGCTGCTTTAACAACAAATGGAAGAATAAAAATAATTAATCAGCCACAGTTTTTTGTTCACCTGGTGACAAAACAACCCTTTTGATTATGAAAAATATGAAACTGGCTAACAGACCAGGCTCTGTGATATTCAGAGTGGTCACTTTTTAATTCTTTGATTTTTCTGTTCATTTTTACTGAGGGACACGTGTGGAGAGTGGCAAGGCCATGCTGTATTTTTGGAATTACTATTTATTTGTTCGTTCACTTTGAGGTTTCTAAAATGGCACTTACTGTGAATTTATCCCAGATACTGTTTTCCCTTCATCAGCTGATATGAGCTGATATGAGAAGAGATGCAAATATGTAACACTTTGTTTTACAAAGAACTTTGTTAGGGATATGCATTTCATAAACTGAAGTCTATCTGCAGTGGGGCTGTTTTATTTGCCACCCTTTATTTCAGAAACAAACAAACAACACTGATACTGACTTCATCTGTCTCTCATGGAAAGGATGAATTTTTGAACCTAGAAGAGATAATGCTCCACCTAAATGAAAAGACAAAAAACAAACAAGAAATCTCTCTTTTTTCCACATTTGTGTCTTCGTGCCGAATCTAATCCTGCATCTTGTTCGCTAAAATATAAAAACTGTGAAATAAAGCAACACATCTTGAGTCTACTTGGCAGGGCTAGAAACAAATTCTAGCGAAGGTGCCAAGTTTTCATTCAATTTGTTTCAAAGGGGGTGAAACCAAGGTCTGGATGATGCCTTTTTTCCCCCCTAGAAACAAGCGATTTTTTTTCCTCCTTTTCATGTATTAAATTAAGATGATTTCTTTTTACTAAAGAATTCTGCTCATGTGTATACTCACTTACTGCTATATATTCTAGATAAACAGATATTAATTTCATAATTAAAAGTAATCTTGTGTAAATACCCTGCAGGCCTCAATGAATCAAACACATACTGTGTGTCAGCCCTCCCACTGTCTTCAAGTGGAATGTACTGGCTGGATAATTAGATAGTACATATTTTTTAACCTTATTTGCATGCATATTATATCTTTTGCACACTGACAAGCAGCAGTAACAACAAAAGTCAGATTACCACAGGGAATTCCCACAAAGAAGTCTTCATTCCTTATAATTTGCAGCCTAAATTAAAATAATTTGATCTTTGACAAGGATGAAATGTCAAGCAGAAGGGGGTCCTCTACAAGCCACGGCCTGTGGCTTCTGAAATCTGCCTAATTTATGTCAGTCACTTCTTAATACATATTTAAGTATTACACGAAAAAGATGATAAATATGCAATCTGACACCTTTGGTATTTCCCTGCTGTTAATTTATAAAGGTCTGGCTTTCCCCAAACTGACTAAAATCATTTAAATAACAGAAGAATTGTGAAATAAGCTAGAGTTAGGGCCTGGCTTCCATTTTCACTCAATATTGAACACAGCAGGTAGTACACTAAGACAATTATTTGACTAGGCCTTAGAACCCCACTGTGACAAGTTACTTTCAGAATTAGTGAAGGAGTATTCCTTTGTTCATCTGCAGAAAAGGAGAGCAGTTGCAAACAGGCTTTTTCGTTTTAATTGAACTAGGGGAGTTACATGTGACAATTGAAAAATACCAGTGTATACTGTTATTCATGTTTTCACTTTTCCAAGTCTCGTCACGTGTAGTTTCAAGGAAACAGAGCAAGCAGCTTTCGGAAAAATGAAAAAAAAAATCCTCAAGGAGTCCCATAGAAGGACTAATGAAGAACACGGAGTTTTCTATGAGAGCAGGACAATGTACTTACATAAATTGCTATTTATTAATGATTTGTTTCCACTAGTTCTTGACCCCAGGTTACCTTCCTCTGTTTGCTTTAACATTTTGTTCATTAGTCTGGAAAATTTTGGTGCTAGTTCAGATGGAGACCAGGAATTGTAGCACACCAATTGAGTGCATGGAAATAAAAGCTGACGTGAAGGCTATGAAATATAAACAAGTTATAATACTGTGTCACATAATATTTTCATCCGCTTTGAAGATTTATGATTCTTAAAAAGGTAGCTACAGAGGAAAAGAATATAAAAGCTTAAAAGCTAACAGCCTCAGTTAGTCAATAAATCCTGAATATTTTTATTATGTAGAAAAAAGGTCGTTAACATATAGTACTATGGGAGCTATTTGCAGACTGTGATGCTATGAGGCCACTGTCCATTCTTTTCAGTTTTAATTTGGAAGATCTTATTCCAGACACAAATTTACCTAAAAGAAATGAAGATGGTTTAATTTTTTTTCTGCCAGTGTAGTTTAATCCTTGCTTACAAACATACCTTGCACCAAACTATGCAGAGATGTTAAAGACAAACTTTTATAAATAAATGTATCGTTTGAGATTCAGTTAACATGTCATTTGATAGGAAAATTCAGAATGCGAGGAACTTAGGAGAGTTATAAGTGTGGATAGATTTGATGAGATATAATTAATGATACCCTGTAAATATTTTTCCATAGGGAGTCTAATTCTTTGCCCAGGTCAAATAAAAATTATCCATAATTTGATTTAATCAAGCATACAGACATTGCTTTGTTCATTATATAAAGTAGCCCGGAGTAAAACAGCTTACGTGTACTTTTAGAAGAGTTTCTTCAAATTCATATGGATTCGTAACACCCAATTATGTATGTATTTGCAGAGAACAACAACAGCAAATCCACTAATTAAAACACACCAGTACATGGGTGCCTGGGTGGCTCAACTGGTTCAGCATCCAACTTTGGCTCAGGTCATGATCTCACAGTTCGTGAGTTCGAGTCCCATGGAGTCTGCTTCGGATTCTGTGTCTCCCTCTCCCTCTCGTGCCATGTCTCTCTGTGTCTCTCAGACATAAAAAAAAAAAAAACACTAAAATTTTTTAAAAATAAAATTAAAAAAAAATTAAAAAAATAAAACACTCCTGTACACATAAATGGCCTAACAGCATCTCTCCTGATGTATGAAGGCTGGGGTATTCTATATTTTCCCGTGGGTAAGCTCATTGTTTTTTGAAATGCATTTTATGACTTCTATCTACAAAAGACAGTGTGGTATAGGGAACCAGGGCATGCCTTTTAAGTAATTTTAGTATTAGCTGGCAGTCCAGTGGTAGTGATAGAAGTCTTGATTGTGGATAATCACACGATGACTTTCAGAGAAGAATGGGAGCTGGTAGGCAAGCGAGAGAAAGATGGAGGCAAACCCAAAAACAGGAAACTTTGAGGCCTGTACCACGCATGCACACACCCAGTTGCTAAACATGTTGATAATAATATCGCTGGCTCAAGATATCCAGCATTAGCCATAAGTATCAGCAGAAAATCAGTTGAGTTTTACATATTTTTCTTTTTTAATAGATACTGCAAAGGCTAAAAATTATTGCTGGGATATTAGAATTCTTACCAGAAGTTATCTCATTAAAAATAACTTCTGCTAAACAGAAGAGAATATTCATTCATCTCTTGGTCATTCACTCTGTTTTTACTTGTCTCATTTCTTCTTCATTCTCCTAAGAAAAATTATGATGTTTTATCTTAATAAAATAACACTATGCCCCACCCCTACCACATTTCTTACTCTCTTCTGGAATAAGAAGTTGTTTATGTTTTGGATTTAACGAGTCCAACTTTTGTTTTTAGTGACATTTGTTGAGGTCCACACTTTTATAGTCTCCTTTCTTACTGCTTTTAGAATTTCATTAGGAAAAAAAAATCATCACCCAGGAAGCTTTAGAAGAGAGGATAGATCTTGTAAGTGTCCTTCTCTCTCTCTCTCTCTCTCTCTCTCTGACACACACACACACACCCACATAAACACACACACACACACACACACTTCACAAAGAGGGAAGGTGATGGATATGCTGATGGCATTGATTGTGGTGATGGATTCATGGGTACACATTTATCCCCAAACTCATCAAGTTGTATATATTAAGTACGTACAGTTTTTGGTATGTCAAACATGCCTCAATAAAGTTGTTAAAAAATGTCCATCCACAAATTTTATTTCCCCGCCCCAAGACTGTGGTCTGGTATGGCTGAGACCCAGCTAAGGTGCTCTAAATATGTGTTGAAGGAGTATCCAAGATAATTGGGATACAGATGGGACAGAGACTGAGCTATAAAAGTTTGCCCCATTGTCTCTAAAAGCTCAGTGTTTTGCAGATTACTGGGTAGGAAGAATCTTCACTGTAGAATCCTTCTGAATTTATTTTGTGTCCCTGAGGCTTCTTGCCCTTTGTTAATCCTGGATATCATTTTGGTTTTCATAGAAGTACTTAATCACTAAAACAAATCTTAGTGCTTTGGAATGGAAATTCTAACCCTCAAAACATACCATCTTTCTTAATCTCAGAAATTAACCAAAAGACTGAAAAACTTTGGAAAATTGACTATTCTATTTTCTCATGAATGTTGCCTGATACATGGAACAAATTAAAAGTCCACCAACTTTAGAGCTTCATTTCCAGATGTTGACCTATGACTCTTAGGTGCACATCTATGCCCCAAATAGTTTAACACAAACTTTGCTTTTAATGTATCTTCTAATTTTAAGACTTTTCATTGTATTATTTATCTTTTGTAACAAAGAGAATAACTTAAATTTTTAAAATTAAAAATTTTACCTTTGTTCATCTCTCTTTCACGTTATATATATGCCTGCATGCTATATATATTACACATGTTATATATATAATATATATTTTCCTATTATATATATCATTTCCAATTTATTTATTTCCTTAGATTTACACATTTTGTCAGCAACACAATTCTTGTTTCTCTTAAATTATTAAATAACATGCTCATTTGCTCATCTCTGTAGTGGAAATATATGGGAACCTCTCTAATTGATTGACAAAGACTTAAATCAGATAATGTATACACATTGCTTAGCACCAACAAGACGGTATAGTTAATAAGAGATAAAAATTAGCTATTATTATCAACTATTATACCATGGTATTCATATTTTTCCAAATATTCATCCCTTTTGGAAAAATTTTCCTCTATGAAAAAGAAAAGTGAAATAAAGTGTCACAGAGCAAATAGTTTGTTTTGAAGAAGCTGCTGATAAAGCATGTATCTACTTGAGGTACTCTTGTATTTTTATCTTTAGTTATGTATTTTCAAATCATGGTTGGTACAATTTTAGGCCAAGTAGGGAGCAATAGCGAACAGAATCCAATTTCCAAATTAATGTTTTTGTTATATTAAATTATAAAGTAACCTTGAGGGTAGAAAGGCATATTTTGCTACTATGATAGACTGGATTCATTAAAAAGTGAGTAGAAAAGCCGGTTTTGCATTACCATCTATACACACAAACACACACACACACCCCTCAAGTTTTAGAACTGAGATAAATACATAACATTATAACAGTATTCAGGATATGCAACAAGAAGGTGGTGAGGGCGTGGCGCTGGTTCTGACTTATACATGCTATTGCAATGTGACCCAAAATAAGCCGGTAAATGCAGAGCTAGGAAGCCAGATTTGGAGGGCTTGTAAAAGTAAGACATCAGGAAGAATAACTTATTCTAGGTGCCCATATTTCTTGGGTGGGGGGGGGCATTCTAAATCAATTTTCTGTAGAATATAAACCTGTGTGAAACAAAACCGTACAATTTTATCATTAAACTTTTTTTTTCATAAAATGTGCTTTATTTTCATTTTCATTCAAATGAATGCCCTTTGTTATGTTTTCTAAATCTCTCTCTCTCCCTTTTTTTTTTTTTTACCTTTTTGACATATAATGTTATATTCTAGATCAACATGTTATTAAATTAAGACTTTATTTTGGGGGGGCTGTTGCCTGGAGTTGGTTAAGTGTCTAACTCTTGATCTCGGCTCACGTCATGATCTCACAGTTTTGTGCATTTGAGTCCCGCATCGGGCTCCTCGCTGACAGTGTGGAGCCTGTTTAGAATTGTCTCCCTCTATCTGCCCCTTCCCCACTCACGTTTTCTGTTTCTCTCATGCAGCTTAAGGTTCACCACAGAATTCAAGGGGACGTACAGAGATTTCCCATCTATCTAACAGACAGGCACAGCATCCCCATTTATCAGCTTCTTGGATTGAGTGGTAAATTTGTTACAACTGATGAACCTACATTGACACATCACAATCATCTAAAGTCCATAGTTTGCATTAGGGTTCACTCCAACTGTTCATTCCTTGGGTTTGAACAAACCAAGGAAGTTTTCTACCATCATTATATTTTACAGAGTATTATAACTGCCCTGACATCCTCTCTTTGCTCTGCCTGTTCATCTATCCTTCTCCCCACAACCCCTGAAAACCATTGATCTTTTTACTGTTTTACAGTTTTACTTTTCCAGAAGGTCATATGTTGGCATCATACAGTATGCAGCTTTTTCAGATTGTCTTCTTTCACTTAGGAAAACACATTTCAGTTTCCTCCATGTGTTTTGAAGGCTTGATAGCTAATTTCTTTTTAGCACTAAATAATATTCCATTGTTTGGATGTACCATAGTCTTTTTATCCATTCACCTACTGAAGGACCTCTTGTTTTCTTCCAAGTTTTGCAATTATTAAGCTTGTAAACAACCGTGTACACGTTTTTGTGTTGATATAAGTTTCCAGCTCCTTTAGGTAAATACCAAGGAAGACGATTGCTGGATCATATGGTAAGAATATGTTTAGTTTTGTAACAAACCACCAAACTGTCTTTCAAAGTGGCTGTACCATTTTGCATTCCCACAAGAAATAAATGAGAGTTCCTACCGCTGCACATCTTCACAAGCATTTGGTGTTTTGGTGTAGTGCTGTATCTCATTAATGTTTTAATTTAAATTTCTCTGATGATGCGATATGGAGCATCATCTCATATGGTGATTTGCCACCTGTATGTCTTTTTTTGGTGAGGTATCTGTGAAAGTTTTTGGCCCATTGTTTTCAGTGGAGTGGTTTATTTCCTTATTAAGTTTTAAGAGTCTGTATATTTTGGTTAACAGTCTCTTATCAGATATATCTTCTGCAATTATTTTCTGTCTGTGGCTTATTTTCTCATTCTTTTGACAATGTCTTTCACAGAGAAGAAGTTTTTAATTTCAGTGAAGTTCAGCTTATCAATTATTTCTTCCACTGTCTGTGCGCCTTTGGTGTTGTATCTAAAAGGCATCACCATACTCAAGGCCATCTAGATTTCCTCCTATGTTATCTTCTAGAAGTTTTATAGTTGCATGTTTTACATTTAGGTTCTTGATACATTTTGAGTTCACTTTTGTTAAGAGTGAATTCATTTCTTTTAGATTGTTTTTTTGTTTGTTAGTGGACATCCAGTTATTCTAGCACCATTAGTAAAAAAAAACACTTCCTTTGCTGCATTGCATTGGCTTTCTTCCTTTGTCAAAGAAGCTTGAGTATATTTATGGGGTGGGTCTATTTCTAGGCCCTCTATTCTATTCCATTGACCTGTTTGCCTGTTCTTTCATCAGTACGACACTGTCTTGATTACTGTGGCTTTATAGTAAGCCGTGAAGTCAGGTAGTGTCAGTCCTCCAGCTTTATTCTTCTCCTGCAATATTGTGTTGGACATCCTGGCTCTTTTAACTCCCCAGAGGAACTTTATAATCATTTTGTTAGTACTCACTCACCCACAAATCTGCTGGGATTTTGACTGTGATTGTAGTGAACCAATTGATCAAGGTGGGAAGAACTGACATCCTGACAATACTGAGTTTTCCTATCCATGAATTCTCTCTCCTAGTTCAACATTTTTTTCAGTCAGTGTTCAGTGGTAGGATAAAGAGGCTTCAGAGTATTCACCCTAAGTTCAACCAGAAGTCATACTTTTATTTTTTTCATTTTTGCCTTCTATGGATTTTCTTTGAGCATAAGTTTCTGAGGGTAAAACAATGCTCAAAATCCACTTTATTGAGAATTTCTTAAAATAATGATTTTAAAGGTAAAGAAATATTTATTTTTATTTTTTATAAATATATATGTATATATATATATAACTATCTAAATATATCACTCTCTACACATGTATATGAAATATATACATATATAAATCTTGATGAACAGTAATTACAGAAAGTCCATGTCGAACCCAAATCCTTCATCTTTTGGGATTATATTCTTTTTCAGGGTTATGATCTGATTCGGTCACAGAGGGTATTTTCCATTCCATGATCACCAATTCTACTTCTAATACTTGAATTTATCCGCCAAAAAACCCCAAAAAGGTTACATTCTGAAATAGGACCACTTTTGCTGTCACAATCATTAACAGTAAACGAGAAAGCTAGAATAATGAAGAACTTAGGCAGACCATTATGATCCAATGGATCCGTAACTAATTTTGTTTATCAAACTCATTACCTGAATATATTCCACTAATGATTAGGTCTTAGTAGGTAAGTTATACATTCATTTTTAAAATAAAAAGTGCTAAAGCCAATATTTCACAATTCATATCAGCTAGTCATTAGATGTTCTTGTTTCATAATTATGTTCCTTTGGTTTGTCTTTACCACTCAACAAAATATAACTTTTCCTTTTTCTTAACCCCCTAAAATCTCTCAACAAAACTAAGTCATTTTATATTATAACCCATCTCCAAAAATTTTAGTCCCACAGTAGCTATATTCTTTTGGAGGACCTATTTGCTCCAAATCTTTTCAAAGTTTGTCTTTCTTGCTATCTTTGCTCTCTTTTTTGGTTTTTCTGCTTCCTATAAATGTAATGGGGAAATGGCAACCTCGGGAACTGAGAAAAATCTAGTTAATGAATGGGAATGGAATGGAAAAGTATATATTTTAAGTTTTATTCACAAAATCAAGTACAATTTTAGTTAACTGTGTTTTAAAGATTGTAAGATATTGAGACCTGAAAATAAAGTATTCTTTAATGTATCTTGCAACTTTTTTCCTTTCTTTTCAAGTACTTTCCTTCATTTTACATTTTTCTAACCACACTATGCCTAGCAACTTCTCCATTGATTTCTAAAGTTGGGTCTCACCTCTCATCCTTTTATAGTGTATTAAAACAACTCATACTCAAAACTTAACTTTATACTAATAATTCAGATAGTGTTGGAATCACAATGAGTGACAGAAATAAAATTTTAGGATTGTGGGTTAAAGTTATATGGATTGCTCAAAGTATAACTCCTCACATGGACTGTCACAAACATTAATAACCAAACTCAAGCCATTTCATTGTATTATAAAATATAATTCATGTTTCTTACTTCTATTTCTACAGATTCATGTAGCTTCTTGCAGGTGGCTGAGAAAGTTTCAGATGTGCCAAACTCAAAATACCAAAATTTGTTCTTCATTCTGAAAAAGGAAAGGAAGAAGCAGCTTAGGCAATTATCAATAACAGAAGGGATTTTTTTTAATTGAGCAGTCCTTTCTTGTATTGTAAGTCATAAAAAAGGTTTGAGGACATATACCATCTATAATATAATAGATGGTCACATAATTTTCAAAGGTTAAATGTTGGTGTCAAATTATATGATTGCCTCTGAGGGAAGTAGAAGAATATGTTGATCTGATAGATACAAGTATATCTTTGACTTTTATATATATTGGTTGCTCAGGTTTTAAAATATGATTTTAGCGCTTATAATTCTTAGCTTGTTCAGAGACAACTTGATTTAGACCAGCAACTCTATAATCATAAAGGGAAAAAAACAATTGGAGCTTTTTATGAGAAAAATGAGACTAAGCTAACAATGCTAAATATTTCTAGATGGCTAGGTATTCATCAGAGATTGACATGATTGAATAGCATATTGAAAAGAAAAAAAATAGTGGTTATCCATAAAGATAAAATTTAGTAACTTTGGGATAGCCATTATTTTTTTCAGACAGTAGCCTCTTTTCTGTGAATAGTAGTGAAAAACTATGATACCATATGGAAGAGCAAAAGAAGTAGTAGTATTTTATCAGTATAACAAAAGTTGCAAAAAATATAGTTTAAAATATATTAGTATATAATCTGGAAGTAAGATGCTCAAAATTTATTTTCTCCCATGATCCAGTAACCCTATCTTTCTTTGTGCCAGGTAAATAAATTTATGATCATTTAATGTAACTTAATTACATTAGGTAATAGTGTATTACCCGATATTGAATTTAACGGTTCATTCTCATGAAAAAAAAAACGCGATTTTTAATTACACGTATTTTAACAAGGTATTATGCCCTCAATTAGAAGAAAAGCAGGTAAAATAAGATACATTTTTGCACATAAAGGCAAAACAAAAATTTTTGCCATATTCAAATATATCTCTCATAACAAATTATTCTTTTTGGCTTATAAATATTGATATGTGCTTTTCACATTAGAAGGTAAAACATTTCAACAATTAAAAATACATTTGGCAAGGACCTTACTTAATTCAGCCCTATGATCAGTTATGGAAAATTACATGGAGCCTAATACAACGTTTATTATTACACTGTGTTGAATAGAGTTCTCTAATATGAAATTAGGAATTATAAAACTAATTTCATCTATCTAGACATGTCCAATAATAGCCTCATACAAGGACTTATTTACTTACAAAATTTTCACTAGCTCTTGTTGTATCAATCACCATATTCAGGCCAGTAATCTGAAAGTGTCCTACGCCTAGGATTCTAGTACCATGAATCCTTACTCTTTTTTGGAGAATATTTTCCTCGAGTTATGGCCTGACTTCATATATGTGAGTAGTTAGAAAGAGATGATAGCTAATTAGATAGAATAGGTTTAACACCAAGATCTGTGGGCCTGAGCCTACAGGCAAATTTATATTAAATTAATGTAAACATCTACTTCATTCAATATATGTAAGTTTACAAATTTACACAATGGCTGAAGTTACACAAATTAAAAATATTTTCCTATTGATTCATCATTCTGATGAAAACATGGCATTCAATAAACTGAGAGGGAAATAATGATTTTATGCAGTAGTTTCAAGACAATCTTAGGATAATAACAAGTAGATGTTTTATGACGTTTTGGAACTGTCTCTCTATGTTCAGCAAGTTTTCTAATAACACTTGTGTTAGCATTTTATCCAGACCTTCTTGGACTCATTTATTCATCCATTCATTCATTCAACAAATATTCAGTAAGGACATTAACTTCCATATGCTACTGTGTTAAGTTGTAAATATATAAATATGAACACAATGCTTTGTTTCCAAGGAGCGTAGAATGTTGTAAGATTATGGACATATGAAATGATTAAAAAGTTAATTCTTTATATAATATATGAACAAAATGTTATGGGGAAACATTTCAGTGAGTCAACCGCTTATTCCTGGGAGAGGCCAGAGAGCTTCAGAAGATAAGGCGACACTTTAATAGGTCACTAGAAGGTGGCAAACAAGGAAGAAAAACAAGTTCTGGGCAGTTTAGGTATGCAGAATGACTTAAGAGAATACAGGGTAGGGGCTAACAAAGGTCTGTTTCAGAACATATATGTCAAGCTAGGAGGTTTGGAGTTGACATTCTAGATTAATAGGATGCTGACAGAACTTTATTACCAGTTGAGTGACATGGCCAGCTCTGGTTTATGAGCAATAAGTTTAGCCGAAATGAATAAGGGGGCTAAAATGTTGAAATGCTAGTCATGTGAACAGAAATGTGGCTATTGGAATAGTACAAATGAAATATAAATGAAGGGCTAAACTGAGTGGCAAGGGAAAGGGAGAAAAGAGGCTCAATATAAGGGGCGTAAGTTAAGTATATCAGTAGGAACTCATGATATTAGATTATATAGATTTCTGTCATACCAAGGTTATTATTTCTGGATATACATGTAGAAATACCAGAACATTACTCCAGCAAAAGAAGGATGTGTGTTTATATTATGACAGGTTCTGTGATCTAATGTATATTGCATGATAGTTTGAAAATTAAATATATATAGATGTACACACATACACACACATACATATACATACATGAGACTGCTTATATTCTTTATCAATGGTTACTCCCTACTTTTTTTCCCATTCTGTCCATCAAAACTCTTCATAGCTTAATTAGGATGATGGAGGGCTTGTATCAGCTAACCAAAATATACCAACTTTAGGAAATACATCCCGCAAAAAAAGAAACTCTGAGAATTTACATTCAGTTTTTATTCCCCATATTAGTTAGCATTACTGCTCATGTGCAAAAGCTGCTTTAAATTCTCCATTATTACAACCATTTTATGTTTCACTTAGATAAATATATGGAGGTAATAAAAAACACATAGAATCAGATTCCACATGACAAATTAAAAGCTGTTAAATTTTATTTTTTCAACCAAACTGGTCTTTAGGTTGTAGAAATGCAAAAAAGCACATTTAAGCATGTATGCTATTTACTTTTACGGCTAACATTAGAAAATGATCCAAATAATTCAAACTCAAATTTGCCAGAGAAAACATGTAGCTTTGGACTTTAAGAATAATAAGGTAACTGGACATTTAACACACTGTGAAACATCACACCAAACTCAAATTTATTGTATTCTTAGACAGGTTTTGTGACTCCAGGTATGATGACAAGTGTCCTACAAAAAGTGACCCATATTATCATAATTCTAATTCATTAATATATTAAATCCTATTTCAATGAATTTAATTGTAAGTCTACAGGTTTTGGTTTAATATTTAACGTGCGTGGCTACCAGATGTTCAGGTAAAAACTTTTAAAAATGAGCTCACATTTGTCAAGATTTTCTTCCCAACGGCCACTTTGTCTTTTTTACATATCCTCAGGGAAATGTAAACTACCAGATATTTTGTTCAAGCAAAGAATCATACTTGTCATTATAAAATGTAGGTGATATTTTGTTCTCCAAGTTCGGAACTTACAAACAGGTCATTTAATTTCAATATACTTTCCTTGGATTTTTTTTCTTCCTGGTATACATGTTTTTTGATTTGGCTTTTGTCTGCTACGTATTGTAAATGCAGCAAACATAAAACAAACAAACGGAACATGAATTGCTAGTGCATTTCCCACAAAGAATAACAAAGAGCCTAATTAGATATTAAGATCATTTCTAATGAAGTTGAAACATAAAGAGAAGGGTCAAACTGGTTCATTTATCTTATGTAGAAAGCTCAGAAGTCATAAACACAGCGAGTTGTTAATTCAGTGAAATTACTCTTAAAATTAAGGGTCAGCTTTTTTTTCTCACAGATGTCTTTCTTTTTTATTCTATTATAAATATATATAAAATTATTAAGATATTACTACTTAATATGCAAACATCTGAAAAGCCTTCTATTAGACACTTGACTCCCCTTTTCAAGCATCCTTAACTAAGCAATTCTATCTATATTTTATGGATAACATGCTCATGGGATAAGAAAATAAAACTCTTTTGATCATTGCTTTTCAATATAAAAGTAAAAACAATGCCTTAAGTAGCTTAGTTAGAAAGGATTTAAAACCAGTATGTTTTTCTATCCATTAGGGATGTTTCAAAATCTCATTTTTTTTTCACTAGCTTTCTTTCACTTTTGTCCTGTTATGAAAGTATTTCAACAGTTATTTCAGTTCTGGCTTGAAAATCATTTTCTCACGAAGAACAATGTTTCTAACAATTCACTAACTTTAATGGTAAGATTCAGTCTCACAACTCTACAGAACATGCTAGGAACACAGCAGGAATTTTGAACTTGGCTAACAGTATCAGTGTTAAAAGATGCAGGCAGCACTCTTGGCTCACAGCAATAGGGTAAGTGTTTCAAGAGGTGCATTTATGTCATACAATCAATTCAGTTTTATTTATCTTTCAGTATCAAAAGCCATGACACTAAACACTGGTTATAGGGTTACTCGCTTCTTACCAAACTTAGTGAGGTAAAAATACACAAGCCAAGTGGTAATGCCATGGTGGGACCTGATTCCTGGGCAGACCAGCAGCATCTAAGAGCTGCAGCCCCAGGCAGGAGAAGCTCCTACGGGGGGAGGGGCAGCAAACAGAGCGGGTAGGGCAGCGGGGCCTTGACAGTGCAGCAACCATAGGTTAACATAAGGGGGCAAGGCTGGGGACACTTGTAGCTTAGGCTGTCACCTCTTGACATCTGCAAACTGTCATCTGTACGGACTACCTACAGTAGCAGGCATTTGTTAAGAATGAAGTCTATACCCAACCAAATGATATTTGCAATTTAATTTTTTCTTTTGACTGGCAACTGTAAATACACGAATAAATGGTTATGAAAAAGGCTGCTTAAAGTTTGAGATTTGGGAATGAATGGGAACTCTTACTCCAGTTTATAAAAATCACAGTATTAAACACTGAAGTGCACAAAGGGTTATACGTTTGCTTACAGAAATTTGAAACTATAGTTTTATGGCAATAACTACCCACAGGAATGTACTAGTGGCAGAAGGACCCTATATTCTGTATTGTCAAATACTACACATTTTACTGATACCCTGAAATCCATGTTGTTGTTTTGTAACTAGTAATTTATAATCCTTTCACAGCAAGTGAATAATGTTGATAATATTATTTCATAAGGAAGAAACACAGCTGTAATGACCATAGTGGGGATATTTTATATTCACGCCAAAGAGAGCAAACATTTTTCATATCTCCAAACAATAGGTACAGATATAATTCTTTTTAATGACATATGAAAGTGCTTGTATCTAATGCTCATTCATAAGATACGCATGGTAAGTCCCCAGGAGACAATGAAACAAGCTACAGAAACTTCAGACAGAATCACACAATGTTCTGTCTTAGTGTGTAAAAAAAGATGGATATTCTAAAAGTACAATTTTTAACCTGAACTGCTCTGACATGAGTAAAGAAATTTCCCCTATAAAAGGATGCATCCAAAGATCAAAAAGTTTCAGTATGATTTTTCAATTATTTTTTTAAATTCTCTTTATAAAATAAAAAGAATATGTGGTTATATATGAGTGTTTTTGTATATAAGAACTTTCTACTGTAAATGCGAATCAACCATTTCTTTCTTAAATGTTTTCTCTACTTTTTATTAGAAATAATTAGGACAGTGAGAATGGAAAAGATAAAAGCAGTAGTGATGCCAAATTGCCAAGTCCGTGGTAAAGAAGTATCTACATGGTAAGGTCCCAAGAGCAGTGATAAATTAATAGTTATATGAAATGTAAAACTAAACCTATAAAATGTATAAATGATGTCCAGGCATGCTTACAATTGAGTATCTTCCCATAATAATTAGATCTTTACTATTAAGTATTTCACAATCATGAAAGCTTCCCTACGAAAACTGTTTGAAAGATGAAACAAAATTGTGATAGCAATAATTGCTGCTGTTATTGAGCAAGACACTGTCACAGGTGAACCCAATGAGGCTGCAAACTCATTCTCCTAACATCACATGGGAAGGAGCATAACCTAACTCAAGAAATTCTAGCTTTTTTCCCATACTGTCTCTCATTAAATGTAATAATGAATGCAGCATCACCTGAAACTTCTCCCTAAGCCAAAAGGGAAATGTTATAGGTCATATAGGTCATCATTAGATGACTCCTTTGTTCATATTTCTATTTTAAAAGAACTTCTATTCCCCTCTCCTGAAATAAGCCAACTAAAGATAACAATGTAATCTAGAGCTGACCGATGGGACCTGATGGGAGTATACTGTGGGTTTCTATGAAAGATTTTCCTCTCTGGTAAAGAGACACATGCAAAATGAAAGCTCTGCCCCTCCTTTCCTGTTTTTGCATGTTGTCATGTAAGATTATAATTGGAGATGGAGCGGCCATCTTGCCACTATGAAGGAAAAGGCATGGGAAACCTAGATGCTAACCCAGATCCTTGCCTTATCAGCCAACTGTGAAACAGTCTGTCTTTGGATTTCTATTCATGGGAGATTTATAAATAAAATTTTATTTATTTTGTGTATTCTGTTACCAGCAGCTGACACACTGCTCATTATAGTTTTTAAGAAAATTTTCACATATATTATTATGAATGAGATATTTAGAAAATCTAAATGAGGTGATTTATTTGTCATACAAGTTTTCTAGATGTGAAACTCAGTGGTAACAAAGAAAGGAGTTAAGGTGGAGAATTTCTATTCAACATAATTACTTGTGCTTATATTTTGACTAGACATGCCAATATAACTACACTTACTTTTGTCATGACTTGCTATCCCCCTGAATTTTCTAAGAATTATTTCCATGTATATATATATTTGAAACAATCTTGTAAGAAAATTCGTAAAACATCTCTTTTTGAAGTATCTCTAATTTGCATCTGTCACTTACAGTCAATGAAGTCTGTAATGACTACTAAGCAGCTAGTAAATTCATACTTCTTACCATCACCCATATCCAGAAACTTCCCATATATCAAATTACCTTCCTATATATCTAATAACTTAGGAACAGAGTCACCTAGTGAAACGTGAATTGATGAAATACACCATGAGGTCTGAGATCATCTGCAGAAATATTTAAGGTAGAGATAGTATTTCCCACTAAGATAAACAGGAATATGTCGAGCCAAGCCAAAATGGATGGTGAAAATGTAATAAAGCTCTGTATGCCTCTTTATAAAAGAAAGTTATAATTTATTTAAATGGATTATTTTATTCATAACTAGAAAGTGACTACTACGTGAACATGCCTTCACTGTATTTAAAAACAAAAAAAGAGGAAGGCACTACAAATGTGAGAATTAGCAGGTCTCCATGCATAACTCTGGACATCAAAGGAAACTAGACTGCTCTTCTCTCTGGTGGGACAGAAATTATTCAATATTCTGTACACCTCATCGAGACAGGTACTACAACACACATTGGGATTACATTTGTACATAGAATAAAAGAAATCTCTGCTCGTGCAACACTTAATACCTATTCAGGGAACTACATTAAATTATTTCATATTAATTGTAAGTGTTAAAGGTTTACGGGATGCTGTAGGCATGTGCACAGTAAAAGGGAATTGCAAGACTTACTTAACGAAGGAAATTGGTCACGTTTTCCCTCTAACACAGCTCCTCAAACCCTCCCTTTTCCCTTGCTCTAATTCCATGATTATCAAGCAGTCTGGGAGTTAATATGGTTTTCGTGGATTGTGATACCATGGATATGGTGTCTTGAATGAAAGAATTGTATTCCAATCCCTAGAAAGGAATTACCACCTCCTTCCCTCTATTTTAAGTGGTATATAAATTTTATTACTTGGTAAACTTGAGCAAATGAGTAAGAGCCTGATCACTTCTGAGGACCATGATACAATTATGTTTTTGCATTTACCAAAATGATGATGAGACTATAATTACACACTTACAATATTGCCCGCTGGAAGTACTCCTAGGAAGACCAAATGGCCGTAATGGCAGCAGGGACAACCAGCTGGATAATATGAATTGAGTGTGTTGAGCTAGTCAGGGAAAGATTGCCTGCCACACCTCTGTTTCTGACATTCACCATTTGACTTCCCTTCCTCCTCTTCTCTTTTTCTGTCTCTCTGTCTCTGTCACCCTTTTTGTCTGCCGTATTTTCTTTTACCGAATATTCTAAACCAGTCAATTATTTAAGCACCAGTTATAAGAACACAGTGTTAATATAGTTCAACAGATACTTAAAAAATACCTACTTAGTTTCAGGGACGTTAATTAAATAAGATAGTTTCACTAAACTTAAAGTAAACACAGCTCCTGTTTTTTTCTGTCCTGCCTTGTGGGCAACTCTTTCTAACCAGAATATAAATTGATTGATAACTTTGTACAGTTAAGAACTACACGAAGGACTTCACATTAAACTGAGTAACTCTGTTTAATGACATTTGCTTTGCATATTAAAATATGAATGACATCTGAAATCAGTAGATGAAGCAGTTTCTAATACAACATAAGGAGTTCAACACGAGAAAAAAGATATTATGCAAATATTTTCGTAAAACACATTTACTTTCCATCACTGAAAGGCCAGTTAAATCCTCTATGACTACCCTCAGTATTACAGAATAATTTTAAATTAGGAATTCTGTTCATTAGAACATATTATACCTTGCTGCATTTTAATGTTTCTCTTGACCAATTTTTAGATGCTCTGTTTTGTAAAACTTGCAAAAATAATGAAAAAAAATTACACCTCTCTAGCTCCTTCACACATTATTTCCTTTACCTTTATTCTGTGAAGACTGCCACAGTGTCACCACTGTAAAAAAATACTTCTAATAAAACTTGTTTCTATTCTCTGAAAATTAGTTAAGTGTTTTTTACCTTTGGTTTTTCTTCACACACTAGAAGCCCTTTCCAATTCTGCAACAAGAAGCACAACTTTGCATTTTGAAAATGTGGTTCACCTTAAAACTCTGCTCACACTACAACTGAAGAATGGGATAACTCTCTTTTTTCCAATGTTACAGAGGAGTGGTTTTACAAACACATTAATTGTTGTATATAAAAATGATATGGACAGGAATCAGATACTAGAATTATATTGAAAATATTGGTATTTTTAATCAAATTGAAGAATTATACAGTCTAACATGTGAGTCAGTAAATCCATTCTTATTTAGATTACATTTTTTGTCACTGATTCATATCTTAAGGGACCCAGATGACTCCCTGAAATATCATGATCTGTTTTTGTTGATAGTAAATATGCTCTAATTTATATAAAATATTCAGGCTGACTCATATATAAACTAATTGACAGAAGGAGACATTACAGTTTGGGGATTAATCATTGTGCTGGTATATTCAAGTACATGTTAGATAATTCTAAGACAGATGTGAAAGAAACATTTTTCCTCTTTTTCTCTCTCGTATCATCTACTGTTTTATTTTAAAAATATGCCTAGTCTATATACCGTTTCCTTGTATTTGAAATCATACCCATATAAATGTATAATAAATGAAGATGAAATCCAGTTGGAAATATTTTATAAGATAAAACTATTTTCAACTTACATTACCATAAACAAATAAAAAATCACCATTTTTTGCTATATTAAAGTACTTAGGCACATGTTCCACTATTTCCAGAATTTAAATAAAAAGTCGCCTGCATACTTCAATCGAGGCCGAGCCAAATGATATACTTTGTCCACACAAGTAGTACTACAGTGTGAACCCAGATATAGTGTTGAAATCATTACATACTGAATATTATTGGATATTTATAGTCACTCATTTAGGTTAATGACTAATTTAGAGATGTTTCCTAGTCTGAACAGATTATACAGATTAGAGAGAATATCTCATTGTCATTTTGTATCAATCAATATGAAAAGAAAATTTCTTGGAGGCACTCTTTAGTGAATGGTCAAATATTCATAAAATTATCATAAGATTTTTCATAATTATATAAAATGCTTTAGTGTCACTGAATCTTGCCAGAGTTAATTATTATAAATTCACGAAATCGCATATGTAAGAACTCTATTTCCCATTCAACTATTTCTCTAAAAATTTAGAACCCAATCATTTGAGATGGATGAAAACAAAAAGCAACTTCTTTAGGAACATGAAAGAAAAGACCAAATAAATGTCCATTAGTTGTGTTTAGTCATTCATTCAACAAAGCTGTATTAAAAATCTCTTATGTGCCAAGTACTGTTGTAGCTGCTAAAAAGTCATCAATGATTAAATAAAGTTTCTACTCTCATATTGCTTATAGCCATTAAGTATCTAAATGTGAGATTAGTTTGCCTATGACCCCTTAGAATTAATAAACCACTCTCTCCATCTCTTTTCATTCTTAGAACAGAATATGTATAAAATAAGATCCCAAACAATATATAACAAAATATACACATTTTAATCAGCCAATTCCTGGACTTCAAAATTTGATTACAATTGAATAACTAATGGTATTATTTAATGTCCACAAATTCTTTCCGGTCCTGCATGTAAGCCCCTATGCAGTGGGACTATGTCACTTTTCCCTTCCAGAGGTCAATCTCTTTCTCCACCACCTTGAATCTGCGGGTCACTAGCCTTAGGGAATTACTTTGACCAACTGAATGTGGCAGAAGGAACACTGTGCAAGTTGTAAATGCCACTTTCCCCCTCTTGGAGCTCTGTGCCATGGACTCCATGTTGAGAAGAAGCCCAGGAAAGAAAATGATGTGAAGATGAAGCTCTAATATACGAGCTGAACCCTGCTTATCCATTGGTTTCCCGAAGCTGAAGAGCTGCCTATCCAACCCACAGAAGTATGAGAAATAATAAATTACTCTTGTTTTAACCCATTGAGTTTAGTGTGCTGCTAACTAGAAATGGGAAAAAAGATACAAAAACATGTTACCTATCTCATAATGTGCTAAGCACATTACAAAAGCCAGTAAAGCTTTCCATAGCTCTGCCTCTACCTTGCAGTGTAGTGAGGAAGATAGGAATTCTCAAATACACAACTACTGTGAAATTGCTGTGGTAATATGAGAAAGAAAGAAAAGCAAAGATACTTCATGAGAAGTTACAATTAGTGGGAGGGCAGCACATTTCTGGCACAAAGGCCCGGTGGTAGAAAGCAGGTACCTAAAACTTCTTGAAAAAAGATCAAAGATCCTAGAAGAGATACAAAGTTAGCTCACTATGAGATTGTACGAGCATAGTAGGGGCACATATTTAGCTGTACAGTTTATGTGTCTTATGAAGAATACTGTTAGTAGCAGTGTGTATACAAAATTTATATTTCTGCGGTCTGTGTATTTCCTTTTGATGCAATTACTGGCTGTATGAACATTTATGAAATGACAACAAAGCACTTAAAAAAAAAATCACCAAAGCAATATTCAAATTTTATTCAGAATCCTTGTATATTCAAGCCTTCAGAGTTGAAACTTGGTAACCTAAATAAATGTAATAATGGAAATGGATGTGAAAGAAAAGAGTTCTAGTGACTGTGGCTGTATTTGTCTTTCAACTGAACACTTAGACGTTTACTTTGAAGTAGAGGAATATGATAGGGCAAATAAATATAGTAATAACCAGGCAAATCAACTAGTTTCTTTATATTTTATGGCTTTGTAACATGTGGTAATCAACTTTATTAATTCAGTATAATATAGAGAATATGCAAAATTCTGAAAGAGTGAAAAGATTTCCAAACTCTTTTACTGTTTTCACAAAATAAAAGTGTCCTGTGAAAAAGTAATGATTATTTCCAATCAGATAAAACTAGTGAAATATTTCTGTTGGAAACAAAGTTTTGCTTTTCTCTCAGCTCAAAAAATATAGGCTGCAATTAACTAACAATCCTGGAGTTCTCTTCCTTTGCCTACTAGACTCGCAATATTATTATTGCCCAAAGACTGGCAAGTGACCAGGATGAAGAAGCATTTTGAGGGATTACTGATTTAAGCAACCCCTGAAAGAAAGGCAAACAAATAGAGAAAAGAAAGAAAAAAAAATTCTAAATTCTTTTTGTTACATTCAATCATCAAAATAGAGTAATTTTCTCTCATCATCCATAAATCTATCATCTCGCTAATACTTCAGTAAAATCATTTCATTGTAGCACATCATATATATTAATAAGCTACTAGACTTTTTCTAATAATCTACTTTCCTTTCCACTTTAGATTTAACAATCATATAATAATCACTGTTCTGCTTGCAAATGAATCATATGCAATAGTAAGGAAATAGCTAAGAGAGAGATGCAGCCCAGGAGAGATTTAATCATAGGAAATGGCTGACTTTTTATTTCCAATAACCATCTGCACTCATGGTAAATCAGGTGCTAATGAAGCTCAGGACCAGACTGCACGGGAGCATAAATCTCAAGAACCAAAAGTCGTGGAGAAACAGACTTCAGAAAAACAGAATTTTCTAAGGAAATGTACCAAGATTATCATACAGAAGGTCACCATCTGCAAATGTGTCACATAAATGAATATATTTGGTAGTCCTAATACCACTTTATGACACTGACTGTAAACATTAAATATATATCCTTCTTTCAAAACTTACCACTTTAAAATATTATCAACATTTTGCTGTCCTCTTAGATAGTCAACATCTTGAGGGTAGGGGCTCTACCTGTCAGTTTCATTTTAATGTCTTTCATAGTGCCTTAGACTTATAAGCACTCAATATTTGAAGAATAAATGATGGGAATAAAACTATTAATTGTGGGCTCCCACTTTTAGAGCAGAAAAGCATCACAGAAGTGTTTTTCTCCAGTGGATGAAGAAGCCAGATCTATATTTGTTGGAAGTTATGTCAGACACGAGATCGGACTCAAGACTTCTGAGCATCAGTCAATATGACTATGTTTTCTGAGACTTAAGTCTCTGTCATTGCAACATGGGTTATATCTATCCCCATGATTATTAATGATTGCATTTTAACCATCTGCAAACAATACAAAAGCAAGGACCTGAAATCACAGGTAAAGATGAGGTATGAAATTTCTATTAACACTTGAATCAACCTGAATTCCTCAGTCAGCCCTAACTTATGCAGAAATCCTAGTGAAGGG